>NW_026914383.1:0-600000 GCF_034315485.1 Pezoporus occidentalis
AGGGATAGCAGTGAGACACCAGTGAGACACAATGATTCCCAGTGATACCAGTGAGATACCATTGATACCAGTGATACCAGTGAGACACCATTGAGACACCAGTGATACCAGTGACACCAGTGAGACACCAGTGATACACCAGTGTTACACCAGTGAGACACCAGTGATATACCAGTGATACCAGTGATAAACCAGTGAGACACCAGTGATACCAGTGAGACACCAGTGAGACACTAGTGATACACCAGAGATACCAGTGATACCAGTGACACACCAGTGATACCCCAGTGATACCAGTGAGACACCAGTGATACCAGTGAAACACCAGTGAGACACCAGTGATACCAGTGAGACACCAGTGATACCAGTGAGACACCAGTGACACACCAGTGACACACCAGTGACACACCAGTGACACACCAGTGATACCAGTGATACCAGTTAGACACCAGTGATACACCAGTGATGCACCAGTGACACACCAGTGATACCAATGAGACACCAGTGAGATACCAGAAAGAAACCAGTGAGACACCAGTGAGAAACCAGTGAGACACCAGTGATACCAGTGATACCCCAGTGACACACCAGTGATACCAGTGAGACACCAGTGACACCAGTGAGACACCAGTGACACCAGTGAGACACCAGTGATACCAGTGATACACCAGTGATACCAGTGAGACACCAGTGATACCAGTGATACACCAGTGAGACACCAGTGATACCAGTGAGACACCAGTGACACCAGTGAGACACCAGTGATACCAGTGAGACACCAGTGAGACACCAGTGACACCAGTGAGACACCAGTGAGACACCAGTGAGACACCAGTGATACCAGTGAGACACCAGTGAGACACCAGTGAGACACCAGTGATGCCAGTGATACACCAGTGAGACACCATTGAGACACCAGTGATACCAGTGAGACACCAGTGAGACACCAGTGAGACACCAGTGAGACACCAGTGAGACACCAGTGATACTTGTCGTGGTTTAAACCCAGTCAGGTAGCTTGTTCACTCACTCCCAGTGAGTGGTGCCGAGCTGACAACAATCGAGGTCCGTGTCCGTCTCCCCCCCACACACACACCTGGGCTCTCCCCCACTCCCGGAGGAACGGGGAGGAGGATCGAGAGAGTGCAACTCCTACGGGTTGAGACAAAAACAGTCCAGCAACAAATCACCACCGCTACTATCAGCTAAAACAATGATAAGGGAAAATAACAAGGGAAGAGAATACGATACCACCGGCCAAGAAAACGAGTTCCACCCGGAAGCCCCTGTCCTTCCGGGTAACTCCCAGCTACCCCTCACCCCGGGCATGACGTGCTGTGGTATGGAATACCTCCCCGGCTAGCCCGGGTCAGGCGCCCCGTCTCTGCTTCCTCACAGCTTCCCCTCCTCCCTGGCAGAGCATGAGCCTCACAAAGTCCTTGGTCAGGGTAAACATCACTTAGCAACAACCGAAAACATCGGCTTCACCAACACTGTTCTCAAGCTGGAAGTCAAAACACAGCACTGCACCAGTTAACACAAAGGAAAAACATGACTGCTACTGCGGAACCCAGGACATTATCCACCCCTTATTCCATACCATTCACGTCGTGCTCAGATCCCACATTTTCAATACACCATCGCTCTCCCACATATATACATCCATATACATACAGACCAAGAGGAAAAAATCATTTTCTTAGTGCATGGACCAATCCCTATAATGCTGCCGAGTCCATTCGGTCCATGATGTTCAAAGTTCATTCTCTGTTGGGATGATGGCTGGAGGGAAGTCAGGGCCAGTCGCTGGTGACCTGGAGACATCTAGTTGATGGGCTATAAAAGCATTACACAGCAGGCAACAGCATACAATTGAGTTCACTGGCTGTTTTCCCCTAAAATCAAATCCCCTTGAGGTATACATCGGACTTCCCCATCTTCCCGCATTACCCACCAAGTATATCCAGGTCCCTGAGCAAAAGCAATCCCACGAGTGGGTTTGCCTTTACCTGAAGCAGGAATTACCCAGACTGTCTTCCCCAGCAAATTCTTCATATGCACCACGGGAACTTTGTCCCCCTCTACAATATGTAAAAGTTCTGACTGGGCTGGGCCAGCCCTGTTGGCAGATCCTCTGGTGTTGACCAACCAGGTGGCCTTTGGTAAGTGTGTATCCCAATGCTTGAAAGTTCCCCCACCCATTGCTCTCAGTGTAGTTTTTAACAGCCCATTGTACCGTTCGATTTTCCCAGAGGCTGGTGCATGGTAGGGGATGTGATATACCCACTCAATGCCATGCTCTTTGGCCCAAATATCTATAAGGTTATTCCGGAAATGAGTCCCATTGTCTGACTCAATTCTCTCTGGGGTGCCGTGTCGCCACAAAATCTGTTTCTCAAGGCCCAGGATGGTGTTCCGGGCAGTGGCATGGGGCACGGCGTATGTTTCCAGCCACCCGGTGGTTGCTTCCACCATGGTAAGCACATGGCGCTTGCCTTGGCGGGTTGGTGGCAGTGTGATATAGTCAATCTGCCAGGCCTCCCCATATTTATACTTCAACCATCGTCCTCCATACCAAAGAGGCTTTAACCGCTTGGCTTGTTTAATTGCAGCGCATGTTTCACACTCATGAATAACCTGGGCAATAGTGTCCATTGTTAAGTCCACCCCTCGGTCACGGGCCCATCTATATGTTGCATCTCTGCCCTGATGGCCTGAAGTGTCATGGGCCCACCGGGCCAAAAATAATTCACCTTTATGTTGCCAATCTAAGTCCATCTGAGCCACTTCAATCTTAGCCGCTTTATCCACTTGTTGGTTATTCTGGTGTTCCTCAGTGGCCCGACTCTTGGGTACATGGGCATCTACATGACATACCTTCACCACCAGGTTCTGCACCCGGGCAGCAATATCTTTCCACAGTGCAGCAGCCCAGATGGGTTTACCTCTGCGTTGCCAGTTGCTCTGCTTCCATTGCTTCAACCACCCCCACAGGGCATTTGCCACCATCCATGAGTCAGTATAGAGATAAAGTACTGGCCACTTTTCTCGTTCAGCAATGTCCAGGGCCAGCTGGATGGCTTTCACCTCGGCAAACTGACTCGATTCACCCTCTCCGTCAGCAGTTTCTGCAACTTGTCGTCCAGGACTCCATACAGCTGCCTTCCATCTCCGATGCTTTCCCACAATACGGCAAGAGCCATGAGTAAACAAGGCATACTGCTTTTCACTTTCTGACAGTTTATTATATGGTGGGGCCTCTTCAGCACGCACCGCATCCTCCTCTGGTGACATTCCAAAATCTTTGCCCTCTGGCCAGTCCATGATGACTTCTAGAATGCCTGGACGACTGGGATTTCCTATTCGAGTTTGTTGTGTAATTAGTGCAGCCCATTTACTCCATGTAGCATCGGTTGCATGATGTGTAGAGGAGACCCTGCCTTTGAACATCCAGCCCAGCACGGGCAGCCGGGGTGCCAGAAGGAGCTGTGCTTCAGTGCCAATCACTTCTGAAGCAGCTCGAATCCCTTCATAGGCTGCCAGTATCTCTTTCTCAGTTGGGGTATAGCTGGCCTCAGATCCTTTATATCCCCGACTCCAAAAGCCGAGGGGTCGACCTCGAGTCTCCCCTGGAGCTTTCTGCCAGAGGCTCCAGGTAGGACCGTTCTCCCCAGCTGCAGTGTACAGCACATTTTTTACATCTGGTCCGGTCCGGACTGGTCCAAGGGCTACTGCATGAACTATCTCGCGTTTAATTTGCTCAAAGGCTTGTTGCTGCTCAGGGCCCCATTTAAAATCATTCTTCTTCCGGGTCACATGATAGAGAGGGCTTACAATCGAACTGTAATTTGGGATGTGCATTCTCCAGAACCCCACTGCACCCAAGAAAGCTTGCGTTTCTTTCTTATTAGTTGGTGGAGACATTGCTGTTATCTTGTTGATCACATCTGTGGGGATCTGTCTACGTCCATCTTGCCATTTTATTCCCAAAAATTGAATCTCCTGTGCAGGTCCCTTGACCTTACTCCGTTTTATGGCAAAACCGGCTTTCAGCAGGATTTGGATTATTTTCCTCCCTTTCTCAAAGACTTCTTCCGCTGTATCGCCCCACACAATAATGTCATCAATGTATTGCAAGTGTTCTGGAGCTTGCCCCTGTTCCAGTGCATTCTGGATCAGTCCGTGGCAAATGGTAGGGCTGTGTTTCCACCCCTGGGGCAGTCGGTTCCAAGTGAACTGGACACCCCTCCAAGTAAAAGCAAACTGTGGCCTGCACTCTGCTGCCAAAGGAATTGAGAAAAATGCATTGGCAATATCAATCGTGGCATACCACTTGGCTGCCTTTGACTCTAGTTCATACTGAAGTTCTAGCATGTCCGGTACGGCAGCACTCAATGCTGGTGTGACTTCATTCAGGCCACGATAGTCTACTGTTAGTCTCCATTCTCCATTAGACTTTCACACTGGCCATATGGGGCTATTGAAGGGTGAGCGGGTCCTGCTGATCACCCCCTGACTCTCCAGTCTACGGATCAGCTGATGGATGGGAATCAGGGAGTCTCGGTTGGTGCGATATTGCCGCCGGTGCACTGTTGTGGTCGCAATTGGCACTTGTTGTTCTTCGACTTTCAGCAACCCCACAGCAGAGGGATCTTCTGAGAGACCAGGCAAGGTGGACAGCTGCTCAATTTCCTCAGTCTCCAAAGCAGCAATACCAAAAGCCCACCGGTACCCTTTTGGGTCTTTGAAGTACCCTCTCTTGAGGTAGTCTATGCCAAGGATGCATGGAGCCTCTGGACCAGTCACAATAGGGTGCTTTTGCCATTCCCTCCCAGTCAGGCTGATTTCAGCCTCCAGCACAGTCAACTATTGGGATCCTCCTGTTACTCCAGAAATATAGATGGGTTCCACCCCTTGACAACTTGATGGCATCAGGGTACACTGTGCACCGGTATCTACTAGAGCCTTATACTTCTGTGGGACTGATGTGCCAGGCCATCTGATCCACACAGTCCAGTAAATCCGATTGTCCCCTACCTCCACCTGGCTGGAGGCAGGGCCCCTCTAATGGTCGTCACAGCGTTGGACACTTAAGTCGTGGTGAAAGGGATTATTCTTCGTTATCACAGGAGCTGGAGTAAAATCAGCTCTTCCACTCCATCTGGGAAACTGATCACCAGAGACTGAAGCCGTAGCTCTCGTGGGACGATCAGTCTTGGCCCTTGCTCCCCTCTTCAGTTCACTCACCCGTTCCTCCAAAGCTGAAGTAGGTTTTCCATCCCACTTTGTCATGTCTTCTCCGTGATCCAGCAGGTAAAACCATAGGGTACCCCGTGGCGTATACCTCCTGTATCTCCTCTCTTGAACAATAGGACGCCTTTTGTTAATAGCTGAGACATGTGTTGGTACACGTGAGGAGCCGGATAAATCTGATAGATTGTCCCTCAATTGTTCGAGGTCCTGGGACAGTTTTTTCACAGCTGAGATGATGGAAGGGGTGAGATTGTCTTCGAACTCTCGGAGTTTATGAACCATTTCATCCACTGTTAGTGGTACTATGTCATTCCAGGTTACTGTTGCCAATGAATGGGCATATGATGACGGTGCATTCCGTGTAAGTTTTCGCCACATGGGTCGTGTGCATTCAACTTCATCTGGATCTATAGGTGTATCCCCGTTATTCGGCTTGATGTGATAGAGCATCTCTACGATGGCCGATTCCCTCAGAGACTGGATGCCTTTGTCTATAGTAGTCCACTTGGCCGAACGACTCGTAACATCGTCCTTGTACGGAAACCTTTCTTTCACAGCTGCCAAGAGCCTCCTCCAAAGGCTGAGGGACTTTTTCTCTCTTGCAATTGCTTTGTCAATTCCCCCTTCTCTAGCAAGTGATCCCAGCTGCTTGGCTTCTGTACCTTCTAGTTCGTGACCATCGGCCCCATTGTCCCAGCATCGGAGTAACCAGGTGATGATGTGCTCCCCTGGTTGACGGGTAAAATCTTTTCGCATATTCCGCAGCTCGGTTGAGGTCCGAGGTCGAGAAGTTACCTCTTCTTCTTCTTCTTCGTCATGTGATGATGACTCCTGATCAGATTCTGGACCGGGTGGTGAATTCATTGGTTCTTCATCTCACTTCACCCTTTTTGCCTCCTTTTTGCTTGTTCTCTTGCGTACAGGGGCAACTGATATTGGTACGAATTGGTCCTCTGGTTTGGCTGCAGTGATTATCACTGTGGTTTGAGTAGCGACTGTACTTGTTGCTGGGGGTGGTGTAGCTGCTGTGCTTGGAGCTGGGGTAACCGCGCTGTCTGTTGCAGTTGAAGTTTGAGCAGCTGCTGTACTTGCCACTGGGGTAGCTGTGCTGTTCATTGCAGCCAAAGTTTGAGTAGCGACTGTGCTTGTCGCTGGGGTTGGTGCAGCTGCTGTGCTTGGGGCTGGGGTAACCGCGCTGTTTGTTGCAGTTGAAGTTTGAGCAGCTGCTGTACTTGCCACTGGGGTAGCTGTGCTGTTCATTGCAGCCAAAGTTTGAGTAGCGACTGTCGCTTTGCCCTCAGATCCGCCGACATTCTTTTCCTTTTGAAGGTGCTGGATAGTGTTGAACAAGGCCCTGTAAGAATAGGCCAAGCCCCAGCACGTTGCCGTGATTTGTCCATCTCTGGTATGGCCAGAAAGACCACACACCTCATTTAAGTGTTTTACTAATTCTTCTGGATTTTGCAGTTGTTCGGTAGTGA
This sequence comes from Pezoporus occidentalis, assembly GCF_034315485.1. Lineage (NCBI taxonomy): Eukaryota > Metazoa > Chordata > Aves > Psittaciformes > Psittacidae > Pezoporus > Pezoporus occidentalis. Next base: position 6,735 of record NW_026914383.1, read on the forward strand.
AATTCCAAAGTACTGGAGGGGCCCACTGACCTAGATACTTGCCCATACTATCCCACACACCCTGCCACTCATGGCTGTCCAGCCTCAGGGAAAATCTCTCGGTCCTCCTACATCGTCGTTTGACCCCAGACAAGACCCAAACCTGAATCTGCTTAACTCCTGAAATCAGTAGTGGGCAAAACACACTCTGTATGCATGTTAGCATGGTGATTCCCATCACCATCAGCAAACAAGTCTCAACAGCATTAAAAGGCCATTCAAAAAATTCAAAACTCTCAAATGTAAATGGTCTGGGGGGACGACTAGGAGGGTAAAAGGATGTCTCCTTCCCAGGTTGAGCACCTGAGAAGGAGAAAAAAGATGTGTAATTGCTAAGCACCTCCATCATATACCTCCCAAAGTATAAAGGTGGTGACCACACTGGGAACATAAGCCAGATCAGTTTCATGATCAATGATTCTATGGTGTTACAAGTCATTACCATAAAGTACAATGGGATAAAAACCTTAGCCCAAGCCCCACACTTGAAAAACACTAATACAGCAAATACCGGATGGACGTAAGATATGATATACTGAAACTGTGAGATCAAGAGGAACAACCTTGAGAGCCAATAAATCAGCATTGTGACGAGTGACTATCCATCCAGTCAGATCTGTTCTTATCTCAACCCCTCGAGCCCCACGTTGGGCGCCAAAAAGAACTGTCGTGGTTTAAACCCAGTCAGGTAACTTGTTCACTCACTCCCAGTGAGTGGTGCCGAGCTGACAACAATCGAGGTCCGTGTCCGCCTCCCCCCCCCCCCCCCCCCCACCGGGGCTCTCCCCTTCTCCGCTCCCGGAGGAACGGGGAGGAGGATCGAGAGAGTGCAACTCCTACGGGTTGAGACAAAAACAGTCCAGCAACAAATCACCACCGCTACTATCAGCTAAAACAATGATAAGGGAAAATAACAAGGGAAGAGAATACGATACCACCTGCCAAGAAAGTGAGTTCCACCCGGAAGCCCGTGTCCTTCCGGGTAACTCCCAGTTACCCCTCACCCCGGGCATGACGTGCTGTGGTATGGAATACCTCCCCGGCTAGCCCGGGTCAGGCGCCCCGTCTCTGCTTCCTCACAGCTTCCCCTCCTCCCTGGCAGAGCATGAGCCTCACAGAGTCCTTGGTCAGGATAAACATCACTTAGCAACAACCGAAAACATCGGCTTCACCAACACTGTTCTCAAGCTGGAAGTCAAAACACAGCACTGCACCAGTTAACACAAAGGAAAAACATGACTGCTACTGCTGAACCCAAGACAGCCTGTAGTGACAGGCCAAGGAGGAATGGCTTTAAACTGACAGAGGGGAGATTGAGATGAAATATTGGGAAGAAATTCTTCCCTATGGGGATGGTGAGACACTGGCATAGGATGCCCAGAGAACCTATGGCTGCCCCATCACAGGAAGGGTGGTCTGGAAAATGGGGAGCCATGTGAGTACACGACCATTTGCAGGTTATGAGAACCATGTATAAAACCACATTTGGGGTTCCCCAGTGTGACTGGGACACCCTTGTAACTCTCTACTTTGCATCCCAGCCTCTGGGCGCAGTGGGCACTGGCCACTTATGGATTGTGGTCGCAGTTTGTCAAACCAGATGGGACACAGACGACTCGCCTGAGGCAGTGTCTCCCCAGAACCTGGGCCCCAATGTTCCGCACTGTGGGCTGGGGAGTGAGTTCACCTTCAGATACTCCGCTATGAGGGCAGTAGGATTTCCATAGCTATACTATGCTGTACTATTCTGTGCTGTTCTGTGCTATGCTGTACTGTTCTGTGCCATGCTGTACTGTTCTGTGCCATGCTGTGCTATGCTGTGCTGTGCTAAGCAGTGCTGTTCTGTGCTGTTCTATGATACGCTATACTGTGCTATGCTGTGTTATGCTGTGCTATGCTATGCTATTCCATTTCAATCCCTGCACTGACCATTAGTCAAATAATGAGCCTGTTATTTGCCTGAAATGTCAGATGTTTTTTCAGCTCCAGAATAATTTTTAAGGACACACAATGGTTCCAAGTGGAAACAGGATTTAATTTCATTTCATATTAGGAAAATATTCGTCAAATTGAGGGTAGTGAGACAGTGGTAGACTCTTGCCCAGAGAAGCTGCCCCACCCCTGTCAGTGTTCAAAGGCAGGCTGGACACAGGTGTCCCTGCCCATGGCAGGGGTTGGAACTGGATGAGCTTTAAGGTCCCTTCCACCCCGACCCAGTCTGGGATTACATGATTCTCTGCTCTGCAAATATCGGTCACCCTCCACTCCTCATAGCTGGCCATAATGCCCTGTTCCATTGCCCAGGTTGAGCTGTGACCCCTCAATGCTCCGGCTCTGGATCAAAAGCACTGAGGAAGAGCAGCCAGTGAGGGACCCTCTTAACTGGCTGGGCAGAAGCTAGTCCCCCATGGCGACTCCTGGAGCACCCCTGGGTGCCCAGTGGACACGGGCACGATGCTGCCACCATCACAAAGCTGTGGCAGTTGCTCAGGAGACGCGCATTGTGATGGGGCCCCCACCATGAGCATGGGCTATTTAAGGAGCCAGAGCCCTGCAGTAACCACTGCAGAGGAGACCCCTCCCTCGGGAGGCTGCATCTCCCCTGGCTGCCCTGCTCATCCAGGTACAAGTTCTTTGACTTTGCAATCCTGTTTTAGTGTTGGCTTGAAACACATCGTGGGTGCGTGCTCTAAAGCGAGGAGAAGATGTCAGGAGATGTGCTGGTGCCATCCCAGCTGTAGGAGCAGGGGATGGGTGAGGAGGAGGCACTGGGCTTGTTCATGTGCTTGGAGCTCACCTCTGCCTGCAGAGGTGCTGGAGGCAAAGCAGGAGCCTTTTGTGTGCAGGAGCTGCTGGTGCCAGAGGTGCTGAGAAGGTGGCAGGGCAGGAGAACTTTTATCTTCCTGTGAGAGCCTGGGGGAGTGCAAGGGTCACCCCAGCTCCCAGGAACACCCCCTTAGTTTCATCCATGAGAGAAGGTACCCTGGGAGTCAGGGTACCCTGGGACAAATGCAATCCCTAGTTTTGGGACATTGGGTGTTCTCAAAATCCCAGCACCACCATGGGGAGCTTTGGGGATCTCCCCCAGTGCCCAAATCCCCTCTGAACCTCCAAACTCTTCCCCTCAAAACATCTCCAGCCTGAGGGAACATTGCTCACTCAAGAGCGACTCAGGGTGCTCTGGGACCCGGGTACCCCCTATTTTCGGCACATGTGAGCTCCCCCAGTATAATGTGCCTTCTACAGCGAGTTTTGGGGAATATCCCCCAAACCTCCAAATGTTCCTTGAACCTCCAAATCCCTCAGAACCCCCATACTCCTCCAATTTATGGCAACAGGGCTACCTGGGGCATCCAATGAGATTTGGCTGCCCTGGGATTGATGGACCTCTCATTTTCAGGAGATGGGGAGTCTCCCAAATAAGTGAGCCACACCAAGACATTTTGTGGACCAGCCTGAAACCTCAAAATCCTCACAGGATCCCCCAAAATTTCCCCAAACCCAAGGCCGACAGCTTCAAAGCCACCCTGGCTCAGTGCAGTAGCACAGACCCACTAAAAAAGGGGTGTTCCAAAGAGTGGAGTCCCCACAGCACCTGCCCTGGGGGTCCCCCAAGATGCTCTGGGACCCAAATCCACTGGAGAGACCCCAACATTGCTTTGGGTTTGGTAGTGAATTCAGGGGACCAGAGGGGGTGGATGCCCCAAAAGGGGCACCCCAAAAAAGGGGCACTCTAATAAAGGGGCACCCCAAAAATATGCTGCACCCCCAAAGGGCCCTGGAGGCACCCACTGCAATCGTGGTGACCCCCAAAATCCTAGTGTACCCCAAATCTCCCTGAAGCACCACAAGAGCAGGCAGGATCCCTAAATTGAGGGCATGAGGTAGCCCAAAAGTGAACCATACCCCACCATCACCCCTGGCCCCCCAAAATGAACCCAGGGACACAAAATCCTGAAGAGGCCCCACCAAACACCCCCACCCTAAATGGAGATGCCCCCAAAAAAGCTGCTCCCCCCAAAGCCACCAGGCCCAAAGTGCTCCTTGTTGCCTCCAAACCATACCCCATGGGGCATTTCAACACACACACCCCACCCCACCCCCAGTATCAGGGAGATGGGGGGCAGCCGCAGAGTGGGGGTTGTCTAATTTGGGGTGTAACCCCCAAAAGACCAAGGAAGTAATGTGGGGGATGAGGAGGAGCACCTGGGGCAGGGACTGGGACCACTGGGAGGGACTGGGAAGGACTGAGAGGGACTGGGAGCACCTGCAGCAGGTAGTGGGAGCACTGGGAGGGATGGGGAGTTGAGCACGGTTGCAAGCAGGAAGACCTGCGGCAAGGACTGGAAGCACTGGGATATTGAAACCCCAGCAGTATCTAGGGTCATAGTGGCCTATATTGGTCTGTACTGGTGCAAACTGGTTCATACTGCTCCATACTGAGATGTGTAAATTTGCAGATGACACCAAGTCGGGTGGGAGTGTTGATCTGCTGGAGGGTAGGAAGCTCTGCAGAGGGACCTGGACAGGCTGGATCCATGGGCTGTGGCCAATGGGATGAGGTTCAACAGGGTGCAGTGCAGGGACCTGCACTTTGGCCAGAACAACCCCCTGCAATGCTCCAGGCTTGGGGAAGAGTGGTTGAAAACTGCTCATGGGAAAGGAGCTGGGGTGCTGATTGATGGAGCTGAGCATGAGCAGCTTGTGCCCAGGCAGCCAGGAAGCCACCAGCATCCTGGCCTGGATCAGCACCAGTGCGGCAGCAGGGCCAGGGCAGGGATTGTGCCCCTGCACTGAGCACTGGTGAGGCCGCACCTCAAATCCTGTGTTCAGCTCTGGGCCCCTCACTACAAGAGAGACTTTGAGTTGGTGGAGTGGGGCCAGAGAAGGGCACTGGAGCTGGTGCAGAGCCTGGAGCACAAGTGTGATGGGGAACGGCTGAGGGACCTGGGGGGTTCAGTCTGGAGAAGAGAAGGCTTAGGGGGGACCTGATGGCTCCCTACAACTGCCTGACAGGAGGATGGAGCCAGGAGGGGCTGGGCTCTGCCCCCAGGGAGCAAGGGAACAAAGGAACAACGGCCTCAAGCTGCACCAGGGCAGGTTTAGATGGAGCTGAGGAACAATTCCTTCCCCAAAGGGTGCTCAGGCATTGGAACAGGCTGCCCAGGGCAGGGCTGGAGTCACCGTCCGTAGATGAGGCCCTCAGTGCCATGGATTAGTGGTGGCCTTGGCAGTGCTGGGGTAAGAGTTGGACTGAATGAGCTTAAAGGTCTTTTTCAACCTGGTTGATTCTATGATTCTGTGATCCTTTTTGCTGGGGCACTGGTGAACCAGGTGTTTTCTGTTGTTCCCTCAGTGAAGGGAGGTGCTTCTAAACCTGGTGAGAGTTTGAAAGTTTGCTGTAAAACTGATGGCTCTGCATTTACAGGCATCTGGAGTAGTCTGGAAACTTCAGCCTGTCCTTCAGGTAATTTCAGTTCCTCTGCAACCCCCGGTAGGTAGGCATGCCATTTTCTGCCAGTGGGTTTGTGCAACTCCAGCCTGAGCAGCAGTTCCCTTTGGGATACTTTCAAGTCAACTGAATGGATTGAATGGATGGTTTGTACTGGTTGTTCTTGATCAATGTTCTCAGTTTGTTTTACTGCTGGAACTAAAGACAGGAGTCCCTTTTCCCACTCAGAGTATCTCAGTTCAGTGTCTTTAAAAGAGGCAAGTTGAACATTAACGTTCTTTTTGGTCCGTCAGGGCCAGTTTGAATAGGTCACAGTAAGAGCCATGCTCAGCAAAATGCCATTCTAGTGGTGGGGGAGTACAGGTCCCAGTGACTGGTCTGGTTTTAATTCCTGTATTAAGATATTTCCTTCTTCCTCATGCTCTGGATTCCATTCCCATGGCTTTCCGTTTCGTAACAGTGAGTACAGTGAGCAAGCAATGATACAGAATCCACATCCATGTTTCCTCCAGTATCCTGGAGGACCCATAAGCTGTTGTAATTTCTTCCTAGACTGGAGCATCTGCCCTTGTTATGTTTTTGTGAAGACGTCTGCAGGAATTACTGCACTGCTGCTATCCACCAAGTACCCCCTGATTTGACTGGTTTCTACTTGGTTTCTTAGGTGGAACTTCAACTTCTGCACCATGGAGTGCTTGCCACACTGCTGTTGCTGCAGTTCTTTGGGGCAATCTCCTCTGATGAAGACATCATCTATATAATGGTACATTTTCACTTTCTGACAAAGTGAGACTTCCTGTGGGTTTGTGGTGTTCATGGGAGGGAGCTGAGTCCCCTTCCAGCCCCAGGGCTACAATCCCAGGATGAGATGCCTCAACTAACCAGGCTGAATCCCTTCCTTCAGCAGCGGTAAAGGAGATCCCAGCCTGGCCTGGCCTGGCTGTCCTGTCTGCTGATGGGATCTACTTTTGATAACTGCCCCCAGTTTATATACTGGGCATGACTTGCTGTGGTATAGAATACCTCTTTGGTTAGTTTGGGCCAGGTGCCCTGTCTCTGCTTCCTCCCAACTTCCCCTCCTTCCTGGCAGAGCGTGAGACTCAGAAAGTCCTTGGTCAGCATAAACATTACTTAGCATCAAGTAAAAACATTGGTGTCATCAGCGCTGTTCCAAGGCTGAAAGTCAGAAACACAGCACTGCATCAGCTACTAAGAAGGAGAAAAATGACTGCTACTGCTGAACCCAGGACAAAAGTGCAGGGCAGCTGAGAGCCAGATGGAGTGGTTCTCTGATGGATCTGATGGACTCTGCAGCAACCTTGAGTAGGCACTAACCCACAGACAGTTTAGCCCTTTTGTCTGTCCCATGCTGAGACTCTTCACAGTTGCCTTCAAAAAATTAGGAATTTTATACCTCAAAAAGTCACTTTTCAGATGTCACACTGGAAAAAAAACAAACCAACCAGCCTTAGAGACAATCATGACCAAGCTATGATGAGCCTCTCCTCTGCAGCCCAAAAGTGTTCAGTCATAAGTGCGTAAATTGAACTTCTATATCTGACATCCCTCCTGTCCTAACCTGTCACTGTCTTTTTCTCCCATGACAGTGCCCCATGCCCAGAGGCAGCAGATGTCCTACGGCAGCTCCATCACCCAGTTCCTCCTCCTGCTATTCGCAGACATGCAGGAGCTGCAGCTCTGGCATTTCTGGCTCTTCCTGGGTATCTCCCTGGCTGTACTCCTGAGCAGCAGCCTCGTTATCACCAGCCCAGCCTGTGACCAGCACCTCCACACCCCCATGTACTCCTTCCTCCTCAGCCTCTCCCTGCTGGACCTGGTCTGCATTTCCACCACTGTCCCCAAATCCATGGCAAATTCCCTCTGGGACACCAGGATCACCTACACAGGTTGTGCTGCACAGGTCTTCTTTTTATTATCCTTGTTTGGAGCAGATTGCCCTTCTCACCATCATGTCCTATGACCACTAAGTGGCTATCTGCAAGCCCCTGCATTACGAGACCCTCCTGGGCAGCAAAGCTTGTGTCCACATGGCAGCAGCTGCCTGGGGTACTGGGTTTCTCACTGCTCTGCTGCACACAGCCGATACATTTTCACTGTCCTCTGCCAAGGCAATACTGTGGAGCAGTTCTTCCGTGAAATCCCCAAGATCCTCAAGATCTCCTGCTCACACTCCTACCTCAGGAAAGCTGGGCTTCTTGTGGTTAGTGTCCTGATTGCTATTGGGTGTTTTGTTTTCATTGTGAGGTCCTACGCGCAGATCTTCAGGGCTGTGCTGAGGATCCCCTCTGAGCAGGGACACCACAATGCCTTTTCCACATGCCTCCCTCACCTGTCTGTGCTCTCCCTGTTTGTCAGCACTGATATCTTTGCCTACCTGAAGCCCCCCTCCATTTCCTCCCCATCCCTGGATTGGGTGATGGCAGTGCTGTACTTGGTGGTGCCTCCAGCAGTGAACCATCTACAGCCTGAGGAACAAGGAGCTCAAGGATGCTCTGAGGAAGCTGGTGACTGGATGTGTTTCAGCAGCCATACACTGCCTGCTTTCCTGTGCAAAGGGCTCCAAATGCAGGGCATGACAGGCCAAGTCTACCTTTTCTGCTTTGCAGTTGTTTTCCTTTTTCCACTTGTGATGTTGCTGTTTTCAAAGATGTGAAAAACGAACTCACTCCTCTAATACAAGATAACAAGGTTTTATTGAGGGACAAAGTCAATAAAGCATAAGCAACAGTGCTGGGTGCATGACCGTAGCCAGATGCGCGAGTAATTAGCATTTGTTACAGATTTATATACTTTCACTATTACATTAGTTACATACATATTCATAATTCCCGCATATAGGCGGGGAATATTACAACTATCTTCAAGAATTTATTATCATAAGTCTCCTCCTCTTGGCGTCTGCACACTGCTCTGCAGTGATTGTGGGCAGGGGTCTTGAGAATGAAGTAAGCAGTCTTCCTCTTGTGAGTAGGGGTCTTCAAGATGAAGTAAGCAGTCTTCCTCACAGTATACTTTTCACCTTTGGCACAGCTGGACCCCCCAGTAATCACACAACCAGCTATATCTGTAATTATTCTGATAACTAGCAAAGATTTAAAACAGTGTGCCCTTCCTGCAAAATTTATTGCAGGATGGGCAGACAAGGAGTATCCCAAGCTAGCAGATGTGATACGTGGATTGGCTCCACAACTCGTTAGAGTTGTAAAGCAGGTATGCTTTATTCAGCGCTGAGGCACATGGGGGTTTCTCCTCCAAAAGCATGCGCCCCCTTTTGCCACTCAGTTTGTTTATATTACATATAATGATTACCTAAACATGAGATTGCTTCACACCTAATACATATGCAAAACCTATTCCCGTCTAGTATTACAATTAGTTTTCTGGCATTTGTCCCATTGGCACGCTTGCGCAGTGCCTGCTGGTGGTGGTCGTTAGGGGGTTGTGAGGACAAAGGCCTGTAGTTCCTCTTCATCACTGCTAGTAACCTCTTGCTTTCACGCAGACCCAATAGGGTTTTGGCTCCTGTCCAAACCTCAGGTTCGGTACAAGCCGGTTTTATGTATCTTAAAGTAGAAACTTGTCAAGTGTGTAAATTTTGTTACTCTGGCTGTCTTTTGTTCCTCTTCTTTCTAAAGATACTATTTGAACAAGAATGTCTTCAATATTAAGCTATGAATCTTACCTACTACAATTCTACCTAGCAGCTGTAACTCCTACAATTCTGCTTCACCATTCTAGCAACTTTGACTCCTACAGTTCTGCTTCACCAAGCACAGCTACTGCTTAAGAAAGCAGGCACAATGTTAACCCTTTATTTCCTGGTATCAGATGCTTGGGAGGCTCTGTCTCTAAACTAACTGATAAGTAGAAGGATGGTGTGAAATAACTCATTCATGTTTAGTAGGGCCACTAAATCCTGTTATCTCACCACAGCCTTACAACACAAACATTGTTCTTCTTTAGCAGACTAATATGAAACAATTAACTCATGTTTAGGGGGGGGGTCACTACATGCCACAGACTTACAACATAAACCTTGTTCTCTTTCTACAACCTAAGTTAAGCTAAAGAGTACTTTATGTTTTCCAGGCACTAGCTTTCCTTATATCAAGCTTCACCCTTCCCCCTTTCTTTTACCTTTACAAATTCTTTTGCTATGTGACTCCATTTTGATCAAGAGATCTGAACCTTTTTAACTTGTCTAGTCTTGTGTCTTTAGTGTATTTTGTTTCTGTTATTGTAAACTCGTACAGTTATATCCACATAACCACACCTATGATTTGCTAAAGCCAATACATTTATGTGTTTATCACAAAAGACATGTCAGTTTTCATCCCCTACTACTTATATATCCACGCACCTTGTCTGACTCACAGACTTTGTGTCAATGGGGGTCTCTCATTTTATTTGAGTACAATAAACCATCCTGCATTAACTTCTCCTCTGTGATATTTCCTCACATGGCAGGAGTGAAGGGGAATGAAATCAGCATTCTGGCTGCTCCAGCTCTGGGATGGCTGCTCCGCACCTGGGGCAGGAAGACCTCTTGAGGAGCCCAGGGGCTGTTGTACTGGAGTGGGGAGATGGGATGGCATGGAGGGGGCTGCAGACCTCTCAGGGTGTCCTGGGCAGGAGAGCAGGGGACACAGGGGTCCCTGCAGGGGACTCCCCTGCAATGGCACAGGCTGGGGCTGCCTGACTGGGAGCAGCCCACACAAAAGTCTGGGTGGGCAGGAGCTGGACAGGAGGCAGCGTGTGCCCTGGCAGCAAGGGAGGACAGAAGCATCGTGGGCTGTATGAGCAGGAGCACAGCAGGAGAACAAGGGAAGGGATGCTCTGGGATACTCCATCCAGGTTTCAGATCCCAAATTCAGGAACGCTATTGGCAAGCAGAAGTGGGTATAGCAATGGGCCCTTAGGACAGGCAGGGACTGGAGGAGCTGGGGGAGCTGGGCTTGTCCAGCCCAGAGAAGGAAAGGGTGATGGGGATCTGAGATCGTGGAAAGGGAAAGCTGTCGGGGACTGGCTGCCTGTACCGGCAAGGAGGACACGGAGAATACAGAGCCAGGCTCCTCACCATGGTGCCTGGTGGGAAGACAAAAGGCAATGGGGATAGTGACAGAGGAGAGGTTTAGCCAGGACATAAGGAAACGTTTCTACAGGCTCAGGCAAGTGCTGCATCAGGTCACCCAGAGAAGCTGTGCAGTCTGGCCTTAAGGATTTCCAACTCAGACTGAATCAAGCCTTGAACCACTTGCTATGACCCTGCTCCTGAGGGGTTAGACTTGAGACCTCCTGGGGTCCCTTCCAACCTCTGTTCTCTCATGATCCTACAATGATGGGCTTAAAAAGGATCACAAAGACTCTCTAAGGGGTAGAACACGTCTCCGATGAAGACAGGCTGAGAGAGCTGAGGTTGGTCAGCCTGGAGAAGAGAAGGCTCCAGGCAGACCTTACTAAGCCCATACCTAAACAGGGCCTACAAGGGGAAAGGCTTTTTGCAAGGGCGTGCAGTGAGAGGACAAGGGAAAATGGCTTTAAGCTGGAAGAGGGGGGGATTTAGATCAGACATTAGGAAGGAATTCTTCCCTGTGAGGGTGGTGTGACACTGGCACAAGTTGCCCAGAGAAGCTGTGGCTGCCCCATCCCTGGCAGTGTTCAAGACCAAGCTGGACACAGGAGCTTGGAGCAACCTGCTCTAATTGACTACACTAAAAACCCCCATAACACCCAGAAACACCCATGAAACATCTCAAAAAAAAACCAACCAAACAAACAAACAAACTGTGGGGTTTGGAATGTATCAAAACTGTCAGAGACCACGGGAAGGCAATTAAGAGGACCCGTCCCTGACTGGTACTTGGAAGATGTTGGAAGTGACAAGGAACAAGGACGTCAGAACTGGGAAGAGGACGTCGATAAGAAAATCAGATAGACCTTTCACCTGATGCAACTGCAAGGCAAACAGAGATGTGCTTGGCTAATTGCCTGGAAGCATACAAATATCGCGTAACCTTTGCAATAAACAATCCAGCTTGTACTGTACCTCTGGGTCTGTGCCTTCCATCCTTGCACCAAACCAACCCCACAACACCCGATGGACACCCTAAAACATCAGCAGAGCCCCCCAGAACATCACTGGGATCCCCCAAATTCCTCATGTCCTTGTCCCCTTCCTGCCATGATCCTGTGACCTAAATCACACGGAGCGTGTGTCCATCTCTGTGAGGACACCGGTGCAGGCCCTGCACCCCCGGGGCTGCTCGGGCGAGGATCCGGGAGCAGGCAGCATCTGCCTGATGAGCTGCGTCTGTACCCTTTTGCAGGAACACCTGCGTACTAGCCGCCGGAGTGGTTTCTCTACCGCTGAGCGCGGGGTCCCCGCCGGACCCCACTGGCCGCTCCAGGCCAAACGGAACCGGACCGTTACCGCCGTTACCCGGCCGCGGCTTGGGGGTCGCGGCGCCGTGCGGCCAGGGCTGGGCGGGGCAGCCAGGGGCCGGGACGGCCGCAGCTGCCGGGCGCCTGCGGTGGGGAGAGGGAGCGGCCGCCGCCCGGAAGCTCCTCGCGATACCGCCCCCTGTCTGTGGCGGGCGGAGCGGGGCCTAGGGCGCACCGGAGAGCGCCAGGGGGCGGTGCTGCCACGCCACACCTCGCGGCGGGGGCTCGCCCAGCGCCGCCAGAGCCGAGAGCGGGACAGCCGGGTGGCGCTGCGAGCCCCGGCGGGGCGGCTGCGAGGAGGCTCCGGGGTCTTAGGGGAGGCGGGGGAAGCATCGCGGGGAGCAGCGGAGGGAGGGCTCCGAACCGCCCCGAGCTGCCGCCACCGCCGCGCCCGGTGGTGCGGCTGTCGCCGCTGCCTCGCTCTCAACACCTGTGACTCGCGGGAACCGGGAGCCCACTGCCACCGGACGGAGCGGTGGAGACAAACCGCCGGGCCCCACAGCAGCAACTCTGTGCTCCCCCACACCCTGCACTCTCACAGCATCCTTCATCCCGCAATCCCGCAATAAGGGGATGGCTCCACCCCATCAAGTGCTTCTTTTATTTCAATATGCATGGACAACAAACGATTCCTCCATTTCCCTACACTATGAACACAAATCCCGACGATTCAAGACTCAGTCCCCTGGCCAGAAGCGACAGCGCAGACAGCCGGGGCCAGTCCCTCCCCCGCCCCAGCCCAAGCGAAGACACCCCTGGAGAAAAGCAACCCTCAGCTGCAGGCTGAGAATCTGCCCGCGGAAGGGAAATGGTAGCGACCAGAACTTTGGGCACAGGGAGCTGGGGAGCAGGAGCCACTCCGCCACACTTCTGGCAGGAGCACTACGGACCCGGGGACGGGCAGGGGAGACACACGGAGGGAAGGACCCACATGGAGAACCTGGGGATCGGCAGCTGTAGGAGCAAGATGCGGGCTGGAAACCCGTGAAAATTATAATTAAAGACAGAGCTCTTTAAAAACACAAGAACAAAGTCATAAAAAGAAGTTAAAAGCCAAACCTGGAGCTACAAGAGAAAAGGTAAAATCTTCTATCACTAAAATCACTATTGAGAGCTGTACAAAAAACTTTGCTCCTCTAGAACTGTTGAGGGTTAAAGAGGAAAGAGCATAAAACTAGACTGTGGAAAAGAAAACACTAACCAGCGATGAGTGAGAGAAATGCTGGTGGCACCATCGAGGAACTTACTGAGCGTAGAAGACGGCCAGCACCAGCTACCTGTCCTGGCTCTTCAGCTATGGGAGCAGGACCCCAACATTCGCACTCTGTGAGCCATGCTCCAGGATGCCCAAGCCAAGAGTGGGCACCAGAGAGGAGAGGCAGTAAGGTGATGGAATTTGAGGTGGGAAAGTGAGGAGCAAGAGCAATGCTGGTAGCACCGTTGTGGAGCTCACCACGTGTAGAAGATGCCCAGCATCAGCATTCTGTCCTGGTTCTTTGGCTGTGGAAGTAGGGTCCGGATGTTATCATCAGTATGCAGATGGAGTTTGAGGTGGGAAAGTGAGGAGCAAGAGCAATGCTGGTGGCACCGTTGCAGAGCTCACTGACTGTAGAAGGTGCCCAGCACTAGCTTTCTGTCCTGGCTCCTCATCTGCTGGAACAGGGGCCGGACATTCGTGCTCTGTGAGCCATGCTCCAGGACGCTCAAGTGCAGGCGCCAGAGATGAGAGGCAGTAGGCAGATGAAGTTTGAGGTGGGAAAGTGAGGAGCGAGAGCATTCCAGTGGCACCAATGCAGAGCTCACCATGTGTAGAAGATGCCTAGCATCAGCTACCTGTCCTGGCTCTTTATCTATTGGGAGCAGGGGCTGGATGTTTACGCTCTGTGAGCCGTGCTCCAGGACTCCCAAGAGTGGGCACCAGAGAAGAGAGGCAGTACACAGATGGAGTTTCAGGTGGGAAAGTGAGGAGCGAGAGCAATGCTGGTAGCACCATTGCGGAGCTCAACATGTGTAGAAGATGCCCAGCACCAGCACTCTGTCCTGGCTCTTTGGCTGTGGGAGAAGAGGCCATACGTTCATGCTCTGTGAGCCATGCTCCAGGACACCCGAGAGTGTGTACCAGAGAGGAGAGGCAATACGCAGATGGAGTTTGAGGTGGGAAAGTGAGGAGCAAGAGCAATGCTGGTGGCACCGTTGCAGAGCACACCAGGTGGAGAAGATGCCCAGCAACAGCTCTTTGTCCTGGCTCTTTTACTGTGGGAGTAGGGCCTGGACATTTGCGCTCTCTGAGCTGTGCTCAAGGACACCTGAGAGCAGGCACCAGAGAGGAGAAGGAGTACACAGGTGGAGTTTGAGGTAGGAAAGCGAGGAGCGACAGCAATGCTGGTGGCACCGCGCATAGAAGATGCCCAGCACCAGCTTTCTGTCCCGGCTCTTCAGCAGTGGGAGAAGGGGCCCGACGTTTTGCTCTACGTTGTGTGCCGCTGATCGGCCGCGAGAGGGCGCCGTAGAGGCTGCACGCAACTGGTCTTTTAGGTGGGAAAGCGGGGAGCAAGAGCAATGCCGGCAGCATCGCTGTGGACCTGTGTGTGCAGAAGAGGCCCAGCAGCATCTTCCTGTCCTGGCTCTTCAGCTGTCGGAGCAGGGGCTGGATGTTCACCCTTGAGCCTCTCTTTTTTTTAACAAGGTATTGGAGAAAGTGTGTAATACAAATGACATTAAAATAATAACATTAAAATAATAACATTAAAATAATGACATTAAAATAATAACAAAGCACATTGTCAAGTGCTTTTTCTGTGGAGAATGATGACATGTAAATCTAGTGCTCTTCCAGAAGCTGTAGTGAGAATTACTGAAAGTAGAGATTTGATGTGATCTTTTTTCTAAGGTCACATCTCTCTCTCAGCCAGCTTGTGGGCACAGTAATTCTGTGATACAGTTTTGGTTTCTTTCATGGAAGCCAAGTCTTTCCTGAGAGCACCGAGTTCTCTTGTCAGCTCTTCTCTTTTTTCAGTTCTGACTCAAAATGCGCTTTAGTTTTGAAGCTGCTGTGCACCAGAAAAAGAAATTTTGTACAGATGCTTTTTGTGTTACATTAGTTATTTCATCACTCTAAGGTAATAGGATTAGTTGAGACAACAGAAACAGAGTTATAAGATTGTTATCCACATCAACTTTATATAAATAACATCTATAAAAGAAATCTCATTGAAAATTCAGCTTTTTTATTATTAACATCACTAGTCTGACACATTTTTAGCTGCTTAAATTTTTGTTTCAGTCGAAGTCCTGAATGACTTAAACTGATCAAAAAGGGGGTAAAATGACAGATATATCATCATATCTTGGTTGCATATGAACACCAAACCCAAATCTCTGGTAGCAAAAATGCATGGTTATACTTCCAGAAAATCTGACTGCTTAACAATACTAAAAGTGACTTTGCTGCTTCTGGAAGGCTAGAGTGTAGCATTGCCATATATTTTAATATTTAAACTGAGGACATGTTCTGTTTGAAGTAATTCGAATGAAAACTGGGGCACATGAATGCAGTCAGTGGGCTTTGTGTGTGGAGATTTATAGATCTTGGCTGAAGCAAGACCTCTTGCAGTAAGACTGATATCAGCTGAGAAGCTTCTTTTCTCCTAGTACTTCCAGATTCTCTGCTATCTGGAGTACTCTTCCAAAGCTACGTTGTGTCTCAGATTCAGAAAAAAACAATTAGCCTTAACAACATTTCTGAGCTTCCCATAGTCAGGAGTTGGTTGTTTCACGTAAGTACCTTATATTCTGTTACTAAAAAAGGAAAAAAGTCACCTTGTTATTTCTTGGGAACAGACCAGGATGCATCTCCTTCCTTTGACTATTCATTAATGGCCAAGAAAATTCCTGTGCTCAGCAAGAGCACAGCTGATTGAGACAAAAGTCATGATTGAAAACAACTAAGGACTAGTCTGATCTTTTCTTTAAGATTACTGATTTGTGTATGCATCAAACTGTATGTGAAGCAGGGAAGCTGATTTGTTTTTCTGTTATTTTTACTAAATAACAGAATCACCCTGTGAGAATGTCCATCTGCTGAAACTACAATTCGTGAAATTATTTGGGATTACCCCTGTGTACTGGGATTTGGTTATGACCCTAGCTCATTATAACCAGTTCTTTCTCCTGCTAGTAACTCTTGTCTTAAGCCATTGCTAAGTTTCAACAAGCATGCAACTAGAGCTTCATATAGTCTCCCTTATTGATGACAGTGGATAAATATACCAAGGTAAATTGCTAAATCAATATAGCTCTGCAAATCATGTTATCAACAGTATCTGCAATATATTTAGCATATTGCAGAGTGGTTTGACTGATGGGAAATAATTAAATGGATTGACAAATATCTAACACTAAGAATAATAGAAGTGTGCCAGAAAATGTGTCAGTACCAGAGTGACATAGAGGGACCCAATTTTGCCTATCTGTGGCATACTTGGCGTAAATGAGATGCTGTTCCTTCGTACATATTCAGTTAAAATACTATGTCACCTACAGTGTCTTGGCTTCACTTACAGTGCCTAAAATCACTGGGATGCTGAATGCTCTCCCTAAGTGTTGTTACAAGAGCGTTGTTTTCCAAGATCCCCAGGAAGAGAGTTCTCTGACAGCTGAAATGCTATTGAGAGAGGTGTCAAGAAAGTAGTTTGTGGTGACTACTTGCTTTCCTTCCTTTAACATTTGAGATTCTTGGCTTTGTATTACAATAAATTCCTTATGCTTTCTTTAGTTTTTTCAGTTTGTTAAGAATCACCTTTCATTTGTACCCCTTATAGCATGTAACACGTAACCCAGCGAGTGCTGCCTTTGGTACTACTGAGAACTCCTAGTGAACTATTAGTGTCTGGTGGTGTTTCATCTAGCTAAGTAGCAAGCACTCAGTGATTTTTCATCATCATACTGCAATGCTCTGAATAGCAACACTGTCAGACACTGAAATACCGATTTTAGACAAGGTTAGTTTAAGATGTATACTTTTAAATTTCTGTCATGTTTTAAGCTCAATGGGTGGAAGAAGATGGGGAGTGAGCGAGCTGCTGCATGTTTCTGAGTTACTGGCTGAGCTTAAACCATGACAATTTCATGGTCTCCTTTATGTGTTTGACAGATGTTTAGAGATGACACATCTCTGTTTCTTCACTGATACAGCTGGATATATATTAACTGAACATACTTCCTTAAAAACAGAAAGAACCATGCTTAAAAGTATAATTTGAGACTAAAATCAGCCACTTCAAAACCAGAAAATGTAGTGAGTACTTTTGCTTGAGCATGTGTGTCATAATGCTATTTCTACAATATTCCATTACTACTTTCTTTACTAGGCTGTCACTGTTTGCAGCTCAATAGACAATGGGCATGTGCTAAAGAAACTTTCCTTCATGGCTTAGCTGGGTCTTTGCATTCATTTGCTCCTAGTATCAAGCAACATTTTACTAACTGCTGATTTACAGGACCTTCTCTAATCCCCTCCGTCTCAGCTTCACACTACACACACATGACCAGCACAGATCAGATACCTGGTGTAAAACTTACCTAAGCACTAACTAAGCTTGGCATTAACAAAATTAGCTAAAATAGAAAATGCCACGCAACCTTGTGTTTGGGTATTGCCACCTTTAGCACCTCAAACAAAAGAGATTTGAATGTTAGAGATGGATGCATGTAATCAAATAAATATCATAAATAACAATAACATGCCTTAGAGCGGCTGCGTGGTTTAACCCCAGCCAGACAGCTTGTTCATTCACTCCCCCCCTTCTTGCCCTCCCCCTACTCTCAGAGCGACGGAGAGGAGAATCGAAAAGAATGCAACTCCCATGGGCTGAGATAAGAACAGTTTAGTAACTAAGGTATAACACAAATCACTACTGCTACCACCAATGATAATAATGATAAGAGAAATAACAAGGGAAGAGAATACAACTGCTCACCACCCACCAACCGATAACTTGTCCCCCCAGCCCGACCAAGCACCAACTGGTACCTAGTCCAACCCCGCAGTGCCCTAGTCCTTCTGGGTAACTCTCAGTTACATCCTGGGCATGACGTGCTGTGGTATGGAATACCTCTTTGGTCAGTTTGGGTCAGGTGTCCTGTCTCTGCTTCCTCCCAGTTTCCCCCCCCCCTCCCTGGCAGAGCATGAGGCTCAGAAAGTCCTTGGCCAGACCAAATATTTGAGCAGTAACTAAAAACATCGGTGCTATCAGCACCATTCCCAGGCCGAAAGTCAAAAACACAGCGCTGCACCAGCTGCCAAGAAGGAGAAAAAATGACTGATACTGCTGAACCCAGGACAAGGGGTTTTCCTGTTTTTGTTCTGATAGACATTGTCCTCTGATGGAGGAGCAGAGAAATTGGTGGGGGTTGTTTGCTTCTATTTGTTCTGCTTCTTTTTGCTTTAAAGTTATCTGAACAAAGAGGATTATCTTCTAGAAAATACAGGCAACGTTTAGAGAACAATAGTGTGCGTTTGTTATAAAATGGAGGTGCTTCTTCTAGTTACTAAAGTTACTGATAGGGCTTCTTTTGGAAAGCCCCTTTCATTGTATTTGAAATCAAAACACACAAAGTCTGAAATTAATGCATTCATTTAAAAATGCATACAGGTTGCAATGTTCCTATGAAACCCAACCTCTTCACCCTTATCATTGCTGTTGCTTTTATTAGTCACTTGTAATAGTATTGTGTGATGTAATAGCCTTTCCAAAAAGCCAGCAACAATAAGCACTTTCCACTTCCATTTTAAATATCTAGGTCAAGTGAGAATGAATTTAAGACTAAAAATTTCTAAGAAGGATGGCAGTGGGAAGCCTGGTTTCACTTTGGGCATGTGAGGCCGATTATTTCTTCTGAGGAGCACTGGTCTCCCACTCCTGCCTTTCCCTCTGTGAGGCTATTAGTAGAACCTTTTCTCTGTATCTAAGTCATCTCATTCCATGAAGCTTTGTAAAACTTAATGACAGTGCATCCTCAGCCAGATTTAACCAATGGGTTAAGAAATCATTGGTTTCATTGATTTAAAAGGAACTGACATACATATATATACAAAATGCTCAGTATACTCATTTTAGTCTTAGCTTTTTTTTCTGGAAAACAGGTCTGAAAACTTTCCCTGTTGACAGTCCTGGGAAAGTCTGTCACACATGAATTTTTGTAGCTGGATACTTAGATTTTATATCAGATGTGTTGACCTCAGCAGTATAGTTTATGGAGACTTGTATAGCTTTCCAGGCTGTGTCTTAGGTGGTTCCTGTCCTTTTGCTAGAAAAGCTTAAATGGGAGCTGATCAGACAACATAAGAAAAAAGGAAAAAGGAGAAAAAACAAACAAGGGGAGAAAAAATACAAACAGAGCTCACTATTTACCCTGATAACTACATAATTTGAAACTGCACTCACAGATTGGGAGAATTCCCTATTATTACACAAGATGTTTTCTAGCCCATTCTTTAATTAGGGAATCCAAGTATGTTATATTTGGACATTCAAATACTTATTTGTCTCTAGATCTTAATGGCATCCCTACCACAGTAGCTTTTATAGCTAAGAATGGTTAGAAACTCAGAAGTAACTTGACAGAGTGAAGGCAGGGGGTTAAATTTATGTGTCACATACACAATATGCAATGATCTGAAGTGTCTGGGTTATATAAAATGGTATTCTGGGGAAAGAAATAGAGGCAGATAGTTAAAAAGAAAAGATTTATAGCTGTGAGTTTAAGAAAACATTTGCATCATTCCCTGTGGAATGCTCTCATTGGTACTCTGCTGTGATGGCAGTGAGGTAGCTGTGGGTCTTCAATAAAATAATCAGTTATCCATCTTTCAATCTTTTCCTCTTTCTTTTGTTTTTCTTTTTGCTGATAAGAGTGAGAAGAAAAGAATAAAAAGAAAACCAAACCATGGGTGTGAGAATTCAAATTCTCATTTTCCTGAGCACCTCAGCAAGTTTTCAAGACAGTCTGTCTCTTTTTGAAGTGGCTAACTTTTACTTTCAGTAAAACTTTTAGGGCAGATAAGAAACCTTCATGTCACCTTAACTCAGCTAAACTCTTCCTGAGCACCAGAGCCAAAAAACGTTATCCAGAGGAACAAACAGACGTGAGTGAAAAGACAAGTAGCAGTCCAAGGGAAATGATGGTCAGCAACAGGAACTGATTTCAAGTGGGACTGGAGGGAAGAGAAGGATTCTCAAGGTGATGGTCGATGGTTTGTTGGTGTTTAAATTACAGTATGTAAAGCCTAAACCTTCATGAAGTCACCATGGTTGGTTGTAAGTTTTCACATACTCCTTCAAGCAGGAGGCGAAGGACTGTACTGAGAAAAACTGAGCGTTTCTTACTGGGAACTCTCTTGAGGCGTTTGCAGCTCTTGAGAGAGTGGCAGATGGGCAGGGCAGGGCTTGGACTCATGCCTGGCCAAGGCTTTGGGTGCTGAAGTGCTCTCTGAGGGCAGCTTAGATGACTCAGGCGCCTGTGTTTCTGCACAGCCAGCAGTGTGCCTTGGTGACAGCCTTAATGCATGCAACCGACCCACAGAAACACGATGGCTCCGGGACTAGTGATTGATGTGATTTAGTTTGTTATTGTTTTACTTTTCTTTTGTGGGGAGTCCATCATCCCTCCCCCCCTCCCCCCTTCCCACTCCCCTCCCCCTCCCCTTCCTTCTAAATTGTTTTCTCAGCTTGCTTGAGTCTCAAAGCCTGTCTCCTGCTTGTCTTGATCATCTGAAATAGCTCTCTCTGCACTGAATGAACAGACACGAAGCAAGACTGGGCTGGACCCTGGGAGTATCTTGACTCTGGGAGGAGCAGCCTGGCTGTCTAACCTGTGATGCTGGGGGGTAAGGAGATTTAACACCACTGCAGATGGCTTACTGCAGCCTGGCACTAGGACTGTGGCTCCTGCTACTTCTCCAGGATATCCACACAGCCCCACAGGTAAGGCAGAGTGGCACCAGGATCCTGCATCCCCTCAGGATGCAGGAGCCTGGAGAGGTCTGGGGTCACCATGGGCTACAGGGGTATCCTGCCCATAGGCTGAGTGCTGGGTAGTGGGCATCCACAGAAATGGACTTTATGCAATGCAGGGTGACAAAGCTATAAAGTGAGCAATGAGGAGAGTTTGCCCTCTCTGGGAACTTTGCAGGCAGGAGCAAGGGATATGAGCTATGATCTTTTTCTTTTGGTGGCATTGGTAGTGTTACTGCACCTCCAGGCACATGGGAATGAGGAAAGATTTTATAGGGATGGGGGCCTGTTTTTGTTTATTTGGGTGAGTGGCTTTTATTTTCACCTGGGTGGCCAGGTGCTCTGTGAGAGCTGGGTTCAGAGGGCTTCTGCTCATGCTGCTGATGTGAGTCAGGACTGGTAAAATGAAAGGTTTAAAGGCAAACAACAGTAAAATACCTTCCTTTTTACAACTGCACATCCCTCTGACAGTGACTTCCTCATGAGTGGGCTATTACTTCCTCATCAAATTGACTTAAAATAAGCATAGCCATTAGTTGCACTCAGCTGATGCTGTAGATGCAAGCTAGCTCCCTGCTGAGATCGTATCACCTCCTGTGGGTTTCCTTCCCCCCTGCCACCATGTACCCTCTCCTGCCTAGTCAATCCTGTGATGATTAACCCTCAGCTCCTGGCACAAATCCGGTAATTTCCCTGGCTGACACTTATGCACACACATTAAAACCAAAACAGGTCAGTTGCAGAGGCCCTTTGCACAGGTAAAATCAAGTAGGTGAGTGATAGCGCACCGTGTGGGACCATGGACTTGGCCATTTCCCCTTGTAGTGAAAGTATGAGCATATATTAGTCCAAGGCACCTGTCTGTATGTCGTAACTGAATGATATAGTCCATCACTTGGACTGTCAGGAGATTCTTTTCCAAGAAACTGACTCTGATTAGATCTCTGAAAATAACCAAGTCCTGCATCCTCCTCACAGACATTTGAAAAATATCCTCCTGGCTGTTTTGGTAAGAGTAGGAGTTTGCCCTTGTGTGTTTAGTTGTAAATTCCCCTCCCACATTGCAAGTTTCCTCTACTTTGCCCTGGTTATCTGTCCTGCCACTGTCTTCTTCCTGAAAAAAGAGAAGGATCTCTGATTGTAAGATTGGAATCTCTGATTCCTACACACCTGAGGATTTCTTAGGAGGGCATTCAAATAAGCTTGTCCAGTCTGCTGAATGCAAACTGCTTTAGGAGAAAGGCATAGAATCACAGAATAATTAGGGTTGGAAAGGACCTTAAGATCATCCAGTTCCAACTCCCCTGCCATGGGCAGGGACACCTCACACTAAACCATGTCACCCAAAACTCCATCCAACCTGGCCTTGAACACTTCCAGGGATGGAGCATTCACAACTTCCTTGGGCAACCCATTCCAGTGCCTCACCACTGTCACCATAAATAACTTCTTCCTTATATCTAACCTGAACTTCCACTATTTGAGTTTGAACCCAACACCCCTTGTCCTACCACTATGGTCCCTAATGAAGAGTTCCTCCCCAGCATCCTTATAGGCCCCCTTCAGGCACTGGAAGACTGCTACGAGGTCTCCACACAGCCTTCTCCAGGCTGAACAGCCCCAACTTTCTCAGCCTGTCTTCATATGGCAATAGAAAAAAAATGGTATTTTTGCTATTTTATAACACTTTTGGTGTTATGTTAACAAAATGGAAGGGGCAGAGAAAAAACTCGGTTTTCTGATATTCTCTGTCAACATTCAGACTCACTGCAAAATCACCAGTTACCTGGAATAAATATGTAGATCTTGATGGGATATGCAACTGGCTTTTCACTGTTTTCTGCCTTTATCACAGCAACACTTGCTTTTACTGTTACTGAGGACAAGTGATAGTATTTAATGTGAGCAAATCACAGCTTGTTGATCATATTTTAAATCATATTCCACCTCATTTGAGCCCAAAGTTTGGGTTTGTCAACTTTCATTTGCTAATAATGTCTTTACCATCAAGCAGATGAAGCTTGACTGCTTAAGTTTTAGGTTATCAGCTTTTTTGTACTGTCAGAATTTGGACAGAAGCTTGAAAGGTAGTGCTACAGTATTAGTCAGTTCTAGAATAGCTAATGCTGGTAGAAGTTTTGGGGTATTTTACTGTAATATTCTTTCTTCCTGACTGACAGCTCATTTATAGCAAACTGTTTTCTTACTCTGCCTCACCATCACTTTTTCTCTATGAGCTCAAAAGACCATAAATAAATGAGTCAAACCTTGTCCTGTCTGAATTGCAGGGTAGCATACTAAATTCAGTCCCATCTTTACAATTGCCTGTATTTAAACTGAAATAGCAAATGTGTAGATACAAGGAAAGTGAGAAGAGTTACAAAATCCTATTTCGCAAAACAAATTCTAAAAAGTGAGCACTGCAAAACCCATTGCAAATCTGTTTGCTTTAGTTACTTGGGCCTTGAGCTGCAATGCTTTAAAGAAAGACAAAACAGTTGTCCTGACAGGTCAGGAAAAGCACTAAGCCAAGGGATCCCTGGTCAGCCTGCTACACAGCAGTCCAAGCAGGATAAAAATTGTGGCCTTTTCTTTCACAAGATGTATTCCAGCTTCCACTGAATCAAACCCCCTTATTTGAAATGCATGCAGGAAAAGATTGGTGAAATTCAGTCTCTGTCTTCCTCCAGTTGAACAGTTCACTGAATCCAATTTAAGAACTTCTTGCATTAGTCTGATATAGACTCATGGCTTGCTCAAATTGGTTCAAAAACTGCAGACATGCTATCTTTGCAGTGATAGCCTTTTTGCTACACTGGTGATGGCTTGCCACACCAGCTTACCTTCTTGGTAGTTTAAATATTTATCTGCTCCTGTACAGCTGGCATAAAGCAGCATTAACTCTGGATTGTGTCCTTATGCCCAATCCAGATCAAATCAATTCTGATACAGAAGACAAATGCAGAAATAACATCTGTGAAGTTTCCCATTACAGCTGTGCCTGTCAGCAGAGACCCGTCACTCAAAGAGGAGGCTCTGCTCCTGGCTACACAGTGCTACCAACTTCCTTGCATTGAATTTAGTGCAAGTGACTGTGTAGCCGCAGGTTGAGTTGTTTCAGTAGAGTAACCCCCTGAAAAACAACTTCACAAATTCAGAAAGTACAGTGTTCAGTCAAATGAACTCTTAGAACTCTGAATCATCCCCTGGAAACACAATTGCTCTGTCTTAAACAATAAAGGAGTTAGAGTGGAAGGGAAATGTGTGTACAGGTAAGAGAGCGAAAGTGGGATTGCACCCTTGGATGGCAAAGAGCCACAGGATTAGCGTAGCTGTAACAGACATATATTTCTACTTTGCTAATCGGTTCTTAGTACAGACCCATCCAGAGTTCCCTCAGAATTAGTGGGAAGGACAAAGACCTACTGTCCACCACAGCTGGATTCCATACACCATTCAGCAATACTTCTGTGATCTTTGAATTTAAAAGCTTTTTAATAATACGTATTAAAAACCAGAACTATCAGTACTAATGGACAGTTGGGATAAAATGGGTATTTCTTTATTGAGAATGAATTACCTTTTAGAGAAGGAAATGGTGCCTTAGAAAGTGAAATGGTGCTAGAATTCTACATTTCCTTGGTAGAATATAACTTCTGTTTCTGTGTGTCTTGAGATTCAGACAAAAATGGATAAGGAGGAGGGACAGTCAAAAGATGAAAGAGAAGATGACTTTGAATGTTAGTTAAGACAGGATTTTGAGGTTAGTGCCTTTTATTCTGTTCCTTGCAGAGGTGAGGAGAGTTTGTTCTGTAAAGTTTATTGGAGATATCCTGAATGAAGCCAAGCTATGTGATAGTTGTTGCTGAGTACAGATGATACCACGCTCTTTAGTGTTTCCAGGAAGAAGAAGAGGGAGTAGGAAGGGGTAAAGATGATGGTGTGAATCTTCTCTCACTGGCTAACTCACTATTTCTGTAAGCCAGGAGAAACGACCAACACTAAGTGGGGAATTTCTTAGAACTTTCTTTTTTGTGGGCCTCTACACACACACACCATGGAATCAAGAAGGTGAACCCCAACATTCACAGACGCTGTTTTTTTGTAAGAAGGTGATAGTGTTGGGGTTTTGTAATGCAAGGCTGAAACCTTTTTTGATTTATCCCTTCATTTCATTTCAAAAGCTATTTATGAGCAACTAGGACCAGCTAAGTCAAACCTTAACCTTCAGCTTCTGCCTAGCAAAGAGTCTTAAGCTAAATAAATTGGTTCTGCACTGGAAAAAATTAGTTTTATCAGTGATAGTCACACAATCCTGAGGCAAAGTAATCATGGTTTGGTTTTTTCCTTGTCTTTTTTTATGTGACAGGGTTAAATTTCCATTGTTATCCTTGAATGTATTAAGAATGGAATCTTTCATTCAAGTTCATACTAACAAACGGGTTAATGGTCCAAGGCAGAAGACTTGCACTATATTATAGTTAAACCTTCTGTGTCTCATTCAGTATTTCATAATGCTTTTTATTTTCAAAGCACTCACAACCAGAAATATATTAGAAAGGCTGAGATTTTTGTTGGCAATGAGGGCAGTAAGAGCACATATGCTTGTCCTTCCTGCTGTGTTCTTCTTGAGCACTCATATGATAAAGTACCACTTTTTACGTTAAATTTCCCCTTTTCTCCTTACTGCCCTTGTGATTCCCTCCCTTCTTTTAGGTGCTGCTTGTTCTGATTAAGGCTTAACAAGGGGGACATGATCTTTAAATGCGCCCACTGTTGGCAACCATCATGTCAGTCACAATACCCGAAACCCAGTACGTAGCCAGCTCCGCCACTGGCAACACATCCCAAAACAGGTCTGTGCAGCTCAAAACAGTGTCTCTGTGCTGGGGAGATCAGTGCTGATACTGCTGGTGGGAATTTTGCTCAGAATTTCCCCTCATTTGAACAGGATCATTCTGTGCCATCACCAGATTCCTTTTGTAGCCACATGCTTTTCCCTTACCTGTTTTAATTAAGAACACCATGGGATGTCCTCCTGAGCAAACTGCTACCCTGAGTGGTAAGATGCTTTTATGTTTCACTGGAAAAGCCAGAGAGAATGTCTCTTACCGTGTAAGTTCTGCTGTAAGAGACTGACCTATCCTGGTAGCAGTTGTCCTCCCCTTAGCAATTCAGCTGCAAATGTTGGCAGGATAAGCGTTTACAGCACCATAGGCAACAGTTTGGACAAGATTTGGTAAAACAAGCAAATCTGAAACTGAGGACCCAGTGGGACTGAAGAGGCAGCATGCCCTGTATGCCCCTATAGAGCCTATCTGGTTTCTGTGGTGGTACCGCCACAAAAGAACCCAGTAGATTGCCATTAGACCCCATTCAGAGCTAGCAATGGAACCACTAACCTTGAATATTAAGCTTGAACATTAAGCTACAGGGACCTTTTCCTGCTCTCACCCTTCTGGTGGCCTCACTGTCATGTTGCTGTCAGTTTAGATTTGAGCCTGGAAGTCCAAGCTCAGTACTGGACTACTCAAACTACAGGAGTTCACCCAACTCATTTTGATATTACCAGGTGAGGAACTGTTGATGTGGGAGTCACGGACAACACAGAGACGATCAATGTGATCAAGCGATTGCCAAATTTATTACAAAGCCTTAACCCCTTATATACTATTTCTTACATATACTTACAGTGATTTGGCATATTATGATTGGATACATGTCTTGAAGACCCTTAGTGACTAACATATAATTGGTTAAGCACAGGTGTGAGAACTTGACCTCGAAAGCTTGCCAACAGTCCACAGTTCTCATTAACTCAGTGAATTCCAGCTTCTTCTTATCTTGCTTGCTTAAGCTTCTTCGGGCCTCTCATGGCCTTGCTGTATCTTTCAGGATTACTCAGAGTTTATGTACTAATTTTGCATTCTCCCGTGAGAACACTGTCTCCACAAGTAACAGAGATCCAGACTGTGTTCCAGCTGCAGTTTGTAGTAGCCTTACCACTACATAGGAATGAGAAGCTGCTATTGAAAGTAGATATGTTGGTTCAATAACCCCAGTTTCTGAGAAGTTATGTACATATGTTGCTTCCATAAATATGTGCAAATATAATGATTTTTCTTTTTTTTTTGGCCAAGCCACTGAAATATTTTTCACTTTTTAACAGTATTGGTTAATCAGCATTAAAGTGTTTTGTAACTCCAGCAATAAGTTGTCATTCTGTCCAGGAAGAGCAAGACAAATATGCATGAAGATTTTGCAGTCCCTCCAAATTTGGATGGATTTGCTGGTTGATGTCTAGATTTCTACTGTTAGAAAGGCAACAGCTGTGAAACAAAAAAGTCTTGAAAACATGAAATCCAGAATTCCCTGTGTTTCTTGCTGAATTGTTTCCAGTGATCTCTTCCTGAGCACCCTAGTTGTAGGTGAAATATCAGAGGAGGTATTTGACATGTGGGAAGAGTAGTTACAGGTGGTAAACTGAGAGAATCATAGAATCATTGAATGGGTTGGAAGGGACCTTAAAAATCATTCACCTCCAACCCCAATCCTTATCTCTCCAGCCTGTCTTTCCCGAAGAGCCTGTATCCTTCCATTCACATATTCAGTCATTGAGTGGTTGAATTACCTCAGTTCAGACCTTTTGCTACCCACTAATAATGCACATTTTTGTTCCTTTTTCACTTCAAGTCTTTGGCTGGTTATCTTTTTTTTTTCATTATTACCCTGATATTCATTACACAGAGACAGAAAAATTAAAACTACATTACCCTTGTGTGTATTTTCATTCATCCTTTTCCTAAAAGAAAATGAGTTGGCACCACCATCTCATGGAAGACTTAAAACATTGTGAGACTATGGCCTTTCACCTCTGCTGTTTCTCCAGGTCATGTTCTTTGTCTTAAGGCACCGATTTGTTTCATGACCCAAAAAACTCATGGAAGTTTTGCTGGGTTCCTAGTGCAAGCTCTTTTTATTCCAGATGCATAAAAACTTGAAATTTAGTTTACAAAATGCCTTGCATACGTTAAGAAGCAAAGCCCATTTAATTTTTTAGTGACACTGGCCTTCCCACGCATAAGCAAAGCTTCCCCAGTATTGCTTATGTAGTTTATATTGACCCTTTAAGCCTGAAGTGCTAGAGGTGTGGGAGCTTGGTTTATACTCAGGGCCTCACCTTCAAGTGTGCTTTCTACAAAGAGCCTACTCTCTGCTTAGTTTAAGAGCAGAACTTTGCAACACTGCATTGCTATTGCAGGTCACATTAGGAATCCAACAACATAGGATTTAAAGGGGGCGGAATGACAAGAACAGGGAGATGATAACTGACACTGAGCATTGATATGTACATTATTTGTAGCTGAAAGGCTCTATAGGAGGTTTCATACTCATGAAACACCTCTACTGAACAGATGGCAGCTGGTAAAGACATTTTGCAGGTAGCTACGCGTTAGAAGTAGCAGGGTCTTCAGAAAGTGGCTCCTCAGTCATAGAAATTATGTCATGATTTGTTAAAATTACTTCTTTTTACAGCAGAGCACCTTGGGCTCGACTCATCAAAACAGTAAAAGTGGCTACAAGCTTGTGCTTGAACTGGATACTTGAAGGGAACATTTGTTGTGAAGCTGTGGATGTCATGTATTATGTAGCTGGCTGTAGTACATAGCAGCCCTCTTGTGGAAAGGGGAAAAAAAAAAAGGTTGAGTACCCTTTTGGATGTGTATTTTCATAATTTGTGTAGTATGTGTGCACGGTTCACACATTAATTTACCACAGCACTAGCATTAGGTCAAATTCATAATCAGAATCTGCATTGCTGTAACTAAGAGAAGAATCTAATCCTAAATTCCTGATTTCAGTGGTTTAGACAAGGTTGACTTTCTAAAAAGCAGCCCTTCCCTCCCACTTTTTACACTATTCTTTTCAATCTCAAAAGGTACAAGTATAAGCTGTAAGTTTATGTGCTGCATAAATCATTTAAGAATATTGTTCCCCCCCTCCCCAATTTAAAATTCAACAGAATTCACAGCCAGCTGGTTGCCCAGGAGAACCAAGAAGGGAAGATCAAGGTTTTGTGGTGATTTCCCATAGCTCTTACAGAGAAGATAATCCAGATTGACTTAGCTACAGCCAGGATGCTGTTGATTCTTGAGTTTTTTTTATAAAACTGCTTGCTTCACTTCACATCACTGAATTCACTCCTGAATGACTGTTTGTCTAGTGACTGATCTCACTGTGTTGTTTCCTGTTACTCAGTTTAGTCTCAGAGTGGCTGGCTAAACAGAGTGCTCCTCCACACAGATGAAAGGAGATTCCACTTCCTTTTCCTACAGCCCAGGGCTTTCTCCTCAGAAAAAAAAAAAAAAAAAAACCAAAAAAGAAAATCAAACAAAAAGAAACAACACCACAGGGTGCACATTTATAAACCTGAGTCAGGCTGAGCAAGCAAAGATCTGCTATTTCCTCTATAGAGTAAGCTAGAAAAAGCGCTTTGTGGAGAGGCTCTGTGACCCGGTGGTTACTGCGGAGATGTCAGGCAGGATTTCTCAGTTTTATTGTAGGATCACAGTCTGGTTTGGGTTATAAGGAACCTTAAAGCTCATCCAGTTCCAATCCCCTGCCACAATGCTGGTCCCAATACAAACCTGGAGCTTGATAAAATTTAATGGGGTTTGTACATTTCTATTTCTTGTCCTTATGTTAATTTTGTCCTTGACAAAAAGTTCCTGATTTCTGATGTAACCTGGAGCAAACTGAATAACTTTTGTGTTTTATGGCCCTGTCATGAAAAGAACAGTGTATTAAACAGGAAAACACAGCTGTGAACTTAGTGAGGCAGTTGCACTGCATGCAAAAGCAGCACGAGACAATAGGTATTATTTCAAAGGCCAATGGGAAATTCATCTACAGAAACTGAGATGCAAGTTTTTCTGAAATATTAACTGCTTTACCAGTATCGTGGGAAAATCTCTGAAGAATGTGCTTATTGAGTCTTTATTAAAAAGTGCCGTATAAACCTTCTAGCAAATACAGAAAATTCTGATAACATTTCTAGGGGATTATTAAGGGACATGTCAAATTAAAAAATCAAATTTTCTTATCAGTAAATTTGTAGTGCTGTAATTTCCCAGAGCATGCAGTGGCCCTGTGTTGTGGTTTAAACCCTAGCCAGACAGCTTGTTCACTCACTCCCAGTGAGTGGTGCTGGGCTGAAAGCAATCGAGCCCCCCCCCCCGCCGGGGCTCTCCCCTTCCCCGCTCCCGGAGGGATGGGGAGGAGGATCAAAAGAGTGCAACTCCCACGTGTTAAGACAAGAACAGTCCAGCAACCTATGTACAACACAAATCACCACCGCTACTATCAACTACAACAATGATAAGAGAAAATAACAAGGGAAGAGAATACGATACCACCCGCCAAGAAACGAGTCCAACCAAGAAGCCCATGTTGTTCTGAGTAACTCCCAGTTACCCCTCCCACCCCAGGCATGACGTGCTGTGGTATGGAATACCTCTTTGGCTAGCCTGGGTCAGGCGCCCCGTCTCTGCTTCCTCCCGGCTTCCCCTCCTCCCTGGCAGAGCATGAGCCTCACAAAGTCCTTGGTCAGGGTAAACATCACTTAGCAACAACGGAAAACATTGGTGTTATCAGCACTGTTCCCAGGCTGGAAGTCAAAACACAGCGCTGCACCAGCTACCAAGAAAGAAAAATTGACTGCTACTGCTAAACCCAGGACACCCTGCCAGAAGAAAATGAGGGTGCTGAGGTGTTTGCACAGGGTGCCCAGAGAAACTGTGACTGCCCCATCCCTGGCAGTGCTCAAGGCCAGGCTGGATGGGCTTGTAGCAACCTGCTCTAGTGGAGGGTGTCCCTGCCAGTGGCAGGGGTTGGAACTGAATGAGCTTTAGGTCCCTTCCAACACAAACCAGTCTGGGATTCTACGATTCTACAATTCCTTTCCTACATTTAAATGACTTTCAGACAAAAGAGTCTGCTGAGTGAAGCTACATATTGAATTATTGTTAAATACACAGAATATTGCAATCTTTGCTTAAGCATATGGGCAACAGTAATTTAGTTTCTTTCAGGATACTTGAACTTTCAGAGAGCTGTAGGCATTTCCTTACTGCCTGCAACTACCATAACTTGACACAGATACTGCGATCTGCTCTAATACAGAACTAATGGTTTTCTAATTGTGTCTTTTGTCTCTCTCAATTTCTAGACATCATTAACTCCATCTCATTCCTGTGATGCACTTATGAATTGGTTCTATGATGAAACTTCAAGAAGCTGCTGTTACCAGTGTCCCTCAGGTCAGTATGTTTATAATTCAGTCAAATTAACATGGAGCCTTTCTCATAGAGATAGTAGGAACCATGTGTATCTGCTCAGTTACATTTTGTCCTTCAAGATAAGTGCAGTTCTAGGAACCAATACCTAGTGTGGGTTCAGATGTGAACTTGCTTTTATCTGCCTTGCTCCTTTTCAGACTGCAAATTGCAAGCAAAATAATTTACTAAATTTTTTTGTGTGTTTATCCATTGACTTGACACTCTGAAGTAGGGAGAAGTAGGCAGATCTAAGAATTCATTTTAGCTTGCCTCAGGGTATGAAATAGCACAGTGAATTTAGGCTAAATATGTTTCTGATCAGAGAAAAAAAAAAAAGAACAACAACAAACCAACATCAAGGTGTGGAAAATCTGTCATTATCTTCATAGTCAAAACAGTTTAGAAAGTGTCTCACATGAGAAAGGGAACAGCCCCTTGCGAGGAGACACAGTGAGCTTTGCCGGAAGCTGGTTGTGACTCATGCACACAGGGTAAAAAGCAGGAAACACCTCAGTGAGACAAGACTTATGGAAATGCCTGAAACAACCCGCATCAGCCTAAAACCCCCTCAGTGGGTGGGGCATTTCAAGGTACTTTACCATCATCAATCTCTTATAGAAATCTTTTTCTTTTTCCAGAGGAAAGTTTTGACATTCATTTGCACACTAATGATAAAGAGGGCTTTAGCTCTCAGTTGCTATTATTTGCATGCAATTACACTGAGGTTCCCACTGGAATATCTTGTGCTGCTGGCCACACCACTAGATTCATTCAGAATCTGTAAAAGTAGGTAAGACAAGGGATGGAGAAACTGGTGCTGTAAAAGAAGAAAAGAGGTGGGAATCTGTCTCTGAGTCACTCCCATGAAAAGCTCTTTTCTCCTTTAAAACCATACTTTGCACAAGCTCCCATAATGACAGACGTCATAGTGAGGTCTTGTGAAAAGCAGGTATCTGGTTTATATCTGGCTGTAGCAAGCCACCAGTCTCAATCACTTCAACTCTGCTTATTCTTGCAACTCATTTTGTTACCACATCCTCATATCAGTCTTGGACATCTCTTCCCATCCTCCAGGACTTCATTCACAACAGAAACCCGTAAGAATCCTATTTCATTTTAATCTTGTATGACTCCTTCAAGCAATAACCTGTTCATATCTGCTACTACTGCTCACTGCAAAGAAATAGAAGCTTTTCTAAAATTCTATTTAATCAAAGTGCAACATCTTGAACTCTAGATGCGCCCTGCCTTTACTTTCCTTGGTCTTCCAGCTCACAGATGTACAGCCTTCAGTCTGAACACACTGGCCCACATGCAAGCCATCCTCTGTTGCAAAGTTAATTTCAAGATAAACTTCAAACCAAACCTCAAAAGATCATTCTAATCAATTTCCACAGCTGCCACATCTTTTCTCATGTACTTAATTCTTGTGCAGGTAAAATGACACTTCATACCCGGGATACCAGAAGAATAGTTTCTTTCTGTCACTGCAGAACAAAGTATTTCCCTCCTGTCAAGGGGAGCAACAGAGACTTTCATGGGAAATAACGGTATATGCTGGAACAGCTCATGTTATGCAGAAGTTGTTATTCCACTTCACTTCTGTTTGTGACTTTTTAACCTTTTTTGTTCAGTTGGTTTTTCTGGTGGCTTTGTTTTGTTTTTTGTTGGTTTTTGTTTGTTTTTTTTTTTGTTTAGGCTCTAAATCAGATATTCATCCCAATGAGACAGTGCTGCAATCAACACTCAAGATAGTTTCCTACCCACAGTAAACAGCAAATCCTCAGGAGTGAATGAATGCATGTACTCATAAAAGAAAAACTTCAAATACTTATTTCATCTACTTACTTTCAGGACATTTTTCTGTACAGGTGATTGCAGCTGGTGACTTTTATCTGGTTGTTGAGCTGTGAACACAGCCAGTGGAGATCAGAACCATGAGACACTGTTATGCAACCTTCAAAGCTACTGCACCTGGGGCATACATCCCCCAAAAGAGGGACCCATGTGTACAGGAAATCTCAAATAACTGAAGTTAAAGGGTTTGGGTCACTGGGGAAGGAAGGGGGAAATGACACACGTGCAGGTACATATGTGCAGCTTGAGTGCTGAGATTTGGCAATCAGCTGTCACCTTGAAAAGAACAGTCTCAGACAAGTAGTTTGGAGGAGGCAGGAGTGATGTGGTTCAGGCTTGTCTGGTGGTATTTAGTGGGCCAAATATAGCATGGCTGTTTTTACCTGCACTACTACATCATGCTTGCCAAACTGCATACCAAGTGAGTTATTGCCTTGCTAGGTTCTCCCTCCCTGTGGTTAACTCTATGACTGGGTGATGCAGGCTGCATGCTGAAACTGTAGTTCATTTCTCACCTGTTTCCCACCTGTGAAACATTCATCTCTTCCTATCTTTATGTTGTTACTTTAGCTTTTCTTTTGCTTTGCAACTGCTGCTCTTTCTTACCCTCTGTTGTTTCTACTTCCTGGCAAGGCCACAAGGTCACAGCTTACCACTACACCTTCTAATTTCTTTGGTACTATGTCCAGTGGTAGAATACCTCATCTGTTGCTTCAGGAGCTGAAATGTTGGGAATGCTTCTGTCCCAGCCTTTCCCATACTCCTAGCTGCTATTGTACGTAGCTTCCCAGATGGATGCTTTTAAAAGCTCTTCATTAGAAAATGATTACCCGATACAAGCACAGAGTCATAGAGACATAGAATAGCTTAAGTTTGGCAAAGACCTCCAGAGGTCATCTAATTCAGCCAGCTGCCCAATCTCCTGTGTGCTGCATGTTCACAGAAGGTCTGTGAGATCCTGAGCACTGTGCTTTCAGTGAGCAATGGGTCCAGAGGAGTTGGATATGTTCAGCAGAGATACACTAGCATCAGAAAGACATACATGTAATTTGATTTGTTTAAGGAAAACAGTTGGAAAATTAAACCATCTCACAACTGTCAAGGCAATTGTAAAACTAGAAGGGCTGCTTAGAAAGCAACTACTGCAAACCTGCTAGGGAGATACAGAACATGGCTCAGGGAGCACCATCGTGTAACCTTCCATTCTGAACGTGGGAGGTGGGGTTATCCCTGCTTGAATCCACATGCACCTAGGTGATTCTGGCAACTTTTGAAGGGAAAGTGATGGTTTAGGTAGCAATTATCAGGACTGGGTTGCTCTAGTCAAGAGGAAAACATGGAAACAATTACATGTGAAAGTAATGGCAGGTCAATATTGCCGTCACCACAGCCTTGCCATGTGTCCTTCCTACAGCAATCCATACTGATTGTGATAACACCATGCACAGTGTTGCTGAAACAGGACAGCTGTGATCCCTTCACACTTGAATGGGAAAGGCAAAACCCTCCTAGAGAAACCAAGACACATACAAAGAGAAGACTGTGTCTAACAAGTGAATGAGTATACAAGAAAACTGCAGGATGATTGTCTCCTGGTATTCTGAATTGGTGTCCCGTATATTTTGATTTTCTTTTCTTTCTCCAGGCTATGTTAAGAAGAAAGCATGTCCTAGGGACCCAGGTGAAGACTGCATGAGGTGTGGACCTGAACAGTATGTGAATGAAGCATTTCAAAAGCCAAGATGTGATGCTTGTGTATCATGCACAAAAGGTTTGCTTTCCCTCACACATACCTCACAGTTATATTTTCTATATATATTTTATTCACACTTTATTTATACTTTATTCATTCTGAATTTCCAGCAGCAAAATTATCCATCCTTGGTTACTGGTTTAGACAGCAGAATTCTACCTGGCACATAATCAGGGTTGCTTCCTGTGTGACCTGGGTCTACCTAAAAATTCTCTCATCCAATGCTATCCAAGCCTGATTTCTGCTTTCTGCCTTATATTACAAGCCATTATCTACAGCCTTTTCCAGTTCATGACTTAAGCTGTCATTGTGAAGAGTGCCAGCAGCCTGTTCTGCTTCCTGAGCCTTTGAACTGATGTTGGGTTTGGCTTTGGCTTTGGCCCCTGCTTTACATTTTCTTTGCAGCTTGATCCTTTGTTATCACATCTGATTCTTCCCCACAGAGCCTGACCTTGTGGAGAAAGAGCCCTGCTCCTTCAATTCTAGCCGTGTGTGTGAGTGCCGACCAGGCCTGTTCTGCCAGACCCCTGTTCTGAACACCTGCATAAGATGCCAGCAGCACACTTTCTGCAAGCCTGGTTTTGGAGTCAAAGTCAGAGGTAGGAATTCCTGTGGTCCAGCTTACCTTTCCTGAGCTTGGCCATAGGCCTGGACCTGATGCATTTTGGTGGGTCAGTCTTCAGTCATTACTTTTATTCAGGCACCTCAACAAATGATGTTACTTGTGAAGAGTGCCCTTCTGGGACCTTCTCTGATGAAAATTCCAGCACTGACATCTGCAAGCCCCACACAAAGTAAGTCCATAGCTCTTTAGCATGACTAGCTAAGTTCATAAACGACAAAAAGGGACACTCATTGCTTCTGCTGCAAGCCGACCCATTTATCTCAGAGGCAATGGTATAACTTTTGGCCTATGTGCAGCACTTGGAAGGCCTCTTCATACCTGTTGCGCATGTTTGTCGCATGGGAGATACTCTTACCTTGTACTACGTCAGTTTCCTCTAGTGCTGATACACTGTTCTCTTTCATTCCCTAGCTGTGCCAAGTTAAACAAAGTCGTGTTAAGCAAAGGAAATGCAACACACGACCAGGTTTGCCTGGACCAATCGCCCACCTATCTTACCCCAAACACATTGTCCATGAGGTTCAACAATGAAACAAATAACTCTGACCTAAAAAGGTTTGAAGAGAGTCTGGTGACCATCACTGGTATCCTTTTAAGTGCCACAGCAACTGAAAACCCCAATACAACTGCTGAAGAGAAAGCTTCAGCTGCCACCTTTCCCACCTCAGTCAAGGGGGAGACAACAATGGAAGGTAACAAAGATAAAGCATTTACTCTGTCTAGCATATTTTATTTGGATATATCTTTGGTAAAGGCAATTTTTATGTGGGAGCTTCCTTCAAATTCCCTACAACTTGTGAAATGATATCCATGGGTCTATGTCCAAACACATAGATCTGCTGATAGTTCCCAGTCTGCCTTCTCTTAGCCTTTCCTGTAATCCCTTTCCCTTTCTGTGCTACAGGTCTAGTTCTCTGGGGAGTGGTTCTCTCTGTGATGGTGCTACTTTTGGGTATGCTGTCATTTTGGAAATGGAAAATTTGCAAGCAGCAGATCTTCATCCTCAAAGGAAAGCGTGAGTTTTTAAAGCTGTTTCCTGTTTGATCTCCAAGTATACGCCAACTGGGAATTCAAATATCCCAAAATGTTGGGTAAGGGAATGTTCACTACCACCTAGTGTGCGTGGGCAAGATAAGGTTCCTAGGCAAACTGTTGATGTTGGAGAACATGAGAGAAAGATGGAAGCAGCTGTGAATTTATGGAGGAAGATACTACAAGCCAGGTGGGGAAAGGGTAACCAATGTTTTTTTTTTTCCTAGCACAGACTCTAATAGTAAATGATACCTGAAGTGTTTTGTATTTGTTGGTTCTGCAGATGAGGTTGAACTTTGGGCATGAGAGGAAGAGTGATTTTTACTGATGCTGTTTTCCGGTAGCTTTGCCTAAACTTATGTATGGGTTGTGCTTGCAGAACCACATTCCCTCTTTTATAGAGAGGAGGATGTGCATGATGTAGGTTGGTTGTAGACCTATAAAGCTGTTAGAGCCTGTACAGTCCATGATGAGTTTTACTAATGAATAGTTTCTTTTGACCAGCACATCTGCATTCCATCCCTTCCTGCAAATCCAGGCTCAAACCTCAAGGTGACTGATGGACCAGGAATTTTAATCTTTATGTCTAAAGAATAAGTGGATAGTTTTAATATGGATCTTTATTTTATGGATTTTTTTATTTATTTATTTAATAAGGGAAACTTTTCAATGTCAAGTGTACGTCTCTGCTGACATGCAAAAGGCCAGTCCTGTTGTGTGCCCAGCGCAGGCAGGTGATGCCTTGACAGGTCACTAGGTGGCACTTTTTTCCCACTGAACGGTTGAGCCACGCGTCAGTGCACGGAGGCTTACTGGAAAAACGCCTCGTTAATGCCTGAGCACTCACTCATATGCGTTCCAAAAAGAGTGGGTGTTGGCAGCAGCAACCTCTATTGCTCCCCTGTAGCGCACACATTTTGCCCAATTAACTAATTCCTATCTCAGCATTTCCATTTTCACTGACTGATCTATTCTCTTCTGTTGTGGTAGATTCTCCTAATTACCATACAGCAGAGCTTTATACACTCATTTATGCAGGAATAAAATTTAAAACCTTTTGTGTGCAGCTTAATTTTCTCAAAATGGAATTTTTGTTTCTTCACTTTGCTTTTATAATAGGAACTGTTGCTGTGCGGCATTATAGATGCCTTGAAAATAAAGGTGTCTGCAGGTCAGGGTGAAATTAAATAGTAAGCCTGAGCCCATCTAATTGCATGGTGCTACAGAAGGATGCTGCACACTCCTTTCTTCTCATTTCCAGTGTTACCTTCCTCAGTCCTTGCATAAAATCCCATTATCCCCTTAATCCTTAGCATTCATCTTGACCACATGATGAACTGATCTAACTTGCTCATTCAGTAAAAGTTATTAACATTTTTAATTAAAAAAAAAGAAAAAGTCTGTCTTCTGCTTACCTAGAAAGTTTAATCAGTTCATCACTTCATTAGATGAACACCAGTTGTGATGTGGGGAGAATGACAGGGGTGGCCACAGAGGGTTTTGGGGAGAGCAGGACCTCAGAGTCCTGGCAGCAACATGTTGCTGGTTCACCTCAGCAGTGCCATGTAAGTGTGCCCTGAGTGGTAATGAGAGCCTAATGCAGGAGGGTTGGGCAGCAGAGTGGTTTAGGACATGGCTTGGTGACCTTTCAGGGCAACTATTCACATTCCTGTGAGAGCTGTGAATTTTCTCCTGATAATTTTTCCTCTTTCCATTGCAGGTCACGATCTAGTGAACAAACATACAGTAAGTGTGAACAATATTCCAAACTAGATCCCTTTCCTTTCCAATGTAAATGATATTTTTAAATGTCCAGTTAAAAAGGGATGGCCTTTCCTCAACAACGCATGATAGATGCAGCGATGGGATGTGCTGGGGTTTGCTACTTTCATGTCTTGGCCTATGTTTGATGTGTTGTTAAATAATGTGATGCCTCAAGCCTTGCTTGTGAGGGGAGTATTTGGTTTGGTCTTAACACTATTCATGTTGGGTTCTATGGGGCAAATCCAAAATCATAGGATCATTCTACCTCCTTGGATAACTTTGTCTCTCAGCCCCGTTT
Organism: Pezoporus occidentalis; assembly: GCF_034315485.1. Lineage (NCBI taxonomy): Eukaryota > Metazoa > Chordata > Aves > Psittaciformes > Psittacidae > Pezoporus > Pezoporus occidentalis. The sequence goes on from NW_026914383.1 coordinate 45,368, forward strand.
TATCTTACTCCAGTCATACAAGTGGGATTTGATCTTTTGTCTCCCCTCATGTCACCTTCCCTCTTTGTAGGATTTGGCATGACTATAATGAGGGCACACAGTGGGTATTGTTTGTCTGGAAGACTTTCCATCAGGACCAGCTTCTGGCTTAACAGTATGGTTTGCAGATGAACAAGACAAACCTCAGTTAATATGGTAACAATGGAATGCAGTTCCCCAGTTGCTGAAATCATCACAGCTCTGATTCCTCCACTTTCAGTGAAATTACAGCAACTTTCATCTTCTGAGTCTTCTCAGTTTTTAGGCTTGCTGTCTCTGAATGTCCCTATCTGCTAAAACACTTTTCAGACTGTTCATTTTTTTTTGTTTTTACATCAGTTTGCTTTTAAATGTTGTGCACCTGCAAACAAAAAACCTTACTTATTCTAATAGATCTGGTTGCAATCAGATATCATTAATTTCACTGTGTCATTGCTAATTCCTGAATTGTGGGGAGCTTCCACTCTTGCTTTCATAGTGAGTCAGACATGAGCAAGAGTTTTAAATTGCACATTTAAAAATCTTCCTTGTGGAAACAGAAACAGAGCTAGGAGCCACCAGAAGTCTGTCATGTGGGACCTTCAGCCTCTCTCAGACTCTGGCTCCTCTTTTAAAGGACTGTTTGTAATTAATTCTTCACCTAATAGCTAGTCTGTGCTTGTTTCTCCCACCTGAGATCCTGCTAAGGCAATTCCATTTTGAAGTTCAACCAGTTCAGCCTCTGGCTTGTTTTGTCCTCCTGTAGGAATGTGGTAGGTCTTTGCAAAATTTAAGCGGAAGTTATGTATTTTCATGTATATTCCATATATTTTTAGTTTTGGCTCTCTCACTATATGATTACACATCTGTACAGGTTTGTCCTCTGATGCTTATCTCACAACTAAATATCAAAATCCCTTAAAATTCTTACCTCCAGCATCTAACATACCGAATCTATACTCTTTGCTAAAAAGTGCTGCTGAGCTTCAGCCCCTCAGAATGAAGCTGCTACTACATTAGAGGATAGCAGACTGCAGCAAAGCATACAGTGGGAGACATGTGGCAAAAAGTCAAATTATCAAATAGGTGTATTTGCAAAGGTTCATGGGCGTCTAAATTGCAGACAAGGTAGTGGAATTTACCAAAGCATCCAAACAGGGCCAGGAAACTGGATTTCAGTGGAAGTGAGGTACGTTCTTGCAAATGTCATCGATTTAGTTTAGAAACGCTTTTTTAAAATATGGCTTTAAGTGATGCAGGAACTGAAACTCCTTAATCAATTTTTACTCCCTGTGACAGTGGTGCTACGAAGTGCATCAGGTTATTCTAACTGCCACAGAAGGATTCCATAGACCTACTGCAATCTTCCCAGTGTTGTTTTTACATTCACCTCACTTCTACTCTCTTCTTTGTATCAGCAGATCATACTGACTACTGACGGTGGTCCAGAAGAGAATAAATTAATTGACAGAACTCTCCCTTTGGAAACCAACAGTAACTTGTTCTCCAGGACAGAAAATGCACATAGTCTTCCTCTGAGTCTGACTGATATGGCACCAAGTAATGGAAATGCCCCAGATTGCCCCACTGATTCTCGAGTGAGAGACCACACAAATAATCGAATTGGTAGGTTTTGCTTTTATTTTTTTCCTCTTGCCTTTTCAATTTTTCAGCCATGGGTTTATCATGTCATTCTGAGATTATCAGTAAACTGCAAAGTTTCCCAAGCTTCTAATAGAGATTGGGGCTGAATCTCCAGAACCTTTGACATACAAATTCTGCTACATATATTCATTTTTAATATTTTCTTATTTTTGCATTTTACTGTGCCTCAGTCACTTATGAGCCCACCAGAAAAATGCTCTTCTTCCTCTTTCTCATTCCAGAAGATGTAAATTTGCAGAAGAAATTTGAAATCCAAAATATGTCAGCTGGAAAATCATGCTGTAATACTTAGTGAGAGTTGTACTCCACATGTCTCAAGATACCATTTTCTTCTCTTGGTTTCACAGTAACAACTTGAGATGTGTCTCACATATGTTCCTGTAAAGTCTTTGACCATGACACACAGTAGTAGATAAAGTCAGGCAAGGAGGCGTAGTCACAGGGGAAGAATTATTACCTGAGACACAGTCTCCATAAGACATTCCGGCAATGTTTCCAAAACCAATTTAGAGGTTATTTAAAGGGTTTTTTTGGATATTGCTAGAGCTGACTTCTCCTTACTAAATGCACTTTCTGATTTTTCTGAGAGCAGTCAACCTGGGATGAATGTGATGATTTCACTTACTATACCCAGAAATATTAACCACATATATATACACATATATATTAACACAATATATAACCACAGTGTCTGATCTGCAGCATCCTTCTGAGTAAAATGTAGTGGTCCAAGCCACAGCAAAGGCCTTATTTACTTTTTGTAAAGGGTCAACAAGTTGTACACAAGGTTCAAGTCTATCCCAGAAAATTTTGTAATTGATTCTCCACTGGAAAGGAACTCATTCTTTGCTGGTCCTGGGACCCCCAATAATTACCCAGAACTTCTGAACAGTCCTGATCCTTGCCCAAAAGCTGCTTTTAATGCAAGTATTTTTGCTTCTCAAAACAGCAGGAGTATAAATCTTGGGTTCTCCAAATCTATCTTCCCCAGATCCCAATTAATTGCTTCTTCTCTTGTGAATATCTTACTGCTTTTTCTAATCTGCTTTTCTCCTGTAGTCCTTGCCATAGCACAGTGGCTTCATCACATAGGACCTAGGTCTGCTGGATCTAAAATGCCCAGAGTCCCATTGCCAGTGCTCCAAAACCAGACAGTGTAGTTTAAAATGTGCAGGCCTTCACTTAGTATGTCCAGTGCTTCGTTTTCAAACTTAAAAGCACCTTCTAAATTAACAACAAAGTAGACAACTTATAATGTGCAAATCCCAAAAACATCAGTGGGTTAGTGAATTACGTGTTTTCACAGTGATGGGCTTGCTCTGCAGGCTTCTGATTAAAAAAAGAAGGGGGGGGGGGGGGGGGGAAGAAAATCTATGAACCAAATATAAGTTTGCATGAAATGGAACCATCTCTAGGGTCAGCAGTGATTGTTAACTACGCTCAGCACTATTTTTTTCCTTCCTCAGAAAAAATATACATCATGAAAGCTGACACTGTTATTGTGGGGTCCATTTCAGAAGTGCCTAGTGGCAAGAACTGTACGGCTAGAGAATGTGAAAGTAATGTTTATGGCCAGGAAAACATGGAAGAGGAACTAGCAATGCACTATCCAGAGCAGGAAACAGAGTCTTTTCCATGGAATGATGTCATGGTTCCTGTGGAAGAGGAGGGAAAGGAATTTCATCACCCCACCACTGCCACTGAGAAGTGATAGATAACCCACTGAGAAGATGTGTGAAGTTACAGTGCGACACTAAGCCTGAATCTAGAAGGGAGGTAAACACATAGCGCCTTAGATTACCTGAAAACCCATATAATGCACTGCAATACATTCACATGAGGAGTGCTAGAACCTACTTCATCAAACAAACTAAGGGATCATCCAAGCTGTTGGTCTTCATATCTGACATCAAGTATTTCTCTTTCCCTCTCTCCCAGTATCACACTGGAAACAAATATGGATCAAAGCTACAAAATTCGGAAGACATCTGGATGCCAACTCAAGTTTCACAGCTTGTTTTCTCTGCATGAAGGAATGGATTGAAATCTATATCTGATTAGTTCTATTAGCTATGGAAATTCTAGCCAGAATTCTGAGTTAAGCTTGAGATTCGGACATGTTTCATGTGTTGTTTCTATTCCAGTATGGTCAGTACTTTTAATTTTGGCTTGTATTTTGCAACATCTGTTATTTTTCTTAAAGTCTCAAATCTTGACTGAAAGTAATGACAATTTCAGTTTTCCCTAACAGTTTTCCCACAAACAGAACTCTTAAGTTTGTGGACTTTATGTTTCTTGAGGAAATAGGATCAAAAGATGCCACGCAGACCTAGAAAACAGAAGGCAAATAAGCCTTTAGGCCACTCTTTCTTGGCCTTGTGTTCTGAGTCATGTCTTTTAATTACTTCACATCATCAATTAAGTGTACAAAATGGCCTCCTTGGATGGAAGCCAAACTGGCTGAACATTTGGATGTTGGATGAACTGTGGATTTGGGCCAGTGTGGAGGCTATAAAAAGGGAAATGAAGAAAATAAAACTATTTTTCTACAAAAAAAGGACTGAAAAAACAGGCACAGCAGTAGTTTCCTATGACATTGTTAATATCTCGTTTTAGAATTGCTCATAATCATCAGGGTAAAACTGATTTGCATATCTAATCTTTAAAAATAGATCTGTTTCATGGTCAACTGGCTTGTGTTATGCTATTTCTCAATCTTTCACACTGCTTGTTTGTTAACTGCAAATATAATAGTGCTGTGTTTTTGCATAGGACAATGGAAAAATGAATGAGATGACAAAGTGTGCCTTAATAGTCAAAAAAAAAAAAGAATCACAAAAACAATTATTTGCTTTGTAGTTTCACCCTGGCCAGCGTACTGTGGTTAACAGCTGTGCAACTGCACAACTTCTGTCCTAGAACACACGAAAAGGAACCTTAAGAGCATAAAAACCACCTTGGGGCAGTCTGATAGTAGAAGCCAAGCGTTTTATCCCTAACAGTCATGGTAAGGAGATGCTAATTAGGAAGAGCACACAAGCCTGGTTAATATCTGTTGTTCACATTTCTGAGTTCCAACAACATCCATTGTAATTGGATTAAGAATGCTGAAGAGTTTGTCCCAGTCTTTAGCATTCATTCATATTGCGTATTAGTTTTTCTTCTCTCTTTTGAATTTCCTGGTTCAATCTGCCTCCAGGAGCACTTGTGGCAACAGACTAAAGACTGCTTCTTTACCATGCACTGCATAAAGAAGTACTTCTACCACTTTAAAACCGATGTCTTGCTTAGTTCAGTGAGTGCCACTATTTTTTGTATTGCAGAATTTTGTGCAATACTTAGGTGCTTTTATAAATGTTGACTGAATCCTCCTGAGCCTCCAAGCTGAGTTCCCACCTTTTTATATTTCTCACGTAAGCTGGATGTTCCACTGCCTTGGTCATTTTAGTTGACCTGTTCCACATCTTCCCTAATGTCACTATATTCTTCTGGACACCTGGAGGCCAGAAGCGCACACTGTACTGAAGAGGGGTAGGCCAAGGTTTTACATGGTGCCAAACTGTTTTGTTATTGGTGCCTCTCTGGATGACGCCCACCATTTTGTTTGTGTTCTTTTGTCTACCCCTGCACACTAAGCAGATGATCTCAGAGAACTGTCAAGCATGCCTCCAGGATGGCTCCTCTGGTAGCTGCTAGATGTGAATGTACCATGTATGCCTGGGTTAAATGACTTTTCCCTAGATGTATTGCCCTGTGTTTATCTATGAGAAGCTGATTTGCCACCTTTTTATGAGCTCTGTCTTTGTTTCCCTTGTCATGTAACTCCCTGGAGAAGTTTAGTATTGCTTTTTCTATGTAGGTGCTCTTTTCTCCAGATCATTGATGAAGATACTGAATGGAACTGGCCCCACCAATCCCCCCCGCAAACTGTTTTCTACCCTGAAAAATGAACATTATGCTGTGCTCTTTCTTTCCTACCTTTTCAACAGCCGTAACTTCTGTATCCTGTTACCTTTTAGTAAATCCACAAACTGACCTTTCCTCCAATCCTGTGACAGCTTTGGTCTTCTATAACCTTAGGTGTGGAACCTCATCAAAGGCTTTTTGAAAACCCATGTAGTAGGTCCACTGGATCTTGTGTAGCCAGTAAGCCTCACACTATAAGGCAAGGTATGTTATTAAGATTTTGTGACTGAAGAAGTAAATCCAGAGAAATTCCTACTTTTCTGGAACCACAGCCCCAGAGATGCGGTAGGAGAATCTCAGCATTATGGGACCAAGCCACTGACTTCCATCAGTGGACAATCTACCTATAGTACATTTGAGCATGGTGTAATTTCAAGTGTTGCTAATTTCAGTCTTCTTGAATTCCACTCTTCTGTGCAAGTCTAGAATATAAAATAATTTCTAAAAATAACTACTGCCACTGTATATTTTAGTTTATGTCCCAAATCTTGTGCAAGAGGCAATAACTGAATTCTTTCTGTGTACTTCTGTGTTTATATCTGCTTGTTTTCTTTCAGAAAATAAGCTGCTCCTAATGCTCAGATTGAAATGTCTTTTGGCTATCAGTATTGCCTGTCAGCGACAGTTACATGGGGTGAAGAAAGAAATAGAATTCACATTTTTTGGTTTAAGTGCTTGTTGTGCAACAGAAAGCCAAGTCACCGAGCTGTGTCATAAAACAGCAATGCAAGGAAGAGGAAAGAACTGAGTGGGACAAATACTGAACCTCTTCCTTCACTTTCAGTCAAGGTTGTTCATTGTTTTCCAGTCACACACTTTATTCTAGAAAAACACAGGCATTTCTGTTTCATTTTAGACAACACCAATTTGTGTACTGTGAATGACTCTGTTCACCTGGCCATGATGGTTAGAGGGTGTTCTGTAACAACAACTGCTGGACCAGGTTGCCCTGAGAAACTGTGGCTGCCCCATCCCTGGCAGTGTTCAAGGCCAGGTTGGACAGGGCTTGGAGCAACCTGCTCTAGTGAAAGGTTTCCCTCCTGTTGGAACTGGATGAGCTTTACGGTCCCAAACCAACTTATGATCTGATATTTTAACTGTATATAAAGAAATCTTTTTTACTGGAACAGCTTTCTAGGTGAATCATACGCGCTGCAACCTGCTAGATGTATTATAGTTGGTTGGGTTAGTAACGCTGGCAATCTGTGAATTAAAAATTAGGTGGATTTTAAGACACAGCCACACTTTTTGTCTGATATATAAATGTTTTGATGTTGATAATTTCAGCGTATGTATCAGTTGCAGAAAAGAACACTTGTTCTGCAAGAGAGCCATTCAGGCTATTAGTCAACTGGAATGCTTCTCAAGAGCAGAGAGGGCTGAATTGACACTGAAGTCTCTCTGTACCATCCCTGCAGCAGGCATGAGAAGACGTGCTGCAGTGGGTACCAGTGAACGCTGGGACACTGTAACGAGTGAGCTCGGATTCGGGCGCTAATGGAGCACCCCCGCGGCTGAAGAGACCCCCCACGGTCGGGAATCTCTAGACAGCCGCCGGGAGTTCCTTTTCTGTTCGGCCAGCTCGCAGCTCCGCTGCGTAACCTGAGCGTGGCGCTGCTCCCTCCTGCCGCGGGGCGGTGCCGGGACCGAGACAGCCTGGACCAAGGTCCCTGTAGCCGACCGCTGCTCTGCACTCGGCGGAGGAATGGGGCCGGGCTGGGCGCTCCTCACCGTGCTCTTCCACGGCGCGAGCGGCCGGACAGAAGTGAGTGCGGGGGAAGCCGGGGGCAGCCGCCGCTTCCTGGACCGGCTTTGCAACCGGTACGAGTCCGGCATCGTGGGCACCGCGGGCGTTTCTGCAACCGTGTTTTGGCAGTCCCTGGAGGTAGCTGTACCCCTCTGCTTGTACCTAGCTGTGATCCTACAGGAGCCTCAGCCCCCGTTCTTAGGCTTCGTTAAAGTTCATTCTGCTCCCTTTGGCTATGTCGTTATTTCCTGGCTTCCCATAGCAATGACTAATCTTTTTTTCCTAGATTTTCATTGGAAATGGGTTGAATTTTGAGACACTCTTGAATGTTTGCAAAAACTATGAGTGTCCTGGCAAGTGCAGAGTATAAATCTGTATGTGCTTTACAGAGTTGTTGAAACAGGAAGAGTTCGTTGTGCTGTGTTGGATCCCTAAAACTAGTCCCTGTTTACATGGAAAAGCCCTTTAATTTACATCTAAGACGTGACGTGATGCAGCTGGGATGTTCTCTTCTATATCCACTGTTTGCAAATGAATGCTTTTAAGTATTTAAAATAAAGTGCTTGATGGGATCTGTTGGACTTTGATTGTGTGTATGCTGCGCTGGTGCATTGATAGCATTTTTCTATCTGATTTTAAATTGTTCTGCCTTGTGAAGATAAACATGGAAGTGGTGCTGAGATATCCAGGCTGTTGCTGTTTCATGGATGTGTACGTTAGATACGTGTTTATTTGTATTAATTCAGCCTTGATAAAACAAAGGTTCAGGGAAACCAGGTGAGGATGTCAGAATGTGTACTGAATGCAGAATTACTCAATGATCTTTCATGGACTTGTTTCAGAGGCAGGAGGGCTGTGGGTGAACAGCAGCTTTGCTGTTGTACATATTCACACTTGTGATTGTTGTATCAAAGTTCATGATTGAAAGTCTTAATAGAGCATTGCAAAAGCCATCTGTGATAGAAGCACCACTATCTCAAGAATATAGTGTTTCAAAGCGATAGAAAACTGCCAATTCTGGCAGTTGGCCTTGATAGAAGACAGTTATCCCTTCTGGCAGTGTTTCCGGCTGGTACACCTTTAAGACTCATCAGCTTTGACAGTGCCTGTTACTGTGTCAGGTTTAGTGGATAACATAATTTATTAGGGCAACCTTTGGGAAGACTGACCAACTTTTGGATACATAAACCTGAAGTTTTGATACAGAAGAGCTGGTATTCTTGAAAATGTGTAAGTTTTCCTGAGGGCATATATAATAAAACATACTATGTCTTCCTACAAACTTAAGCTTGCTTCTATTATGTTATATGTTGTGAACAGCTTCCATATTCTGTGCAGCCTCTTCCCATCTCTTTCTGGGAATGTGTTTTTGTCTTACGGTGGTGAGTAGCATGAAGTAGAATCCCTAACAGTAAGCAAAGCAACAGTGTTCTCAGGAAGGGGGAATCTGGACTTGCAAATCTGTTTGTATGTGGCTATTCAAGAATTCCTGCTCTACAGAAGTACAATATAGGATGGGAGAACAGTTCACATGATGGACCCATAATCTTAGATATTTGCAGGAAAGCAGCTTCAGAAGAAGCTTTATGGTTTGAATATAGTTGGTACAGCCAGATAGAACTCCAGCTGGCTTTGGTGAGACTTGGTGGTATCCGGTGACTAATCTTTAACAGAATTATTTCTGTAAATGACCAGTTTAAGTATTTTGAACAGAATTCTGTTTTTTCCTGTCTTCAGCAGTCTTGGTAGCTCAGCAAAAGGTATCTCTCTACCTCAAGTCCTCTCCATAGCAACAGACTTTAACACCACAGTCCTTGGTGACTTCATTGTGGTTTCATATGCATAAACATTACACACCAGATGCAGTTCCTGTTCAGACTCCTTTGTTTGACAGCTTAAGATTGAAGAAAATAACTGTATGAAAAAGAAATCAATAAAAATATGAGTTAGGATTAAAATACTTAAATATCTTTCTTTGAATGGCCTTCTTAGGTGAAAATTAATGTTATGTGAATTCACTAATATCTATATATTTATTATATTGATATATTAATAAATTTGTTAATAAATTAAATACATTAATAACATATGGTATGTTTTATTTCTATTATAGAAGATACTTACATTTAGTTACACATAAAGTCCAAGAATAGAGGGACAAGCTGTTAAGGCAGGAAATAAAAGAAATTGTACATTATAATTAATATTCAGCACATAGTGAATGCAATACTTCATGACATGCTGTGAGTGGTTGAGACCTGGACTTCCTCACCAATAGCCAGAGCCAGGGTGGTGCATTGGATCAAACCCTTCTAATTTGGAAGAACTCTGAATCCAAGTCTAGTTTAGTAGTTCATGGCTTGGGCTCAGCTCTGGTGCAGACATGAGGGTCTCAGTTGTGCTTGCCCTTGGTATATCTGTGTGCAGGGGACAGCTTTCAGACCCTTTCCCTTCACCAGTGCTGCTCCACACAGCACAGATACAGCTGCAGGCCTGAAAATCATGAGATACAGGAATGTTCTCTGCTAGTTTTAGCTTCCAATGGGTAGGAGGTAGTATATAAGGAATCCTGGAAACAACTGTTTGTGCATACGTATTTAGAAGAGTCTGTACTAAACCTTCTGTATGGAAACTGCTGCTAGTCCACTCCAGTGAAAAATTAGGTCACAGATCTACTGGATGTCTATAGTGTAGATGGGAAAATTATTCAGACGATGAAGAGACTCTGGACAGAGTCCTTGAGTCATTGACTTTTTTGCATGTCACTTCTTAATTATTGGTTAATACACACGCACTGCACAAATCTTCCTTGTGAGTTGTGTAAGCAAAGCCAAGCAGTTTACCTATTTCTGTGCCAAAATACATTGCTTAATTTGGTTGATGTATATAGAACTAGACTAAATTTCATATTTAATAATGTGTGCCTCTGCAGCTTGACAGATGAGGCATTTTACTCCTACTTGTCAAATTAAATGAAGTCTTCCAAAGTCTTCATTTTGTCTGTATAAATATCTTAAAGGTCTGATGCCATTAGACATCACTACCTAATCTGAGAAGTTCTAAGGCTATAATGCAAAAGATGCAGCATCAGGTTAGTTTTCCTTCACACAATTTGTTCATAAAACACTGAATCACAGTAAAAGCAGAAGACAAAATAAGAACTTATGAGAGATACAAACAGTAACAAAATGCAAAGATTGTGGAATAGATTCATCATTTTTTCAGCCCAAAGTAGCCAATGGATCTGGATGCCAGATACAAATATCACACTTCCCAACTCAGACCTTAAAATCAGATGGCTAGAAAAAGTGGGGGGGGTCTCATCACCAAGAAATCAAGGAGAGTTTTATACCTAGTAAGAGACCTACATTTCCTCCAACAGAGTAGATTTGACTGCTGACCTTGACAGCTTTTAGTAAACTAGTTCACATTGGACATAACTACCAAAACTAATGGCATCCATCTAGCGTAAACAAAGCTGAGCTTGTCTGTGTGTGTGTGTGTGTTTACAGATTGTACCTAAGTGAGTTACAAGTACCTTTCTGTTTCCCATAATGTTCTCTGAGGACAGCTGGCAAGAAATTGTCAACTGCATGTCATTGGGAGCACAGCTCATCAGATAAAATATCAGGGAGATTGCATCAGACAGTAGAGAGATACTTTCATGCACAACTTAAGAGAGGTGGATGTGAACCCATCAACTTGTTTTCCTGTGTCTTTAAATCACAGGGCAGTATTTACGACAGCTAATGCAGAGGATGAGATAAGAAATTTTTTTGCCAGGAAGCTTCACTAGCAGGATAATCTGTGATATGGTTTAGTGTATTTCTCCTTCCCCCCCCCCCCCCCCCCCCCCCCCCGTGTCTGCTTTTGCAGTGAAGTTTTACGTCTCAAAGCGACTCTCAAGTGCTTGTTTTAATAAAGTTGATCATAGTGACTACAAAAAATGTGATATTTATTTTTTTAATAAACAAGAAAGTAACTTAAATGACAGATACTTCAGATGAGGGCAGAGCTTTCCTCCTTAAACAGATTTTAGTGTTAGCTCACATTTGCAAATACCAAGTCCAGCATTTACAGTTATTACTGAACCTAGAAGGTATTGAAAAGCCTTGGTTTTCTTTTTGAATTGCTACGGGCGTTATTCTCATGAATAATTATAAGACCCATAATGTTGAAGCCAGCCTCTTGGTTTTGCTTCGAAGTCCTCAGTCTTTGTGCCAGCCCTTTTAAATAAGGCTACTTAACTGGAAAGCAAAAGTGGGAGGCCAAAGTGGAGTCTGGAGATACCTCGGGCTGCAGCATGGTTCCTGCAAAACTGGCTTTCTTCTCAGCAAAAGACACAGAGAGGAACTTGTAAAATGCAGCTTGTGCTCAGCAGCTGTTTCTTACTTCACCCACTCCAGTGTTTTAAGAACTAGAAAGATTATTGTTCTTTCTGGTAATCCTTCCCCACCTCATCACAGCTTCTAGCCTGTTAAAAGCATCTTTACAAATTTGTTCTTCAGTTTGCAACTTGGCTGTTTCTCGTTCATGGTGAGCAAATGGGGCTGGTAATGGTGAAACCCATCCCAGCCTCCTTGGGTTTGAGTCTTGAACTGGTGAGAACAGACCAGAATTGTCCTGATGTCTGGTCAGTGCCACCGGCTTTCACAGTGTTGTAAATAGGAGCTGTGAAACTTCTAATGAAATACTTTTCCTTTTTTCTTTTCTGGAATGAATATTGAAAATGAAGAAGGCCTTTCTTTGCCTTCATGTTCTCAGGAAAGGTTCTTTTTGACACTGATCATTGAGTAGATAAGTGAAACCCTCCTTCCTCTATATATATAGATAAGAGGTGAAATATTTCAACAAGCTGCATAAGAAAATATTGGGTCCCCTTTAAAAAACTGCTGAGTGGGAAGTTTTAGTCTACTAATGTGAAGACACAATAGATAATCAACATGTATTTTTCAGTTAGAAGGAAGGATATTTTCATTACTGGCTTCCCAAGAGCTTGTTCCTGTTTCCATTTCTCATTTAAATAATGCTTTTAAAGTACTTCTCTAAATGTGTGTCATTTATACATGGAGCAATCTCTTCAGACTGCAGAAAACTCAGCTGTGACACATACTTTTTAAGCAGCATCTTTCTGATCTAGCAAGAAGCCCCTACACTTGTATGGCATAACATTAGCCTTTTTCTTCTGAGTGTGTCTATTTTTCCCTTTGAAAAAAGATGGTAGGTCCTGAAATATTTATCACTTGTTCATTCAAGTCATTGAGGTGTGCTGATTGGTGTGTGCTGAAAAATTAGATATACTGTGTTTCATGACTGTTTTTTATGTATTTGACCTACCATATGAGGTAGGATTTTTAATTTAATTTAAGTCTTGTAGCCAGTTGCTCCTTTTCAGAAGCCTCAGTGCAAGTTTTGGAGACATCTTTTTCAAAGCATCAAAGCCTTTCTCATTCATAAAGGAATCACAAGTGTCTGGACCAATAAAAGCCTTTTTTATCTTTTCTTTGGTGAAACAGTTCTAATAGAACAAGTTCTTTGACTGAAGGGATGGGTTACCTTGCCTGGATATTGCATGGGTATAAGTGATAATAAACATAAGCACAATAAAGAATTGAATTTAGTGTCCAGGGTCCTTTGAACCCGCTGACGAAACCAAAAAGGTTCCTTCAAGTACTGCAGTAGTGCCAGGTCCACAGCTCACTCTTCCACCACCACAAGAAGCCTGAGGGAATTAGCAATTAGCAAAGCCAACCTCCTAGTTTTCAGATAGGGTACTAAATGTGTATAGGGAGTCAACCTACTAAGTAAGAAGGTATCATTTTTAACATAGCCACTTTGCAGAAAATGCTTCTCCCTACAAACCCACAGGTAAGAACTCAGGTTTCACTGGCGTTTTGGTGAAGGCTGTTTGAATCATGGCAACGGTGAAAAGGTGCTGAGCCCTTTGGTTCAGGGGATGCGGTAGTGGTCAAGTGAGATGATAATCCCATAGTTCCGTTGCATTTGAACATAAAACTTGGAGAGATCACTTTGTGACAAGAGGAACCTCTAAACTGTCTCAAGTAGCTAATAAACTGTGTTCTGCAGCTTTTTGGTATCTGATACTTTCTGTTCCATCAAGCCCACATCAGTGCCTTGGAAAGGAAGGGTCTTATAACTGCAGTGATCTTTTAGTGTTTGGGGTTTTTTGGATCTCTATCTGAGGGTCAGAATGCACTTGCGACTCATGATTTTCCATTAATTTCTCCTAGGACTATTCACTGCCTTATACACCACAGTCTGCACAATGCAAAGATCCCCACACTGAATTCTATGAAGAGCTGCTTAATAAATGTTGTAGCCAGTGCCCTCCAGGTAGGTTACAATTCAAGTTATTACTCTGCACAGCCAAATTCAGTCAGTTTTCAGATGAGCTTAGGACATTTTGATTATTAATATATCTGAAGAGCACTGGATTTTTGCTGTTGCAATGCACTCTATCTGGAAGACAGTAGAATGGTGTGACTCTTAAGGTATCTGTAGAAGAGCCACATTGATCATCAGAACTGGAATTCTCTCATCAGGTTAACCTGGCTGGGGCTTATCGAGAGGTAGGCTGCTGAGCTCCTGTGAGCACCACTTTGCATGATGTTTTGAGTAGAGTATTTTTAAGTCAACACTGCAGGGGCGCAACAGCTCATTATGGGAATTACAGAAATTAGATAACAAGTGTCAGATCCAAGCCCACTACTAACAAATATGTTGTAAAACAGGGCATAAGGTAGAACTTAGTTACTGTATTTTGATCATCTCATTTACATAAGGGACTTTCTATGGGACAGGTTGATGCATAATTACTCATTAAAGGAGTTTTGTTGTCTTACTATAAATCAGACATTGCAGACCACTATCAGAGACTGGGTACAAGACTACAGAAACTGTCTGTCTTCAGATGTCATGTCTTAAACTCCAGAGATAATTATTAGCGATCTTTTATTAGCAGAAGGTGACTGCAGAAAGGCAGCTGTGTGGGTACGGGGGTAGAAATGCTGTTTGGTTCTCTTAATAATAGAGGTTTTGCAACAGGTTGTCATTATACTATTAATATTATTACATTAAACACAGCAAAAAATTGCTTTTCCCTTCCCCCCATTACTTGCTGAGCAAACAAAATCTGTCTCAGTAAGTGCTGAGTTCCTGTTAGCAAGATTCGGGAATTTAAGCAGGAAATCATGTACTGAAGCAGCCACAGTTACTTGAATTAATCAAAAATATCTAGATAGATCTGCCCAACTTCCTTTGTTAAAAACACAACAGATGAAAGATCTATGAAAGAGTCAATGGTTAAATCCTTTTCTGTTGTGGTATGCACTGGTCAGTCTAATTGTCCATAATTTTAGTATTTTAAAATAACAAAGTTTGGACAAGAAGTAGTAGGAAGTCTAAAAATCTTTATTTTTGTTATTATGAATTACATTTTTTTATTTTTTTTTTTTACTATATCAAAAATTGAAGCCTAAGTCAGTAGCAGGATGTGGGAGGCGGAATTTTAAGCTTCATGCAAAAAACAAAGTCTTTGGAAATAATTCCTATGGTTCACCTCCACAGCCTGCTCTTCTTCTTGAAGAACAGAGATTCTTCAAGCAGCTCTAAAGATTTTCAGTGTCCTGCTTGCTGTGTATATTTTCCAGGATATTTCTATACAGGACATGAGACATTGACTTTTTATCTTCTCCCTCCCTTCAAGCAAGGGGGAAATGGCAAATGAAGTGTTTTCCTTTGTCCAAAATGAATATGTTGGAACTCCTATTTGCTTATTCCCACCACTACACTGAACTCTGTTGCTAGTGAGAAGCATTGGAGAAACTGACAGCTTTAGATTTTGTCTGGAATGCCAGTAGCTTCAGAAACTTGTTGCTTCTATCTATTAGGGCTGACCAAAGAGGTGAAGAAAAAAAAGAGTGAGCTCACACTGCTTTGGTAATGACAAGTGCTGAAGTTCTAATTCAGGTCTGTTTGTGATAATACTTTATTATGCCTTCTTCACTTGCTGCCTGCAATCTGTTAGTAAGGGCCTCATCCAGACACATTATTCTAACACATGCCTGACTTTCATCGTGAAACACCATCCTTTGTTTCACCACCAAACACAGCTTATCTGCAGGTAACAAGTTTGGTTTATGTACTCTGGTAGCTGCAGCTGAGTATATGCTGAGGGGTTTTCTTCAGGATTGAGGCTGCCTTGTTTTGATCATGGCTGGAATTCACTGAACTGAATGTAGGAAAAGGGGAAAACATGAATAACACAAAAACCATCAGAGTTTCCCTGTACATACATGCAGTCCTCCTTGAAATCAATACTCGCTTGGTATCTTATCAGTCTGATAGCAGCAGTGATGGGAAGGGGTTTCCACAGCTAAGAATGAAACTTGCCTTAAAGAATTCCTAGTGATCTTTTCCAGTGAGATGTTTTCTCTGTTTTGTTTTTAATAGGTCAATATAAGACAGAGAGCTGCAGTCACACTGTGGACATGAAGTGCAGTCCCTGTAGACCTAACACATATACAGCAATCTGGAATCTGTCTCCTCAGTGCTTTGCCTGCTCACCACCCTGCAGGAAAGGTAGGACTGAATTAGCAAAGAACCTGCTCAAAAACTGGGCTTGGTTTAACCTAGTCTTTTCTCCTAAGAAAACTAGCAGGTTTTGTCTATCACTTCTCATGCTTTTGGTACTTTGAAGATCTGGCTAAAAGAATCAGGGAAAAGTCTTGCAGAGAGCCCTGCATATTTTTCTTTCTGAGTGCTAAAAATGTGACACCAATCTTGTATTCTTGGAAACTAAACCACTGTATCACTAAAATAGATCCAGACGTCATCAGTAGAATAACTTCCTGTTTATGCTCATCGGCCAAGGGAGCTTAAGACCAAACTTGCACTGGGATAAATGGCTAATTCCATTTCCAGCATCCAGTCATGACCTGCATAGACTACAAATCTTAGTGTGGTCTCCAGATACTGCAGTGATGAACACAGGTAACACATATGTGCATATTTATGGTTATAATACAATATAATGCAGCTGCAGGTACAGAGGTGCAAGTGTGCATTCTACAAATGCACATTTCTCCTTTTTCAAGAGAGGAAACTTCTGAAAATGTAGCTGTTGGAGCATATAATGCATATGTTTTATGATGGTATACTATCCAGAAGCTATTCTCTTTAAAGCTATAATTTTAAATGTTGCTAATGACATCTTGCTTTATTTGTGTTTCAAACCCAGGACTTGTGCAGAATCAAGCATGCACTACATCACAGGACAGAATCTACAGCTGCCCACCCAAGGAGTATAGCATTTTGAAAATATAAGAGTACTGCAGAATATGTAAAGCACATAAAAAATGTGGAAAAGGTTACTGAGTTTCCAGGAGAGGTAATCTAATTCTTGAATTGTTTTACTATATGAAGAGGGTTATTTTTTTTGTGTTAATCATCTATCAGTATTTCTGGATCTGCCTCCAACTCAGTAAATCACAAGAATATAGTCTTTTAATTCCCTACAGTTAGTCATTCTTTTTAGTGCAAGCATTATCTTAGCAAGTAGGCAATAACTTAGAGCAACAGTATTCTCAAGAGGCATATCTAAAGGGACATTTTGCAATCTATTACTACCATGTATCATACAGTTCTCTAACCCAACTTAATCTTTGTTATGCTCTACTGTGTTACTTACTATGTAAGTAACTCAGATTCAAGATCACTTCATTCCTCCTTAAATCCTTGAAACAGGTTTTGGTTACAAATGTGCATATTCATAGTTATAATACAATATAATGTAACTGCAGGTAAAGTATTGGTGACACTTTGCTACCCTGCAGAATTAACCTGTTTTTATTAGACGATGAAATTCACCACTGATAATATCAGCTGTCTCAAGATGATAAATGATATTCAGAGGTGGAACACTGGGTATTTTTAAGAGCTTAAGAATCACTTGAAAAGATACAGAAACTCCAACATAGGTGGTCAGTCTGTCAGGGACTAATGAAAAAGTTCAACTTTGTCTGCAGTACCACTTTTTAATCTTTTGGTGGGTTTATTACAGTTCTTTTCAAAGACTGGCTATCCAGGGGACCGCACTAACAGCTGATTAATCTCTGAGCTGTGCTTGGGTTGAGTATTTCAAATTGATCTCTTTTGTGATGGTTATAGAATGTATTTTGTGTACTGTCTCTATATCACTTCCAGGATCTGTACCACAGACCTTGATTATTCATTTCTGATTCTCACTAGGTGACTAACTGGAGTTTTCCTGTTTTTTTAAAGGGACAAACAGCACAGATACAGAATGTAAACCTTGTCCTCCTGGCACTTTTTCACATGAGGAATCTTATGATACCAGCTGTGCACCACACACAGTGTAAGCCAGTGCTTCCTTCTAACAGCAACCCTAACTGTGCACAGGGTTGCTTTCTTTCCTAACTCTCTTTTTTGCTGCTTGCAGTTGCAGATCAGTGGCTTTTCCTGGTAACAGCATAAATGACACTACATGCAGGGACTCGGGAACAGCAGTTGTCACAGTTCTACTCAACACTGTTTTGAACCTGCTTCTGACCCAGAGCTCAGCTTCTAACAGACCTGAAATAACAACTCGACCTGTCACTTTAAACTCTGCATCTGACAACTCTCACATCATTGGTGAGCTATTTACATGTCTAAAGTCACTCTGGTCTGCCTAGGAAGCAAGTTTATATTTAGTTCTCTATTTCTTTTCAAGATCAATTACCTGTACCCAACAGATTCTCAGAATACCTGAATTAATTCAGTATGACACCGCCTGTAATGAGTTGCATAATATTTACCTGTGCATCTGTGCAAGGCCAGTGCATTCTACAGGCCTTGTAATTCTGGGGATATTCCTAAAAAGCCCCAAACTAGATTAGACAAGGCTTTTCCTGAGAACTGCTACTATGAAGGAGTTGCTAGAAAAGGTCATATCTCTAGACTCTGGACTGAGGCAAACTTGACTTCATAAAGGTGCTGGTGAGAGGTCTTTGGAGACTTCTGGCAGCCTTTCCTGAGACAGGAATTCCTTATAGCATCCACAACTGTGGATGTGTTCTCTCCTGTTTACAACCTCTCCAGAAGGCATTCAGGAGCATTCTGGGCTGCCTGGTCTTGTATTTAACAAACTGTTGCTACCCTAGAGAGACTGATTTAGTGATTGAGGTTGTCCTTACTTTTCAGGACAGGAAAATTCCATGTTATAAAGTGACAGAGACTGAAATGAGACCTTGGTATCTGACAACAGAAGCATCAAATCTGAATGTCAGACACGCTGATGCTTGCAAATTTATCTTTTGTAGCCCTAGACAGAAAATTACAAAACTGCTTCTTTCTCATTGGATCCTTTGTCAGATCAACCTGCTAATTTATCTTTTTCATTTATTTTCAGGATCAGTAGCAGGGCCATTGTTATTGGTCCTAATAATCAATATTCAGGGGTATTGCTTAGTCTCCAAAAAAAAAGGTAAGATTCATGAAGTGAAAACAGCAGTTCTGTAAATATTGGAAGGAGTGTCACTTCATTTCCTACTAATTTAAGGCCTCTGGTTGACTGACATTAGTGTCTTTTAGAAGATGGTGTCATTGTTTGAAGCTTTTCTTGTGGCTGGATATGGATGAAGTATCGTTAATGTGGAGATTATTTGATATTGAACAATGTATGAGTTAATTTTTTTCCTAAGGGGATAATGTGATGAGGTACAGGTTTCTGCTTCATTAGCTGGCAGCCCATAGCTTCATGAAACGCTGAGGAGCTTTGACACAATTCTTCTGTTCCATTGATGTAAAATTGGGAAAAAACTTCAACAGAAGAGAGACCGAAAGAAAATGCATGCATATCATCTTAAGCACATGAGCTTTGTGGCTACAGAAAAACAAAATAGAAAAAAAAAAAAACAAAAACACTCCAGGAATTCACATTTTAATTTTTCATAATTTAAAGTATCTTTATTAAGTTACATGGGGTGAAATTCATCTCAATACAGGGATACAGTGAGGCAAATGTCCCATCCAGATTTCTCTCATTCCTCAGATTTTAGATAATTGTCTAAACATAAAACATCTGAGTGGAGCTGGGCGACTGCACAACAATTGTACTCGTACTGCAGCTTGGTTAAATATGTTGCACTTCCTCACTTAAATATTAGACATTATCATTACCATTAATCAGTCATGACTGTAGTTTATTGTCATCAATACCCTTTCCCTCTGACTTCACACTAGAAAAAATATTAATTCATGCAGGGGTCCTCTTTGCTTGCTGGTTAACTTTAAACCACGTTACAAAATTAATAAAATACAGCTTTCAACATTTTCAAGCAGTGTGTAATAAATGTACATTTGGAGTTTATTTTGGAGCAGAGGGCATCCCTCAGACTAGTTAAGAAAGTAGCTCTTGCTACTGAAACAAATGTGGGTGCTAATAAACTGTCCTACCTTACTTGCAGTCCCTGTATACTCTCCCCCAGCCACAGAAGCAGATTTGGTGTCACTCCTTCTTTACATCTTTTCCAGTCCTTTAAAAGTTACACAGAAATTATGTAGTCTTATCTAATTACAAGTAGAAGAAAACTGCACAGCAGAAAGACAACTGGAATGAGAAGAGGGTCCTTTGGTCCCCAAGTTGGAGTGCAAGATGTACTTCAAATAAATGGCATAATGTACTATTCTCACTTATGTAGGGCTCTATCAGCAACAAACCGTAAGTGTGCTTCAGAAGGCCATGACAGGGCCTTTTCTGCCAGAGTAATCCTGTAGGTGCCTTCAGGAAACAGGTTAATTTTCTTGAACGATTAATGAGCTGGTGTGAATTTTGCTCAGTCATCACAAAGCAAATAACAACTATCAGGGGTTCCTTCAGTTGCCCAAGTACTGACTAGTTTTTGTTTTCTTAAAAGATTAATGTTTTGCATTTCTCTTCAAATGTTCCAGCCTTTTTGCCCCACAGAAAAGCAGTGTGACAAAAAAGTGAGAAATACTGGATCACAAAACTCCAGCAGTTCCAAATGTGAGGAACAGCATCTCCTGCAAACTTCTGGGTCCAGCAGCAGCTCCCTGAATAATCCAACTGAATCTGCAAGAGTCCATGTAATAAGTAACAAGAACAATGAAAAGAAAACAACCGAAGGATTTCAGCAGCAACATTCAGCTGCAGAAGGATGTTAAATGTCATAGCATAGACAGACACAACTCTGTGAGGTCAGGTAAGAATGATCTAGAACCACTTGAAATTTGATTATGAGTTATGAGTCTTTCAGCAGAAGTTTAAATAGGATAAAACATCAAACTCATGTTCAGCAGAGAGAGTATTTAGTAACTGAGAAGAAAAAGTGAGTGTTTTGTCAGCCTAAGGTAGTGAAGAGTATCTCAATGGAGCAAAAGCTAGTTGGAGACTAGGGGATCAGTGTGATCACAGGCATGTACCTGTGTATGGAAGTTAAGAGCCAAAGGGAACAGTAAAAAAGCA
This sequence comes from Pezoporus occidentalis, assembly GCF_034315485.1. NCBI lineage: Eukaryota > Metazoa > Chordata > Aves > Psittaciformes > Psittacidae > Pezoporus > Pezoporus occidentalis. The sequence continues at coordinate 66,271 of NW_026914383.1, forward strand.
TATTGCCCAAGGCAGCTGCAGTAGCCCCAGATGGGTAGGGAGCTGGCTCTGATCCAGGGCTCTGTATTAATTTTTATAGCTTTTTGGTTTTTTTTATTTCTGGGATGATTTTATGGTATCAAAAAATCCCTAAAATGTTACAGAATCAACTTCACCAGCCTGCCTAAATGAAGTGAAGCAAGAAGATATTTAGTGTCTGTTTAACGTTAAGTCAAAGAACTGGATAAAAGAATATGACTGTCCTGTTCTGGGTTTCATTCTTCCCTGTTGAATGTGTTTTCTGTTCATTTGACAGGGCATTCTGGTAATGGAAGAATGCAGGTGAATGTGACTTGTATTGTTAAAGTATGCAGTCCAGACTGCAGTTCCCAGTTCCCAGAACAGACTACTTCAACTAGCATGGATTATGAAAACGCTCCCTATTATTCCCCAACAGGGGAAGAAATTCCCCTTTCAAGAGAAGAACACCTCTTGAAAAAATGAACTGAAATTCAGACCTCAGTGGAAAATAAGGACAATTTACTTCAAGGCTCACTGTCAGAAGAGGTTTCCTGTGGGTGTTGAAGATGTGGGGATGAAAACCAGTTAAAGGAAATTACAGATCATATACTGACTGACTGATAACATTCACCAAATAGCCCCTTATCTTCCAAAATAATCATTATGTTAAATGTAGCATTCCTACAGAGACCTGACATTTCAGATGAATATAGACATTGAAGTTTGGAGGGGTTTTGTCTCTTTTGTCAGCTTTGCGAGTCAAAGGATGTTCTTTGCAGTTTAAAGAACTTGAGTGCCTTTTTTTAAAATTGAATGGCCAACTCCTCCCATTCTTTTGTGACACCCTAGGCAGACCTTTACCAGATTTGAAAATGGATAATTTTTCCTAGCTTTATGCTGTTTATTTTTCTCCTGAGACTCCTTGTGATGATAACCTGGGTTCAGGTATGCCACCTGGCAAGAACATGGCTGTGACCAGCACTTCCAAAAAACTGGAGTTAAACTTTCATGCAATGCTAATGAATTATCCATTGATTTTAATTTTAAAAGCACTGCACTCAGTTTCCTGTACCATATCTTTGTGGACATCCTTGCCTTCATCATCCTGGATATTTCTTTCATTATTACAGTTTGCTTTTGCTCATTATTGGACCAAACTTCAAAACAACCTTAAGTATAAAACAACCTTTTTTTACTAGATTACAACTATTATGTCTGAACAATGGCATTTCATTAGCTGTACAGTTTATTTTATTTTAGAAAAGAAAATCTAGATTAAATAGTTGTATCTTGGAGTAGAAAGTAAGTTCCTTTTCCTGACAGCTCATTATAATCTTTGTGTCCTGGCTGGTTTAATGTGGTTCCTTGATTGATTCTGACCTCATTTTTGAGGTTAACCATTGTCCTGGGTTTAGCCCATGACACCATAAACCCAAAATATTTTTTCCCTGTGTTCCAGTGAATATTAGAGAAGATCCATGTGAATACGTATGCCAGACAGCTCATGCCCATTGACCTCAGGAAAAGAACTCTTGATGATGGCATAGCATCATCTGTAAGAAGTGAGATTGACTCAAACCTCGGAACCAGAAAATCTTGTTCTTCTCTTCTTGCATGATGCTGAAGATCTAACTGCCTCTTACACAAAATTATTAAGGTTCTCCTTGAATCAAGTGGGAGTCTTTTGGTTTTGGAAGTCAATTTTCAGGATCCCAATTCCCATAATTATATATTACAGCTGTAACCTACCCAACAATTGTGGCGTCTGTATTCAACCAGAATTTGCAACTTGGCTTGCAATGTCTGAATTACTTTGGAGTGAAGTCATAGAGTGGGCATAACTTTTTTCAATTATGCCATAAACCCTACTGTTGGACTAGATGATCACTGTACTTCCCTTCCAACTGAACTAGTCTACCTCGAGAGGAACTAAATGCAGTAGTTATTGCTGAGGCCTTAGACTGAAAAGGGGCATTTCAGAATAGCATTTATTCTACAGCTACAGAAGAGATGCAGGTTTCCAAAATACAAATTTTAAACTTCCACAACAGCTACAAGGTTTATTAGTATTACTGCTGGAACTGAGAACTGGCAAACAGGTCTTTAATTCTACTGTGAAGAAACCTTTTACAACTGTATACTGAACTTGAAGGGAATATTTAGAAAAGACTTTGCAAATGTACACACTGAAACTATTACAAAACTGAAGGATTTAGGCAAGAACCAAGTTTTATACAGCACTTTTGAGCCTCTTGCACTGTGCTGAGTATTCTCATGTCATCTTCCAATATTAGGACCACAATGAAGGAGCAGTGGAAAGTATTTTAAAAACGTTTAAAAGGAGGATCCTGTTACAGCACTTAATTTACTGGGTTTTCCAAATTTTAGAGCTGTGTTACAGAAGGAAAATCCAAGTTTTATGTCAAAATAGGAAAAATGTGCATCTGCTTATAAAAAGGCTGCATTTTTGTAATTACATTTGCCTTTAACTTTTCTGATGTCTTCATTAAAGAGGTTGAAGTGAGGTGGGAGTTGGTTTCTTCTCCCAGGTAACAAGGACAAGAAGAAACGGCCTCAAGCCGTGCCAGAGGAGGTTTAGATGGCGCTGAGGAACAGTTCCTTCCCGAGGATGCTCAGGCATTGGAACAGGCTGCCCAGGGCAGGGCTGCAGTCACCGTCCCTGCAAGTGTTCACACACGGCGTAGACAAGGCCTCAGTGCCATGGGTTACCGGTGACATTGGCAGTGCTGGGCAAAGGTTGCAATCGATGGTCTTAAAGGTCCAACCCTTTTGATTCTATGATTGTATTCTAGAACGGGCTCTTCTGCACAGGTTAAGCTGCTCCTTGCCCAACGACTGTGTCTGATCATGCGACGCCCTCATCGCAAGAAGGCTGACCCGCTGAAGCCTGCGCACGGACACCACCGGCTGCCGCAATCACCACCAACCAGCACGGCTCCTCCACCTCGGCGCCAGTGGGCACCGCCGTGACCCCGCCCGGCCGTGGCAGGCAGGCTCCGCCTCTCTCTTTACTCGGCGATTGACAGCGGCCCCACTGGCCCTAGTGAGGTAAGGATCCTCGCTCGCTCCACGGCGCCTCGAGCGGCAGCGCGCAACAGAGCTGGAGCAAGACCGGCCCCACAATTCTGCCGGGCCGGCTCCGCCTCAAGGAGGCGGGGAAGGTGCACATCGATAGCTCGGCGTTCCCCTGTCCAGGCGTGCCCCTGTCGGTCGGCTTGGATCGATTGGCGTGCGGCCCGCCGGCCCCGCGCACTGTCAAGGAGGCGGCCGCCACCGGGAGCCCAGGTAGGTACCGGTGGCAGGGGGGCACGGGCAGCGCCGCATTGGCAGCGCAAGGCCCCGGCTGTCGTTTTCTCCTGCGTCAGTCTCGGCTCGGAGTTCTGCCGGGGCGGCAGGGAGCGGGCCCGGCCCTGCAGGGCCCCTCCCTGTCTCACGCCCCTCTCGGTGCTCCGCCCCGCCACCGCGGGGGCGAGGGGCAGCGCTGCAGTGCTTCACCCCATCTGCTCGGGGCTGGGGCTGCGGTCGCGGTCGGCGTCGGTCCCGTTCTCCGCTGCGTGCTGCCCCCGTGCCGGGCCGGAGCCTCTCAGTCGCCCCTGAGGCTCCCCCACTCCTGTCGCAGCCAGCTTGCCGCCGGCCACTCCGCGGTTCTCTCAGGGCTCATTCCCGCCTCCCCGGGCAAGGTGACCTTTCGCTTCGCCTGCGACCCGGGGTGCGTGCCAACAGGTCTTTTCCGACACGCGGGGGGTTTGCTTGTGCTGAGACAGAAAGGGCCGGGTCCTGAAGGCTCCTTCCCACCCTGTTTTGTGAGGGGCCCTGAGGAAAATCCCCCCTCGCTTTGCCCTGACAGGCAGCCCCTGCCCATCGTGATCGTTCTTTGCCGAGCAGCTCCGGCCCCGCTCCTTCAGGGCCTCCTCTTCCTCACTGTTGGAAAAATTGCATCTTCTTTTTCAGAGAAGATGAGCCAGCTGTGAGCGAGGTCCTGGGTTGGACTTTGAGTCTCATCCTGATAAGTGGTCACTGTGCCTTTTGTGCTATGTATGCCAAGGAAATAAAAAGCTCTGCTGTAGAAAGTGTTCTGTTTTCCACTTGTATAGCAGTGGACTAGAAAGTTACACGTGTAAAAGCCTTAAGACAGTTGAAAGATTCCCGAGTAGTTACGTATGTTCCACAAGTTTAGGTTAAGGGGATGATCTAGATCTACTTTATTTACGGTTCTTATGATGACTTGAGGCATGGACTTGTTCATGCAGCAGAGGTTTTCAGTCACAGGGATGTTAACCTGCCCTTCTGTTTCTTCAAGATGTTGCCTCTGATTTGCCTCCTAACACTTGTAGAGGACTTGCTTTTTTCACTTATTTTGTTAAGGGTGACAATGACAAGGATAGCTGTAGTTGCTTTTGTTTGAACTTCAGCTTTCTTGTCAGTTTCATTAGAGTAAAATCCCATGGTGTAGAGTGGTGGCTCACATGTACAAATGCTCCGTCTTTATCATGTGGAATAATACTATTCTTTTTGAAAACTCGCAAAAAAAATTTTGAAATTTTGCAAGAACAAAAATGTTACACTTGCTTAACATGAAGATACATCTTTTTCAAATGTAACTTCTCTGTGGTTTTGATGTTTGTCTTTCTCTCTGCATGACTTCACTTGGAGTATTGTGTACAGTTCTGGTGTCCTCAACATACAAAGGACATGGAACTGTTGGAACATGTCCAGAGGAGGCCATGAGGGTGATCAGGGGGCTGGAGCACCTCCTGTATGAAGATAGGCTGAGAAAGTTGGGGCAGTTCATCTTGCAGAAGAGAAGGCTGCATGGAGACCTCATAGCAGCTTCCAGTATCTGAAGGGGGCTGCAAGGATGCTGCAGAGGGATTCTTCATTAGGGACTGTAGTGACAGGACAAGGGGTAACGGGTTAAAACTTAAACAGGGGAAGTTCAGATTGGATATAAGGAGGAAGTTCTTTACTGTGAGGGTTGGTGAGGCACTGGAATGGGTTGCCCAAGGGAATTGTAAATGCTCCATCCCTGGCAGTGTTCAGAGCCAGGTTGGACAGAGCCTTGGGAGGCATGGTTTAGTGTGAGGTGTCCTTGCCCATGGCAGGGGGGTTGGAACTAGATGATCTTAAGGTCCTTTCCAACCCTAACTATTCTATGATTCTGTGACAGAATAGTTTCACTTTTGAGTCTTTAGATAAAGCCTTTAATTATTTGCTTAATTCTGGTAATTTTATTTAACTATATTAATTAATTATTTCCACTCACTTTTTTTTTTAAAGAAACAAAGGCTTAAAAGGGGCTGCCAAAAATCAAGCAACTATTGTTACGTAAAACCCTTGAATCTTAATATAAAATGTAAAATGTAACTCTAGAAGTTGTTGTTTTCTTCTGCCATCAGATGTAAGTGCCATGCATAACTTACTTTTTTGTTCTGTAGAACTCAATGTTACGTACGCTGGTTTAGGGACTTAAGTGTAATTGGACTTTTCTAAACATGGGACTGATACACTTACTGCATCCTGACTACAAGATATGGCCCGTGTGCTTTTTTCTTTACTGTAATAACATGCTTGATCCTGCCCTTGTGGAAGCTAATAGTAGAAGAGCATGAAGGGAAATGTTTACATGTATGACCAGTATTGCTTCTCTCATGTGCTTTCTTGTCCTTCCTTGATGCAGTAATCTGTGCTGTCACTTTGAAAACCTGTTAAGAGTAATTGTTGATGAGCTATTTATGGGATTTCGATCTGATTACTTCCTACACTGACAGCCTTCCTGAAAAAAAAAAAAAAGAAAAAGTTTAGGGAGGGTGAGTTGTTTCACAGATATCATGTGAGAATTCTACAAAAATCCAGTCAAAGGCTGGGCTGTTCCTTTAGACCAGGCTTCCAAAACCAGAATGCTGGCAACTTGAAGAAAATGCTGGCAACAGAAGTCAAGGAGGCCAGTGCAAAATTACTTCAGATGAATGTGGAATTTTAATCTTACCTTTTCTTGAAGAGGACTGTAGATTGGCCTTGTTGGTTATTGCAACAAAATGTGTTCTGATTAGAAAAAGGATGAAAAGATTTGAAGGATGAAAACTTAATTTGCAAATGAAGTGGTCTGTAGTTGTCAAAGATCTATATGAAACTCTGATTTGAGACTTAAAGGGCATAGCATAAAGTATTTTTTTTTTTATGGTGGAAATCAAGCTTAGTGTTTTTATTGCTTTTTAGATCAATTACAGTAAAAATTACAGTGATAGTAGTATGTGAACTCTGCTGAGAGTGTGTGTTTCAGGCAGTCATTTTCTTCATGTTTTTTCTTTCAGAGTGAGACTATGGAACAGAAATACAGAAAATGACAGAAAAACATTAGTTGCCCTCCTCTAGGACAGTCATGTTGGAAGGATTGGTAGCCTGGGTCCTCAACACCTATTTGGGCAAATATGTCAACAACCTGAACACAGACCAGCTTTCAGTTGCTCTTCTGAAGGGTGAGGCTTTGGAGTATTTTCTGTAGTATTTGCATATTGTGTTTGGTCTAATTTTTTTTTTTTTTTAATTGTGTTTTTGTAATAACTGGAAGGTGGAATAGAAACAATCATCTAATACTGTGTTTAACATTTATATAAATCCTTTTCGCATAGAGTTTTGTGCTAGCACTTTACATGATCAGTCAGATCTCTTGTGTGCCTCTGTTGCTTTTTATCAACACTATTAAGCAAATTTATAAAAACATTCAGAAGTAGGCTTAGCATATTTTATCAGCATGTGTAATTTATATAATATTTGAATGTCATTTTTCTTAATACTGTTCAGTAATTTTCCTTTTGAGGGAATGTGGCACTATTCCATAGTCTTTACCTCTTCCATTTTGGCGCTAGTAGTTAAGTTAGTAATGAAGACTTCTGGTTTGGCACGTTATGTTCACAAGTCTTGTACTTTTACGAAGTCCTCAAATCAGCGCTTTTTAATTTACATTTTGCTGCTGTTATCTGCTATTTCTGGAGAGAATGTAACACTTCAAAATGTTCTTTTCTGGGCATGCTTTTTGGAGTATTGAGAAAATTCTTTAAGTATCTCTCCTGAACAGACAGTGAGGAGGTTTTTCCTTGGTTACAATAAAGTGCAGATCTAAAACCTTGCAGAAGATGGCTTCTAGATGGCCTCATCAAATAGTTTCAGCACATGACATTGGAAAATTAACAAGTAGTATTATTGAATAATCATTGGAATTGTAGCATAACTTGAAGTGGCAGGTTGGTTGTTCCCATCCTATTGGGTGATTATTTTTTTTCTTTAAAACAATCATTTTAGGCTTAGAATGTTCAAGTTGACCATCTCTAATATAAATATATTTTTCTGCTTTGTGTAGGTGCTGTTGAATTGGAAAACTTGCCACTAAAGAAAGATGCCTTGAAGGAACTGGAATTACCATTTGAAGTAAAGGCAGGTTGGTATTTTCCTTATGTGTGCAGGACAAACATTTATAAACAGGCAGTATTGCATAATTTAGAAGAACATTTACCTGTGAATCAGAAGCTTGAACAAATGAGGTAGCCTGATTTTTAGGTTATCCAATTCTATTTTAGTTTCTTTGTTTCTTGCACCACTTTTTTTTTTCAGGTTTTGCAAGGGTGATGAAGTACATTTACACAGGAATCTGATAGCATCTCTGTTCTGTATATCTAGGTTTCATTGGGAAAGTAACACTGCAGATACCTTTTTATCGTCCACATGTGGATCCATGGGTAATATCTATCTCAAAACTACACTTAATTGGTGCACCAGAAAAAAAAGAAGATTTTGATGAGGAAAAGGAGAAGTTGCAAGAGAGAGAACGCAAAAAAGCCCTTCTCCTAGCACTTGAGGAAAAATGGAAAGTGAGTCACACGTCTTTCATGATGAAGAACTGCTGTGGTAGATGGATTGCATTTAAGTCTCCTAACAAGTTCCTAGGAGTTCCTAAGAAATTCATAACAAGTTTCTAGGAGAACAAATGCATAGGAAGCTAAGTTAGAATTTGATTCATACATGCTAACATGATGCAGTTTCTGCCCCACCTCTGTCATGCCACGTGTCCCACCTATGTTGGAAATACTCACACTGCGGGGTTTTTATTTTCTCCCTGTTCCCAGTAATTTTGGTGTAACAAGGTGTATTGTTTCCTGACAGTTGTTACAGTGTTGGTTAATGCTTTATCCCTATTTTCTGTTTCAGAAAGAACAACAGAAAGGGGAATCATACTGGTACTCAGTTACTGCATCTGTAGTCACAAGAATTGTAGAAAACATTGAAGTAAGCTTTTGCATTGTAGACCTTTTCCCACTTGTTAAGAATTATCTGTGCCCACTGTGCTTTACATTGTGTAGTCCTTAGAGGAGAAAGGCGGGTATTTGGCAGAGGACAGTCCCTTTTCAGATTGAACCTTCATAACTTCAGTCTTAAGCTAGTCCTGATTGGGATTTCTGGAAAGGAAATGCCCTCCATTCCTGCTTTTACCAAGGGGACAAACATAAACTTTTTCTTTTTTTTTTTTTGTTTTGTAACAGTAGGTAGATATCGATTTTGCATGAAATTTGATGGCTTTTGCTCACATTTTAATTCTTTGGTTTATAAATGCACTGAAATAGTTGAATTGTTTATGAAGCAGAGGAGCATGAAGTGTTTTGATAAAAAGATAATTTGTAAGGAAACAAATCTCTTAGCTGGTCCATGATTTGGATTATTTCGCTGCGAGTTGTCTCTCCAGTTCTTTAATTATTATTTTTCTACTATTAATAAAAATCTGCCATGTATCTTCTAAGTTTCAAAATGACTTGAAAGTATGGCTGTTATGCTCTATTGCTTTTTCTAGTGGAAGTCCTAATGTAGGTAATGACATTTTTAGCAGCATTTACATCATTAATCATTTGTGTTTAAGAACTGGAAGCTGTCTAAATATTAGTTGTTAAAGGTTGTCTGCCACCATGAAAGGATTGTCCTTTCTGTCTTCTTACATGCAGATAGACTCACTATATTATTTGGTTGCATTTCAACTCACTAGAGGCATTGGTTTTACTAATGTAAAGTCAGTTTGGGTCACCTGGTATTGTTAATAGTTTGTAATTGTGGCCAGTGTTGATGATTCTAGTACATGATTTTAGTCTTCAGTTGTTAATTACACATTGAATTACAGATGTAATTCAAATTTGCCTCTAAGATGGGAGAATAATAGCATAGCAAAATAAAGTACAGTGCCTTGTGAAAGTGGCTAGGTGTTTTTTTGAGAGAAGGGTAGGGACTACTGGTAGCTGAGGAGAAGGTAGAACCAGAAAGTACCAAACAGAAGTGAGAAATAGGATTTCTGTGTGGTCTAAACACCAGAAATTTGTTGTAGAATTGCAGAAATTGAATTGCTGTGGTATTAATGAATGGTACTGCTGTCTGCTCTAATGATGTAAGTAGTTGTCTCTAATGGGGTCTTTTTCTGTTTAGTTAAAAATTCAGGATGTCCACTTGAGGTTTGAAGATGGTGTCACAAACCCTTTGCAGCCATTTGCATTTGGCATATGCATCAAAAAAGTATCCATGCAAAATGCAGTATTTGAACCAGTGAGTATAAGTTTATGTATGAACTCATGGCAGCTAAGATGTGGTGCTGTATTTTATGGGTGCTGGTAAATATTTAGTAAAACATAGGGAATTTTAATAATCTTCTGGTAATTGTAAGAAATTGATTCTGGGCAATTCATATTGTTCATTGAATATGTAAAAATAAATCTACATGGCACATGGTGTGTGATCTTGACTTTATTCTGCTTTTCTTCTTCAGGTAGAGAAGCTGATGCGTAAAAAACAGTTGGATGTTGCTGACTTCAGTATTTATGGGGATACCAACTGCACTTTACTTGGAGACCTGCCTCCTGGCCAGCTACAGGTACAAGAGGGAGATTTTGCGTGTGAAAAAGGGATTGTAATTTTTGTTAGTCTCCTTCCTATTTTTCAGACCTAATTGACTTAGAATTTGTTGGATCTGGTGCTTTTAAGAGCAAAAGGAGTTTATAGTTCCATGCTATGATGATAGAATGCATGTGCAACTCACAAAGGCTGTGCTTGAAATACCTTGTTTTACCTTTGAAGAGAAAACATATTTAGGAAGTTTTTTAATGCACTGGCATCCTAATAAAGTGTATTCTAGTTCATGAAACCAGTACATTCTAGTAGGTATTCTACACTCATTTCTTAGAGAATAAATTTGCTTGTAACCCACAGGAAGCAATGGATAAAAGCATGGAAAGTCATGATCATAATTACATCATGGAACCTGTATGCACTTCTGCTCTTCTTAAGAGAAATTGTTCTAAGGAGCCTTTAAGATCACGCCAGACTCCACGGCTTGAGTGTGACATTCAGCTTGAGACTATACCCTTGAAGCTTTCACAGGTAAATACCAACTGTTCGTTTAATTTTCAGTATTTGAAAGAGACTGTTGAGAAGCAGGGTAAATGAGGCCGTTGTGAACTCTGTCCTATTAACTGCGTTAGGCTGCTTTGAGTGTCCAGATTAGTTGGTCTCAAGATTTCTTGGGTGTCTGTATGCTGTGTGGCACACTGCTCTATGTCAGTTTCTAGCAAAATGACCAATTAAAGAAGGTAGTCCTTCATGTTTTGGTTACCGCAATGTCTACAAATTCAAATTGGTTTGACACAAAGTGTATTTTTTACCTTCCCACATGCTCCAGCTGTTGTCTGTATGTCCGTGCTTCTGAAGATTCTGCTGGAAAAATGCCATCATGTATTAGTTATCTCTTAGAAAACAAGTACTGATTCTGACAGTGAAATACCTGTAGGGATCATAAAACTGAGGTAGTGTTTGGAACAGCTTAAATACCAATTACTGTAATTTAAGATTAGTATTTTCTTAAAGATTTAGTTTTAGAGGCAACTGAAAGGGACATGAACAAATAACAAAGAAGTTGTTTGTATTAAGCCCAAGCATTCAAAATTATCTCACGGCAACCGATTATTGCAAAAAGCCTTACATTCTTGTTTGTTCATTATAGTAATAGGAGGGAAGTATTTGGGGGTTTTTAGTCTATAGAATATACAATAGTGGCTGATGTTAGGTTGATAATCTGACATGGAAGGAGATTTCATTCTCTGTGTATGTAAATAAAGAAACTTGTAAATTGAATGTCACACATTAGCTACTAGCTACTGGGAGAAGATATGTGATACTAGAGAACCAAATTATGAATTGTAATTAACATCAACCTTAATTCTGAAGCCACCTACAGGTCATTGATGCAGATAAACCAAACCTATGCTTGAGGTTTTGTCTTTTCTTTTCCTTTGCTTTGGAAAACACTCCAGTATTGCCTAATTGATCTGTGTACTGTTTTACTAAAAGATGCAGTACCAGCAGATCATGGGATTTCTAAAGGAACTGGCTAGAAAGGAGCGACAGCTTAAATTCAGGAAGTGGAGACCAAAGGTTCCAGTAACACAGAAGTAAGTATATCTAAATGTGGTAGTGTTAATATGATATTATAAACTATGCTAGGGAGCCTCAATGAAGACAAGTATAAAAAGGCAGATAATAATCATATACTAGAGTTCCAATTTTCATGTTTTGTTTCCACACCTCATGAATCAGTTTTAAATATTCAGATGTAATTCAAACTTAAAATATAATTATTCTTACCCGAGCTTTAAATCCTGTCACAGCTTCTAAGAACTGAAATGAAGTTGGAGTACCCCAATGAAGTACCCCAAAGCACACATTATGGTGTTCTGAAGTTTTCTTTGTGCAGAGCTTCTCTTAAGATTCTTTTATCGATAAATAAGCATGATAGTATCAGTTCAGGCTAGAGGTCTATGTAATTCAACCTTTTGTTGTCTATGTCTGATCCATGACAGCTATACTAAATCCCACTGGATTGGTGGCGACTATGTAGAGGACTTTCTCCACAACTGGCAGAATTGGCCCACATATGCTGTCTCTAATGCTGCTGCTTTTCCTGGCCACTTGCTCTCTGTTTTTTTCACTGAACCTCTCCTGGACCTATCACCAGTTTGATATGCATGTGGTTTTTTGGAAATATTGGTAATAGTCATTCACAAATATTTCAGCTGCCAAGAATGGTGGATCTTTGCTTTGAATGCTAATCTGTCGGAGATCAGGGAGCAGAGGCAGCGCTCCACCTGGGAGTTTGTATTACATCGGGCCCAAGATGCAGTGTCTTACACGGACCTGTATTACACCAAGTTGAAGGGGGAACCACTGTCTGCTGCAGAGCAGGTATTTGGATTTGAGTGAGTTTTCTACAGTGTTGATTAATCATCTTTGATTTGATTTGTTTCATCTTCTCAAATTTTAGGTCTGTTCTAGTTTAGACACATCTTTAGTTTTACTGCAGGCCATTTTCACTGAAGAGACTGTGCTTTAACTACAACTGAGTTTTTATCGCGTGAAACCTGGGCTTGTGGGAGGTGTTGATTCTTGTGGTTTTGTTTTGCTATGCGAAAAGCTGTCTTTTTTTTTTTTTTGAGCTGTCACTGGTTTTCACCAAAAATAACATTAACTGTCACAGAATGCTCATGCCAGTCTGTGACATGCTTTCTTAACTCGTGTTCTCTATAGACTCAAAAAGTATTTACACATCTGAAGTGTGTCAGGTCACCCATATGTCTGGGTAGATAATATGGAAGAAATTGTGGCTAGTTGACAGTGTATTTAGGGGTGCTTTGTTGAGTTTTTTTTGATTTCCACAGTTGATTTTAGGATGGAGGATGTAGAGGTAAAGTGCCCCTAGTACTGAACCTGTGCCCTACTTCAGAACAAGAAAAGCCCATGACCTATAATTAGCTGCTTTTTATCCTTAGGTGTATTAGTACTTTTTAGTTAAAACAGCTCAGGGCAACATGTACCTGTACTGTCTCAAGTACGGGTGCGATTCTGTTGGTACTTTTATGTAATCTTTACTTGTGCTGTTTAGACACGAACTGTAGGAGTTGGTCAGTGTACTGGAAATTTTCTACTACTTGCCAAAGCAGGAGACTTCCTATAGCTTGTGTTGTCTGCAACGGAGCTGTGAAATGTAACAGGGGCAATACCACTGGACTGGAAAAATGTCTTTTGCTTTCTTGTTCCATAATACGTTCTTTTTAGACATGGGTGAATCATAAGCTTCTACAAAGAACTTCTTAATCAGTACAAAGAGGGCAACACATCTGAGTACCTGAGTATGAATACTGCATTGTCCTGATTTATGCATTTTCTCTGCCTTCTTTACTCAAGACAGAAGCTTTTTTTGCACCTAGCTATGCTAGGCATTCTGTTAAGTCAGGTTATTTTCCATGGCTTAAATTTTGTGCTGCCAACTTTGCTTCTGATGTATGAGAGAAGGATATAGTTGGGCAAGGAATTTATACAAATACTTTATTTTAACACTTTTATTTTACAAGGCAAATAAACTATTTGTAACACAGGGAATATCAGTGTTATGGTTGCCCTTGTGACTTCTGTTTGTTTCTTCATGTGCTGAGGCCCTTAGATAATACCATACATGACATGTTAAGGTTTTTCAGTGAATCTAACACAGTGCAGAGATGTTTCACATGTTTGTGTGTAAGGTGCTATATTCTTTTAGTTCACTTACTTTACCATTTTTGTCTTTTTCAGGCAGAAATGAATCGTATTGAAGATGAGCAAACTTACGAAGAGTTGAAGATACTATATGAGATAGTTCATGATAAAATTCATGACTTAGCTGAGGTGAGGAACATTCTGCATACAGGGTAATATTTGGAATCTTTATGAGAATTATTCTGAGATTTTGTGTTCTTTTCTGCTAGAGAGTATTAGTATGTGTTTGCTTTCATTTAGAAGTATGTCATTACTCATAGAATCATAGAATAGTTTGGGTTGGAAGGGACATTGAGAGCTCATCTAGTCCAGCCCCCCAGCAGTGAGCAGGGACATCTTCAACTAGATCAGGTTGTCAAATGACTTACTTGATTTAGTGTTTCTAGACTAAGATTTAAATCATGCCATATGGCTTCGAATATGAACATGCAGCAGTTAACTGATAATAGGTTTGCCATTTCTTTGCTGCTGCTCTCCTAATAGGCTAAGTATTGATTGAAAATATCACTGCTGATACACTGCAGAATGCTGAGTAAATAGTAGATGGAACTGCATTTTTATTGTGATGTTTTTGTATGCTTGTGGTATTCTTTTACTTACCAGCAGTAACGTGTTTGTCTTCAATGTTCAAACATAGAGCATTAAAGAGCCCTTGCCTTATTCCCCTGGAGGGTCCCCTACAGCAGAATCTGCACATGGCAGTAGCACTGGAATGCTGCAGTATCTTCAGTCATGGTTTCCTGGATGGGGAGGTTGGTATGGATATGCTCAGCAAACGTACGAAGGGGAACCATTTGAAGGGCTGCTGACAGACCCAAAGGAACAGTGGAATCCGGAGGACATACTGGGTATGGAAATAAAGGGCTTTCTGTTTCCTTTTAAGGCTATGAACTGTACCATAGTTAGATACCTATTAAGGTGAGCAGAATCACCTCTTTGTTTCTGTCAACTACCTGTTTAAAGCTTAATAACTTGTTAGAAAATCTTAGTACCTGGTGTTCCTGCTTATTCATAGCAATATATTGTATACATTTGCTTCCAATATTATAGGTATTTATGGCAAAGAGCTTTGGGACTTTCTCTGTTCCGGTGACTGTGTATAACATTAACAGTACAGAATTATTGGGGCCTTCATAAATTTAGGTTCACATTACCTTAATTGAAATAGAAGAATTCTCCAGAATATTCAGTTTTGTTAAAGAAGAAAGTATACCAGCTTTATCTTTTGTTTCTGTTTTTCTTCCCTAGAGCTGGGAAAACCTTTATTTTCAAATTCAGAGAAACTTTTTTATTCTTCTGTAGCCTTCCAGAAACTTGGCTTACTTAATGCGTTGTTTTGTATTTTATTTAACTAGGTACAGATGAGTTTTTTGACCCTGCTGCAGATGCTTCTAGCATGAATACCTTTACGAAGAGAGATCATATTTTTGCTAAATTTAATCTACAGTTGCAGGGTGGCTCTTTCACTCTGTTGCATAAAAAGAAGAAGGTGGTGCATGCTGAGGAGACTGCTTTTATGCAGCTGGAGTTTTCAGGTATTAAGTGAATTCCTGTTCTTTCTCCAAAAAGGCCAGAGCTTTGTCTGCCTTCAGTCCTTCCTTTGACTTTTTGTTTCAGTTCTTTAAATGACTATACTGAAACAAAGTTCAGGCTGAAAACATGAAAACAGATTATGGAAATCAATGTGTCAAGTGAAAATAAGTTTTTCCAGATGTATGATTTCAACACAGAAATCTGACTTTAGACACTGTTATGTATGAAAAAATGGCAACTATAGCAATATATGCTTGACAATCATGTATTCCAAATGTCCATGTTTAGTTATTTTAGTAGAAATAAATATATTTTTTATATATTTATTTAATAAATATATATAAAACACTTCCAAAAGACTTATTTGTTGGATGATTTATCTGTCAAATTTAAATAAAAGCTATGATGTGTACTAAAAGAAATAAAATTATTTTATGTATTTATATTCCAGGTGTAAAGATCTTAGCAGAATCCCTTCCTCGCAGAAATTCTTCCCTTCTCAGAATTCAGCTTGGTAGTCTTTTTCTGAGGGATTTGGCAACAGAAGGGACCATATTTCCTGTTCTCGTTTTCCCAAATCCTGTAGGTGAACAAAACTGCTTTAAGTTACTATGTGAGACACATATGTATGAAAATAGTTCTGTTCCAAAGCTCAACACTTCTTTGTGTCTTGTCCCAGAAAGAGAACCTAAAAGCCTTGGAAGAATTCCACCTAACTTTTCCCCTCCCTTTCCAGACATCATTCATAGAACTCCTCATGTTTGCCCTGTATGCTTGTAACGTTAATGTTACAGTTAATACATGTTGGGAAGAAGATAGTTTGTTGATTGAGATTTGATATTTGGAACTATCAGCATTGCTACTTAATCAGTGGTTGTTCTTTTTCATAAAACTTTCTGGTCCAAGTAAGGTTTTACTTCACCTGTATACTGTTAAACTAAAAGCAGAAATACAGAACTCTTCTTTTTCCTTCTGAATGACTTGCTGAACAGGTTTCAAATATCTCTCCTGAGCAACCAAAATTTGAATCTAATTCCATGAGAATTTCCCATGTATTCTGTACTTTGTAATTTGTAGAGTGATATCTCAAATCTGCCCTTCAGACTTAAGGCCCTCTCTGCTACACAAGTAGATAGTGTTAGCTGCTTAGCCATGCTTCCTTCTCTTGTTTGACTGCATCAGGGGAAAAAATGCATATAATAATAAACTAATAATAATAAAATAATAATATGATAAATGAATAATTCACTTATAAAGTGACCCTAAGACTAATATAGAAAAGACTTCTGTGCTTATATCAGTAGCTTGGTTGATTTTATCTAAACAATCTTTTTCTTTTAAATTCTTCTCAGCAGAAAGAGGTTGGCTGCATGTCTTCCTTTGGACTCCAGAGTTTGTCCTCAGAAATGACTAATCAGAACACTGGTAAGTATTTCATTATGTGTTTGATGGTAACAAGCATATCAGATCATTCCTATAAATCACAATTTCAAAACTGAATGCTTAGAGTTTGATTTCATGCAAATGCTCTTGCAAATAGTAAAGATAAAATCATAGAAGCAGATAAGGGTAAGAAGAATTTTCAGACATGTACTTCTTTCCTGGTAGTTCCAGTTAAAAATTAGTTACTAAATTCTGTAGGGTTTGGGTTTTGCTTTTGTCCATTTGTTTGTTACAGGTTTGGTTTTTTTACAACTACTTTTTGTAACTCATTTTTTATTTGGTTGCAGATCCTGATGCCCCAGTCTTTGAGATGCTTTATGAAAGAAATCCAATCCACAGCACTTTTGAGAGGCGCCTGGAAGTCAGTACCAGACCTCTGAATATTATTTACAATCCACAAGCCATTAAGAAAGTAGCTGACTTCTTCTACAAGGGAAGAGTTCATACCTCAGGTTAACCTTTAGTGTGTTTGTTTTTTGGTGGGGTTGGGTTTTCTTATTTTTGGTGGTATAACATCTTTTACTGTCTTTGATTTTTATTTGTTTTTAATCTCAGAAAAGCATTAATCTAAGAATCTTCATTTCAAATTAATGCGCTGAGTCTTTGCTGGATGTTTTCTCCTCCTGTTATGGCTGTTTCTTTGTTTAATTGAATCAGAGATTTCACTTGAGCAGACTCCTGAAACTTCACCTTTAAAATTACAAGTTGCTGCTCTATGCATGGTGGATGTTCATGCTGCCTAAATTAAAATGAGTAAATAAGGAGGCTGTTTCTGTAGTCTCTCTTAGAAGTTGTTGGAGAACAACAGAGTTTTGAGAGGACAGTTAAAAGCAGAATATTTTTTATAGTAATGATGCAGAGGAAATTGTGTTCTAACTCCTGTTGTATCCCTTCTGATAGTTAAATTTTCATCTTTGAGGAACATTATTTTTAGATGTTAAACATACTTGTTCCCTAAGCTTCTAAGGACAGCAAGTTTTAGGAGTCTAGTACCTGAGTGTGCAACATAAAGTGTCTGCTTTTGCAGTTTCAGTTGTTAAAGTTCAGTTTGTGAGGAGATGAGAGGCAAGAATAAGGAACATCAAAATGTTCTGGAAGTACCAAGTCTTTTTCTGTTGATTTTGGCAAATACCAAAAGATTTAAGTTACCTGGCGTAAAGGCTGGGATGATAGTTACCCTTTCTCACAAGATGAGAAAATTCCATAAATGTTAGAGGTTAAAACAAACCAACCAACCAAACAAGAAGACTTCTACAAGCTTCTTACTGTCTAGTCTGAATTTCCTCTGTTGCCATACTTAATGACCTTTCTGTCTCCCTTAAATTAGAATTCAGGTTGAAGGTCTGTAAAATAAAGACCAGAAAAAGGTTTGGGAGTGTTTTTTGGTGGGATTGTTTGATTTGTGCTTAGATTATGCTTTTTTCCTCTGAGACAGCCTGGTGTATAGGTACAGCCAGTGGCTTTCAGCTGCTGTGTTTTCCTGTTCTCTGTTTCACTACTAAAATTTTAAATAGTTATTTTATCTCTTTCTTTTTTTCTTACCATGTTCAGTAGCAGGTGAACAAAATTATACCTAGTCAGTTTTGTATCTCTTGTGCAGGTTTTGGATACCAGTCTGAATTAGAAGCAAGGGTGGCTGAAGCTGCCAGAAGACAGTACAACAAGCTGAAAATGCAGACAAAAGCTGAAATCAGGCAAACTATTGATCGTTTACTTGTAGGAGACTTCATAGTAAGTTTTTGCCTCCAAATGTTTATGTAGGCTTTTTTGATTTTGCCTTGTGTTTTAAGACTTGAAGCTCTAAAGAGTGGGCTTTTTTGTTGCTGTCTATTTGGTGTTCTTTTTGAGTAAGTACGGAGTTTTACATGTGGTGTTGCAGTATTCCTTTTGCTGTCAGTCCATTCTTGTGGTGCAGACCTGTTGCAGTTAATGGCAGAAAAGTATTTTTCTGTTCTGGATCCCCACATGATCTGATTTCATGACAGTATATTGGCTCCAGTGTGCACTGGAGCTGTGTTACATCAAACTTATTAAATTTGTGTGTAAGCTATTTAGAGATTATTTTCTAAATGAAAACATTATTCTACTTTATTTGTTTTTTGCTCATCTGCAGTTCTCAAGTGGTATTAGTATGTGTATCAGTATCATTAATGCCTAGCTTTGGAGTTAGCTGTATTGATGCAAGATTCCTGATCCAGTTTCATGTAGAAGGTAGATGCCTTCTTTTAGCTATGCAAGTAGATTCACTCTCCTTGGCTCACAGATGGGGAGTCCCTCTGGGAGGGCTTCTTTGCATCTCTCTTAGCGTGGGATGTTTCACCTACTGAAAATATCTCTTCATGGACTATAATTGGAGTCTCTGGTCTGACAAGCTACCAAACCATAGTATGGCTCAATTTGTGAAGGTTAGCTCTTCAGGTGAAAAAGTGGCTAACTACATTGATTTGTCTGATATGGCTTTACTTGCATGTGAGGGGAAACTATTTCTTACAGGCTATTATATCTTCTTAACTTCCAGGAAAACAGCAAAAGCTGGACTGTGTGCCTTGATGTTTCTGCCCCTCAGGTGATATTTCCTGATGATTTCAAATTTGTGGATCCAGTGTTAGTTGTTGTAGATCTGGGAAGAATATTACTTACCAATTCTCAAGGTACAATCTAGAATTATTGCAGCTTTTCTCTTCTTTCAGTCTTTTTGCAGAAGCTCTTGTCTGTGTAGAAAGTAGAGCTGTCTTAAGGTTATTTCCCCTATGTATGCCTAGAGTTTCACATCATAATTCTGCTACTGTCAATAAATATTTAATTAAGATTGATTTTAAAAGCAAAATGGGGGTGTGCAGGGTTTTTTTTGTTTTGTTGGGGATTTCGGGTTTTTTGGCGATTAATTTTTAAATTATAGGCTCCCATGTGGTGTCCTGTAGTTCATGAAGGCTGTGAGCAGATGACAAGTTAGTGCATCAGGCACTTTACCATGAGATAATTTTAAGCTTAGAATGGTGTAAGTTTTAGCTGTCAAATGCTTTTGTGGGACAGTGCTCCCAATGAAAGTATCTTTGAATAAGCCCTGCGATTTTGAGTCGCATGGATCTCTGTTCTTAGTGTGTGTCTATAGCTAGCTGAATGAAAGTGAAAGAAAATTGCTGTCCTGTGTTTGTGTGCAAAGTTAGGTCATTGCTTTTTAAATTACTGCTTTTTTCCTGTTCCAATAGGAAAACATTGCAGGAAGATGAAAAAGAAAGTACACTGGAACCTGTAAATAAAATTAGACCTACTTAAAATATAGCTGGACTATATGGTGTGTGAGGATATGCTAAAAAAAAAAAAAAAAAAGGAAGTGATATCTATGTGATATGCAGTTCCTTTTTTAAAAAGTACAGCTGTAGGATGAGCTGCTCTGTGGTGCAGTGGAAAACTGAGGTGTGAAGCCCAAAATTGAAACAGTGGAATGTTGTTACTCTGGATGTCTCCGAATGATTTGATCTTTTCTTGCATGAATTAATCTTTGCAGGGACTCAGTAGCTTCCTTTTTAGTAAATTCTGTCTTACAGCACACTAAAAACCCCCCCACAAATTGTTTATGCAAGACTGGTTTGTATTTCCCTGTGTAATTGAGGCATTGGGCTGTTCAGAGTAGATTGAGGTTAAAAAATAAAAGAAAAAAGGTAAAAAGGGTAGTTTTGGAAGGTGTTCCTGCTTTGTAGAGCACGATAATAACATGAAAAGTTAATATTAGGGAATAAAGTTAATTGAACAAAACCTTGTGATCATAATATTTATTGTAGTTAAATAGCTCTTACCTTTCAGTTGGGTTTGAAGATCAAAAGAATTGCATAGGCAGAGTAAGGGATTTTATTTTTTGTAACAGCTTGGATTAAAAGTAAATCTTAGAGTAAGTGGGTTAAAAATGAGGCAATAGTGTCTAATAGATTTCATAACACATTGTGACTGACATCTGAAGTGCAGTAGATTTTCTGCTGAGAAAATAAAAGGGACAATGGAAAGAGAGGACAGTAGTGGATATGCTTTGTGTTTAAAAAAAACACAGCTTCAGCCAGGATGATCAGGTAATGATGGGAGTTAGCAAGGAGGGAGGAGAATACTTTTGTTTATTTGTTTACTGTTACTTTTCTAATCCACAGAAGAATCCAAAAGGAGTACAGATACTTTTTCTTCAGAAGTCAATGAACTGAGTGATGAGGAATATAAAACACCTCTTGCAACTCCTCCCAATACTCCACCACCAGAATCTAACACTAATAGTGGCATGAAAATGTCTGAGTTTACTGAACTAGAAATAAGTGAGGAGCATCTACAAGCAAACTTAATGAGTAAAAGAATGTATGAGAGATACACACTTTCATTTATGGACCTTCAGATCATGGTGGGCCGAGTGAAAGACAACTGGAAACATGTTCAAGATAGTGATGTGGGTCCAACTCATGTGGTAGAAAAATTCAATGTTCACCTGCAGTTGGAGCGCAGGTTGATTTACACGTCTGACCCAAAATACCCAGGAGCTGTCTTGTCTGGAAGTCTACCTGACTTAAAAATCCACATCAATGAAGACAAAATACTGGCTCTGAAGAACTGTTGTACGCAGCTGAGTACATCTGAAACTAAGTCTTCTGATGCCCTGCATTTAGGGAAAGATAAGATTTTTGCAGAGGTAGACCAGCTTGGCAGTTTACACGATTCTGTGATGAACCTAACCCAGAGTGTTGTGATGCTAGAGCAACACACCAGGGAAGTTCTTGTTGAGTCCCAGCTGCTTTTGGCTGAATTCAAAGTAAATTGTATGCAGTTGGGTGTTGAAAGTAATGGACGATACATCTCTGTACTCAAGGTTTTCGGCACCAATGCCCACTTTGTGAAAAGGCCATATGATGCAGAGGTGTCTCTGACTGTTCATGGCCTGCTACTAGTTGATACTATGCAAACATATGGAACGGATTTTGATCTTTTGATGGCTTCTCATAAGAATCTGAGTTTTGATGTGCCAACAGGAAGTCTTCGAGACAGCAGGGCTCAGTCTCCAGTTTATGGACCACATGAATCATATCCCATTGATGCAGCTAGTTTGGCAAAGAGATGCACTACAGCTTCAAGTACTTCATCTGGTAACAATGGAAAAGATCAAGAGTCCCTGATAAAATTAGAGTATCAGTTTGTGAGTGCTGAATGTCCATCAATGAATTTGGATTCCAGTCTGCAGGTGATCTCTGTACAGGTGAACAACCTGGATATCATCCTTAACCCGGAGACTATTGTTGAACTGATTTGCTTTCTCCAGAAATCTTTCCCGAAGGAGAAAGAAGATTCCAGTCCTCAGCCTTTAATAACTGACTTGGAAAAAGATTGGAGGGAACAGGAAACCTTCCAGTCAACTTACGTACAGAATACAGAGGTAGCAGTTGATATTCACTGGTTAAATATACTCCTCCTCAGGACAGTTGGCATGACAAATGGAGAAAAATATGGCAGAAAAATTGCAACAGCCAGTATTGGTGGCACCAAAGTCAATGTCTCCATGTGTAGTAAATTTGATGTAAATGGCTCTCTGGGATGCCTTCAGCTGATGGATCTAACACAAGATAGTGTTAAGAACCAGTATGTTGTCAGCATAGGGAATACAGTGAGGTATGAAAATCTCATTGGTGATGTAGATTATTTGGAATCTTTATTCTTCAGGCTTGATGATGGGAATAGCCTTCCAGATGCATTAAGTTTTACTTTCACAGAAAAGTCAAAAGAGGAATGTTCTCTGAACCTCAAAATGGCCTCTTTACACTACAACCACTCAGCTAAATTTCTGAAAGAACTAACTTTGTCAATGGATGAATTGGAAGAGAATTTCCGCAGCATGCTGAAAAGTGCAGCTTCAAAAGTTACCACAGTCTTGGCAACTAAAACTGCTGAATACAGTGAAATGGTTTCTTTGTTTGACACAACACCACGATCAAGAGATGTTGCCAACTTAGAAGATAATGAAGGCTATGCCTTTGGATTACAGCCACTCAAAATTGACACTATTAAGCTTATATTAAATGTAAACATTGAGTCACCGATAGTTTCCATACCTCGAAAGCCTGGTAGCTCTGAACTGCTTGTAGGTCATCTAGGACAAATATCCATTCAGAATTTTGTACCAGGAGAAGACGAATCTACAAGTGATAGACTGCAGGTTGAAATTAAAGACATTAAAATGTATTCTTTAAATAGCAACCAGTTTACAAGCAAGAAGGAACCTGCAATTGAAATATCTCATAGGCTGCATTCTTCTTCAGGTCCTGCTAATATTAGTAGCCAGGAGGAACCCCATTTTACTCGTCATGACTTCTTTGAATCATTACATAAAGGCCATGGTATGTTAATCAGAGAACTCTTAATTGTTTTAATATGAGTAGTGGATGGCACTAAAAATATTGACCATAGGTCTGTTGTATATTCTGTCTCACCCATCCTCCTGGAATACACTGCTCAATTTTAATTACAAAGGACAAGTTATTTTATTTATATCCATTATTAGTCTTCTAAACAAAAAATAGTGTCTTTCATGCAGAAGTTTAACGTAACATAGTTACATATACTTATTGTAGCATTTCTAAGAGATTCTGAGCAATTTAAGTAGGTACTATGTTACCTCTGTTGTATAGTCTTTACAGGATAGTCAATTCACCTACTATGATACTGTTTTAATTTGACTTTCTCTTAACAGCTTTCCACATTCTGAATAACACCACCATCCAGTTTAAATTGGAAAAGATACCACTAGAAAAAGATTTAACTTTTCCTCTGAGTAATGAAGACTTCGGAATATCAAGCATTATGAAGATTGAAGGGAAATTTGTTAACCCTCTTCAGGTTTAGTAATGCAGTATTTCCATTATCAATATAAAAGTGTTTCCCTGCATAGAAGATAAGTAGTTTTAGGCAAATATCTTCAGGTTTAATATGTTGGTAGTTGAGAAATCAGGTCCTTATACATGTGGATAAAAGAAACAGTCTTAAATCATAACATCAATGACCAAAATTTAATCTTGTTTTGGAGCATTTTAGACATCTTTATAAGTTAGTCTAACTTTTACTTACCATGAACACCTATCACAGAAGGAAAATGAATGTGTCACTGTCCAAATATGTTTATTTGCAGTTCTAGTAGAAACTAAGAATTAAAAAAGCCATTATCTCTAAAAAAATCTCTTCAGGAATTGAGATTTTAAATAGACAAAACTGAAACTTCTAAAGCTAAGGAGACAATGGCTAAGTAGAATCCATGTATTCCTCCATAATCTCAGCATGGTAAGTTAAGGCTAGTTTGTATGATGAGTTATTTTTAATTAACACTTTCCCTGGGAATACGAGGTATCATATTCTAGGATCCTGTATTGTATGTTTCCAGATTGTCATCTTGCAGAGTTAATACAGAACTGGTTTGATTCAGTTTTGCATTGTACCTTGTTCTGGATTATTTTTTACTTGTGGACAAATTTAAGATTTGTCTGGTTTGAAATTCCACAGCCTTTTCATTTGTGAGTTTTAAAATAATAGGTACAGATTTTATTAATATAGAGAGCTCTAATGTGAGGATTTTTTTTTTTTTTCCTACATTGTAGGTCGTGTTAGCAAAACATGTCTATGAGCAGGTCCTTCAGACTCTGGATAATTTAATTTACAGTGAAGACTTGAACAGATTTCCAACCACTTCTGTATCTTCAACTTGTCAAAGCTCTCCTTCAACATCACTTCCCAGTACAGGCACAGAATTCTCAAATGAATGGAAAGAAAATGGTTTATTCAGCCATTCTAGTTTTAATTCTGTTCCAAACAAGTTGGTAGCTATCAGGGAAACAAAATCTTTTACTCAGATTCAAGCAAACTTTCATATCTCAGAGCTCCAGGTGCAGTTAAGTGGTGACCTCACACTTGGTGCACAAGGCCTTGTCAGCCTTAAGTTTCAGGATTTTGATGTTGAGTTTGCTAAAGATCATCCTCAGACTTTGTCTATTCAGATTGCCCTGCGTTCTTTGCTGATGGAAGATCTTCTGGAGAAGAACCCAGACTCTTTGTACAAGAATCTCATGGTGTCCCGTGGAGCACCCAAGCCATCCAGTTTAGCACATAAGGAATATCTTTCCCAGTCTTGTCCCTCTGTATCCAATGTAGAGTATCCAGATATGCCCCGTTCCCTACCTTCCCATATGGAAGAAGCGCCTAATGTCTTTCAGCTGTACCAAAGACCAGTTTGGTCCTCCCGTAAGAAGCAAAAAGAAGATGCTGATTCCGAGTATCCTCTGACTCCACCTCCTTCTCCAACAGCAGACAGATCCAAGTTACCTTGTGGAAAAAGTAACTTTGATGATTCATTGGTTCATATCAATATATTTCTAGTGGATAGGAAACATCCTGAATTTTCTTCTCACTATAACAGACTTAACCGTAGTGTAGACGTTGATTTTAATTGTCTAGATGTCTTAATAACTTTGCAAACTTGGGTAGTGATACTGGATTTCTTTGGGATTGGATCCACTGCTGATAACCATGCTATGAAGCTGCAACCTGAAGATACTCAGCAGGCAGTCAAATCAGAAATAAATACCTTGTCAGCTTCTCAAGCCCAAGAGCCTGTAAACACTAAGCTGGATCTGAAGGTATACTTGAGATGCAAAATAGTAATTGGATTGTCTGTCATAAAACATGGTTTATAGGAACTTAAGGTGACATTTAACTCAGATGTTTTATAGTCTCATGGAGAAATGTGCATAAATTCAGAAACAGTAGATTTAAAGTTCAGAAACAGTAGATTAAAAGTGTGTGTAGATGTAGTTTAAAAACAAATGTGCAAAAATTACAGAAAAGCAAAACCTTTGCAGACTGCCTCCCTTGATCTGTGACCCTCAGATCTGTGGGTCAGCACTTGAAGGGGTGCTGAAGTAAGAGTTCTCCATGTTCATCAGTGGAGCTGTTATGGGTAGAGTTTGACACCCCCCAGTCCTCATCCTGTCTGCTCTGTGCCTAAGAGTCTGGGGTGTCTAAGTCTGTGACTCTTCTTTCTCAGGATCATGCAGGGCATAGACTAACTGTGATCTCTTAAATGAGATGGCTACTTCAGTGTTACAGACGTGACATACTGAAATTGGCACTGTGCTGTTCTAGGTACTATACGGAGTTTATTTAAAAGCTATATGTTTTAGTAAGTATATAAACATATATGTCTATATACATATGTATAAATGTGTATATATACATTTAGTTATGTGTCTTTGCCAAGAGGTCCTGCAGTCTAACGTAAAAGTGACAAGTCTTGAAAGAGAAAAGGATGAAGTTAACAGTGCTAGGATTTGTTGATGACAATTCCGAGTTGCTTGGGAGACCTTTTAATGTGCAAGCAAGGAAGTATAAAGGTTCGCTTCCTCCAGTGTCTCCCAGTCAGCTAATTCTTGCTTGCCATTTATGTCTTGAAATGCAATTGTCTTGGAAAATAAAAAAGATAAAATGATTTTGCAGCTCTGAAGTCACATTGTTTAATACCAACCTGTTCCTTTCTGTTTGTGCAGGTCCATTCTTTATCATTAGTACTGAATAAAACAACTAGTGAGCTTGCTAAGGCCAGTGTGTCAAAACTTGCAGCTCACTTGGAAGTGATTGGTGAGTAGGTTGGATGGCTAAGGTTTTATGCCGCTTGAAGTAGAAGGAGGTGTGCACTGGTTTTGTGGTTTGAAATGGGGACTTTTCTAGAGCTGATTGGGGTTTTTGTGTGTTTGTTTCTGGGAAAGAGGCACATTCTCTTCCTGCTGCAGCTGCTTCTGCTATTTCAGGCTTGATTTTAAGTCCTTGCCTCCCTTCCAGTTGTCAAGTCCTTGATCATTTTAGTTGAGGTTGGCCAGGATTTTAGTACTTCACTTTCACAGAGCAGAACCAACAGTATTACTGTTTTAGAGGGGGAAAAAAGAGTTCTGTTTAAGTTTTCATGAATCAAATATATATGTAAAGCGTAGAGTTATGTTTGGGTTAATATAATCTTTGTAGCAAAAAGACATGATTTTCTTTGAACATGAGATTTAGTATTTCATTAATATGATTTAATTACTTGTAACATATTTATGCCACTAGCAGAGACTTTAGAGTTTTAGTACCTTATCTGTGCTTGAAGATACTAATTGCCTGCCTTTTGTTTTGCAGAGGGAGATTTAGCTGTGCAAGGAAGTATTGGCAGTCTGTCCTTAAGTGACCTTACAGCTCATGGAGAATTTTACAGAGAACGTTTCACTACAAGTGGAGAAGAAGCACTCATTTTCCAAGTCTTTAAGTATGAATTTAAACTTCTTGTTACTCAGTATTAGCACCATTAATTCCTGCTCCCCAGGAAAATCAAACCAAAACCCAGAAAACCCCACTAAAAACCAAATCCACAGCTGTCAGGTCTGCATGATTCTGCTTTGGATGCTTGTGACTTAAATGAGACTTTGAACATTTTAAGTCATAAACTTAAGACTTTTTAGCTAAAAAACTAAAAACTGTTTTTTTTATTTTGTCTAAAGCTCCTCTTGAAAGTATTTAGTTGATAGGTTGTTCCTAGATAAAATACTAAGTTGTTTTTTAAGTTGGAAAAGGTTTTCAACTGATGAAACAGATTTTCCATTGCTCCTTAATTTTGGAATTAAGGGTTTGCTGTTGTCATAGCATGCGCTTGAAGTTCTTCTACTTTATGTAAAGGAATTGTTCTTACTCTGTGACATTTCATGCTTTTCCACCCCCTCTTTCACCCGCTGGAATTAATCAGGTTAGAAATTATCCAAGTAATGTTAAGGAATTTACTTCAAATGTAACAGCACGCAGATTCTGAGTGGAATCTACGTAGTATCGTGCGCTACTTACCTTACACCATTCTTTAGATGTATGAAATCACCAAAGATATATTTGCTAGCTGTAGAGGTTAGAGGTACATTCCAAATGTAGCATTTTCATGTTTGCTTAATTAAAACTCAGTAGCACTTAAATATATGTAATTTAGAAATAATTAATATAAACCCAGGTTTTCACACTTTCAGTTGGAATAGTTTTCATTCTACACTGTGCCCATCAGTTATGTTCTCTGTATTACTATCTTTAATACAAAACAATAGCACTATTTGTAAAACCTGGCTAGGATAACTAGAGTTTGCTTTCAACCTTTATCAGATATGGGAGGCCAGATCCATTGCTGCAACGGGATTGTGATATTCGTGTCACGCTGCGGATGGCATCTGTTCAGTACGTGCACACTCAGCGTTTCCAGGCAGAGGTGGTGTCATTCATCCAACATTTTACTCAGCTTCAGGATGTCTTGGGACGGCAAAGAGCAGCAATTGAAGGACAAACAGTATGTCTGTTTTTTTCTGTTCTTTCCTCGTCTGTTTTTCACAGTTGAGTTGCAGTATAAGATTGATCTTAATGCATCAACTCGGGTGAGTTGAAATGATGAGGTTTTAGAGTTCTGATGTTGGTCGAGATTTCTAATACCCATCTTGTAGTTAAAAGATCTTATTTAGGAGTGTCCTACTGCTATTTGAAAGCATAGAATACCAATTTACACGTTACTGAAAACTGTGGCACTTGGGTCCTGCAGCATGCACCCATACAGGTATATTCCTTTTTGTGATGCTGGACAAAAAGGGCTTAAGGTTTTGCCTTTTTCTCCACTGTTCACCAGGTAGTTACAATACCCAAGGAGAGCCGAATGAGAAGTCTTTCTGTTCTACTCAGGTGTATGTCTTTGGTTAAGGGTGATGGCTGGTAGACTGAGAAAATCAGACGCCAAACTTCTGCATGATAGAGTAGATAAATAATCATGACAGTCATAGCCTGTTTTGTACAAAACCTAATGTGGCAGTGATGAATATAGTTGTCTTGTTCAGAAAGTCACTTCTCATAGTTGGAAGAAAGAGTTAATACTTGCCTATATTAGAATGCTTCATTGTGCATCAGGAAGTTTGATGCTGAAACACCTCTCTAAATTATGCTTTTTCCCCCTTTTATGAATATTTTGTCTTAAGTAGTCTTTAAGTAGTGAGCTAAGTAGCGTCTGTTCTGCCTCTTTGTGGTGATATTACACTTCACTCCATATTGCTGCACATACTACACATGAACTCAGTGCTAATCACTGTGAAATAATCACCCACTTCCTATACTTTAATGTTTATTTTTTGTACTGAATTTTTGCTCTTCCCAGGTAAGAGATAAAGCACAGCGAGCTTCACGAGTTCTTCTTGATATTGAGGCTGGTGCTCCTGTTCTGCTTATACCTGAGAGCTCAAAGTCTAATAGTCTTATTGTAGCTAATCTTGGAAAACTGAAAGTCAAGAACAGATTTCTGTTTGCGGGCATGCCGGGCACTTTTTCATTAAAGAACAAGGTAAGAACATTACTTCTTAATTTAGCAGCCTGGGTTTCTTTTTCTAGTTTTTGTGCATTTTGTTCCTATATCAAAATGGGAAATGATTCTTACGCTTTACTTTGTGCTACTAGTAGTGACCAGTCCATGCCAGTGTTCAGGGTAAGCTGCTGGACCCAGCCTGCTGCTGCTTGTACCCAGCTGCTCCCTTCTGCACCTTGGCTGGCTCACTGAAACCATCCAGGCAGGGGAAGGGGAGATGGTTCTGTGGAACTCAGTAGAACTGGCCGTATAAGGAGACAGGACGCAGCTGGGTACACGCCTAAAGGTGGGAGCATAACGGGCTTTCAGCTAACCCTATTTGGAAGCTGCTTCAACTCTCACCAGTGATATCTCAGCACTGGGAATGGCAGGAAATAGAGATCTGTATGGGGTGAGACTTCCTGGAACACACTGGAGAACAGAGTAAGTTTGGATTGTAATTTTTTTTTCTACTTTTAATGAAACTGAGCTTCTGTAGTTACTTTGACTATGTGAAATCTAATGAAAGGTTTCCAGTGAATGCCTGAAGGTAAGGCTAGACGCAGGACAGGGAATAGTTGGTGTTGCTGGTGGGGGATGCAGCCATGAAGTTTGGGGTAAGGAAGGTCCGTGTTGCTGGCTTTCTATATCTAACCTATGCAATATGGGTAGTTGCTCTGGGAACCCCCTAATCCCATTTTAAAGGGGGCAGAAATTAGGTAGACTAAACTGCTTCAGCAGGTTTGTGGTGTGTCTGTTACCTCCATCTGGTTTAAATATACCGGTCTTTGCTGTAAGAAAATCCTGGACTGTAATAGTAAGTGGTCTTCTGTACTCTAGTGTGCCAGTATGATTAAAGGTTTGTGGTAGATTCTTGAGTTAGAAGAAAGGATGTATGCATCGTAATTTTATTTCAACTTAAAAATATTGTGTTACTTAGCATTGTGGAAATTTCAGGGTTTGAAGTGGGTGGCATTTGATGTGGTTTTGGTGGGTTTTTTTTTCATTTTTTTTTCTCTGTCCTATGTTTATTTTTGAGGATTGGCTTTTACAAGGCAATGAATACAAGGATGCAGTTTTATTTGAGGTATTTTATGTCTTTAGAGTAGCTTTCAGGTGATCCTTGTTCATTAAAAAAGGAAATATTCTTGTGGAATTTAGCACTTCAGAAGTTCCTTTATACATTAAAAATGACATTTCTGTTCTAAAGACTGCTGAATTCTGTAAGAATAAGATTTAAATTTGCTGTGGTGTGCTCTTTATGCATGTCTGAGGAGCTATTAATTTGTATTTATTGCATAAATTGATGTATTTATAGATGATCTGGTGATTTTTCTTTGCATCTACTTTTCAATCTTGTCTTTACAATGTAAACTTAAATGTTAATGTCTTCAAATTCTTAATCTTAAAATCCTTGATCCTGGCTGCAATGAATTTTTCCAATGAATAATACTTGAAAACTACATAAGGCAAGTAAGATTAATAATTAAAAACCCAAGAGAAAGTTTATGGGTAAGGATTGTACAGTGCCATCAGAAGTTGGATACGGAAAGAAGGTGGGAAGTGGCAGTAACAATACTAGTGTCACAGGTAAAGGGGTCAATCCCAGAGTAAAGGGGCAAGTGGAACACTGAAGCCAAGTGACTGTTACCTGCTGGGGCATGTGAAGCTGAGTAAAATTGAAATATAAAGTTAATAAATTTAAATCAGGGCAGGCTAAATGAACCCTGAAACTGGCTCCAGAGTATAAACACAGTGTATAAGCTTGTTCCACAGATATTTTTTTGGTAAAATAAATTCCTAATGTTGATGGGACTATTTTACTAGTGAACTATATACTCTTTTTCTTTTCTTTTTTTTTTTGTGGGCATTTTAACAATAAGGGTAGAGATTTGTTCAATCTTAAACTTGGCTATTGCAGAGAAAATTTGGGACACATTTTGGTATGGTGACTGAAATATTTAAAGCATGTAAAATAACTTCATGTATTGAAGTATTTGTTCCCTTATTCTAATAAAATACTAAGTTGCTGACATGATCTTGCAGAAATGTCCTGTTTTCATCTTCTGAAGATGTTCTGAAAACCAGCTGTAAATATTTAACAGTCTTTATGCTACAGGAATGCTTGACATCTTGACAGCCATACCCTTCTATTTTGAATTCATTTCATTTATATGTTTGGAGTTTCTTTAATTTGTTCAAACCCCACTAGTTTTGAATTAATTTCTTATTGAAAGATTTCACAGGGTTCTTTTTAAAATGTTGCTGCAGTAAACTTTTTCTTCTGTTAGGGTTATAAGAAAAAACTTTGGCCATCTTTCTACAGTAAAAGATACTGGCATTCAAATAAAATACTTGTTATTTGATAGGAATTTGTTTCAACTTGAACCTGGGCGTATTGGTTTCTTAGAATTTAAATTAAAAATCTATTATTAATTACAAAACTACTTTTATTAGCAGGATTCAGTTCAATTTTCATCTCCTTTGGGAACTCCCAAACATAGCATGAAGAAAACAACAAGTGCTGATGAATCAAAAGTAGCAATGGAAGGATTGTTCATGAAAAAATCATCAGGAGCAAACATGTCTAAGCTGAAGAATGAACCTGTGCTGAATACACTGAGTAAGCAACAAGGGCAGCAACCAAAGCTCCCTGTTGTACCGAACCCTGACAGCCCAGGTGCGTGACAAACACTAGAAACCCTACATAGCTGCTCTTTTTTCCTTGTAAAATAATGCAGTGCAGTTTTGCTTGTATCTTATGTGGCACTGACAAAGTAAGGTTCTGGGTCTGAAAGTTGTAGGTTTAGAAAGAAATGACTTGTTAGTTTCAAGGTTGATTTTTGCAGCTTAATGGATTAGGGAATTGTAGTTCAGTTTCTGGAAGACCAGTTCTGCAATTTGGCCATGTTTTGACATGCATATTGCAGACATTTAAGGAGTACTGTTGGACTTTTAATTAAGAGTTTACATTTACCTGTGAGTGAGCTTGGTATCTGGTAGTTACAGATACTGATGAGTGTGAATAAAAAAGATTAAAGAAATGGAATAACTTCCAGGAGAAACTGTATTTGTTTTGTACAGATATTTTTAATTTTTTTTCTCTTTCTTTATGTGTTATCTCCTGTGCACTTGCAGAGGGTCACATCTGCCTCTTAGACTGCATTGTGGTTGATCTGCAGGACATGGACATATTTGCTGCAGAAAGATATCACAGAGGGTGTTCAAAGGCTGTGGAAGGTACTAAGGCAGACTTGAGCTTTCCATCCTACTTCGTGAGGCAAACAGGAGGAAGCTTATTGACAGAACCTTTCAGATTGAAGTTACAAGTAGAAAGAAACTTAGACAAGTGAGTGTAAAAACGATCACTTTATGTTGTCAGCCTAAACCCAGTGTTTTATTTG
The DNA here is from genome assembly GCF_034315485.1 of Pezoporus occidentalis. Taxonomy (NCBI): domain Eukaryota; kingdom Metazoa; phylum Chordata; class Aves; order Psittaciformes; family Psittacidae; genus Pezoporus; species Pezoporus occidentalis. The sequence continues at coordinate 98,674 of NW_026914383.1, forward strand.
CCTGTTACTGTATTTAAATGTGTCACCTGCTAGTTTACAGCATCTTAAAATACTGATTTTTTTTTTCCTTTATTGCAGAGAGTTAAGTCATGCAGTTGCAGACATATCGATACATGGCAACCTGTCATCAGTCCATTGCACTCTGGATTTGAACAAGTATAAGCTGATAAGGGGACTGCTGGAGAACAACCTTGGGGAGCCTATAGAAGAGTTCATGCGGCCTTATGACTTGCAGGATCCAAAAATTCATGTAAGAGGAACTCTATGCAGTAGAAATTCTGTCTTGAAATGTCAGGGGTATTTGTTTGGTCTTTGTGGCAGGCTTCTCACCTAAAACTTAAAAAAAGCACCCTAAATTTTAGAAACCACTTACCTGTTTTAATAATAGAAGGTACCAGAAATAGTTTGAAAGAATTGTTGGCTTTTTGGGGTTTTTTTAGGGAATAATGATGATGTTTTAAGAACAAAGAAACTCTAGAACAGTAGTGTGAAACCGGATTAACTTCAAGTTGAAGGCCACACCGTTGTGAAATGTAACTTTGACCCAGCAATGGTTAATGAAGCTCTTTGAAGGAGAAAGATACAGCAGCTCTTTGTCTGAAATAACAACATTTAGTTGAGAAATGAAAGTTAAACAGGTGGTTTTAAAAGGAATGTGGGTGTTTTCCACTTTCAGACAGTTCTGAGTGGAGAAGTGTATACTTCTATGTCATTCCTTATCGACATGGTTAATGTGAGCTTGGAACTCATGGATCCAAAAGGGAAGGATGGATGCAGCTCTTTAGCCAGGTATGAATTCTGTTGTTACTGAATACCTAATCCTGAATAATACGCTACTCTGAGAGACTGTAGGACAGGAGTTAACGTAATACATGAAATTATGGTTTAATAATGCAATGAAACTGAATTTTTTAATCAGAGTCCAGATTGAGAGTTTCAGATGACCTGAAGGATGGAAGTGAATGGCACTGGTCAAAAGATACTGTGCCTTTTAAGTTCCTTCAAATCAGAGTTTAGTTTAGTTATCAGTTGACTTACCCAAGGCAAATGGAATTATATTTAAGAAAATGTTGAGAGATAATCTTAAAAACCCCAGACTTCTGCTGTGTTGTTTTGTTGGGTTTTTTTAATCCAGAAGGTTCTGTATCAGTGGGAAATATTACCTACAGTATAGATCTACTCTCTGTCTCTGACATGAGGTGCGATTGTAGTTGGTTTAGAAAATATGTAAATGGAAGATATTGGCAGTATACTATGCACGTTTAAAACAAGGTACTTCTAGAAATTAATGAGCTACAGGACTCTTAAATACATTGTCTTGCTTTTTACTCTCCTAGGTTTGATTTCAAGAAATCCAAGTTGCTTTTTGAAAGCTCTTCAAATGGAACAAAGTCTGTAAATTTGGTTTCTCATTCCATGATGGCATTTGACACACGTTACGCTGGACAGAAGGTTGCTACGGGCACACCAAATGTATTCAACTGCATCTTTCAGTCATCAAAGAACACCAGTAGTCCAGGAGCAATCCAGATCGAATTGCATTTCAGGTTGGTAATCTTGGGATTTATGTGTTTGTTTTTAAATAATGACATAGTTGATCAGGTTTGTCCTGTTCTTAATATAGCAGTTATTAATGTAGACAAACCTGCTGGCAATGTATTCAAATCTGAAGACTCTTTTGGGGTGGTCAGTGGTGCTCAATAGACTGAAATCTGCAGTTATTCATTATCTAAAGGTTGTTGGATTTTTTTAAATTTCCCCCCTCCCCTCATTACAGTAAACTTTAGGTTTGAATGTGTAGTAAATCAGATGAAGTTCTGGCCTACTAGAATCAGCAGTGCTTAAAGTCTGCCCTATCACTTACATGCTTGCATATTAAAAATAATATAATATGATTTTATATGTTTGTTGTGGTTTAAACCCAGTCAGGTAACTTGTTCACTCACTCCCAGTGAGTGGTGCCGAGCTGACAACAATCGAGGTCCGTGTCCCCCCCCCACAGGGGTTCTCCCCCTCCCCACTCCCGGAGGAACGGGGAGGAGGATCGAAAAAAGTGCAACTCCCACGGGTTGAGACAAGAACAGTCCAGCAACCAATGTACAGCACAAATCACCACCGCTACTATCAACTACAACAATGATAAGGGAAAATAACAAGGGAAGAGAATACGATACCACCGGCCAAGAAAACGAGTTCCACCCGGAAGCCCGTGTCCTTCCGGGTAACTCCCAGTCACCCCCCACCCCGGCCATGATGTGCTGTGGTATGGAATACCTCCCTGGCTAGCCCGGGTCAGGCGCCCCGTCTCTGCTTCCTCCCGGCTTCCCCTCCTCCCTGGCAGAGCATGAGCCTCACAAAGTCCTTGGTCAGGGTAAACATCACTTAGCAACAACTGAAAACATCGACTTCACCAACACTGTTCTCAGGCTGGAAGTCAAAACACAGCACTGCACCAGCTACCACAAAGGAAAAAACATGACTGCTACTGCTGAACCCAGGACAATGTTTCACAAAAGCTTTTTCCCAGTAGATGTCACAGTTGCCTTTCTGAGAGAATGAATTAAGTACAGAAATGGCACCTCTTTCACAAGACGGTTTCTACATTCACTTCTGTATTCTGTCCTACCCTGTTTGTTTTTCCTTATCCAGATCCCGTAGAATGCTTAAAGGCACAACAGTGGATATCTATTCTGTTCTAATTTGTTATTGAAACCAGGAATACATTGTCAGTATTTAACTGTAACAACATGGTGTTCTGTTGAATGATGTTAACAAGCAAAGAAGAGGGGGAAGTGATATGGCTAGAGACATGGCTTTTTGCCTTTTATCACTCTCACTGACCAAACGCAGTATTCTAACTCTTTTATAATACCTTCTGAAGCAGTTGCAGGAGTAGCATAAGAAAAAATCTGTGAACTATTTTAGTCCAGTAGAAAATCTTGGAAGATATTTGTTCATAAAAAAACAACCAAACAAACTTCAGGCAACTGAGAGAAATTTGTTGTAAAGTTTTAGAGAATGCCTGATGGTTTTGAGTACTTCATAAGTGTGTGTACAGAAAGACACCCAAGATTTTTATTTGAATGGAACTAAAATGCAATAGGATTTTAAAAAAAAAACAACAAAACAAAAACCAAACAAAAAACTGGAATGGTTTTGGTGTAACTGATGATCCAGTAACTGCCTAGATTGGAGGTTAGCTTACCTAGTACATCGTAATCTGGTTATGGGTGATAGTTTCAGAGATTTTCTTCCTAACTGTTATGTTTTTAAATTTTAGCCACATAAGCATGTGTTAGGTTTTTACTGGTGAGAGCATCCCTGGCACTAGATGTAAGCTTTTGCAGAGCTCAGTGATAGTGTTATACTGGCTTGTGCCCTTTGGAAATCTCCTGTAGAGCCAGGGAGGGTTAAAGGCTTTTACTGTAGGAAGCAGTGCAGGCAGGCTGGTTCTCACAAAGGAACCACAGTCTTTAGAGATTTTATAGTTCAGAGTGTGGTGGGTATAAAATTGTTTCATGGTATTTAAGCACGTAGGTTTTTTCCCAGTTAGCATGACCAAATATAATTGGTATTCTATCTAGAGAATGAAACCAATCTCTTTTATTCCCCCTAGCCAGATACTCAAAATGGGATGCTAAAAGTTCAGTAAGGCTGGCTAGCATTTTTTCTGGATGACAAAGCAGCTTCCTGTGCTGCAGAATGTTGTCAGGGTGTGAGAGGAAACACATTGTACATCTAATGCTTTAGAGGGATATGGAGCCAGGTCTGAATTTCACAGGCAGTACGTTAGGTTTGATACTGAACAGATGTAAAACAATACTAAAAAGATCAGTTTTAAAATTGCAGGCTTTGCAAAGTAACACTGATAATGTCAATGTATTAAAGGAACTTTTGTAAGTTAATTTCTTGTTGCATAGCTTTTCAGCTTATCTTTTGTATCATTAGAGCTTTGAATTCATGCAGTTAATATCTCTTGTGTTTCTGTGGGTGCAGCGACTTGATGTATTTCAATCTGTTTAAATATATATATGGTTTCCAAAGGCCAGACACTCTGTAAATTAAATATATCGCTACAAAGTTCCATGTAGTTCTTACTTGCTAAATACTGATAGTTTTCTCCACCATTTTAAATATATGGAAGTTCATATGTATCCTTCTCTCTTCCTAAAAGGTCTACAAAGGATTCCTCCAGTTTCACAGTTGTTCTGAACAATCTTCGTGTATTTCTGATCTTTGACTGGTTGTTACTTGTTCATGACTTCTTATATACCCCTGGAGATACCAAAAAGCGGGAAACTCACCATTCTTCCTGGCAGCGAACTTACAGCAGTGAGACAACTGTAGTTCCCAAAGCAGTGAAAAGTGGAGTAGTTACAAAGCGTTCATCACTGCATGTGTCTACAGAAAAACAACTGGAAGTAAAGGTTAATGTGACAGGTAAATGTATTCTTTCCTAGTGCCTTTCTTAGGAGCTTTTCTGATAAGAAGCCATGTGCTAGTGGAAAAACAGGTCAGTTAAAGGACCTGCTACAAATGCTTAAAATACCTTAGTGGTATTTCCAATTGCCTTGTTGATTATTTGACATTTTGTTTTGTTAAGGGACCGAATTTGTGGTTGTTGAAGACATGTCTTGTTTTGATACCAGTGCCATTATTTTGAAGGGGACAACCGTTCTCACTTATAAGCCCAAGTTGTTGGATCGTCCTTTCTCTGGTAGTTTGTTTGGCATTGAGGTAAGAAGAAATCAATTAGGTTTTGTAAAACACCTAAAATTAGAGGAGATTGTGAAGATACTTCACTATAAATATATATGATGACTTTTGAAATAGGAATTCTGAGTACGCAAAGTGACCTTGCATCCTCTTCAACAGAGCAGGACCAGAGTTGGAGTGCTACAGCCAGCCTTGGGGAAACAGCGCTGAAGAAGCTGTGAATAAGTGAAGAGAAAGCAATAAGAGCATTCAGAATTGAGGGTTACGTAGTGTGTATAGGGAGAGTTTAAAAGACCTTGCTTGGAAGAAGAGGCTGGGCAGAGATAGAGTGGGGTTAAGTTTAGCATTAAAGGGAATATCTGGTTACATACCAGAATCTCTTTTCCAGAACTTACAGCACAGCTGGGCACTGGAAGAAATTGTCTGGAGAAGTTTTGGAATTTGCTGTCTTAAAGTTTGCTCTGTAGAAAGCAGTTTGTTCATGGCTATAGTCATGTTTCGTGATAGTATTTGATTCTGAGGTTCTTGCTAGACCTTTTCTCTCACTTCCTAATTTTTTTAAACCCATTTCTAATTTGTAGGTGTTTTCATGCCGGTTAGGAAATGAGCAAAAGACTGCACTGTCAATCATTGATCCAGTACAAATTCAGCTGGAGCTTGTTGGGAATGCTTCCTACCCAAGTGGTTCAGGTCTGTTGGATGCTTTCAATAGTGAGGATTTTCCTCCTGTTCTAGAGGTGAGATTAAAATACCTGAATAAAACTGCATGCAATAGAGGATACTAGACCATGATCTTGCACAGACTACTTTCAAATGCATAAGAAAAGAGTAAGACAGATTTTTGCTCAAGTGGAAAAGGCAAAGAAGTAACCATGCAGAAAGTGCACTTAGTGGTAAGGAGCAAGGGATTTCTGGGATATATTATGGAGATTAGTAGTGGGGAAAAAAGTAGGCTGACATGTTAGATAGTTACTAATACCTGAAAGAAAAGGTTTTGTGGTCTGTATCTCAGTGCTTATTAGAGGGGAATCTTTTTTTACCATTATACCAAAGAATTTTTATTTTTTTTTTTCGCTCACAAAGTATCACAGTATCACAGTGTGCTAGAGATTGGAAGGGACCTCGAAAGATCATCTATTCCAATCCCCCTGCCGGAGCAGGAACACCTAGATAATGTTACACAGGAATGTGTCCAGGCGGGTTTTGAATGTCCCCAGGGAAGGAGACTCCACAACCTCCCTGGGCAGCCTGTTCCACTGACACAAGCTTTTAGTTGTTAGTAAATAATAATAAGCTTGGTAATTTTATTACTGGAGGTTTAAAACAGTGTGGTCATCAGATTCTAATACTAAATTTTGTCTTCCTTTGTGAAAAACTTCGTTAATATTTGAAGCATACAAGAAAAATATGTAGAAAAGGGTAACTGAATCTTATTTTCTAATTTTCCATTTAGATTCACTTGCAAGCACTGGATATCAGACTGTCCTACAATGATGTTCAACTGTTCCTGGCAATTGCAAAGTCAATTCCTCGACAGACTAGTGCAGCTATGCCTGAGACAACTGCTGAAAATACTGCTAACCCTTCCAGTTCAGCACTGGTGAATGAAACTTCCTCCTTGACACATGAAAACAGAGATACATCCAAACGTGTGCTGGATCCTGTTCTTGGTATGTTTGTAACTGCTGGAGTGAAGTTTTTTTTATATCTGAAGGAGGTTTCCGCTGTGTGAAGCTAGACTATATGCTTAACACAAAAGATGTTGATATCTTCATGTGTAAAGGCCTTCATTAATTTGAATTATCAACGATAACATTGTGATGATACTGTTTTAAAAAGTAGGGGGGGTTGTTGTTTTTTTCTTTTTGCAGCATGACAGTGGGTTGTTTTACAGTTTATTTAGCATCGCTTGTCAGTGTAAATCATCATGGAGTACTTCATATGTAGCAATGATTTGAAGCGGGAGAGGGGCTACCTCTTCAAACACAGTAAACTGATCGTGAAGTGGAAAGCATCACAATTACTTGTTAACCTCTTTAGCAGTCTTTGACATGATTTTTTACAAACAAATTTACAAATACTGTGTGTGGTCAGAACCACTGTCTGACAATAGTGAGAACACACACTAGTGAAAAGGCTTCTTTGTGACTGCACTGGAGAGTTGTGTAGGGAGTTCCAGGTAATTATGTTCTGAATGAAGAGTTGGTTTACAAAATTGTAGTCCCAAGTTAAATTCATGGAGTGCATTGGCTTCCTGTAGGAGAATAAAAATAGCTCATGTACTCCAGAATATCAGCATACCAGGTTGGGGGGTTCTGTTTTAGCTTTATTTTTTCAAAGCAGTACTGACTCATATGCTTTTTCTACAATTGTAATCTTATACAAACTACCCCTATTTTTCATACAGATGTAGCTTGATTTTAGAAATGAGCACCAGTAGATAACTGTCATGGATTTATGGTTATTTAATTGTTCAATTACAGAGGTGCAGCTGGCTCGGCTCCAGGAGTTGGGATTCAGTATGGAAGACTGTCGTAAAGCTCTTTTGATCTGCCAAGGTAACTTCAAATAATCTCAACTGGCCTTGCAGACTGCCTGACTTCCAACTAAGTAAAAACTTTCAGACTGTAAAGTAGCTGACACACAGGCAGTATTTCCTTCTCCTGTTTACTTTGGCTGTGTGTTGGCATGTAATCTTAAGCATTTTCATTTTTCCATTCTATTGCTGTGTAGAACCTACACCTGAAGGATTCTTCTTACTTTTGGGATGTCATATTGTCGTGGTTTAAACCCAGTCAGGGAGCTCGTTCACTCACTTCCCCCCACTTCTTGCTTCCCCCTACTCCCAGAGGGACAGAGAGTCAAAAAGAATGCAACTCCCACGGGTTGAGATAACAACAGTTTAGTAACTAAGGTATAACACAAATCACTACTGCTACCACCAATGATAATAATGATAAAGGAAATAACAAGGGAAGAGAATACAACACCTCACCACCAGCCAACCAATAACTCACCCCCCCCAGCCCGACCAAACACCCACTGATACCTCCTCCAACCCCGCAGTCCCAGCCCTTCTGGCTCACTCCCAATTACATACTGGGCATGACAATGCTGTGGTATGGAATACCTCTTTGGCTAGCTTGGATCAGGTGTCCTGTCTCTGCTTCCTCCTGGCTTCCCCTCCTCCCTGGCAGAGCATGAGGCTCACAAAGTCCTTGGCCAAACGAAAACATCCTTGTTATCAGCTCTGTTCCTGAGTTGAAAGTCAAAACGCTGCACTGCACCAGCTACCAAGAAGGAGAAAAATGACTGCTACTGCTGAACCCAGGACACATATGTGGAGTGTTAGAGTGTATTTTTGTCTGGGGGTTGGATTGTTGTTTTGGGGCTTTGGGTTTGTTTTTTTTCTTTTATGGTATACCTATTTCTTGCTATCATCCACCTCTTTCTCCTTAGAGCATGTGTTTTCATCTCTCCTTTCTGAATTATATATTTTATCTATTTCTACATGTAATACATGAAAAGAGATGGAGCTTTAGCACAAGTGACTTTAGCACTGTCATGTTTCCCACCTTCTTTATAGGCATTCATAGTATTAATATAGCTTTATATTATGTTGCCACTCAGTGTGCAAACTTGAAAACACATTTCTTCTTGTTAGCAAATACTAATGTATTTGTAATCTTCTCATATTTATGTTAGTATGTAGAAGACATTCAGGGTACTATTGGTGTCTTGCTGTACTTCTGAAGAGAGAAGGAATTAGTTTGCTTACATATATTTTTTAAATACATTTTGTTGATAATGTCGATGATGATGGATGGCTTGTTTGGTTTTGTCTAAGGTGACTTGAAAAAAGCCGCCACTTGGTTATTTAAGAATGCTGAACCTTTGAAATCAGTTTCCCAGACCTCTTCTGGTCGAGATAGCCTGGGGATTTTGCCTTTTCAGTTCATCTCTGGAGTGGAAATAAAAGCAGAAATTATATGCATTTGCTTTATTGATGACTGCATGGACTGTGATGTTCCCCTTGCTGAGTTAACCTTTTCACGTAAGTGTCTTGTTTTGCTGAGTGAGCTGCATAAAATTACTGCCAGTTACTGTGTATGTTCAGCATCATGCTTTAGTTTCTTAAGGCTCATGAAATTTTAACGGATGGTATTTTGGTGGTGGTGATTGAGGAGGGAGGGGGGGTTGTTTGTTTTTATTTTTTGTTTGTTTGAAGTTTTGTGTTTAAGAAGATTACAGTCTTTGTAGTGGTAAGTTTCTGGTTTCAGAACATAACAAATGGAATCTGTCCTGAGCATGTTGTAAAACATTGCTCTCTGTAAATGTTATTTGAAGCATATTGTGATACACTTTTTGTACCATTTAAATTTAAAAGACAATATAAAACCTTCCATAGCTTGCTTAACAGTTCATGAAATTGGGAAATTTGATTGTTTTGCATTAGTGTAATATTCACTGGTTTTTTGCAGGTCTGAATTTCCTCCAGCATTTGAGAGCCAACCCCGAAGGTTATGCTCGTTTTACCCTCTCTGGAGATTATTACAATCGTGAGCTTTCAGGTGAAATACTGGGGGGTTTGTTGTTTTCTTTAGTCAAGTTCAGGAAAACAGCCTTGCCTACTGCAGTAGCCTGAACTTCACCCAACATGCAGTGCATGTAAGGGAATGTGAAGGGTTGAATTTTCTGATAGTATGTGTGTGTGTGTGAGAACATGGGATCCTAGACAAAATATCCTGATACTTGGTATCAGATGAAGGGATGTGAAAAGTAGGGAGATTGCTGATATGAAAGTTCATAGAATCGCAGACTGGTTTGGGCTGGAAGGGACCTTAAAGATCATCTCATTCCAACCCTCTGCCATGGGCAGGAACACCTTCCACTAGACCAGGTTGCTTCAAGCCCCATCCAACCTGGCTTTGAAAGTTGCACTGGAGTTTTCAAATGTAATGGCATAAAAAGGTTATCCAGGAACATGACAGTTGGGTAACTAGCTGTCTCTGCATTCACTTCTCTTTTCTAGTACTTAATTGTTTTGATGCATTCAGTTTGTTACTTATTTCAGGAAGGAAAAGCTGTGAGGGTAGGTGAAGAGGCTGAAGAGGTGAATAGGCTGAAGACAATGGATTAATATAAGACCATCATAATTTATATTTTACATATAAACCAGCAAGTTATCACACACACACACAGAGTATGCTGGAGATTGGAAGGGACCTCAAAAGATCATCTAGTCCAATCCCCCTGCCAGAGCAGGAACACCTAGATAACGTTACACAGGAATGTGTCCAGGCGGGCTTTGAATGTCTCCAGGGAAGGAGACTCCACAACCTCCCTGGGCAGCCTGTTCCAGTGTTCCGTCACCCTCACTGAGAAGAAGTTCCTTCTCAAGTTTAAGTGGAACCTCTTGTGTTCCAGTTTGCACCCATTACCCCTTGTCCTATCATTGTTTGCCACTGAGTAGAGCCTGGCTCCATCCTCATGACACTCCCCCTTTATATATTTATAGACACTTATAAGGTCACCCCTCAGTCTCCTCTTCTCTAAACTATAAAGACCCAGCTCCCTCAGTCTTTCCTCATAAGGGAGATGCTCCACTCCCTTAATCATCTTGGTTGCCCTGCACTGGACTCTCTTCAGCAGCTCCCTGTCCTTCTTGAACTGAGGGGCCCAGAACTGGACACAATATTCCAGATGGGGTCTCACCAGGGCAGAGTAGAGGGGAAGGAGGACCTCTCTCGACCTACTAACCACCCCCCTTCTAATACACCCCAGGATGCCATTGGCCTTCTTAGCCACAAGGGCACAGTGTTGGCTCATGGTCATCCTGTCGTCCACTAGGACCCCCAGGTCCCTCTCCCCTACACTGCTCTCTAGCAGGTCGTTCCCCAACCTATACTGGAACCTGGGGTTGTTCCTGCCCAGATGCAGGACTCTACACTTTCCCTTGTTATATTTCATCCCGTTATTCCCTGCCCAACTCTCCAGCCTGTCCAGGTCTCGCTGGATGGCAGCACAGCCTTCTGGCGTGTCAGCCACTCCTCCCAGCTTAGTGTCATCAGCAAACTTGCTGATAGTACACTCAATTCCCTCATCTAAATCATTGATGAATATATTAAATAATACCGGTCCCAGTACTGACCCTTGAGGCACTCCACTAGTTACAGGCCTCCAACTAGACTCAGCCCCATAGACTACAACTCTCTGGCTTCTCTCCTTCAGCCAGTTCGCAGTCCACCTCACTACCTGGTCATCCAGTCCACACTTCCTCAATTTAGCCGTGAGGATGCTGTGGGAGACTGTGTCAAAGGCTTTGCTGAAGTCAAGGTAGACCACATCCACCGCTCTGCCATCATCCATCCACCGTGTTATTTCCTCATAAAAGGCTAAGAGATTGGTCAAACATGATTTCCCCCTGGTGAAGCCATGTTGACTGCCCCTCATAACCCTCTTATCCTTGATATGCTTTAAGATGGCACCAAGGACAAGGTGTTCCATCACTTTCCCAGGGATGGAGGTGAGGCTGACCGGTCTATAGTTACCCGGGTCCTCCTTCTTGCCCTTTTTGAAGACCGGAGTGACATTTGCCTTCCTCCAGTCCTCAGGCACCTCTCCCGTTTCCCAGGACTTGGTAAAGATGATGGCGAGTGGTCTAGCAATGACTTCCGCCAGTTCCCTCAGCACCCGCGGGTGCATCCCATCTGGACCCATGGATTTATGGACGTCCAGATTGCTCAACTGACCTCTAACCCATTCCTCATCGACTAAGGCAAGTCGCTCCGTTGACCTGACTTCATCTAAGGTTTCAGGGGTACAGGGCTCTTCAGGACTGCCTGCAGCAGAGTAGACAGAGACAAAGAAGGCATTCAGTAACTCTGCCATCTCTGCATCTTCTGTCACCAGGGCACCCATCCCGTTCATCAGTGGGCCTACATTGCCTCTGGTGTTAGTTTTGTCTGCCATGTACTTGAAAAAGCTCTTTTTGCTGTCCTTGACCCTTCTTGCCAGGTTTAATTCTAAGGAAGCCTTAGTCCTCCTAGCTGTCTTCCTACATCCTCTAGCAGCAGCCTTATATTCCTCCCAAGTGGCCAGCCCCTCCTTCCATGACCTGTAAACTCTCCTCTTCCACTTGAGCATACCCAGCAATTCCCTATTTAGCCACACAGGTCTCTTGGCCCTCTTCCTTGACTTCCTACGTGTCGGGATGCTCCGATCTTGAGCACGGAAAAAGCAGTCCTTGAATGTCAACCAACTATCTTGGGCCCCTTTTCCTTCAAGCAGCCTTGCCCATGGGATTTCCCCTAGCAATTGCTTGAAAAGGCCAAAGTTTGCCCTGCTAAAGTCCAGGGTTGCAATTCTACTTGGTATTCTACTGGTCCTACCACACAAGATCCTGAACTCCACCATCTCGTGGTCGCTGCAACCAAGGCAGCCCTCAACCCTTACTGCTTCGACCAGACCCTCCTTGTTAGTGAGGATGAGATCCAGCAGCGCTCCTCTCCTGGTTGGCTCATCCACCATTTGCAGGAGGAAGTTATCATCCACACACTGGAGGAACCTCCTGGACTGCGGCTGGGTTGCCGAGTGGTCCTTCCAGCAAACATCAGGGAAGTTAAAATCCCCCATGACGACCACGGCCTGTGACTGTGAGGCCTCTCTCAGCTGCCTGTAGAAGGCCTCGTCAACTTCCTCACCCTGATCTGGTGGTCTGTAACAGACACCTACAACAGTATCCCCCCTGCCAGCCTGCCCCTTAATTCTCACCCACAGACTCTCAACTCGTTCATCATCTGTCCCCAGACAGAACTCGGTGCATTGTAGTTCCTCCCGCACATAAAGAGCAACCCCACCACCCCTCCTGGCTGGCCTGTCTTTCCTAAAAAGGACATAGCCCTCCATGACTATATTCCAGTCATGTGAGCTGTCCCACCACGTCTCTGTAATTGCCACCAGATCATAGTCTCCTGACTTAACACAGGTTTCCAACTCCTCCTGTTTATTTCCCATGCTGTGCGCATTGGTGTACAGACATTTCAGGGAGCGAGCTGAGCACACCGATTTCACCCTAGGATTATAGGAGGCCTCCCAGTCTTCATTAATTCTGGAGCGCTGCCCCACTGGGGCAAGCCCAGCAACAACCCCATCCCCCTTCGAATCTAGTTTAAAGCTCTCCAAATGAGCCCTGCTAATTCGTGCCCCAGTATCCTTTTGCCTCTGTGAGACAAACCTTTCTCACTTGACATTGTCCAGGCTGGTGCCCTATAAAACCAGCCATTATCAAAGAATCCAAAGCCCTGCCTGTAGCACCAGTCTCGTAGCCAATTGTTCATGAACTGAATCTTCCCATTCCTTCCCACATCATCAGTGGAAGATGGAAGGAGTGCGGAGAAGATCACTTGAGCCCCAGACTCTTTCACCATCCTCCCCAAGGCCCTGTAGTCTTTCTTCATCCCCCTCAGACTGCGGGAAGCAGCTTCCTCCCCACCTGTCTGGAAGACCAGCAGCGGGTAGTAGTCTGTCGGGTGCACCAGGCTGGGGAGCGCCCTGGTGATATCCCTGATCCGGGCTCCAGGCAGACTACACACTTCCCTATGATGAGGGTCAACTCTGCATATCGGGCCCTCTGTTCCTCTCAGAAGGGAATCCCCTACTACAATGACCCTTCTTTCTTTCTTAACAGAGGCAGTCCTGAGGTGCAAAGTCGACCCCCTTTTCCTATGTGGCCTTGTGGGCTGGCCTTGCCCCACATTCTCACTTACCTCTCCTTCAAGTTCCAGGGCCTCGAACCTATTACGGACGGACACCTGGGGAAGCAGGGCAGGAAGGGGGGAGGGTTTCCCCCGACGTCAAACCGGAACTCGCTTCCAACCCTCGTTGTCTTTTTGGTCACCTACCTCTGCGCTACAGCTACAGGGCAGGGGCTGTCTCGGGCCATCCCCCTCTGCCTGAGAAGGCAGGGGGTCCTTCCCCTTTTGGGGGGTATCTCCCTGGAACCGTTCCGACCGGCACGCCAGGGAGTTACTCCACCAGTCGATCTCCCTTTCACACTCCCTGATGGTCCTCAGCATCTCGACCTCCTCCTTAAGTCTTGCCACCAGGCTAAGCAGATCTTCTACCTGCTCACACCTCACGCAGGTGGAATGCTGTCCTCCCTCCCCCGGCAGCATCAGGCTCTGGCACTCCCTGCACCCAGAGACCTGAACATCCACGGTTTGGGACGGGGTCTCCGTCTGAGTTGCTGTAGTCGTCTTACTGCAAGCTCTCTTCCTGGAGACAACCATATTGGTCTGCAGTCTGGGACACCAGCAACACGACCTGCTTGTTCCTCCCTGCACCCGGTGGGCAGCGACCAGCAAGTTATGCCTCAATACTGGTCAGGCAGAAAAGAAATAATCTAGTTACATGTTTTCTCTGGAGAAACTAAATTTTCTGTTATAAAATTGGTGGCAACCACCTCAGGAATAATCTGTCAGTAACTAAGTTACTGAGGTTTTTTTTGTGTTTAAAAATACATAGGATGGGTGTTTTTAAATAGCTTTTAGACCTTTGTGATACTGAATGTATAGCCAAATGGCCAACTTAGGTATAATTGTGTTAAAATCATTTTGAAAACTTTGTCAGAGAACCTAGTTTCAGTTAACTTCAGTACGAAGCTGTAATTGCCTTCTAATGCTTTCCTTGGAATTAAGATATTTCCAGAAGACCTGACATCCATTAAACACTGGTTCAAGTGGAGGAGCTGGAGCAACTTTGTATTAACTATAGGCTTACGAGTTCATCTTGAATGCAGATTGAAAGGGATCTCATTATTTGCATTATTAAAAAGTTAGGTATGTAAACATTATTAGAAAGTTATTATTAAAAAAGTTGCATTATTAAAAAGTTAGGTATGTAAACAGCATTCCAATTTGGCATTCAAATGTGTAATACATGTGACTGTTTCTGTTCATACTCAGGCTGGGAGCCATTTATTGAGCCTTGGCAGTGTTCAGTTTCTTGGCAACAGCAAGCTTCGAGCCGCCTCCACCCTTCCCGACTGAAGCTGGAAGTAAAGGCTGAACACCGTCTGGATATAAACATTACCTCTGTCTTCATGGGTATGCATGAATATTCCCTGAGAGCATCACTGTAGAGTCTAGTTCTCAGTGTTTCAGTGTACTGAAAATGACAGGCACTTCTGATTGCTGGTGTCCCAGAGATGGAGGGAGGGAGATTTGATGCCAGTCCCTACATACTTCCCGTGATATTGTACACAGGTGTGCATTTAGGCAGCCTGTATTTTATCAGATATTGAGGAAGTGAAAAGAAATGAGCTGCATATTTTAGAGGATGGTAGGAATTCTTTCTTTGGTCATAGGAATTCTATCAAATTCATATGCCACTTGAAATTTAGTTTTAATCAGAAGCAGACTTTCATCTAAAGCTTTCCCTGCTTTACAATACTTAAAAATACTTTTTTGAGCGCAACTCATTTTTCAACACCTTGACAGGTGTAGTGGGTAGCTACTCATTTCAATTTTGTGGTCTCTGAAAACCTGAACTGTCAATTCCCACCTCAGGAAATCAAAATATTTTGTTCATCATTAACCCAAACTTCATGTAAGCTTCTGTATTGTGAGCCTATGATGGTGTGCATTTCCCAGAAAGATCATTGCTTATTCTGTATGGAAATCTGAATGTAATCTGACATAATAAGAAAAATGTCAATGTCTGAGCTTGCAAATGTAACAGAAGAGCATTCCTTGATCTTTGACTGTTCCTTCCTTTCTCCTGCAATCCTGTGGCAGAAAGAGGGAGACAAGGTGGGAGGGAAAGAAGCAAGTCAAAGATTCCTAAGAGTTCCCATCATGCTTTTTAATACTAGTGACAACAAGTAGTAAGACTAGTTTATGATTAAAACTGTGCAGAGGACTCTCTTGGTTTCTATATGTTTATTTAGGCAGGAATGTGCAGGTAATAAATCAGAATATAAATCAGAAAATAAATCAAAAATAAATCAGAAACTACTTCTACCGTGAAAGTATTTAAGGTTAATTGCCTTCTCAGGGAGAGCTCTCAGACTGCCACAGGAGTGTCTTGAGAACATGGAATTCCACTGAAAGTTTTAAAAAAGAAAAACAAATCTTAAGAATATAAAAATATTTGGCTTTGAAGACTCTGCTGTGATTGCTTGTTTGGTTTTGACTTATGTAAATGGCTCATAGAAAAAGCAGTGAAATACAACTTCTGCCATTAAAGTGAAGTTTCTTCAGTGTTACGAATGTAACATGCTTTTCAATTGCTTTGTTTACTGCCACCTTGGAGACATACACTGTCTATGCTTATATTCCTCTAGAGCAGTACACGTGTACCAAACAGTCCTGGATGGAAGATTACTGTAAACAGGACAAAGAGGTGAATGTAATCAGTACAGAAGACTGGATGGATTCTTCGGTGGATCCACCATGTTTTGGGCAGAGTATGATCCTTATTAATCACACTTTATTAGAAACAGTCCTGACATACACAGTAATCTGTCTAATGTATTACAGAGATAAATATTTGGTGTTCACAGCATACAATGAATAGTTAATGATATTTGGCAAAAGACAAAAAAGCTATTTTCTGTTCAATTGTGTTCCATCTTTAAAACAAAAAACCTTTCTGGCTACTTAGCCTTGGGTGAGAACTTTGCATGGCTACTTCTGCTTCCTTTTTTCCTCACACTTTCTCAGCTAATGAGTGACTACCCTGTCAAGGCTTAAATTGAGTGTTGACTTTAGGGCGTGTACAGTTCAGAGGTTATCTTTTCCTTTCTGTACCCCCAAAGACCTGCACGACTGAATATCTGGAAAAAATGCTGTTATATTCATGAAATAATTCTCTAAGTAATAGCTCTTGATATGTGGCAGGTCTTTTCAGCTTCTTTCTCCCAGTGTTACTTCTGGAAGAAATTTCTGCAATTTAAATGCCAACTTAGTGTAAGCACAAGGGTAGAGACTCGCACACTGACTGCATGATGCCAACTGTCTTATCTCTTTCCTGATGCATGATAGGGAAAAATCTACCTGTTATAGGCGGTTTTTCTTACATGCTAACTTTGTCTTTCCTCTCTGCCAGGCCTTCCTCTTGTCTACCTTAGAACTAGGAGTACAGCCAGTTTGACTAACCTAGAGCATCAGATCTATGCTAGAGGTACTGTATAGCACAGAGAGACAAAAAGGTTATTTTTTCTTCTTTGGAAGTCTCTTGTACAATAAATCCTGTGTTGTATTTGTGACTAGCTGATCGATTGGCTTCTATATTTAAAAAAAACCCAGATGTACGAAACCCCAAAACCAAACAACGTAACTGCTAGTTGGCTTTTAAGCAGCTTAACTTAGAATTTAATGCTGTCTTTCTATTCCTTCAGGAAAGAAGGGAGAGGTATAACTAATCCTGGATAGACTGTCTTTCTGAGGAACATTATAAGAATTACTGACTGGTCAGCATCACTTTTCTAGAGACAATATAGTATGATTAAAAACAGTGTCATAAAATCACAAGGTTTTATTTTATATTCAAAAATTACCCAGCAGTATGTTCAATATTGATACTTATGCTTGATTCACCATGTTTATTTAGCAACTTAAAACTTTTAATATGCCTTCAGAAGGGACAGTCTGTTTTCAATAAGCCTTCAGAGTAAGGCATTCCTAATAAATACCTGGTTAATTTTGTTCTATATTTGACAGTATGGTCTTCAGCCAAAACCATGCAGTTTAAAGTAAGATTTCTAAGAAATTTTTGACGTTATGGAAGACCAGAAAGCATACTTGATGAATATGTTGCCCCTGAAGAAAAGTTGCTGCATGGGAGGACAGAAAGAATTCTATAAATCTACATCTGTGGCTTGTTAGACTGTCCCTTAGGAACGTTTTCTCTGAGTGGTTGCAGGCAGTTCATAGACATTTAAAAAAAAAAACAAAATGGGAAATGATAGAAGGGTTTATTTTTCTGAGGTATTTTTCAGGAAGGATTTTCTTTGTGAAATCAAATGGACAATACAAACTTCAATATTTATTTATTGGCTTTTAGTGGCTGTTACAACTGAATTACTAAATGAATTATGAAAAAAACCCTCCTTTTAATGATAATATTTATTTTCAGGAAATAGTCTCAAAATGCAAGTTTTACATTGTTTTCTTTGGAAATTCAGGCCATGGTCCCAACAATTCTTTTTTAAAAGTCTCAATAAATTGGCAGTTGATTAAATGCCAAACTAAAAGTCCATTTGGTTTCTGATCTGTAATTTTGTAGAACCTGGGCTAGCCAAAAAGATGGTACAAAGCCAAGCTCAACACTGAAAAGATTTGTTTTATTTGCAATTGGCAACAATCAGTTTTCATTTTCAAGAATTCCATCTTCGTGACATTTAACTGGAAAGAACTTTCCTGTAAGCTTCAGAGAGATCAGATTTAAGTCTCCACTTGCAGTTTAAATTATACAGGAATTTGCTGTCATCTATTTAGAAGAAAGTTGTATATGATCATCAGTAACTCCTTCAAAACCGTACCTACCCACTACCCCTTCTTGCCTCTGTAGACCTGTGCTTAAGTTACTAATTAGACATATGGTGGGATGGATGTGTTTCAAAACATGAAGTATTTGAACTTGTTATCAGTCAGCCTCTGGGATGACTGCAGATAAATTCTGTGGAATAGATTTAATTTCTGTCTTGCCTTTAGTTTAAGCAGCTGATTTATTGTTTGAGACTTCTTTCTACTTCTGTCATTCAAAAGGATGTATGTACTTAAGTAGCAACCATTTATCTTCCTTTTTAAGTAAGTAACTAGAATTTGATAGGCTTTTTTTTTTTTTATCCTGTCCAAACACAGTAAGTATTTTCACAGATACAATGTACTGCAGTACAGAAGATGAGAGCAGCACTTATGTGCTTGTTAGTATAGTAATGCATACTTGGAAGAAGTCAAGCATGATAGGTGAAGTTTCTTCTTCTGGGGTTTTGCTGTCCCAGCATTTTAACAAAGCCAGATAACCTTTTGGTTGCATCAAATTATTTTTCATACTTCTTTTTAGTAGGAATTTTTGTGGATAGGGAAATACTGCTATTTGTTCAGTCTTTGAGGATAAAAGTCACATTTAAAGGGGATAGCAGATAGTCCTGTATTTGTCATATTGAATAGAGCATTATACATTTTATTAATCATAAATGAATATGCGTTTAGTACTTTATGAGCCTTTGGATGTACCTGAAAAGTTACTGCTTATGATTGGGTTTTTAGTTAGGTTTTCCACATGTTAGAACTGGAATCACTGTGTTTTAAAAGACTTCATCTGAAGAAACAAAAGAATATTTAGATTAAGCTTAGCTCCCGACAGGGGTGGTGTAGGGGAAGATTTTGCTTTGTACCATTTTTGTAATACTTACTACATTTTAACAATCTGTTATCCTGATTCTTTGATCTGTTTTTCTTTAGTTAGTGCAGGTTGTGGTTCTGCAGCAGTTGTGACTCATCCTACACTGACATCTGATGAATGCTTCTCTCCTACGCATTTAGACAAATCTTTATTCTGTTTTATAGCTGAAATGAAGACTCCAAAATGCAGGCAGCCGTTTGTCCCATTTGCTCTAAGAAATCATACTGGATGCACGCTCTGGTTTGCCACCCTAACTACAACTCCTACCAGGTAAGAAGCTGTTATGGTATCACTGTGACTGTCTGGTTTCTCTCCCATGTCAGCCAAACCATAATGTTTTCAGTACTTTAGTTTTCTTCACGAGAAACGTAGGCAACTCCTAGTCTTTCTTAATTAAGAGCCTTTTCTTTGGCAATAAAATAGCTTTACAACTAAAAAGATTATCTTTTTTCAAGAGTCTCAACAGAGTTAGAAAACCCATCAGAGACATTTGTAGAATCATGGAATAGTTAAGGTTGGATAAGATCTAGTTCCAACCTCCCTGCTATGGGCAGGAAAGCTTCACACTAGACCATGTCACCCAAAGCTCTGTCCAGCCTGGCCTTAAACACTGCCAGGGATGGAGCATTTGCCACTTCCCTGGTCACCCTGTGCCAGTGCCTCACCACCCTCACAGGGAAGATCTTCGTCCTTATATCCAACCTGAACTTCCCCCATTTCAGTTTGAACCCATCACCCCTTATCCTATCGCTACAGTCCTTCTCCAGCATCCTTGTAGGCCACCTTCAGATAATATAGGCCCCCTTCATGGTATATATGTGTTTACTGCAGGAATGTATAGACTGAGGCAGACTAAAAAACACTTGTTACTTGAAGTCGTTTCTTTGTCAGTTTTTGAAATAATGCGATTGTCTTCTCAGGGCTGCCCTGTCTCACAGTGGGAGTCCAGGTGTGGCTCCTGAGGAAAACGGGACGTTGCTGGATGATGCCCACAATGTCAGTGAATGGCAAGAGGTTATTACTGGGCAAGAGATTCCATTTGAATTTGAAGCTAGAGGAAAACTCAGACACAGGTGAAGTGACCAGGCTGTGAGATGTGTTTTGGCACACTCACGTATGAAATATATAGGATCATAGTTGTTGAGGACACTAGCAGATGTTAAATAAAAAGCAGATACTTTTTAAATCTCCTGTTAATATTTTGGTTTTAATAAAACTCACTTACAGAGTGAAATTATTAGTTGTCTAGAAACCAGCATATATTGCTATTGGTGGCAGCTGTTCTAGATATGAGTTGGATCATCATAAGCTTTTGGAGAGACTTACGGGCCTCAATTACAAATCCTGTGTACTTTATTCTAAATGGGGGGTAGTGGGCACATTGGTTGGTTGAGCATTGGTGTTGTCAGTGTTAAGAACTAGAAGAACATGTTAGCAAATATGTAGCATGCTTTTATTTTTGCTTACATGGTAGTTGTACTTCTGTATGATGGCTAGGGAAGGTTGAACAGATGTAAAATCATGTCTTGATCCATGAGATAGAAAATCTCTTGAGACTTTTTTTTTTTAACACTTCAGGGAGATTCCTTTTTTTGGAATCTAGGGGATATTCTTGAACTGTTTGATGCGTAATAATGCTTAATAGTAATTTAACTTGATCTGGCTTGATAGGCACACTCACAATCTAAGAATTCACCAGTTGCAAGTGAGAGTGAATGGCTGGGAAGAAGTCAGTCCAGTGTCTGTAGATAAAGTTGGAACATTTTTCCGATATGCTGCACCAGATAAGAACTCATCCTCTTCTACTGTAAGTTCTGATTTTGACTGCTAGTTTTAAAAGAATATGTGATCTGGGAGTAAAGATGTCTCCAAGATTTTGATCTTAAAGCAGCTGCTGTACGAGATGGTCCTCTTCCCAGTTAGCTTGGGTTGGAACAGTTTGGAGGTGCTGTGTTCCTAACTGGCAGTTTTATGCATAACAAAAACACAGAGTAGTTGGTGGTTAGTCTATGCTTTGCAGTCAGAGCTCCCAGTGATGCACTAATATATTAGTATCATGAACTCGTGGAGACTGAGCTTTAATTCAGCAGCTATTTTTATTTCTTCTACTGTAGGAATGCTTTTCATGTGTTTAATTTACTTGAAATAAGTAACACTGGCAATTGCCTGTAAGCCTAGAGATTGTTGAAATATGTGGCTGCTTAGACAAAATATACTTATTGTGAAGGAAAAATGCAGGTGTAATAATCAGAAGGCTGGCAGTTGGTGGTTCAGGCTCAGTGATCAAAATGATCTCATGGATTGCAAAACTATTTAAGTTTTGAGCTCAGCTACTGAAAATTGTTGAGCACTGGAGAAGTTGGAAGTGGAGATCTTTTGGGTATAAAACAGGATTAGAGTTTAGTTTCATGAAACTACTGACAAGAGCCAGTAGTCTCTCCTTTGAATCAGAAATTTCTGATGCTTTCATATGGAATCATGAAAAGCATCATCTGTCTTTTGATTAATTTGATTATTGAAGGGAAAGGATGCAAATTAACAAGAATTGCTGTTCAGAAACATCTTCTGTAGCTTCTTTCTTGTTTTTCAACAAACCTTCTTTCTTCAATTCTTTTCAAAGCAGTATTACAAACAGGTTTTGCTAATAGATTTCTGAAATGTTTTCCAAACTGTATTGAAGATCAGCTCAACAAAAAGTGATAAAAATACTCAGTTTATTCTTCTGTATTAATGTTCTATATTACAACTGAGAGTAATAGCTGAAAAGTTGAACAACTTTAACTTTCTTGTTTACTGTTTTCCCAGCTTGGAAGCCCAATAAGTAGAACAAATATAATACATCCGCAAGTCTACGTGAGTATATACTTTTATTATTTGAGGGCTACTTAAATAAGACTAGCATAATTCTACAGTGAGTTGGCTTTTCCAACCTTCTAGAACCTAATCAAAAGTGGAAGTCAGGCAAACAGAATGAACTTTCAAATCAGTATGTGAATTCCAGCATGGGAGCCCATATAAAATGTGGGTTTCAGGATATAAGTGGACTTGTTTAATGTAGGAGATAGAGCACCTCAGTAGGAAGGCAGCTAAGAGTGAAGGAAGTATGAATATTCTAAGGAAGCTTCACCTTATTTGTTTTAGTTTTGACAGATAGGAATGATGAGTGGCTCATATTAGGCTTGGAGTTCAAAATCCATGAATTTATGTAATAATGTAATAGAGAATGTAAAAAGTGTTCTTTTAGGGTCTGTATTGCTCTTATTTAAACTTGCATCATTCTGAAAATTATGATGGAGTTACTAGTACGTAGAATTACATTTTTTAGTTAATTTTATTGTGTTTTGAGGAGGAGGTACAGGATTATAAATCATTATTATCAAACCATATATACCTTAGGTGTTACACGTGGTTGCACTCAGTTGGCAAGTTTTTACTCCAGCAGTTACTGCTTCAAAACTGAGGCGTCCCTCTTAGAATCACAGAATCACAGAATAGTAAGAGTTGGAAAGGACCTTAAGATCATCTAGTTCCAGCCCTCCTGCCATGGGCAGGGACACCTCACACTAAACCATGTTACCCAAGGCTCTGTCCAACCTGGCCTTGAACACCACCAGGGATGGAGCATTCACAACCTCCTTGGGCAACCCATTATCTCTTCTAGATATAATCATTACCTGAGCTTTTTAATGCTTTTAAATATCTTCCAGTTTTCTTCATTGCCTCCAGTTCGTGTTGTATTTGAAGTTACCATGGAAGGTAGTGCTCGGAAAGTGATAACAGTCCGCTCAGCCTTGATGGTGAAGAACAAGCTGGAAACACCAATGGAACTAAGGCTGGACAGTCCGTCTGCTCCTGACAGTAAGTGTTGTATATTTCTTACATACTGTGGGGAATCTTTAGCTTCTCCAAAAAAAAGATTCACCCGTCTATACAAAGTAGCCCTCCCTGGAGGGGAAATTGGTAATATTAAGAAGAAAATAATCAGCAAAGTAACCCAGAGAACCCGCTAGGAATTTTGCTTATTGTTCAGGTAAATGGAGAAAGCTGGGACTCTGCAAAGACTGAATCTTACTTCTGTATGTGGTATGTTGTATCTTTTAGCAGTAGTCTAGAAGACTTGGGGAATTAGCATGCAAAGGAGCAGTCTAAAAATGTAGCGATAAGTTCATGATGTACACAAAATGTAATGAATAAGGTCCTTTTGAAATAAGCATTTTCACTAAAGCATCCAATCAAGAATTTGAATTCTAGCAGTTTTGTCTGGCTCCTGTCTGAGATTTACACACCTAAGTTTGTCTGCTGCCAGATTATTAATAGAACTTGAAACAACAGATTGGGGTTTGAAACATACATAAAGTACCTGGTGTTTTATGCTAAATCAAACCAGGTTGCTTCAAAAATTTTGGACTTACTATATGAAAAACTGTATGGTTTCCAGTTAAAGGGCCTGTTTAAATATGTATGTTTTCTTCTCTGGTTGCAGAACCTGTAGTTCTTCCAGCAGTTATGCCAGGAGATTCCTTTGCAATTCCATTACATCTTACATCTTGGCGTTTGCAAGCCAGGCCAAAAGGAATGGGAGTCTTTTTCTGTAAGGCTCCAATTCACTGGACTAATGTTCAGAAGACAGCAGAGGTCTGTAGCAGCAAGCAAGAGTGTCATTCAATGGAGTCTGAAAACAGCCGTTTTTTCAGGTAATTAAGACCTGATTGTTTTTCTGTATTATCTGCTTCTAATAAATGAAATCATGTGAAAGTAACCAACAGGGAAGATCCTTTAGAGATGAAAGCTGCTGCAGTTTAATGGGATGTTTTGTTTGGTTTTTTGACAAATGAGAAAGCACTGAAGTATAACTGCTGAGTTTCTGCCTTGCTCCTTGAAGCCCCTTTGACAGTGCCATTAGTCTGAGAATACAAAGTAAGCACAATATTTATATTTATTGTAAAAAGGAAAAGGTTAGGAAACAGAATGTGTACTGCTGTTAAATTATCTAGTCTGTCTCACTGAGGATAATGGTGGTTTGCCATGGTGCGGTCCCAAATACCCGTCCTTTGTCATGAATATCCTGTGCTCTGTTCTAAGCTCCAGAATGTCATTGCATGGTGAGGACTTTAGTGGAATTTTGTAGTTATGTGGTATGATGGATTTAGGGATGCTCATAATTTAGGAAATATAAGAATAGAGATTGTGGAAGTTGTTTCAGGAAAAGACCTTTACATAATGTTTATAGGTACCGCTGTGTGTTAGTTCTGTAGTTCATTTCTTAATCTGCTGGTTTTGAATGTATCACAGGGACGAAAATTAGCAAATTTTTTAAAATGGAGGCTTACTTACTCATTATTTTACCTTAAGTAATGAAAAACTAAGCATCAGGTAGCCAAATCAAGGACACATCTACTGGGAAGAAGGACGTGTTAGAATCATAGAATCATAGAATGGTTAGGGTTGAAAAGGACCTTTGGATCATCTAGTTCCAACCCCCCTGCAATGGGCAGGGACACCTCACACTAAACCATCTCACCCAAGGCTTCGTCCAACCTGGTCTTGAACACTGCCAGGGACGGAGCATTCACAACCTCCCTTGGCAACCTATTCCAGTGCCTCACCACCCTAACAGGAAAGAATTTCCTCCTTATATCCAATCTAAACTTCCCCTGTTTAAGTTTGAACCTGTTACTCCTTGTCCTGTCACAACAGTCCCTAATGAAGAGTCCACCCCCAGCATCTCTATAGGCCCCCTTCAGATACTGGAAGGCTGCTATGAGGTCTCCACACAGCCTCCTCCTCTCCAGGCTGAACAGCCCTGACTTTCTCAGCCTGGCTCCATACATGAGGTGCTCCAGTCCCCTGATTATCCTTGTGGCCCTTCTCTGGACTTGTTCCAACAGTTCCATGTCCATTTTATGTTGAGAACACCAGAACTGCACACGGTGCTCCAGGTGAGGTCTCACAAGAGCAGAGTAGAAGGGCAGGATCACCTCCTTCGACCTGCTGGTCATGCTCCTTTGGATGCAGCCCAGGATACGGTTGGCTTTCTGGGCTGCGAGCGCACACTGAAGCCGGCTCATGTTCATTTTCTCATCGACCAACACCCCCAAGTCCTTCTCTGCAGGGCTGCTTTGAATCTCTTCTCTGCCCAACCTGTAGCTGTGCCTGGGATTGCTCTGACCCAGGTGTAGGACCTTGCACTTGTCATGGTTAAACTCCATAAGGTTGGCATCAGCCCACCTCACAAGTGTGTCAAGGTCCCTCTGGATGACATTCCTTCCCTCCAGGGTATCAACTGAACCACACAGCTTGGTGTCATCGGCAAACTTGCTGAGGGCGCACTCAATCCCACTGTCCATGTCAGCGACGAAGATGTTAAACAAGACCGGTCATGTATGCTTAAGAACATGATTATACTCTAATAGCTAAAATCTATTTAGTGATGCTTGATAACATGTTTTTTTCAAATTTATGAAAGTTGGTAATCTGTAAATGCAATTTTCTGTGAAGTTTTTCAGTGACTAAATTAATTATTTTGATTAAAACCAGAAAACTCCCATTGTCTTAATGTTAGGAATAAATACAAAATACTTTATAATGAAACTCCAAAGTGCTTAGGTGGAGAACAATTCTAAATGATGGTTTTGCCGTCACTCCTGAAAGCACAACATAATGTGGGATCCAGTGCAGTACACAAAGACAGGGTTCAATTATTCTGTCAAGTTCATTGACTTCTCACATGTGTTTGCCTTCACAGGTTTTGTGTGGCTATAAAGAAAGAAAATTATCCAGATTACATGCCTTCCAACATATTTTCTGACAGTGCTAAACAGATCTTCAGGCAGCCTGGGCATACTATTTATCTATTGCCAACGGTGGTAATCTGCAACTTGCTGCCTTGTGAACTTGAGTTCTACGTTAAAGGAACACCGATTAAAGGGACATTAAAACCTGGCAAAGAGGCAGCATTGCACACAGCTGATACATCTCAGAACATTGAGCTTGGTAAGGTTCTTTTCAGATCCCACTTTCAGATCCTCCTGGAGGAGTACCTCTGTATAATTGTTTCTTGTCTAAAGAACCATAGTATTGAGAAAATTGAAAGCATTTGTGTGATTGTCTCATTGGGTTGCAGGGTTTCTTAGCGTTAATAACCAAGTGCCCGCATCCCAAGAGAATTAGGAGTATTGCCATCATTCCCTAAATCTGTCAGCTATCTTGATCTGTTCCTCATTCAAGGTCTTTTCTCATTTTCCTGAGAGTGGAAACTGTAGAGAACAGCAATAAAGAAGGGGATAAATGAAATAAATTCCCCAAATTTTGTGTAATTTTTTGCTGTTCTTTCTGACAGAAAAAGTTGGTGTTGACAGTGTGTATGAAATCACTCAACGCTGGCTGGACTTCTGATGCTTAAGGTGGTAATTAGCCCTAAGCAGGGTTCTTCATAGAACTTTTTTTGCTGCTTGTGACTTAAATTGAGGCATTTCTTTATGAGGTCAGAGGTTGCTATGCTGGAGAGATTTTGAAGTTAATATGGATAAACTGTATGAAATACTCAGAAAGGTTCAGCTGTAAGAAACACCAGCCTCTCTGCTCATCAGAAACCAATGTTCCTGTGTAGGTGATGTTTGGTTTTATTTTTGTAGGGATACTGCTAGAAAACTTCCCAATCTGCAAAGAGCTGTTAATTCCTCCTGGGACACAAAACTACATGGTGCGGATGCGGTTGTATGATGTCAACAAACGGCTGTTAAACTTGACCATCCGGATTGTGTGTCGTGCTGAAGGTTCTCTAAAAATACTGATTTCAGCACCATACTGGTTAATCAACAAAACAGGTAAGTTTACAGTATTTTCTGTAATCATAAAATGGGAAATAAAGATTCCATGCAGTGTTAGGGTATTCCCTAATTTGAAGTAGTTTTTACCATTCTCATTTTAATTTATGCAAAGGCGAAGCACAGTTTAATACTCCATCTTTTTGTGTTTACTTAAAGGATTACCACTTATCTTCAGACAAGATAATGCAAAAACAGATGCTGCAGGTCAATTTGAAGAGCATGAGCTTGCTAGAAGCCTCAGCCCACTTCTTTTCTGTTACGCTGATAAAGAACAGCCAAACTTGTAAGTAGTACTGTAAGAGCAGCAGACAGGAGGAGCCTTACAAAGTATGAAAGTAATTCTTAGAGGATTGAGTGCTGATATACTACTATGAATATTGTGTAAGAAAAGTCCCTGTTAAGAGAGCCTGTGAAGTTTTTAAGATTCTAAATACTGAAATAAGCGTATTGGATAGTTAGACATTGCATACTGAAAAGTCCTTGGTTGGCTAATTCTGTTGTGTCTGCAGGCTGCTTTGAGTTTATTTTGTATGTTTTAAACTCATACTTCTTTGTAAGAAAATCAAAAACCTTTTGATGAGAATTATCAAGTTGTATAAATTACTTTGTTACCACTAAAAAAACCCACCCAACCCTCTAATCCTAAGATCTGACTATTAATAGAGAAGTAGTAGCATTCACTTAGTAAACCATGTAAGTCCACATGCAGCAGAGTTACTGTGATTGTGATGTAAAAGGAAATGGCAGGATTTTGGAGAGGAAACTTTACAGTTACTTTAACTGGCAACAAGGAGAGAACTTTCTTTTTCCATTAATATAAGAACATGATTTAAAACAAACTTACCTGAAGTGTTCTGGAATTCTTGCTGAAATGATGAACGGTTTAATTTATCACAAAAAATTATTTAATTTTTTCTTTTCAAATTAAAAGACACACAAATGTTGTCATGGTTAATTAGTCTGAAAATTTCCAAGCCTTTTACATGACATGGTCACTGAATATTTGCTTTTAATTCAATAATTGCTGAATTATTGCACTGAATTTAAACATACGTTAAAAGAGCTTCTGGCAGAAATGCAGAATGGATTACTCAAGGAGAGATTTATTGTGGCTTCTAATATTTTTATATTTAAACACAGGTGTTCTTTTGTACCTGGGTATGTGTTTGATCATCAGTATTGTGTTGATACCTGATCCTTCATTTAAATGAGTAAAGCTGTGTTTTCTTCTCACCTTTAGTTGTACAATGCGGGTTGGAAGAGGAATCCATCCTGAAGGTATGCCTGGCTGGTGCCAAGGTTTCTCCCTGGATGGTGGTAGTGGTGTGAGATCCCTGAAGGTGATTCAGCATGGAAACAGGCCAGGCCTCATTTACAGCATTGGTATGTGCTGACGGGAACCTTTGGGAAACACTGTAGAACTTGTGAAGATATGATGTCAGTGGCACCAGAAACAGAACAATTGCAGCAGGGAAGCATATGTTGTTATAGGTTTTTGCAGGTCCAGAGAAAATTATTAAACAACAAAAAAGTATTTTAAGTGGGTTTATGTCTTTATCTTTTTTTTCACTAGCTTAAAAATCGGTTTTAACTTATTTTTATTTTCACATTGCATCACTGAGTGTTAATAACTGCATTTACACATTGTTCTGTTTCTGTGTCTTTATTCCAACATTCTAATATACTTAGAAGTATGTTAGATACGCAGCTTCTGCCATAGTACTGCCACAGAAGTAGCACATGAGTGACCAGTTACAGTGTACAGACACTCTAAATAATCTAAGGCAGTAATGCAGTGGGATTTCAAACCTACTTAGAAGTAGTACAGCCATGTGAACTTCAGGTGTCCAAGAAAAAGAACTTTTGTTATGCGAAAGGTATTGTGGCAGATGTCTTGTTTTCTTTTATAAGAAATAGCTTTGTTTTTCGCTTGTTTCTATCACTAGGTATTGATATTAAAAAAGGCAGAGGCCGTTATATTGACACATGTATGGTAACATTCGCACCCCGTTACCTGCTAGATAATAAATCAACCTACAAGCTTGCCTTTGTCCAGCGGGAGTTTGCCAGAGGTCGGGTAAGATGCTTCCTGTTGTTACTTGTTAGTAAAATACTTGCAGTCAGTCACAGCATCTTCTAACCAAAAGGAACACAGGGGTTATACTTGAAAGTATTGTTGGCTGGTCATGGAGATTTTTCTCATTACTCTAGTACCAGCATCCACCTAACAGAATAATTTCTGTGTTGGTATCTGAGAGGTATTGTATTTTTTAATACCTGTAGGATATGTATTTACCAATTTCTGTTACTAGGGAACGTCCAATCCCGATGGCTACATCTCCACACTTCCTGGTTCCAGCGTTGTGTTCCACTGGCCACGTAATGATTATGATCAGTTGTTATGTGTGAGACTAATGGATGTCCCAAACTGCATTTGGTCTGGGGGCTTTGAGGTCAACAAAAATAACTCATTCCATATTAATATGAGGTAGCTATTATATATAAGTCTTCTATAGCATGCTTCCCTTTTTTTGATAGAAGCAGCTGTTGAGCAGCTGGGTAAAGCAGATCAGAAGCCTACTCTTACCTCTCTTGCACTTGTTTGTTCTTGTTCAGGGACACCTTGGGAAAATGTTACTTCTTAAGAGTAGAAATTACTCTTCAAGGAGCCACATATCGTGTTGCATTCAGTGACACTGATCAGTTACCACCACCTTTCCGCATAGACAATTTTTCCAAGGTAAAAGAGAAAAAAAAAATCACTTTTCTGTCTATTTCTTAGTAAAAGAAGGACTTTCATGTTTGTTAGAAGAGGGAGCCGACTAGCTTATGTAAAGAAATAAAATTAAAGTGTATGTAGCAAGAGGTATCTGTAGATAATAATTGTAATTTTCTGAAGTTTTAGTAGGAATTGGTAGTACCTCAACTGGTTCTTCGTGTTCAAATAATAGCGCTAATGTTTGGCTTTCATGAGTGCATTAAAAGACATACAAGAATACTATTATTAGTGATGAGAAAACTCTGCTAGTGTGGTAGTTTCTAATCTAACCTGTGTTATTCTCAGCACTTGGATAACCTTTAAAAAGAATTCAGGCTAATGCTACCACTCCCTTTCTCTCTGTTTTTGGGCTTCCCTGTCAGTGATTATAAAAATAAGAGGATTTACTTTGTGACTTACTGTCTTGTGGTCAGAGCAAGAGACAGAGCTCATTACAGTTACTGGTTCTCATTCTGGATTTTGGTAGTGAACTGTTAAATAGAAGTGGGCAAGTCTCCTAATTTTGATTAGGTGGGTTTGAGATGCTGCTATGGCACTAAAGACATTCTGTACCATGGATGACAGATAAAAGCAAAGATGACATTTCTCATCCCTTTGAGACTCTCTTTAATTGACGCCCGAATGGAAGAAAATGCGTGTGAAACCACTGGGGAGGGGAGGGAGCAAGCTGAACATGTTTGTGATCAACTCCTGAGAAGTGAACAAACAGCAAAATGCAAAACACGAAACATCTGTCTGGTTAACAATTTCTGTGTGAAACCAAATCCCCTCTCATAACTGTTGCAGGTCCCAGTTGTTTTTAATCAGCATGGTGTTGTCGAGCCGAGACTGTACACTGAGGTAAAGCCCATGACCTCTCTGGATTATGCCTGGGACGAACCGATTCTACAGCCGTTTATAATGCTGACAGTCAAAGGGGCTGGCTCCTCGGAAATCGTCTGTAGCATGAATGACTTCCAAGAGAGCAAGCAGCTTTACTACGAGAACTTCATCTATATTGCTGCTACATATACTTTCTCAGGGTAATTCTGTCTATTAGATGAAAATATGTTGAATGTTCACCATGTTCTTTAGGCTTTACATTAATATTCTCTTAATGGTTGCCGTTGGAAAATTATTCAAATGCAGCTAAACTTGGGTCAACCTTGTAGGTAGCAGAAGAAATGCCAAAATTCAGAAGTTAAGTCTGGCAGTTGGTGAGCCCTGTGTCTTACCTTGTTTGTGATAACTTGGTTTTATAGGTGCAGCTTACCACTGTTTATCGCATAGGAGAATTTAGCATAGGGCATCTGCTGTGCTCCCACTGTCTGATCTTGGAAGAACAGAGATATTTATAGTCACATCCAGGGGCTTAATTTGATTTGGTGCATAAAGAACATTGACTGCTGGACATACCTACTTATAACATGCCTGTGAATTGTAAATTTGCGCTAGTTGATATGCTGTTGAAAACAGCTATGGGAGATTGATACATGCTTTTTTGCTTTCCTCAATATAAGGTAGAAATTTTTCCTTGGAATCCATCTCCTTTGCCTGAGAAGTTCCTAGTAGCAATGAGAAGTCAAAGCCCCTTTTTAGACTGTACCCAAATTGACAGCTTGCACTGGTAATTCCAAAAATACCAAGAGGGGAAAAAAAACCCAAACAATATAAATTTTATTCTGATTGGCTGTATTGGAAGCTTAAGTTGGATCCTCAGTTGGATTTTGGTACAGAGGTAATCCAGTCTGCAGAAGCAGCAGCTACTCTGAATAAACATGGTGGTGTTTTCTTGGTGTTCTAGGTTACAGGAGCCAGGTGTAAGACCAGTTGCTTCGAATAAGCATGCTGCATATGCAGAGCTTGTCCTTGATGTTTCTCCAAAGACTCAAAGAGTTGTACTGAAAAAGAAGGTACCAAGATAAATTTGATTCTGATAAAATGCTGTTGCTGGGTGCTGAAGTAAAATCATATGCTGTGAGAGAGGAAAAAAGAGCATTTTCATGAGAACTTTTAAAGGATGGAGACAGACTCCACTGAAAGTGACAGGTTATTGCAATTGAGGTTGCTTGAGTTAGGGTGGTGCTTCGGTATAGGACTTTCAGGGTGTGAGACTGACAGAAAAGGGAATTTGAATAAAAGTAGTAAGGAATGTTGTAAATGCCTCTAAGGCAATCAAGTGTGAAAATTATATGTTGGATGTTCTAATGAAGTTAACAAAGTAGGGTATGCTTTCTTTTTGGTGCATTGTAAGATAAATCTTCTATTTCTGGAGCTTTTAAGAAATAGGAACTGTATTTAGTTATTGCTGAGATTAAAAATGGCTTGTAAATACAGCTTTGCATCTAACAGTGCTAATACAGGATGCATATTCGTTGGCTATCAGAGTTTAATTAAGAGGTTTTATGCAAACTAGTTCCTAATTCTAATTCAGGGCTCAGAATATAAATATATACAAGTCATTCCAAGAACTGTAATTCAAAGCATCTGATAGCAAAACAGAACAGAAATATTTACTCTGTACTGCTGTGTTCACTTAAATGTTGATTTTTTTTTATGCAACAGGAGCCAGGAAAACGATCCCAGCTTTGGAAAATGACAAGCACAGGAATGCTTTGCCATGAAGGTTCATCTGTTCCTCAAAACCCCCATAAAGCATCTCCTCGGAATGTGGACTCTTGTATGATTTTAGATATTGCAGGCCTGGCAGCTGTTACCGATAACAGGTCTGGACCATGCCTTTGAAAGCACTCTTAACATGATGTTCCACAGGAACAAGTTGCCCAAAGAAGCTGTAAATGCTCCACCCTGGCAGCATTCAGAGCCAGGTTGGATGGAGCCTTGGGTGACATGGTCTAGGGGAGCTGAAACTAGATAATCTTAATAAGGTCCTTTCCAACCCAAACTATTCTATGATTCTATGATGCTCTCTGAATAAAGGAAGAAATTATTCTGAAGGCATGTTGAAGAGTTAGATTTTTATCTTTGTGAACAGACCTTGTGATCACTTTTGTGACTTGGAAATATTTTTAAAAACATGACTAATGTATTTTCAGCAGCACAAAAAGAGCACTTCAGAAGTGAGATTAGGGAAATGAGCTTGAAAAAAATTAAAGTGTTTGCCATTAACACATCGCAAGACTAGAAGTGACAAGTTGGTGTGCTTTCATTGCAGGTATGAGCCCCTGATGTTGAGGAAGCCTGATCGACGGCGCAGCACTACCCAGACATGGAACTTTCGTGACGGAAAGTTAACCTGTGGTATTCATGGACTTGTTGTCCAGGTCAGTACTGATTCTGTGTTGAACTTTTGACTGCTGCTGATGCAGATGACAGTCATTTGGGTTTAAGATTGAACTGAGCTAAAAGCTTTGAGGCCAAAGTTCAGATTACAGAGGAAATCATGCTTGGGCAAACAGCTCATGTGGTTCACATTCATGGTTGAATTTTCTTACCTATTTCAAATGATTAAACATCTTGCACTATTAATTCAAAAGTAAAAATTATTAGTGCATCATTGTTGAAATATAACAGTGCAGGGATAAATAAGGCCTTGATATTCTCATGCATACCAAATGCTGCAGATTGTGTCCATCAGTGTTCCTGATGAAGTCAAGATTTGTGTATAAACAGACGCTTCTCACAGTCATGGTTCTGACACTTTAGTAATAAGAATTTTAGAAGCAGTTTGAACTGTTTGGTCTCTTTGTGTTCCAGGAAACTCTAGACTTGCAGACAGCTAACTGTTGCAAACTATTTGATAAATCTGCTTGCTGATGGTAGAATTTATGAGTACAGAAACCTGGATTCCTTTTACAGAGTTGAGAATTAACTTTGATGCTTTTCTATTTTTCCCCACACAGTTTTAATATATGTAAATTATTATCTGAAGCCTTTCCTTATTGTTTACTTGTTTTTTTCACCTTGCTCTTCTTTCTGCAGGCAAAGGGGGGAATAGTAGGCCTTCATGATGGAGCAGAAGTTGTTCTTGGTCCTGATACTTCACTTGATCTTCTGGGGCCAGTTCCACCTGAACAGCAGTTCATAAACCAAAAGATGAGGCCTGGGTCAGGACTGCTGGCTGTTAGAGTCATTCCAGATGGGCCAACTAGAGTTCTACAGGTGAAAACCCTTCATTAACTAACTAGAATCTAGTTTCATTATTTGCTTATTCTTGACATACCTTTTTCTGTATTGCATCTCTAAATTCCTACCAGAAGTTCCTCTATAGTGATACAAAGTGGGAGGGGAATATCATAAACCAGACATAATTGCAGCAAAAATTTTCACTGTATTTATTTGTTAAAACCTAATTTTATAAGGTAGGACAATGTAGTTGTTATTTGTAAATCGGAAAGTGCTCATTTTAGTAATGTATTTTTTTATCAGATAACGGATTTTAACCAACGTAGAAATGATCGTTTATCCAGCGAAGGAGATGAACTTCCCATTACAGAACAGGATCTACGCAAGTTGAAAAACCCAGATAAAGAGCAGGAATTAGAAGTAAGATTGTACGACTAGTATCTGTCTCTCTTATTTATCATTTTCATTATAGATTTGAGAGGAGGCTGGGGGGAGCTGTTAACTTTCCCCATAATCACTTGTTGTTATGAACTTGTAGATTTTCCTGCTAAAACTCTTCATGCTTAGAAGTTGGTTTTATACATGTCAACACCTCTTCATTTGAAGATGAACTGTCAATGAGCTGTTAAAACTCTAGAGATGAGTCTAAAAAAATTACATCTTTGCAGAAGTGTGTATTCCGTATCACAGTTTTTTTCAGT
Source organism: Pezoporus occidentalis (assembly GCF_034315485.1). Classification (NCBI taxonomy): domain Eukaryota; kingdom Metazoa; phylum Chordata; class Aves; order Psittaciformes; family Psittacidae; genus Pezoporus; species Pezoporus occidentalis. The sequence goes on from NW_026914383.1 coordinate 133,173, forward strand.
GTTGGTTGGTAAGTGGGATTTTTTTTTTCTGTTCAAATACTCTTTTCTCAGGTGCTTGTGAAACTGGAAGGTGGAATAGGATTGTCTTTGGTCAACAAGGTTCCTGAAGAGCTGCTGTTTGCAAGCCTCACAAGAATTAATATCCACTACACAGAGCTGTCAGCAAGTCAGGTGTTGGAGCTCAGTGTGCAAGACATACAGGTATTTGCTGTTTTGAAACCAGTGTATTTGCTCATGGGTCTTCTGCGGGTTTTGTTGTCATAACAGGTTTGAAAAATGTTTAGACCTGTTTCTGAGATGTCAAATCTTATATATCGTAGAAGTTTCAGTTTGCATTGGTGTTTCCTTTTTTCATGTCCTCTACTTAATAGTAGTTGAGACGAGGATTGTATTTAATGCAGTGGATTTCGAATAGGCAAGTTAGAATATTTTTTTTTTTATTATTTTATTTTTATTTTTCAGACAGGTCAGTTTGAGGTTTTTCTCCCTTCCTGGTATTTCTCATTTTATAATGAAAAAGCAGCTGTTGAAAGCAGGAATCCTAACGCTGCTAGTACCACAGTATGAATGACAGATCATAGATAAGACAAATATAAACCTCTTATATTTTATTTACAAATAGTTGTTGGTTTTGACTTTGCAGAATTTTACCTTAACCTCTGTTTTCTGTTCATTCTTTGAAATTCAGAAGGCAAGCTGAAGGGAATTTGGGTCCTGATGTACATTACACGAGATACTTAATGTGCATCAGATAAACTACAGTGCAGGAGTAGTTTAACTCTGGGGGTGTATAACATTTTTGGCTGTGTTTTTTGAAACAGAGAAAAAAATCAGAGAATACAGAAGCTTTATTACAGGTTTTGTTGGTAGTTACAACCATTTTTTAAATGGAGGGTATTTCTCAATAGTTCTTTGGTATGGTCTCAGTGTTGATCAGTAACCAAACGAAGTATATTCAGTACCTCCCTGTCTCAGGGATTAGGTATTTCTGAAAGCTTTTAAGTCCTTGGTTAAGGAAGATCACTTTTGTTGTTTATCATCATTTATTCAGATTCTCTTGTCTCTGTAGGTGGACAACCAGCTTATTGGCACCACACGGCCTTTCATGCTCTTTCTGACCCCTAAGACAAATGAAAATGAATCCATGGAAACTGGTCCTGCTGTACAAGTAAATGCGATGAAATTTCCCAGTAAAAATGCACTGACTGATATATACAAGGTAAACAAACCATCATCCTTTGATTGTGCCATAAGGGTGTTAATTGTTTAAATGAACTTTACTGTTCCTGATTTTTACTAATACTCCAATAATGTGAGAAATATGCTTTATTGAATTAATACTGAGGTTTAAAGGAGGCTATATCCACCTTCTTATGGTCAGAGAGTTTAAAACTACAGTACAGTGATGAACAAGATAATAAATATATTTAAAAATAAAACAGATTAGGCCAGATTTAGTTCATCTCTGTGACTTTACCTTTCAACCCAGTTATTCCCCCTCAGAACTGACAGGTACCATAGAGAACCATAATATCTGTGTATGGTTTTCATAAGTTGTGTACAAGGTTATTGCTTCTCTCTGATAAGCTGTTATCATGCAGTATAAACCCTATTCTGTGTACTATAGCTGTTTGGAAATGTATCCACCAGCTGTGGTATGCATTGTGAGAGCAAACCAGAATTGCTTATCAAGACCTATTTTCTCACTTGGATTCTTCCCCTGTTTATTTTGGCACTGTTTTGAAAACAGCTGATTTCAGTGTTGGAGAACAGCAAAGCATCAGATTCTGAAGTGTTAGTATTAGGTCAATGAAGCACAATACCTTCCAAAGAATGGAAATAAGTGTCAGTAGTCATAGGTAACTTTAAGTGAAGAAAACTGCCATTTTATAGATGGGAATTTTACTACAGATCCATTCCAGTGAAAATACTCTGTTAAGGTAGAACATACTGTCCTATTTAATGGTTTACATGGAGTGTTAATATTGTAAACTGAGACCTGTTTTTCCTCATAGCACCTGCTGATCACTGCTAGAAAGTTCACCGTTCAAATTGAGGAGAAACTACTTCTGAAGCTGTTAAGTTTCTTTGGCTATGATCAGTCTGAATCAGGTATCCTGTGAAATTACAAAAAACAGTTTTACAGCGTACAGGAGTATTATGATCTTTGCATCTAAAATAAGGTCAAAATACCTGGCAAACTCTTTGCTGCTTGGAAACTTCTGTTGAACAGAAAGCTGGAAAGCTGATGTCTCAGTGGCCCCTTGTAAAGCTCCTAAAGTACATAGTATTCAGCTAGTGACCCATGTAATGTGCTGTTGTCCAGTACTCAGTGATTGAGCTGAGCCTCTGTGGGAAGAAGTTTAGTATTTGTTTTAACTTCCTGTATCTGGATTCGTCTAAATTGGGATAAAAGAAATTGTGTTACTAATTTACCAAAACACTTCGTTTAGTAATGTTTGTTCATTTCAACCCAAGGCTAGAAATGGGATCTCTGTTCATTTGTTTTTGGCCAGTCCTCTGCCTTAACAGAAGGAAAATTTTGGCTGCTTGACCTTTGAGTTGTGGCATCCATACCCCTGGCTTTGATTGTAATAGGACTTTTTTTCCACTCAGTGAGGCAAGACAGACCTCTTAAATCTTCTCATAGATATTGTTCTAATCCTTATGTTGCAGAGTTTATCTGTTTGATAGAAACTTTCTGGAATGTCTGTTTTGGAGTGGCAATTGAAAAAGTCACTTTTATGCAGTGGGGTGTGTAGGGTTATGTACTAAAATAACTACTCCAGGAAAAAACTATTTTTATGATTCCAAATGGGGGCAAGCCTACAAATGATGCTCAAGAGTTCTGTGTCTTGCTAATACAGTATCTTCAGATTTGTCTCTGGAAAAAAAAAAAAGAGTATTACATTCCTCAGTTTCACAGAGCATATAATAACTTAGAGCATAGTGATGAGGAAGAAATCAAGATTTTGAGTTTTGCTCTTTTGCTGTTTACTAACCTGTCCTTTGTTTTGGTTTACCCTGATGCTTTTGCTGCTTTTTATTTCCTTACTACTGTCCAGTCTTTGTAGTTTGTCCACTGATGGTGATGATGTCAACCAAGATTCAGACAAAAACTATATTGTCATTTACACTCGGCACATTTAATTGTTCAACCTGAGTTCGTAAGGCTTTGTTGTTTCTCATCTTCACCCTGCTTTCTCACACCACCAAGATGCTCATACAGATAACACATGGACTTGTTAGTGTCAACCAAGTTTGGCTCACTCTTGACGTAAATGGATTGATTTAATGGTTCCATGTAGGCATTTTGTCCATTCTGTGTGATAAATGAAAAGATAGTCACCTTTACTTGTTTTGTACATTATGTTGGTAGTTGAGCATGTAAGGAAGTATAGAGAAAGTAGAAAAAGGTATTGTAAGACCATGACTACACAGTAGGAAATGGTGCATTGTTTGTATCTCCTGGTTTTTCTATGCTGACACAGATAAATTAGAAGCAAGATCAAAAGCTCAAGTAACTTCAACTATGCATTTGGATGACTTCTCTTTACCTAGCTACAAATACAGTCAGGTTTTAAAGATGCAGGCAGATCTGAAAAAAAACATTCTTAAGCCTCAAAGGTCAACCTTGTGTCACAAGGCATGAGTATTTCTGCTGGCTATAAAAGCAGTTGAACATACTTTTTATTTGTACAGAGAATCTGTTAACTCTTTATAAGTATGTATTCATAACCCCATATTTATTTATGTTTAATCTGTTCAATCTATTCTGATTCCTGTGTTTTGTCTGGATGCAGAGGTTGAGAAGTATGATGAAAACCTCCATGAAAAGGTCATTGAACAAGGTGGAGGACAAAAGCGATACTACTTTGAAAACCTGAAAATCAGTGTCCCTCAAATCAAGTTGAGTGTCTTCACTTCCAACAAGCTGCCTCTGGACCTCAAGGTACACCAGAGCATTCACAGAGTATGCTTCCAAGGAAAGAGATTCTATTGTAGGAGGAAAAAGGAACAGCAGCCTTAACTAACTGCTGTTAATTTTCATTTACTCTTCCATTACGTAAGTTACAAATAATAGAAGTTCCAATAGCTTCTGTTATTTAATGTGCATAACTTACAGTCTTTTCTGTGATATTCTTTCATTTTTGTAATTTTAGTTGAAGCACAGCCAACTTCATCTAACTCACTACTTTTCAAAGGATCTTATTTGCATTCATGGTAGTGTCAAGAGCTTAAAGGGAGCGTCTGTCAAACAGAAGGGCTGATGTGAAGAATTAAAATAAGAAGTTACTCAACATAGGGAGCAGAAATACAGGACAACTCTGAGTGTTTTCATCCAAAAAATGTTGTTGCAATAGGAGGGTTTGCGTGAGCACTATGCAGTTTGGTTCAATATTGAATTGAATTCAGATTGAGTGTGGACTTAGAGAAGTGGAAGATCCTGTGTCCCTTTCACATGGTAATACATGTTGTGGCACAGTTATTCAAGTGAACAAGGGATTCCAAATTACAGCGAAAAGATAATCTCACTCAACTTGTATTACCAAGCTGTGTTGGGACCTTCCTGGACCTAACAAGGTGGCAGCGATTGGCAGTGTTTCAGTTCCCTCTGAACTAATGCAGCTGATTTCCTCCAAGGTGGGGGAGCTGAAGCAAAACCAACCAACCAAATCATAAAAACCCTCTCCACTGTAGAGGAATTGAGCTGCTGCCTATTCAGCTTTTGCACTCAAAACCCAAAATTGAGACACCGGGTAGGCTTTTTTGTGTCCTTGATATTAAGGACATTGGGGTGTGCAAGCTTTTAAAGAAGTTGAGTTTTATGGAATGAATGTAAATCATGGAGTCCTGCCAGGATGACCCAGGGTATCAGTAGTCCTGCATTCTTGTATTGCTTTTACCAACTCCTTATGCAGAGGAGGAGCATTCAGTAGCAGCAGTAATACTCCTTACCACTGAACATCAGGAGTGTCTTGAATGTGTTTGCACTTGAGCTTTAACTTCAAAATGCTTATCATCTGATTATCTCAAATTTAGAGAGAGAAAACAGTGTTAGTGATGAGTGCCTTTAAGAACCCAGTAATGTACGCTGTTCTGTTTAGATTTTCTGCAACCTTGGATATATGATTGCCTCTAGATGTGTCTTGGCAGCCCCCAGCAGTGTTCCCAAGAGAAGGCTTGGTGTGTACATTTTTTTGCCTTCCCCCAAAGGATAGCAGTCATTGACTGCATTCTAGATACTGACTTCCCCATAAAGAATTCCATTCAGTTTTGTAGCACAGCAGAATTTAGGGTGGGAGGGAGAGAATAATCACAGCAGAGCCTTTGTAGAAGTTTTTCTAACTACCTCTAATGTTCCTGTCTTGGGCATTGCTGTCTGGTAATTTGGTGTAGAGAGACTATTTTTATTGGGTACCAATATTAACAAAGTTGCCATATAGAATATCTGATAGTTAAACAGGAAATTACTTGCTACCCAAGTGAATAATGAGGACTAGTCTAGTTAGTCATCCATTTACTGAAAAAATAAATAGGCTCTTTCTTACTTGCAAACTGAATTCAGACCTATAATGTACATTAAGTGCCTGCAGATGGCAGAAACACATTACTTACAACCAGGCATGCTTTTGTGGTGAAGGTAGATAGTACTTGAGTATCAGGCTTCTTCCTTCTCCAGATTTTTTGATGTTGATGACTGTACAGATGCGATCATCAAGACCTGAAATAGAAGAGACGCCTTTCTTTCTTAAAAGATTAGTTTTCTTGTTTATTTTTCCAACATTTTCTGTATGTTTTCATATACAGCTGTGTAGTTTGTCCACTTTAAGTATGGGGTGTTTTATGTATAGATTGTACATGCTGCAGATGGCCCATGGGCTAATTAGTGGCTTAGTTTACTTCCTTGAAAATTACTGAAGAAGCTGGTTTAAAGAATTTCGGTACACCACATAATGTTAAGAAATGAGCCTCAGGTTTGCAAGAAATTCTGGCTCATTCTGACACTCAATCTGATCATAGAACTTCAACAGGTGTAAAATACTGTTTTTTCTTCACTGCGTATCAAGGAAATTCATTTAAAGTTCTGTTTAATTGAACATTAGAGTAGTTATGGCAAAGTGCTAAGTGTAGAATCTTAAAAACTTTTTGAACCAGATTGCCTTTTGAAGAGTGTTTTATGACTGTGTAGTTACCGAAGAAATGCAGTTCTAATAATGGATTGTAGCTTACAAGTGAAAGTTTTTTGGAGTGTTTGCCCTCTATATCAAAGCATGCATGGCAGTGGTAAACTGCTCTAGCAGCTTCAGTTAATTTTGGGTTGTTATCCATTTAAAGATTAATTCACTTGGCTGCTGTGGATGAGAGAGAGAAAAATTAAAGTAGCAATATCTTTTATTTAATTAGGCATTGAAAAGCACACTGGGATTTCCTCTAATCCGATTTGAAGATGCTGTGATTAATCTGGATCCTTTCACTAGGGTCCATCCATACGAAACTCAGGAGTTTATCATTAATGACATTTTGAAACACTTTCAAGAGGTAAGTGTCTTACAGATTTTTCTGTGCCAGAGGCTGAGCTTCTCTTGCTCAATGAGTTCTATCCTGAGGGTGTGAGAACCCTTTCTTGACTCTACTTCAGTGTTAGTGCTGTGTTGCTTTGGTACATGGAGAAATAGCATCACATGCTTCTAAGAATACACTGCGTTTTAGGATTAAACTGTTGTTGATCTTATTGCTGTTTGTGTGTTCATTTCTTCAGTAAAAAAAAAAACTGGGTTTGTATATCCTTTTATTGTGGGTGGGACTTTTAATCAACCGTGCTGCTGGTAGTGTGATCCATAAGTGAAATTTCATTCTTCCTGTTGATTTTCCAGGAGCTGCTTAGTCAGGCGGCAAGGATTCTGGGCTCTGTGGATTTCCTTGGCAACCCTATGGGTCTGTTGAATGATGTTTCAGAAGGTGTTACTGGGCTTATAAAATATGGCAACGTTGGTGGTCTCATAAGAAATGTCACACATGGAGTATCAAACTCAGCTGCAAAGGTAATAATTATGATATTAATACGTTTGATAAAACAGTAAGCAAAAAGCAGCGGGGAAACAAGTTAAACAGAATTATTAACCATCTTTAAATTGCTTTATGTCCTGTTCATTTTGTAAAAATTGATTTTGAGCTGTAGATTCCTTTGGAATCACTTTATATGTACACTGCAGGGATGCCAGGAACCTTGCAGCAGTCAGGGAAACCACTCAAGGCCTTATTCTTGATACACTTGTATTTGCAGGTTAAATGCACAGTGAGAACTAAAATGTTGTGCAGGTGTAGTGTAATCTCCAACGTGCAAATGAAGAAAGTTACGTACATTATATATATATATATATACATATAAAGAGATCACTATAGCCATTTGGAGTATTTGAGGGGTTTAGTTGAACAGAAGTTGTTAACTTTTGTTTTTTTATGTGAATATCAGTTATTATGCTAACACTTCAGTTAATGTTTTTCTGTGCCAAATAGCAACAAAAAGGGAGTCTCCAGATTGCTGAACATTTATCTTTAGTTTAATTCCTAAGTCTGCATGGTGAACATTCTTTTGTCCTTCCTAATAATGACTGAGAGAATTCAGTTTCATATGTGTTATCTGTGAAAATAACTATCTTTAGTGCCTGAGAGTTATGATCTGTGACAGCAGCAATTAAGAGGAAGTGGGTTTGATCATGGTTGATGCTGTATTTTATAGTGAACAAATATATGTTCTTGAAATAGTTTTCATTGCATACATGGTGTGTCAACATGCACCTTAAATGAACTTTGTGATCCCAGGTAGAACTGGCGTAATGCTTTCTTTACGTAAGGATGTGGTGTTAAAATTGCTTTTTTTTAATTCTTTACTTCCTTTCAGGTTCCAAACTGGTAAGCCTGTACATCTGTATTGTCATGATTCATCCTGTAAAATATTTGTATACAAAGAAATCTACTTTCTTGCCCATGTTAGTGGGAAAAGGCAATTCAGGAGATGAAAAATGTGATGTGTAGAGTTTGCATAGTTACAGGTAGCTCAAGACTAACATCAAACTGAGTTAAACTGCCAGAGAGATCCCCAGCTTATCACCAAGGGCAGAGCTGTGAGTATGTCTAACTCAGGCACACCACAAGCTGAGCCATGAGGAAAGATAACACACACCTCCTCTATTGTAATTATCTTGCTCCCAGCATTAGCCCATTTGGGGCAATTCCAAGAAATTCAAACAAAATACCACTGTGTTAATATTCCTGTCCACACTAGGTGGTTGCCCGTACTTTCTACTCATGGTTCCACTCTCTTGTGACCCATCCACCCCACCCAATAGTGTGTTTCTTTAGGGTTTCCTTTCTATAAAGTGTTGTTTCCTCATCACAGTCACATCTGCAGCAACAGTCTCATAAATCTTTCTTTAAAAGGCACGAGCCTTCCTCTGTTTCCCACAAGGGCAAGGTCATTCTTTGAACTTTGGAGTCGTTTGTAACCAAGGGGTTTCTGAAGGAGATTTTCAAAGGCAGAAGGGCAGTTGGATGCTGAACTCCCTTCAAAATTCAGTGGGAGCTGAGGACCTGCTTTCCATTTATACCTTTGAAAATCACCCCATGGACTACTTATCTGTCATCTTCCCAGGTATTTTTTTTCTTTCTCCTTGTTATATCTGAAATGTCTGTGATGCAAATGTCACATAATTCCTTTTTAAAAGCTTTTTGGATGCATTATCCTTTTGCAGAACAAGGAGAGAATTAAATCATTTAGGAAAGTGTACTAGTACATTATGGAATTCCTTGATTAATCCTTCTTCCAAAACATGGATCTTAATTCTGCTACATAGAAAATAATAGTATAAAAAGGCTTAAATGATCAGAATAATTCTTCCCTTTATGTTGCGCTGCTTTAGGCACCTAATTCTGCTAGAAAACTAAGCCAAAAATGTCCCCATGATAAGAAATAGATATTTCAAGTACAGTTTGTGATGTGTTGTACATGTGGTACAGTGTAGAACTTTGTTTTTTACTCCCTTCTGCTGTATCATGCATGTGCCTTACGATTGTGTCTAGGACATGTGAAGCTTTGGAAAATCAAAAAAAGTAATTCCAGTTACTCAAGAAAATCATGACTGAAGCAGTAGGTCATTTTTGTCTTGCTGCTGGTGCTCTGTAGGGAAAGTATTTTAAAGTATGTTTTGACTGCATGAATTTCCACCTGATGCAGCAGTGCTGCAGAGGCTTCCCTCACCTTCAGCTTGTGTGGCACTGGTAGCTGCTGTAGCTGCATAGGCCGGTGTTCTGCACAGAAATTGGTGCCTGGAACACCACCCATTTGGGTTAGTTAGAGTACCTGACTTGTAAAATGCCTGAAATAAGAATCTAGAATAGATTTTAAGATTCGTCAGCTTTTAAGGTGTGACTAGAGAGATGAACCTTAATATGATAATCATCACTTTAAAAGAACACTGTTTGCCTGAACTGAAAAGGAAGCTATTGGAATTGTATCTGGTTGTCATCTTACTGCTTTTCTGTTTTATAGTTCTGCTGATTATCCCTATAATGGCTTTTCCATGCATTTCAGAACACGCAGTGGGTAATGCTGTCTTTCAAGTGGAGAGCTGCAGCATATTTAAGTTGGCACAGAAACTTAGGTTAAATAGAGTTCAGTACAGACAGTTTTGTAATTTTGATCCCTTGGAGACTCCAGATTCTGTATATTGAAAAGTTCTTTGATCCTAAATATAGACACCTGAGGGAATTTCATTCCCTCTGAATGGAGACTTCTGTAGTTGCTATATGCATTGAAATGTCTTTCTTGCATTCTTGGCATCCGCACTTTTATATTTCCCGTTATGCAGTATAGCACTAAATCCTAAATTATTCCTGATTCAGAGGTGATAATTAGAAATGAATACTGAACGCTGAATTATCATTGGAATGAAAGTGTTCCATAGATGTGTTTTCCACATGGAAAATTAAGCGTGGTTGTATGTGTTACTGGCAGTTAGGTGTTGTGCTGGCCTAATGAAATAACTGGTAGTAAGAATTGAAAAGATTAATCAGCTTGTCAATGCTGTATTTAATTTGTCTGATCCTTCCAATGCTTACAAGGAACTCTGTTATCTTTTATGAATTATGAGCGCATAGTGATATAGTTGTCATGATTCTGCAGCTGGGCTTTGTTTCTGCATGGAAATTATTGTTGTGTCCCTCCCTCCCAATAAAAAGAATTTAATGAACTTTTTTGAAAGAGCTTAATTTTCATATTGAACTTTGAAGTTTCCAGTGAGAAATTACAGTAGTCTTCTTAAGGGAAGGTAAAGCAGCAGCCATGGTTACAGTTGCATTTCCTCGTTAGGTTTTTGTGGAAGCTTGCAGAGTTCTGAGTGGTGCAGGCTTCCTTAGGCTTGGAGCAGGCATCCAGCATGCCAAAAACATACATACATAGAGAGAGGATTTGCAACATATTGTATGGTGGGTGTTTGTTTTCTTTATTGCTAAGGAGGAAGCACAAGTTCTGCTTGGACATGGGTGCCCTGGACTTAGATTCTGTATCTATTTTAATTCAGTTTAGAGTGCTGGCAGAGGTGTTTAGGTGCTTAACAGAGGTAGGAAAAGACAAGTATGGTGTTGCAACCAGGTAAGAAAATTGTAAGCCTAGTAAGGGTACAGATACTGCTCCTGGCAAGTGTTTTGACATGGAAGCATCTGTAGAAAAGGAACATGAAAACAACATGCAGGGAAAAGGGAGTTTTAACCCTCATTGTAAGGTAAATCAAATCAGAATCTCAAGTGGTTGGCAGTGACAGAAGAATAAAGATAACTGAATGGAAAATGAAGAGGAAGTAATAAAGGGATTATTTAAAAACAAATCATGAACAAGTGTTTGACTTGTACAAATGTTAACTGTAACAAAACTGGCAATAAATAAAATGAGGTGTGGATGTAATAGAGCTCAGAAGGTAGGTACGATTTATGGAGGTTCTGCAAAAGGAATAGAAATGTTTCCAGAGCAGTCAAAGCTGATGGTTCCCTTTTGTTCAGAGCTTCTTACTTCATGTAACTAACCACTTAGTTGATACCATTCAGAAGCAGGAACAACTGCCACTCACATATCTGGACACACTGTGATTTAGTAGTTCAAGGAATATTAGCTCAAAATGCAATTCGAGTAGCTGAAAAAATAAATCATATCTTGGTGAGAGGGAACTTGTGACAAAAGCCTTTGTATATGAGGCTGAGGAAGATGCGCTTGGTGGTATTTTCCTCAGGAGAGTATTAAAACAGTCAACTGATAGCGTAGAAGGATCACAGTGGCATTCAGGTTCTGAGTTTTCTACTGTTCTATATGTCATTATTTTCTTAGACTCACTACTCTTCTGTTTAACTGCTAACAGCAGAAGGTGAGTCATCACTGGCAGCCTTATACTGGATAAAAATGAGGAAGGCTGGAATACATGTTATCCTTGGGAGCAACTCTAGAGATTTACACTTGGGTTTTACTTGGGGAAAGCTGACTGTTGTCCTTTGCAAGGGGAGTCCGGGTATTGAAGTTGTGGGGTTTAGTAGCAATGGCCATAAATATTTATTTTTTTCTATTCCTAGACGAGGTTTGTACAATTCAGGTCAAATGTAGTGTCCCTTGTGGTTCTTTCAGTGTAATCTTCAGGTTTTTCTCTCTGTGTCTTCCTCAGGGATGTGTAGCGGCTGCTGTGGTTCTGGTGACACATCCAGGTGGCACTGCAGATTGTCTACTGTTTACCCAGTGCTTCAGTCAAAGAGGAGCAGTTCAAATGCAGGTTCAAGTGCTGAGCAGTGAGAATCTGCATGAAAATGTGCAGATGATGAAATGGAAAGTAATTGACATTCCCAGGCAGAAATTTTGAGTGCTATGAGGCCATTTCCCCATTTCCTGGCAGTTTTAAAAGACAGCAAGTTTTATGGCCAATTAGTGACAATCAAAAGCCATGGAAAGTGTCACTTTTTATGTGCAGAACATCTGGTGTCTGTAATCAGTATCTTTGAAAAAGGTTTTAGGATAAAGGATTGGCTTTGAGAAGTTTGAAGTGTTATTTTGTTCTTCCTGTTTTTCATTTGTATCATGGGATAAAATGTGTGTGGCCAGCATCCAGGCTGGGAGTTTCCTTCACAGTTCAGGTTATATTCAACCTCTCTTTTGCAAAGCTGCTTATACAAAGTGTTTGTGACCAGGCTTTGCCTGCAGAGTATTTTTATGTGGAGAAATGGGCATGAGTAAGATCAAATGAACAGTGATGAGTTCTGTGGGAAGAATTCTTTTGATCTGGACTTGATGTCTTAGATGTGTCCATTTGGGATCAAACTGATGCACTGGTGGTGGCTTTGATGGAGTCTTTTCCAGGAGAAATTAGTCAAAAGTGAGGATCCTGCAATAGTGCAACAACCACAAACAGTGAGATGCTTGTCTGCGTACAGAAAACTGCAAGTGACAGGACAAGAAGGAGGTTAGAAGCTTTAAGTTCTACACATGCTTTATTTTGAAGGGTTTTGCCAGCTGATCTTCTTGCAAAATAGAATAGAATGTTTCTGCTTTGCTGACTCATTGGGGAATTAAGTGAAAAAAAGGAGAATTTAAAATGTGGTATGCAAAATGTTGCCAAATCATAAGCTGTGAAATTAGAAAAAGACATTTATCATGGGGATGAAATGAAATTTGATCTTAATCTACAGTTTTGGAATGGTGAGCATGTCGTGAAAAGGGCACTTATATCCCATGTATCACCGTTGGCATCTGAAGGGGAAAAATGGGGTGTGGGTTTGAAATGAATGACTTCAGTCTTGACAAAAGGCTAATTACACCTCCCTACTGTATAGAATACATATTAAATAGTGCAGATTTAAACTTGAAATTGCTTGGCTGTGTCCCTGGGGAAGGAAAATAGTATTTTTATATCCACGGGAGATGGCCAAGTTACCTTCTGAAGCTGTAACAGTAGATGACTGACAGATCCAAACACATCACCCCTCAGAGCTGTTCACTGTTTACGCTGCACATGGGATGGCAGAGTGGATTATCAGGTTTGCATTTAGTTTTGTTTGGAAATCTAGTGGAATGCAGGAAGCGGAGGAGGTTTAATGCGAGGGTCTTTGAGACCCCAAGCATGGTCACAGGGGAACAAGGCAGAAAAGTGGCTGGAAGGAGACTGACCACTGGGGTTTACTGCGGGTGCAAATGCCCCATGAGGATAAAAATAAGCAGAGTTGGTAAAGATGATGTTAAAAACCAACCCTGCTATGCTAAGTATGTTGTTGTTAGGTGTTAACTCTGGAAACTGAACTAGATCCCTCCAAGCTTTTTCCTGGGTTTTCAGTGTACAGAAAGGCTTTTAAGGAGGGGGTTGGAGAAAAGCAAATAACTCCATTCCCTAAAATAAACAAACAGGAAGACCTTAAAGCTCTGCAAGAGTTAAATCTGGGGGGAGGGGAGTTATCTGTTAAGAGTATTAGTTGTTTAATAAAGCGCAATTGTCCTCCAGATGAACCCGCCGGTGACTCTGCAACTGGGGTCATTCCAAGTTCACGCTGTGGACTTTTGCTGCCTTCTGTGTCTGTGAGAGCAGCCGGAGTTCCCGCAGGGATCACTCGCTCAGCCCCGTAACACGAGCCCATGGCCAGAGGCACCTGCTGGTGCAGCTCGGGGGGGGGGCCCAGGGAACCTGCCAGTCTCCAGTATGGCGAGAACCACAGGATTTGGGACCCTGGCCCATCCCGCATCCACACAGCAGTGTGCTGGGGGCGTCAGAGATCACCCAGCCAACATGCTGCTGTCAGGCTGCATTAGGAAGATTAGTTAACGATGGGATGTGAGATAATTAAATCTTAACTTGGGTTATATGACATAAATAGTGGGGGAGGATGCGGCCCAGAATCTCAAGGAGCATATATTTGGTCAGTGGGAAAAACTGTTGCCTCCTCTTGGTTGTCAGTAATTTAGAGAGGGTCAAAGTTTATATCTCCCTTAAAATGAGAAGCTTATGATAGCATTTTGTATGTTCTAAATTAAGAGTGTCAGTCCTAGACCCAGCTCCACTATACATTTCTCTCAGCACAATTTGTCTTGATTAAAAATGTATTTTGGGCTCAGTTTGAACTGTCTTTTCTGTTCACGACTGGGTTTAATAGTTGACCTAGGTATGTGTGCAAGTGTAAAGGGAAGTGTAAAAATCTATGGCATCCAAATTCACCTGAATTCACAAACTCTTCTGATTAAATATCTGAGTAACTCTTAAGAGACTGACTGGAGCTGTGGTTAAAAGTAGTTTGTGGTACAACTTACATAGCTAGGCCCTGCAGATCTGACAAACACCTGCTGTTGCTTCACATACTTAAAGCATTTCATTTTTCACTCCTGGTGTAATGCAGAAATGGCCACCGTGATGTGAGGGAGGAAGCTGTTGTCTGCTTACTGACATCCAGTTTGTAAAATTAAGCATGTAAGTGCTTTCATTCCATCTGAGGTTGGCTTACTGCTCTAAAGCCCTTCTCTAGGCACAAACCCTAACAGCATGGATGGATGTCACGTGTACACTGTGATGATTTTTTCTTCAATATAGTGAAATAAATGCTCAATTTTGAATTTTGTTTTACTGTTGGAAGTCAGCATAAAAACTGGCTTCCTCTAAAATAACTGGAACAGGTTGGAGAGATGTACAAAATCATCAAGGTGATTATTAACGATACTGCTACAAGGCAAGTAGCCACAAGGGATTAAATTTACATTTAGATTTTGAACATTCAGACATAGTCCATTATATTTAATCACTTGCCTGAACAGAAACTGGCACAACTTCTGTTCAGCAGGGAAGGGAGTGGGATACTCAAAGTAGCCTCTGGTTCCTAATACTATCAATCTACTTGAGTTCATTATATAATTTATAGCTATGCTTTATGCTGTTTTAAATACATATAAAATAAATGTTGACATCTTATTTTAAATGTATTTAGAAGCTATACCTAAAGGAACAGATCATTGTTGCATGGTAGAAAGGCAGCTTATTAGTGTTTGGTTTAAAACTTGAAAAAATAATGATCTGTAAATCATTTTGTAATATGTAAGAATATATGTTTTGGGGCAAAATGTGACAGTATTTTCCAGCTAATATTTACCGTGTGTATATATTTATTTGGGGTTTAATGTTAGGTTCACAGTATGCACTGATTTGAGATGTTATTTCCTTTCAAGTCATCTGAGATCCTTGTTGCTTCTGTTCGTAATACATCAGAAGGAAGATAAATGTCAAGGGAGCAGAGGGGAGGAAGATGATGTTCCAGAAACAGTGTTCCTGCTTAAGGCTGCAAGGAAGAATGTGTTTAACAGAACTCACATTCAGATATCTGATAATCACTGTTGTTTCTTTACCTATCCAGTCTTTCTTTCCTGCTATGAGCAGCTCTTCTCTTTCATGTGGACAGTTAATTATATTTACAGGAGTTAATGTTGAAACTGTGGAATGATTTTTAATCATCATGACTAGGGATTTTCATGTTTTGGAAAATGTATGAGTGTGTGTGAGAAGCAAAGATGACATAATTCAGAGTTTACATTAGACTTCCTAACTTAAGTAAATTTTATGTACTCTTATCTTACCTTGCTGAAGTAACTGTGCTTTAGTCTCTGAGAGTCAGCTTTCATTATTGAAGATAACTGTGAACATCATCAATATGTGTTGTTCAAGGTCTCTTTGAAAGGTGCTTGGTTTGAGTGACAGTTGAATGCAGTTCAACAAAGAATGAGTTCTGCAAAGCCAAGGTGAGAACTGAGTAAACCCTGTGATTTCTACTTCAAATGCAACTCCTTGTGAGCTTTACACAGAAATTATAACTGACCTGTTTCATCACTTTCTCCCTTAAGAGTCCATCGTGGAATGTTCTGGTTTGCTCAGTCAATAATATTTGTACCATTCTCTGAAGTTAGAATTACAATGGAATGTTTGGACTAAAGTCACAATTGTGTATTTATCGGTTTGGGATGTCCTTAGATGACCACGCAGTGCCAAGAGCTTAACAAGACTTTAGAAGATGACTTAAACCTTATTTCCATGCTGTCTGCTTCACACATCTGGCATAGAGGGAACATACAGTACAAAGTCTAGAGTTAGTTTTCATTTGCTTTGAATTCTTCCTGTGCCCAAAGAGCCTTATTGTTTGGCACCAGCTTTGATTCACAAGCACTGCATGTGGCTGTTTGTGTTTTATTTCTGTTGCTTGAAACAGGGATACAAGTCATTGTGGCAACTTCCTTATTATTGGGCCTTTAAAAATAAACACCAAAAAAACCCACAAAACATGAGATTATTTTCTTGTACAGATACTATCTGAACTGCTTTTGCAGATCATGGTGGATGGGTCGCATTCATTGGTGACACTGTGTAAATGTAAAACAAGGGATGATGATTCTCCTGTTTCCTGGAGTCTGCAGAGGCGGCGGCTCAGGCCAGCCTGCCCCAGGCTTAGAGCAGTGTAATAGCATTCCCAGTAATCATGAAATGCTGAGAGTGGTTTATATGTTGTTCCAAAGATAGAGCTCACAGTAGCATAATGTCCTGGAATTTGGAGGGAAATACTTCACCTGCCTCAAGAGGATCAGTTTATGTTAGACCCCATGGGCTTAGGTTAATGAAGTGCAGTGGGGTGTATTTTCTGCTTGCAGTACATTACCAGTTGGTAGCATCACATCGTAAGTGAACCCGTGTGGGATGAAAACCAGTGTTCAAGTGTCTTTAGAATGTAGACCTGGAAGAAAAGATCAGTGTCTCTCTGCAGAGGGGGAATCCAGGAGAGACCTTCTGCTCTGGGGACAAAAAAGGTCAGAGGAGAATGAGAGGATCTGTGGAGGAAGGTGGCCAAATGCTCAGAGGGCTGGAGCTTTTTGGAGAGCTTTTTCTGTCCAGGTAGAATGGATGAGGCAAAGCATTCAGCAGTGCATCTTAATGATAAGGTGAAATATTTTTAGTACTTGAAATGACAGAACTTTCAGTGAGTAGATCCACACTTCGCTTTGTTTGGGGATGCCAGGTTGACAAAATACCCACCTTCATGTACCTGGTGTGTGGGCTGGCTGCATCAGTAATGCTGTCATGTGCCTTTTGGTTCAGAAGCAGGTAACTTACCTGGTACTGAGGTATCCTGATGGAATTCCATTTCAAGGAAAAGGATATCTGAAACAGGGAAAAATGCAGAGGTAAAAGACCAAGTTGCTAATTTCTTTTTTCACTGGCACACAGGCAAAGAACTCATTGTGAAAATTAGGATAGAGGAGGGAGATTGGTTTTTAGAAGTCACTTGATTAGTTTCATGTTTGTTTGGCAGACTGTTGTATTTAGCTATGTTGGCATTTATGTGGTCTTAAGTAAGCTTTGAAGTTACCAGGTCACACCTTATTAACAAAAGGGTGGATCAAACTGTTGGTGTCACCTTTGTTTATCTGGAGACTTATTTTCTGCATGCCTGGGTTAACAGCTCAATAAGCCACAATCACTGCTCTTCCACAAGGCCTAGTATCTCAGTATTTAATATTGCACTTGTCAAAGGAGGCACCTAAAAGCCAGACATATCTGAGGGAGGAAAGGGAAGTCTGCCTTTGTGCTTTAACATGTTCAAATCTCTCTTCAAAGTTTAAGTTGGATTTAAAGTGCTTAAATTTACAATGGTTGGTTGGGTTTTTAATCATAGAAATCTTTATTTTTCTTTTTATATATTTCCTTTTTATATAGAGAAATAATCCCATTGGCTGAAATAGGCTTCAGAAGCCATTTCAGGGACAGTATTTCTGAGGTGCACTGAAAAGGATGGTTAGAAATTTCTGGTACCTCCATCAGTTATTTCACTCACATGGTTTTATCTCCATTGGACAGTACAAGAGATGGTGTAAGTCTTGTTACAGTCATGAGTGAGGGTAACAGTGCCACTACAGTCTGAACCTGCATTGTTCAGGAGAGACCATTCCTGGGTGCTCACTGAGGGAACCCACTGGGTTTGGTACAAATGGAGCAGATGGCTGGGAAAGTTTGTTAAATGAGGACAGAAAACAAACAGTACCTGAGGAGGAGGGGTGTCAAAAAGTGATTCAACATGAAGTTCATGTTTCATAATTAATGTGTGTTGAGTTTAGATTTTTTTCACCTATATCATGGCAAAATGGAAACATTTTGTGGTACATTAGAATTGTTAAATTGTTCTATTTACAGCTACAATTCAGTGTTACTTCTAAATAACAGAAACAGAAATGTCTCCATTTAACTTTGGTTTTGCAGTTAAAGGAGACAAGGACTTTAAACCATATGCACATAATTTTTTTTTTTCCTCCTCACTAAGAGAGTAATTTACTATTACATTAAAGTTCTTGCTATACACTAAACCAGCTTGTTACTGACTATTAGGTGTCAGATTCTTCTTTACAGAGGAAGGAAAGTCTGAGGAAAGACTGGACGATAGTCATTGGAAAAGCTGGTGTGGTGGATCTGGTGAATTTAGGCAGGGGAGGAATGAGCTGAGCTGTAAGGAGAGCTCCCCTATTTTGACCACTGTTAGTAAGTTGGTTTATTCTTGCTGTCTGGCTCATCATGCACTGATGTAACTTTTAAAATGTGTTCTTGAGAAATCTTTTTCAGGCCTTGGCACATTCCGTAATGCAGTTTGAATTTTGAATGCTTATTGAGTCTTTTTATAGCAACTACTCTAATCTTCTTAAAGCATTTGTCCAGAAACCCACCCGCCTTAAACATGGTTAAAAGGTAGCTTCAGGTTGATTTGTGTTTCCAGGCTAATTGTAAAAAAAAAACTAACATCTACATGAGGTTCACAAAGAAGTCAGAAGTAATTCAGTCCCTGATCACTATGTTCTGGTTAGTGTTTGTGTCATCAAGTCACAAGAAGGGTCATGAGATTTCATTTTCATTCCTGTTGTCTACTTGTTTAGATAATTGGAGCCACTGGACTAGTTTGTCTTTCAGCTGCAAAGAAAGATCTAAACCCAGGACGTGGTATCATCAGTGAAAAAGAAACGCAGCCTTGGAAATAATGGCAGAAAAAGGAGGGGAGCCTTGTTGCATGGTGCACATTAATTAACTGTTTGTTTCTTGTTTCATCTTTAGATCTATTAGAATCAGCATTTCACAGCAGGTTTTAGTTGTCTCCTAAGGTGGCAGAAACCTTAATCACAGAGGGTTTTTTAATACTACTAATAGGGATGCAAAGAAGATAGTACCTGCAACAGAGCAGAGCTGAGCAACAGGTAGGGAAGAATCTGTACACAGCCTTTATGATAGGGGAGCTCTGATCACACAGGACAGTGATGATTTCACCATTGCTGCAGCCATTGAGTACCTTGCACATTCATGTGGCACCTGGAACATTCCCCAGCCCTAGTCTAAGACACAGCAAAGCATTAAATTATCATTCCAGCAGAAGTCCATTTATTGTTAGAAACTTGGAAGAAGGCTGCTGGTTGAGGGAGGTACAGGAGATGACCACCTACATAGAACCAGAAATAGCTGTATTTTGGAGGTTATTTCAGGAAAATGCCTGCTAGGAGTCCTCAATATGAGGTAAGGTTTCAGGTTTTCTGTCTCCTTTTCTTGCCTCCCTCCCTCCCTCCACCAAGCTTCTGGTTTATATCTGATTACATCATGCCAAAGGTCAGCACATCACAATAGATCATTTTTATTTGGTGCTTTTTCATTGACTCATACTCGGTAATGGTCGGAATTCTCAGAACAAATCCTGTTTGGACTTACATGCTCTCTTTCATCTCTAAGTATATCTCAAGTCTTCCTCCACATTGTTTGACGTGTGAGGAGTTAAAACGCTTCCCACACATACATATTCAGGATTCCCCTTAGACTTTTTTTTTTACAGTGTGTAATACCCATGGACGCTTACCAATGGAGCTCTCTTTCACTGGTTCACCCCATGTGCTGCAGTGGGTATCACTGTGCTCTTCCAACAGCTCCTCTCACAACAGAGCCACTTCTACATTGTGTTGCTAAAAACAATTTAATTAACTCTTGCAAATGTTTTAGTTTCATGACGGGTATATTTGCCTTGAAGCTTTTGACATCTTTGAGGAGAAAAGCTTTGTCTCTAAATAACATTCTCGTGACATTTTGGAAGTTTAGAGTTGGGTCACTGGCATTTGTTTTGGTGCAGGATTCGTTTATTTTGGCTTGACCACTGCAGTGGGCACCTACTCAGTTTTTCCTTTCACCTCAGGATTTGAGTTGCAGCAGCTTAATGTACTTCAGAGCTTTTTTCATGGCGTGACTGAGCGCATGTAACAACAGGAACTGTATAAATCTGTGTTTCACATCTAGAATCTGGGTGTTTTCTTCAGTAAGTGTGCATAAGAGAAACAACTTCTGTTCTTTTAATAACAGAAAAGGTTCCTCTCTTGCAGTTTGCTGGGACCTTGTCAGATGGTTTAGGAAAGACAATGGATAGCAGACATCAGACTGAACGAGAATACATCCGGTATCATGCTGCAACTAGTGGAGAACATCTCGTGGCTGGAATCCATGGACTTGCACATGGTAAGCCTTAGCTGCAGTTTTAATTCATTTCTCTTTTAAAAGCAATGATGAGACTGAAAAGTTTGCATTACCCTTGGGTGATTATTTGAAGCCAGGGATGTGGAGCTGTTGCAGGCTTTATGTTTGAATTGGTATGTTTGCAGAGTGGGGTGGGGGGGATTCTTTGATTCTTATGTTGACAGAAACTACATTTAAGAGAGAAGTCTTTTCACATGTAACTAAGAGTTTTTCAGCAAATTAAAATAAAGCTTCAATGAAAGTTCATCCAAAACTTCCGTTTCTTTGTGGAGGCATAAAATACCCATGCAAACAGGTTTCTTGAGGGCCAGACATTAAAATACAAGTGAGTACAACTGGATTGTAGCTGTCTTCTGTTTGCTTTCAGTTCCAGAAACCTGAGGTTCCTCAGAACCAGTAAATCAGTTTAAAGTAGCATTTCACCAGTTGGGTTGTATTGTTGTTTGGGGGGGGGGGGGGAGTGTTAAGTCTACTAAGAACAAAAGAGATGAATTTGTGTAAAAGGCAGTGGACTAGTCTTAATTTGGCCAGCATCTCACATCGATTTGGCTGGTGATTTATCTGTTGAAGAAAGTTAAATCAATACAAGCCAAGTTTAAATCAAATATTCAAATATTTATATTTTGCAGCATCTTGACTCAGTTTGTTTAAATGTCATTCTTTTAGTGCAACTGTTGCAGGCTGTGTGAAGCTAATCTGGCTTTCACTAAAGCAGCAATCTTATCTGTGCTGAGCAAAAGTCTTTGTGCTGGGCTTCTGTCATAAGGAGACACTGTATGTATTTAACTGGATCATGAGAGGTTTCTCTCATAGCAGTGTGCCATAAAGGCTGGTATCAGTTATATTGGAAAAATGCTGAAATTGTGTTGTATTACCCATTAACTTACGGGACTGTTTTAGTCTTAATTCTGTAGAGTTTTTAAATGCTCCTTATTCAGTTTTGTTCACTGTTTTTCAAAAGAGCAAATATCTGCTAAATCCTATCTGTTGAAATGCAGGAATTAGCCATAAACTGTAGTTACTCAAGAGAAGGGACTTAAATACTCTGTGCTCCTCAAGTTTGGGAGTGAAGGTGCTGTCTGAACTGTATTTTAGTTACAGACCATAGGAGAATGCCTGGCTGCTGGAAGCTCAAGAGCCGAATGGTGGGAAGTGTTTTTACATAGGGGCTTAAGCTAGTGCACTAAAAACAACGCAATCACATCATCCCAAGACTGGAAATCTGTAAAACAGGTTCTTAGATCAAGTGAACTGTTTCAAGTCTTTTGAAGCCTCAGCAGGCTCTTGATTTCTTCAGAGCATTCAGGTTGCCTGCAATGAAGATATGCACAGAAATGTGTCCACAGCATCACAGCTAAAATCATGTGGGGCCACTTTGAATTCACTTTTTCCAGTGGAGACATGCACTTTTTCTATTTTCTGTCTCAAATTGTATAAGCTTTTGTGGTAACAGGATGTTGTCAGATTGTAAGTAACTGCTTCACCTCAGGAATAGATGAGGACTGTTAGTATAAGTACAGCTGGGAAGTAAAACCACATAGAAATATTTTTAAAAACACATATTTAATGATTAATTAGATTTTTTTCTGTGGGTTATTATTGTCTGTGCCTACATGTGTGCATATACAGAATATAAAGTCGAGCTCACGTAACCCATTTTGACACAGTTTTTGCGTTACATTAAATGCCCAGTATGTTTCCATCAGGGTGCACAGTAGATGGTTGAGCCAGACAGCACCAGCTGTGCAAGGCTCTCTGATGCTTTGAGGCAACACTTGTGGCCTACTGTGCTGTTCTTCTCTTTGCTAGGAATCATTGGAGGACTGACAAGTGTAATAACTTCAACTGTGGAAGGTGTGAAGACCGAAGGAGGTGTCAGTGGCTTCATATCGGGCCTTGGCAAAGGGCTGGTGGGCACAGTAACCAAACCTGTAGCTGGGGCTCTGGACTTTGCATCGGAAACTGCACAGGCAGTGAGGGACACAGCAACTCTGAGTGGCCCCAGGTCAGTGAGCAGTTTATATTTCTGGTCAATAATACTGTGAAAATATGTATTAATACCTGCTGCAACTTCTGATCTGGTTATCTTTCTTTACCCAAAAAAACAATAGCTTAATTGAATTTGCTATGAGCCATTATTAGAGATGTAGCCCATTTCATTCAGTTTGCTTTTTTTGCAATAGATGGCATTACTATAGCAAGAGTGAGATTTGAACAGAAAAGCTACAACATAAAATAGGAATTATTCAGATACAGCATTAGATGAAAGCAAAATTTTCAAAAGGCTATAGGGAATGACATTAAACTTCTACCATGGAATCCTTACACAGAGTTGAAATGGAAGTGTTCTTCTCCCTCCTCTACCTCCAGCTTCCACTTAGCTGTGTAGAAAAACAGTTTGAAGAGTTCTGGTATACAGTACAGCGTTACCTTCCAATTTTCATTTTGTACAGTGGTTCTCACTTACAGGAAGTGTGGCTAATGCCCTTATGTCCACAGTAATGTCCTGTTTACCTCTGTGTGTGGGGGTGTTGTCTGTCAGCACATCAGGACAGAGGTTTTGTCTTACTTCCTGTGTTTGGTTACAAGCTTCATGTGCTCTCTACAAAACACAATGATTATGTTTAAAATAAATGGATGCTCATTAGCACTGACTGTGAATGTGGAAGAGGGAAAGGGACAAGTTCCAGAGGGCTTTTCTGAGAGGAGATTCTTCTTACTGTTTGTTGCCAGGAGTTTACTTTGTATGACACTACTATGCCAGGAAGTCCTGATGTATGTACGTGAGATCTTGTGTGCTGAAGAAGTGAAAGACAATCCCAAGTACATTTTATTGTCAGAAAGTAAGAGACAAATGTTTGCAAAATGTTGGGGTTTCTTGTCTTCCCATTTGGCTTTTCCATTTCCTGTGTTTTATTATGCCTCACTTGGAGTCCTGGCGTGCCCATTGTCAGTGTTTCAGTAAAGAACAATGAGGTTGATGAAGTGTGAGTGAGGTGCAGGAAGCTTTGAAGAATGAACCTAAGTGTACTTTGCTGTGAAAATGGATGTGTTCACATGTGTACGTGTTCTGTATTTGATACTTAGCTTGATTTGTAAAACCAAGAAGTCAAGGATACAACTCAGTAAGTACATGTGCATACAGAGAGTTACACAAGAACTCTTAAGTGCATCCCTGAGAAACCACATCTACTGTTTTGCTCATATGTGTCTTAATTTTGTGCCTGTACAGGTAGGTTGATTGATTGATTCAGAGGTGGGGAGAAACACACCTGGCTGTACTGTTAGTTGTCTTACTAGTTGAGCTGTGGTTTTATTATTGTTTGCTTCAAGACACACACACACACTTGAAATTCATGTTTGACATACTTCTGTGACATACAGCCTCTATACAGTAGCAGTGACGTTATCAACAGTTGACACATTAGACAGCAGCTGGGAAAGGGAGAGCCTCCAACTACCTTATCTCTTGTGTTTGCCTGTGTGACAAATTTCCTTTTACCCTGTTCACTGTCAGTTAAGAGATGAGGGTAAAACAGATGAGCTGAACCACAGTTTTGCTTCCACTAGATTCTGAAATACTGTTGTCATAGATGGGCACAGTGAACTGATTTTAATGTCTGCACATGCCCTGCAAAAAGTTTATGACACAGCAACCTTCTGCAAGTGGAAACAGAACAAAAAAGAAAGAAAACCCTTTTTCAGTTACTTCTCCAGTCTGTAAAATCTGATGAAAACATTTCTTTGGATAAAAAAATGTACTTGAGACTATGTAGTTAAGGGGGGGGGGAACAAACCCAAAGCCACGCCACCACCTATAAGCAACTTTGTGCTCATGTTTTGTTTTTTTTGGTTTGGGGTTTTTTTATGTGCTTATATAATGGAGCAACAAAATTGTTCTTTTGGGGGTATAAAAAAAAACCAAACCAACAAAGGATTTGTATGTGTTTCGGGCTGCTGTGTACCACTATCCCCCTGCCGCATTTGTTAACTGTTCAAATATGCGTGGTTTGGAATGAAAGCTGAACAGTGTTCCAGGCCCAAGCTGCTGGCTTCCGTTGAACACAATGTTTTTGCATGCTGCGCTGTGTCGGCTTCTCCAAACTAAGTACACAGCACCAGCTAACCCTGGAATGCCTGCTTATGGTGGTAACTGATTCTCAGAGTCCTTTTGAACACTTAAAGAACCTGAGTTAAAAGTGTGGTAAGAGCGGCCTGACCTTATCTGGAGACTGTGTGCAGGTTTCCAGTACTGGCGCAGAGTTGAGTCAACCAGTTAATTCCAGTTGCATTTAAATAGCATGATGCATAACCCTAAATTACAGGCCCCTTGCAAATCTCTAATGACATGGTTGAATTTTTAAAAAGCCCTCAATTTAAGCTGTTTGGCTTCAACCGATCAGTTTTGGGCGAGATGAAGAATTTTAATTGACATTGTAGGTTTTCCTAAAAGGCACGTTCTAATTCCAGCTAAGTTACTGAATTGAATAGAACTCTGAGAAAGACTCTGTAGCTGGTGTTACTGTGATGCTGCTGCAAGGACACGAGTCTCTTTTGGCTTCAGAATGTGCTGGTTTGTGTTGCTTGCACAATCCGTGTGTGTGGAAAATGGAGCCAAACTAACAGGGCTGAGATGCAGACAATGGCTTTATAGCTGATGGTGATAGTGGAAAAGGCAATGGGTTTACAGTGCAAGAAAGTACTTCTTAAATGTGACTTTAGGCTGGACTTTTTCAAGGCTAATCTTATAACTTATTATGTAATCATATAATTTATTATGCTTGTTATTTATGAGTAAAGCTGGCTTAATACTTCTCAATTTTAATGCAGAGGGGAGCATAAAATAGTTGTGACAATGCAGTGTACATCTAATGACTGGGACTCGAAACCTTTATTTGGGTGGGGTTTATGTGTTCCAAGTGCTCCAGTGTCACATACGAGAGTTCTGATTATTTCCATATTGGTCATATACTGCCAAAAGCCTTAAAGGCCAGTTCAGAACAAGAAATCTGTTATGTCTCTAGATATGCTTGGAAAGTTCGCTCCTGGAAATGTGTTTTAAGTTTTAGTGCAGCACAAGGAAAGAACATTTATATTTAGACATGTGTCTAACTTACCGAGTAGTGCAGGAAACTGCCATCACACTTTCTCTCAGGCTTCTGCCAGGTCAGTGCAAGTTTAAGATTAGTCCTGCTGTTGCAGCAGTTAGTGGTGTTTTCTGATAGTCACAAGGTGAAACTTAGAAGTAAGGAGGTAACTTCACAACCTACCCAATTCAAATGAATTCTGTCAGTGTGAACTAGACTACATTAGTAAAGAACAGTTTGGGCTGGCAAGCCATGAATGGGCACAGAAAATTCTTACGTAAATATTTGTTTCTTTTAGCTGTACTCCATCTGGAAAGCAGTAGCCTGTGCTCATTGTTCTTTAGTTCCCCACTTCCATGTCATCACTCAGAAATGTGCAACCAGGCTGCAAAGTCTGAGTCAGTGTCAACAGCATGTGTTTTTTTTTTGGTTGGTTATACATCCCTTTCTCTGAGCTGTGACTTTGATTGCAATGTCAAAAGCAGTAGAGTTGAGAGGATGAGCATCAGTGGTACGCAGAAGAAGCAGAAAATCTGGACCTAATTATATGGAACACCAGCTCAGCTTATATACTGCACAGTATGTCCTCAAGGTTCTCAAATTTTATAGATAAACATGGTTTGAACCTTAACACCTCTCTATGTGTCACAAATTCTGTCCTGACCACTAGACTCAATCGAGATCTGACTTCAAGAGCCTTCACAGTAATGTCAGATGTGTATGGGCCACGACTCTGGTGAAGGAGGTATTATTCTTCTGGTAAGCCCTTCCTAAGATTTTCATGGTAGAAACCAGAGAGAAAATGTATTTATTAGCTGATACTCATTGTGCTGTGTAAATCTGGAAATGCTACACAAGACAATTTAGTTGATTCATTGCTCTGATCTGTGAATGACTTGGGCAGTATGATTTCCTTGATACCCTCTTTCCTCTTTTCCCAGTGGGATATCACGTTTTTTATAATGATCTGTTTTCTTTTGAGCAGGTTTGTCCATTTCATTCCTATGGCACTCTGTCAAATGGCTGTAGGTGTTGGCTTTTCCTCAGTGTTGGCCCCACCTTCAGTCACTGTCAAACTTGACTTTATGGTTTCCATTCTTCTGTCATTAGTGTATGCAGATTCTTCCATTGCTGCTGTTGAGCTGCTTTGAAATCCCCCCAGTCTGTAAGTTCCCATAAGCACTGCATGAAAAGTGACTGTCACATCCCTGCTCTGTGACAAGCTGTGCTCTGCAAGTCATCCAAGCCTGTGCTGGCTGGGTTTACTGGCATATCACATTGCAAACGCATACCCAGTTGCCTGCTCACTGTTTTCCCTCAGTTTTTTTTCCTGTATTTTATTCTATTTTACTTCTTTGCAAGTATCTCCTTGTCATTTCATATTTGTGTACGGCATTATTTTTCCCCAGATGAACCAGGTTGCAATTTTGTAGGTTGAATCGTATTTCATTTCCTGCCATATTTCTGACCTCTTCAGGTCCTTTAGTACTTCACTGTCCTCACTGGAGTTTTAAAAGCCTCCTCATTTGTCCTCTCTAAATATGATCTTAAATGCTGCCTTTACTGGAGCCCTAAAGTTAGGCAAGCCTGGGTTTGTGCCCAGACATTTTGCAGCACCTCAGCAGATGCTTCCCCCTTGAAACTTTAATCACTTTCTGTTACCAGTTTTACCTGCTCAGGAGTCTTCTATTCACTTTTAATTTATCACTGATAACTTCCTGTAGCTCTGTTCCTGAAATGCCCACTCTGGCTCACTGAGGAAGAGGGTGTAGATGTTCTGGAGGGTAAGTTGTTCCTTAACCACAGCCCTGCACCTCTTCAGTATGGACAATTTAATCTCAAAACCTTAAAGTTTTTTTTTCTTTCTGAAAATGCACCTCAGCTATTTTAGTTTCTTAACTAGAAAGAGAGAATAATCCAGAACCCAGAACCTGAAATGATTTCTAGGTAATAGAAATTAGGTTGTACAGTGTCTTGGGTGACGTGGTCCAGGGTGAGGTGTCCCTTGCCCATGGCACAGAGGTTGGAGCTAGGTGATCTTAATGTCCTTTCCAGCCCAAACCATTCTATGATTATATAAATAGAGTTACCCTAAGAATTAACAGAAATGCTTCTCTGTGCCTTTTGCCTCTTCATTTGTTCCTCATTGCCATTTGACCCATCTGACTTGTAGCTGTGACTGGTTTTCTTTCTTACAGCTTTCTGTAAGAATGATTTGATTTTTTCTTGCTTTTCCCCAGAGTTATTTCGAAAGCAATGACTCAGGATAGAGAAGTGTGGTCTTTCCTAGACTGTACAGCAGTAAGTCTTATGTACTGTACATCAGGGAACTAATACGGCTTTTTGTCAGGGAAGTCTCAGGTAATTATTATATGTGACTCGGAGTGGAATCCTGGCAGGATTGCTTTGCATACTCACTCCACCAGTCTACAGCCCCTCAGAACTCTGTGGAAAGAATCCAAGCAGTTGAGGCATGTGGTTACTTTTCTGGAGTGCCTAAAATCGTAAGAATTGGGGATGGAGTGTGCTGCCATCCCACACTTGACTGCACTTCTCAATCTCTACATACTCATACAGTACAGCAGAATTTGCTATGCATGATTGGAGAAAATTACTCTGTTGCATGTAGTTTTCATGACTATCAAAGAAAGACAAACCTTTAAAACATTCATTTTGCTTAATAATATTTTATTGCAGAGTCTGTAATTCTAGAACCATACGTATAAAAGTGTCACTATTTCAGAACCATACGTTGGTTCATTGCAGGAGAGCACTGTTAGCTGCTCAGCACCCCCAGGGGTCCAGATGATGTGGAGATCCAAAGCTCTGTGCCAACAGAGCCCATTCCCTTTCCTTTTGGTACCTGTCACAAAACCAAACTGTAATGCTTTTTGTGCATGACTACAGATACCTTACTTTAGGCCTGAGTAATGTTTCCAGAAGCTCCTTCCTAGGTGTCTGCATTACCAGATACCGTTGACATTCAGAGTGTTTGTGAAGTAAGTTGTCGTTACAGTTGGGTGTCTTTGTCCCCTTATTTTAACTTGACTCAATGGAACTATTTGGAAGGAGTGGAATTAAAAGCTCACAGTTCGGACCTACAGCATACTTCATTAATGTTGTACAGTTTTGGTTACTTTCACATCTGCTATATATGAATGTTCTAAGTAAAAGGAGGTTTTAGGAAAAAAATATCAATTACTGGCCAGTGTTAGGCCATGTTTAATTGTACAGGTCTTGCATTTTACATCTGTTAAGTTGATGTATTTACATACTTACAGATCTATTAAGTAGTATCTTACAAGCTACACTTGGAGTAGCAGGGGCTGAGAAAGGAAACCTGGAAGCAAACACTTTAGCTGTTTGTAGAAAGACAGTTTTTGAAGCCTAAGGGTTACAGTTGCTGAGGTTCATAAGTGCTCCCTTCACACTGTACTTCTGGGGTTTAGTGCACCCTGCATATTAGCAAAGAAGCTCTGGATGGTTTAAATTCCAGTAGGGAGTGCTAAACATTTAGTTAAAGCTTGTGCAGTTTCTTTGGTTTAAAGCCTTTTTGCTTTGCCATGTCAGAATGTATTCCTACTGCTACAACTGAACAAAAGCTTGGTTTAAGAAAACTGCTGGGTTCACCACTGGTAACATGTGTAACATTAAAAAGGGAGGCTTTATGAGGGACCAAGCTGTCATTCTAAATGTCAGCATCTGTTTTGTAAGAAAGAAAGTTTTTCCACTCAACCATAGTGTTTAACTTGACATTTGAAGGCAGAAAGATACCCTGGATGCATTCAGGCTGTTGGTTAAGAACAGAAAGGGACAGAGGCACTGGAATGGAACATTGTGAGGGAAAGAGTGAAAACTCAAGTGAATAATGGTGAGTAGTCAGATTAGGATAAAATGTGAAATTGCATTTTCCTTTAGATGTCCACTCATATCCACAAATAGTCTCAAAGAGATGAATGAATACAAACTTCCCACTGTGATAGTCACCACATAACCAACATATTTACTAGTGCCTTGGTAAATTACAACTAGAGGCAAGTATGTTCCTATCAGTGGGTGAAAGAACTTGCCTGGCTTTGGTGTTAATTGGGACTGCTGAGTTCAGAACAGGAGCCACATAAGCTCCTGTTTCTGGAAATGGACAGTGTGGGTATAGCACTTGCCTGCTGTCAAGGGCAGTATTTAGCCATTGACTCAAAGGAATGCATCCAAACAGGAAGAAAAACATATTTCCCTTGAAAATACTTCACATTTTGTCAAATTATCTTACATTTCAGCACAAGCTTTTGGTCACCAAGGCAAAAAAGTGAAAGGAATGCCTCTTTCTGCGCTGTATGTTTCCTGGTTTCTGGCATTCATGTGATTTTTAGATCCTTCTTACTTGGAAAGCCCTTTGCTAAATGGTGCTGCTGTTTTGGTGTATTCTGTGGAGCAGTTTTCTTGGGTTGAAATAATTGGAGAGCACTGCAGAATAAACAAGTCTGCAGTGGCATCTCCTAGAGTGGAATTGGAGAGACTTAGAGAAAGAAAAAAATTGAGGCTTATGCATTAGCATCAGCAGAACAATCTGGAAAGTCACCCAAGACCTGACAATAACGTATCCACAATTTCCATTCACAAATCTACTTGCTTGGAATTAGGTGGGATAAGTTGAAAGCGTATGTGCCCCAGAAATGAACAAAAGCTTTATTCAAAACAGACGTGGCTGTTGGAATGTACCAGGACAAATCACCAGACTGCACATTCTGTGGGGTTTTATAGTATTTTTTGGTTCTCTTACTAGTATTTTTAGTTCATAAAAATAGCAGGAAAGAAGAAACTGGTGTAGTGGAACAGGAACCAGCAGTTGTCTATTTGCTTCTTTCTAAAGCAGCAGTGGCAGGAGCTGCTGGCCAGGGCACTGACTGCATCTGTTTGTGCCACAGGGGCGATGGGGTTGGGCAGCCTTTTGGGCATTGGTTTTGTTAGTCCTAGTGGTGATGAAGGTGAGCACAAACGACATCTGTACTGAGGAACGAGGACACGGTACCTTGTGTTATGCATATACCCAGTAAGAGTCCTTGGTAGGGTCTGTGTATGTGTTTGTTTCTCTTGCATGTATCGGGAACACCATCTTTTAAGTTGTCTTTCCATTTGCTTTCACTCCACATTATTTCACCTGAGATCATGTTAAAAGGGTTCTTTACATCCTTAATTTTCTGACCTGTATCAAGGAGTGGCCTTGAATTACCACAGTGATAAAGCTGGGAGTAGATAGTGTTTGAGCATGCTCGCAAGTGGCCTTTTTCTGTTCTGAGACCAAATATAAAGATGTAGGCAATATTTCTGACATACAAAATGAAAATCTGTGCTACATATTGTATTTCTACTAGTTTTGTGTCTTACTAGAATTACTTGCCACATCCTCCTCTGAGGAATAAATACACAGGCATCAGCTTCTTTGAGGTTACTCCACGTGTTTAAAATGGTAGAAATACTAAACCATGTGGTTGGTCAGGAGTGTTTGTCCACTGCGAGGTTTTATTTTCAAATTAGAAGGTAAGGCATTGCTCATTGCTTTAAAGCAAAATACCACTAAGCGGTATTTCAAGGCACATTAGTTGAGGTTCATATTTATGTAGTAATTACAGGCTTATGTAAAGCGAGGGACCTTGTGGTGAAGTACATACTAAGGTGCTGCTGGGCTCTGTACCTGCTTCTAGACAGACCTTCCCTTTGTCATTGTCGGTGAGGTTTTCTGCTCAGCCCTAGTCCAGTGTCTGTAGATGGGAGCCCAGGGCCTGCTGGGATGGGGTTTTACACTTGTGCTGTCCTTTTGCCCTTCCACTGAACTCTTTTCATTTCAGTCATGAGCAAACAGTCAGTGCCTGAACTAACAACCCTGCAATCCTCCAAAGCACGCCTCGCTTACAGTACCAAACAAAGGGAGGCCCGCGTGGGCCGGCCCAAGCCAAGGAATGCAGCTTCGAGGTTCTGCTCCATAAATTTAACCAGCACGACAAAAAGGAGATAATATGAGCCTTAGTGATGATCTGAAAGGGGGAGGTTTGTGTCCCATTGATTGCGGTCTGGCCTATTGCCAGGCCCCAAGCCTGACCGACAGTTGAACCATATCGTTAAGGCGTGTAATACAGCTCAAGTCTTGTACAGCAGCCAATGAGTACATATCCAGAGGGCAAAAGTTTATAAAGAGTTGAGGCTGTCCTGTTTAACCCTCTCACGCTGCATGTAATATATACGGCTGCCATTCAGAAATAGTCACATTGCTATAAAAATGTAAACCTTCAACTCTCTTTACTTGGGAAAAAAAAAAAATCCATGTGTGTGTGATTTGGAGCATGCAGCAGATTTATAAAGTGATCCGAGAAAACTGAGTTTTATTTAAAAGAGAAAAAATCAATCCAACCCATTTTTTTTTTCCAGTACTACTTCACCCATAGTTACTTCTTAGTTCAAAGATGTCTTCTGGGTTGTTCTACAAACTCTTTCGTACAGATGGAGCTATTTATTGCCTTGATGTCACCTCATTTAGCATGTGGCTGGTATTTATATAGATGATTTTATCACCTAATGTTGGTGTTAACATGTGGAATTCTCTGTATCAGTTCTGTAAGTACAGACAGTTGATTTGAATTTTCTTGCAACTGCTGACTTTAAAAATCAAAACAATTCTGAGTAGCTTGGTTAGGTAAAGCTTGTGCTGGAGGACTCTGCTGTGCTGGCTGCAGCCTGGTTGTACTAACTGAGAAGTATATAAAAGAGTCTGAAGAGAAAACACCTGGAGTCATCACAGTTCCTTTCACACAGAAGCTTTGTGCACACCTAGCAGCTGATGTCCTGGTTTGTTTGCATTCTTCCCAAAGTGGGGAAAGCACAATGCTTTCCCAGGAAGGTAGGAGTACAATAAGGAAACATTCCTGTTACACTTCAAGTAAAGTGGCTGTGTTTGCATTTACATCACATGGGCATTAGCACTGATGGTTTTGAGGGGACCATTATAAAAGGGACCATTATAAACATCAGTACAGAAGTTAGACCAACACTCCATCTATTCCACTGCCCTGCCTGCCAGCAGACTGTACTCAAGTTTTAAATCCTCCTTGCCCTGTGCCCTGAGGCACCATAATAATGCCATGGCCCTGGGCACTTTAATCTTCACCAAGGCATGTTGAGCTCCTGTTTTTCAGATGGGTGTTCCCAAGCAATCCCTGGTAGGAACTGTACCTTTTACACTGAATCAGGAAGTGAATGGGAGCATTTTGCAACATGTTTTTAGACAGGAAAGTTGAAGGTGACAACTCTTGTCATCACTGTGATGACTCTGCCAAGACACGCAAAGTCTGGGAAAGAGGGATAACAGCGTTTACAGTGTTGTATTTTGTAAACTCCTTAAGTTTGATGGTATCAAAGTGCTTGAAAAGGTGTTTGTTTGCTGCACAGCCATTAGTCAGAAGGGGAGGAAGTGTCAAAAGATGCACAGGGTGGCTGGTGGAAGTGCCATGCAGTTGGCTGGGATGCAGGCACGCACAACTTACATCTATCTTGGATTTGTAACACAGACACTGTGAGAATGTGCCGTTTGGGTGAGTGCAGCTGCTGCACTGCTGGTTTTAAAGAAGTTATGCTTGAGGTTGCAGTTAAGTTCCTCTCACTTCCTTTTGAACTTGAAGCCCAAAGAGGTTGTACACAGTCATACACCCAAGGAAGAGTTTTCAGTATAGTTTTGATGTTGTATACAAAGGAAAAGGGGACAGGGAAGAAGAGCTACATCCCTATGTTGGCAGGAATGGCCTACATGATAAACAGTTGCTTCCTCAGCATGCTGCAGTTCTCCTGAAGGTATATTGGGTCAAATAAAGGTCTTGAGCATCTGAGCTGGTAGATCCCTCAGAAGAGGAGGGATTTGACTGTAAGTGGGAGGTTTTAACCCTAGGCACTATTTATTTGCATGTTTCTGCCTGAAACTAGCAGTTTGGGAACACATTTAACAGGCACAATATATTCCATGCATTTGCTGGAATAAACGCATATAAGCTTCCTCAGATATGAAGTCAGCAGGGAGCTGTCTGGCTTACGATTTTACACATTCTTGCATCTAACTGAGACATTCTAATGCCCAATCCAACACTCAAGCTGCCTGCGCTGCATGTGTTTTTAACACACCTCAAAAGCATCTGTGTCCAAGACAGTGACTGAATTCCGCCACAGGTCTGGGTTCAGGAGCCAGGTCTTCCAGAGATTATCTGCCTGGTGGGAACTGCTCCCCCAGAGTCCAGTGCTGGGCAGGACGCAACTGCACTTAACCCTTTGCAATGCATAACCACCCTCTGCCAGCAGAGCCACATGAAACCTACATGGTCATGGTTTTTTTTTGAGGTTAGGCCCAAGTCATTTAATGCTCTCACTTGCAGACAGCTAGCACATAAACCCCAATGCTGCCTGTCCCCTTATGCTCAGTAAATTCAGGGGATGTTCCCTCTTACTGCAAAGGTTATTTCTGTTATTTGAAACAAAATCATGGAAATAGTGGGGTTTTAGTAAAGGGGTGATATGAAATCTTAGACGAAATTAGAAGTGGCATATGTTTGTTTTCATTTGTTTTCCATATGCCCCTGTGGTGTGACCGCATCAGGTGTAGTTTTTTGCTGTGATGGCTGAACTCTCAGGTTCATTTTTAAGGTATATATTGTTTAGCATTTAATTGATTGTGGCACTTTTGAGTATGCTTTATACTGAGCCCTCCCATTACATGTCTGTGAGACAAGTACCATCTTCATTCTGTGTTCTGTGGACATGACGTGCATGTGATGGTGGTACTTAAGGCTGCAGGTGCATTCCAGTTCTGAACCCCAGCAACTGCAGCATGTATTTTAGTTGTTGCATACCTTGTGATAGAAGATGGAAGGCCATTCCTCCTTGAACTTACTAAGGCAAGTCCCTTCTTAAGGTCTGAACTGCAGCAAAGCACTCCCTGTATTTATGAAGCAGGCTTTTTCCAGAGCCAAGTAAGTAACATTGATATTACATCTTGAAAATACTAGCAGCCATGGAATTGTTTCATCGGCTTCTATTACCTGCCAGGTTTCCTTTGTTTGAACTAAGGTTAGCTTATAATTATTTCAAGGGATAGAAATTGTTCCCAGGCTGGCAGTCTGTACACCAGGTTACAGCCCAGAACAGCCTTTCATCAAATTTTATACAAACCTGAAAAAACAAGTTTGCAATGGAAACCCTCACAGAATCTGAGCTGTTCCAGAACCACTAAGTTACTGCTTTGAATGGGCTGGGGTGATGAGGTGGCTAAACTGGAACACCTTTATGAATGTGATGAGTCAATGACAGTTGTTGGAAGCTGTGGCAGCAAGAACTAGATCTCACTGGAAGACTTCATTGCCAGAGAGTGTGGGACAGAGCCCTGTGGCCACAGAGCTCTTTGGAGGGCCTATGTGCCCTGTCTGCCCACTGGTGTCTGCAGCTGGAATGGACTCAAGGCTTGGTGCCAGACATGCAGTACAGGTACAGCAGGTGAAGCCTCTTCAATTAAATACTAGTGTCAGGCACCAGAACTGCATCTCCTGGCACTGACAGCTGTTTGTAGAGGATCTGGGGTGTTCTTGCACTCTGCTGATCATGGATCAAGGTCTGTACACATGCTCAAGTTGGGCTCTTTGGTCAGGTCTGTAGTTGCCAGTGCTGCTCTCTTACCAAGGACAGACGGGAAATCCCACAGATACACGTTTTAAATGGACAGTTGTAGTGATACTGTGTTTGACATCAGAATTGTCTTGTCTGCTTTTCTTCCTCAGGAGATGTTGCTAAATTTCCTAAAGTTGCTTTATTCTGGGTGTGATACTGGGGAAATGAAAGTTGCTTTATTCTGGGTGTGATACTGGGGAAATGAAAGATAGACATCTGAATATTATTTTAGAAGTGCAGTGTTTTGTTTCGCACACTGTCATCTTTGATAATACAAAGTTTGATAGCTTCTAATTTTATTTTTTTTTATGGCTTTGTCAAAAGTACACTTTGAGAAAATTGTTTGGGTCCAAAACGCTTAAAAGATGAGTAACAGTTACTGTTCTCAAAGCCACTGTGTATGCATCTCAGCAAGAATCACATCTATAAACCTGACAGTGTAAACCTGACATGGTGACATTAGTGAAGGAACAAGAATAAGCAATTCTGTAAAACATGTGATGTCTTGTGTAGTTTTTTGGTCACAGTTGGTAAATAATTATCACTGGTAATGCCTGAACAACTTCCTTACCTCAGTAGGTTGTGATCTGTTTGATTACAGAACAGCAGAATCACAGGAGTTGTGTGAGGTGTTACGCAGAAGGCAGCCAATGAACACCGTGAGCTGCTGTTAGTGTGCCTGGAGTTATCTGCAGTGATTCTCCAGTGTTCAGCTTGGTCTGAACAGTGAAGAACTGAGTGTGTGCCTCAACGTTCTGACACCAGTTCCAATCTCTGTGTCTTCATTCAGCAGTGCTCTACCCTGCTGTGACTAGTAGACATGAGGGCATTTCTGTCTTATGTTGCCTTTGTGTGCTTATTAAAAAAGAATCAGCAAATCTGGTGAGTGCATGTTTAATGTAACACAGATGTGGGCACACCACCGTCTGCTTTACAAATCTGCAGCTTTTTTATTTCATCAGTGTTGCTTATTATTTACAGAACGTAACTTGAGACAGTAGAACAAAGTTTTAGGTTAAAAAAATCAAGTTGTGTGGAATGTTTTTAGCTGTCCAGACCAAACAGAGCAGTTTGCCAAAGGGGGTGATGGACTAAATCAGTGCAGTTTATGCTCATGCTAGCGGCACCTGGTTGAAAGCAGCTGACCTTATCACTAAGGTGAGGATTATCTTTTATCGCCAGGGTGAATACTTAGAGGCAAGAGGAGCAGTGAGGACAGTAAGCACTATACTCTTCAAGTACTTCTTCCTTTTAAAAACAAAAACTAAACCTAAACCCAACCACAACCAAACCCACAAGACAGAAACTGCCAAATCCGCTGTGGTGTTGTCTTATTTGTAGGATTGCTACTTGCTCTCTGACCTGCTTCTGAGCCAGATATTACAAACCAGTGTTCGCTGATGTTCTGGTTTCTTCAGAATAGGTCTGACCAAAAGGCCCTGTTCTTTCCTCATTTTTACAGGAGTCTTTTCCTACAGTGCTTCAGATACCTCTTCTCATGGTACTGCAGCACACTTGAGCTTTTGTCTGGAAGCTGGTTAATGTAAAACCCATTCTACAGCATTGGTGCTAACTCCTATATGGACAGTTATCCAACTTTCCTGAATGCATCATAGGAAAGTGTCCAATTAAAAAGTTATTGATTGGCCAATAGTTAATTAACAACTACATTATCTGACCTGCTGTGGAAACTATTGAGAGAGAAACCTGATGGGTTAATGGCTGGACTCGATCTTAAAGGTCCTTTCCAACCTAAATGATTCTATTACACTTCAGATACTCGCTCTTGAAATTTGTCACTAGAAGCTACAGGTGCTGTAGAGGTTTAACAGCCTGTGGGGACTTCTTGGCTAAGTGAAACTGCCATTTTACTGCTTTTGGAAGTTAGGAAGTAGAACAAGCAGCAAGAAGTGAATTACACTGCTTGGAGCTCTTTAATTTCTTTGGCCCTTTGCCTCAACATTTTTGCATTTCATGAAGCAAGCACATACTTTTGTTTACTACTTTGTAAGAATCCAACAGGTAAAACAGGCACTTATTCCCCTCTGGTGTAGGTTTGGAACAATACCATACAACCGTACCTGGCACAGCTGGATCCTAGTTAGAGCTAAAAAATCTAAGGGGCAGGAGAGGTGACTTGCTCCAAAGTTGTACTACTTACTAATGAAGTGCTAACCACTGCGCACAGCTGGTACTCAGCAGAAGTCGTACCTGGGTTGTGGAAATCATCTAGTGTTTAGGTAACCCTGATTCAGAGAAAGGCTACAAATGGAAGAATACAAGTAATACTAAGTATCTTTATGCTGCAAATTGCAGTTTTCAGACTGATATTTTTTAGCTTAGATGCATAACATTGTACTTAATAAACATCTAGCCAAAAGCAAAGTGGTGCAGTGGGACAGGTAGATCAATGAGAACATCTGTCAGCAGAGGGAAAACTGAAAATTTGACTAACAACATATTGCTGGCACTATTAACGACAGCATTTGTTATGGTTTTTGAAGCCCTTGCTCTGTTCCACATTCTTTTAGTTGGAGAATTTCCACTTTTCAGTTCATCCTCCCTGCTGACAAACTGACTTTTCTCTCTTAGCATAACTGTAGTTTAGCTGAAGTCAAGAGTGTTCTGTCTCTCCTGGTTTCTCTCAAAGAGGATCACTGGTAAGCGCTACTTCTGAGCTGCTGGGGTTCACTATGCAGGTTAGGGATGCAGTAACCTCATAAACAAAATCAGAACTTACCAGATAGTCATAATGTATTAAAGAAATTGGCTGATGTTTTCCTCTGCTGTGCGGCACAGTCAGTATCTTTGGCTTCTATTCCTTGTTTGCAAAATGCCTGGTTGATACCAGACAGAGCTGGGACAGCCAAAACACCAAGAGGCCCATCTTGCAGGGGGAGAGCAGCAAATGTGATGCTAAATCATGAATGACATATAAGAGATGGTGTTCCAGTAATGCTTACTGCAGCCAAGAAGGGAAGGGGCAAACCACCCCCATCCTCCCCCAAGTCTGTTGCCATTGAAAGGCGAACATGTCAAAGACTCGAAGGAAAACAAATAGTAAAAGGGTACCTGGGTTGCAGGTCTGGGACAGGGCAGCTGAAAGGGAAAGGTGACACAGAAACAAGACTCTGGAAGAAGCACCAGCAGAAAGCAAAGCTTAGAAGGCAGCTGCTCCTATGTGCTTGTGCCAGGCAGCTTAGAAAGAAAAATGTGACCTAACGTGGGATTTTTGTCCTGTCTTTTGATGGAAAAGGATGGGAGCACTTCACTGCACAGGGTTTGTACAAAGATTCAAGATGGGAATTGGAGAGCACTAATCACAATTGGTGCATTTGGCTTGGAAAGTTCCTAACACCGGTAGCCTGACAGAGATATGAAAAAGCACACAGCAGACCCAGGGTGATGCTGTTTGGAATGGACAGTGAATAAAGCAGGGCTCGGCAGCCTGGAAACACAGTTCTTCAGGGGTAGGGTGTTCCAGAAGCTTAAAGGAATTCAGAGTGTTATTTTTTAACAAAATACTGCTAAGGGAGGAACCTAGCCTGTAGTTCTTCAGCACCGGGGCCAGTATCAACCTCTCATGTTTGTTAGGCCACACATATGTGTCTCTTCCTGTCATTTTTAATAGATGCTCAAGAAAGGTAAGTTATCCTAAATCCTACTGCAGAGCCTCTAGTTAATGTGGGTTTTTCTTTTGTCTTAGCTGCTCCTATTTCTATAACTCTTCAATGCTTTGAAATAAACATGAGCTTTATCTAGGTTGATGCAATGTTGTTTTCTATAGAGCAGTGAGAATAAACAGAGCAGTAAAACTGTGCTGATAAATCGATCCCACATCTGCAGTGTACTCATCTTAGGTTGCTCCTTCCTATTAATTTAGCACACTGCCCCTTAACTGTAGGAGAAAAATGGGAGACATTTCTTTGAAATGTAAAACCAGAGGAACAGACACCATGTCTTCCACATCAAGTATTACAGTATCTATTTGCTGTATTTGCAAAGACCTGGTATTTCTTTGTCACACTTCAGAGTAAATAAAACTGTGTGCTAACAGGTTTAAGTGGAAGGAAAAGTGCTGCTGTGGCACTGAGTCATTTTTCTGCATCTATTTTGCATGCAGGACACGAGCAGAGAGGGTTAGAAAGCCCCGCTGCTGCAGGGGACCGCAAGGGCTCTTGCCCCGCTACTCAGAAAGTCAAGCAGAAGGACAAGAACAGCTCTTCAAATTGACTGACAACATCCAAGATGAGTTGTAAGTACTGACTGGCAAAGTTACTCCAAGTAGTTCTGTTTGCTGCCTTTGTATCTTGGTGTCTTTGGGAAAGAGGGACTAAAACTGTTTTACACACCCACATGCACATGCATGTTGTTTGTTTTGGGTTGATACCCATTAATTGCACAGCAGGAGCACCTAAGCACCTCCAGCCTCTCCACTGGCTGTACACAGAGGACACTGCAGGTGCCATAGGACTCCTGCGGTTCACAGAGGCTGGGGAAGAAGCAGAGCTTCAGTTTGTTGATTCCTGCTGCTATTAAAGTCCCTGGTCCCCTTCTATCATTACAAAAGATGAAATCTCAGTAAGTTTCTAAGTAACATGTCCATTAATAAGCATGATGCATCTCCAACCCTCCACTGATAAAACAGCGTGTGTTTCAAGCCTGTGCTCTTCTTCCCCTGTAACATCCATCCAGGCATTACCAGTATCTCTTCCCTTCTCTGTCCCTTACCTCCCATTCTACACAGCCCAAGGCCTAGGTGAGTGGCTAGTGATTCCTGACAGCAGAACATGGACCACCACTGACCAGCACAGTGCTCTCTAAGGTGGCTCTGATTTAGAGACACTAACTTGGACACCTGTGGTACATGTTATTCCTGAGCTGTTAACAGCCAATGACCAAAACAACCTGCAGCTTTATTTATTTATTTTAGTATCTTAATTTCACCA
Organism: Pezoporus occidentalis; assembly: GCF_034315485.1. Lineage (NCBI taxonomy): Eukaryota > Metazoa > Chordata > Aves > Psittaciformes > Psittacidae > Pezoporus > Pezoporus occidentalis. The sequence goes on from NW_026914383.1 coordinate 173,502, forward strand.
GTGTCAGTGATCAGGCTCTGACAGGCTCTTGCAGGCAGCTGAAGGCAGAATCCAGTCTGCTACTTGCTTGCAGCCTTGTGATCTCACACCGTTGTTATCCTGTTTTCATCTCATTTAAGTAAGTGTCTTTATGCATACAGTCTGGGCCTTAGGCAGGGAGAAGTGAAAGAGAGCCACTTGTGACCAAAAGCATTGCCAGCTTTTAGCAAGTGCACCCATAAGCAGATCAGTGGGCTTTTGTCATCAAGTCACACTGTTAATTCACTGTGACTTTCACCATTAGGAACATCATTCAACAAGAACACAGCATTTCTTGTCATGAAAATACGTACAAAATTATGCCTCTTTTATCCTAGCATCATAATCAGAAACACATTTAAAGACATGATTATTTGCATATTTTCCTTCAGAGTTAAATCCATAAAAGGAGGTTTAATACCTTGCTCTACTGTTCTAACTAAATGTTTCCACATTTTTTTCCAGTTAGGCTGGCTGTTTCACTTCTGGAAAATATTGTGTAATTACTTCCTGATGTTGTTAAAAACCCCACAAATTCTCCAGAGTTCTGGTTGCTTCTACTTTGTTCTACTGGATCATGTTTCATTTTTGTTTTATTAATTTGAGATATTTTTAATAGTGTAGAAGTATGGATTTAAAAAAAAACCCAACTAGTAGTATCTTGAAGTAGTATCTTAAAAGGTTAAATACCAATTTTGAGAACTAGACACGGAGAAGAAAGAAACAGTTGGCAAGAGCAAATTGGTAATAATGCGCGACTCAAACCTGGGACAAAATGTAGAGCCTGAACACAGATCGGCTAATGTTTCTATGCTTTGCCATTAAATCAGTGACCTCTGTTTCCATCCCTCAAAATACATACATGACACCAGTAAAAATCTTGTATGGAAAATTAGATTTATAATCTGTTCTTACAGAGGACGTACAAACCCACAGCCCAATTACCCAGTCACTTCCACTGAGCATTACAGTAGCTTTGCAGGCTTCAGTTCTCCTCACGGATGTCCCTCCGTCCATCAGCACAGCTGTGCTGCTTTTGTGGATGGATAAAACCACTGCAAGCTTCTCAGCCTCCGTGTGACTGTAGCAAAAGAGAGGGACACAGTATTCAGGGTGTCTGGTCCTTTCTCTGCTGGAGAAGAAGCAGAGCAAGTCAGTGCGCCATGAAGTTGCCTCTGGTTCCGCCTCTTGTAGAGGCCTAACCCAAGTCAGAGCTAGGACCTCTGCTGGATGCTGTACTTGATTTTGTACGTCTGTCCTAAGGAACAAGCCTATTATTCTGCAGGCTATAATGCTGCTCTTTTAAAAATAAGTTTTCTGTGATACTTCAAAAAAAAAATATCACTCTTCATCCTACTTATTTTCAAGACAAGAACCTTACCCCAAAGTGTCTGAACTCCTGATGGAAAACTATGGGGCAATTGCTAGTTTCAGTAACTGTGTTAACATCTTCCACCTGGGTTTTTTCTGAAGCTGAAATAAATGTATTTGTCCATTTTACTTAAAAGAGCACAATTCAGTTTTCCTATTCCATGGTTTTATCCAAGGTTAGAGCTGGGCACAGTGTATTACAGGCCTTTTTTTTAATTAGAAAGGCTGTGCTCTTCTCAGCACTTCAGTGGCAGCGTAAGTTGTTGACTTGTGTGTGTTTGCCTTTCCCAAGTTTGTGGAAGCAAGGGCACTTGTGAGCTGACAGGGCTAGCAGGCATAGGGCAGGAAAAAAATGTCAGTACACAATACAGTCTCTCAGAGAACTAGCAATAGAAAGTTACTGGACTTATTCTTTTACACCACAAAGAAACCATGATCTGACCTTGAAATTTTTCTGGCTATTAAAATTCCATTTATAGTAATGGATTTGTTTGGATACGGCTCAGAGTAATTTGTGCAAAGTATTGCTTAAATGGTAGAGTTGGCAGTAGCATTACAGATTGTAAAGTTTTTTTACCTACCAAAACCTCATGAGTAATAACAAACTGCAATGATTTCAGAGCTAGTGGAGTAGTTTGCACACGGTATTAGGACAACAGCAGACTTGCGTAAGCAACGGTTCAGAAAATAAGTCATTTTAAACCCACCTGGCAGCAGCAGCATCTTAGTTTGATTTTACAGCTATGCTTCTGCTGCTGTGGATGGAGCATTACTACTCTATGTAGCATTCTTCCATAGTTACAATTTTGTATTTAATTTTGTGAAACTTTCAGCATTTCAAGAGCCCCACTAATGAGGTTCATTTCAGTAGCAAATGGTAAGTGGGGGAGAAGCTTGTGTGTCATGTATCTACTTCACTTTATGGTTATTTTTGTTACACATTATTTGCGTTACCTTTTCAGCCATCATAATTCTCAATATTCTGAACTCACTCTTTTCTACTTCTACTATTCATCACTCAGACTAATCTCTCTGGGGAAACCTGCTTGCTGCTTAACCTTTCACCCCTGTGTTAAACAGCTGATTTTTCTAGCTACTGATCCAGGCACAGCAGGTTAAACTTGTTTTTTGTTTTTAAAGGCAGGGGAGATGTGTGGTCAAAGGAAGCACAGCAGGTCTACAGTGTGTAGAAGGATAATGCTCTTGTCATAAATGTCTGCAAACCTTTCATGTATCAGCACTGGAACTGAAGTTGAGTTACAATTAAGTTTCAGTATGAGGACTTGCAGTGTTCCGATGTGAGGAAATGACTCTTCTGAAGCCTTGTTAAAGGGTATTTTTATATGCCCTTTTCATGTCCAGAGCTAGAAGCTAGACATTTAGTACTAATATTTGATTTACAGCATGATCTTTTTTAACTAAGAGTGTACTTCATCAGCTTTTTTTTTTTTTGAACAGTTTAAATTAAATACAGATGAATTGTACATGTTACACTATTTTTCTGAAAGCCTTTCAAAGGTCACAAAACACAACAGGTGAAGACATTTGTTAAGTTACTATATTTAGCTTCAAGCAACTAATTTTTCTTTTTTCTCTTTTTTGCAGCTTTATAGCAGTGGAGAACATAGACAGCTACTGTGTTCTCATCTCATCTAAAGCTGTTTATTTCCTGAAGAGTGGTGATTACACAGACCGTGAGGCCATATTCCTCGAAGTCAAGTATGATGATCTCTACCACTGCCTTGTTTCAAAAGACCATGGGAACGTGTACATACAGTTGACGAAGAAAGCTGTTAATACCAGTAGTGGTGTAGCTATGCCAGGCCCATCACAACAGAAACCAATGGTAAGGATCTAGCACCTACTGTTTCATTCATGTGGGGCTTTCTTTTCCCCTTTATGCCTGTAGAGGTGCCCAAGTGTTCGTGGTCATTAGTGTTTGTTTCCTGCGCTGCTTAACAATGAAAACCTTGTTCTGCTAACAGTGAAACTAGGGGCCACTGGAAAGGTTGGGGTGACAGTATGACTTGCTCCCCAAAGTCCTGAGAAAAGCTGAAGGCACAATCTAAGATACTTCCGCAGGCAGAAAAGTTACAGTAGGAAATGTCAATTTACTTGGAAAAGGCTTTTAACTTTACAATATGTACATGAAACTTAAGTACTTTCCTGCTTATTTAGTCTTCTGTTCCTATAAATACTAAGATCAGAGTGTGTCATACGTGTACAAGTCAGCCAGAACTCTTACGTATAACACTCACTGCAGTAGTTGTGTGGGGGTCAGTTTTACAGGCAAGATTACAAGCTCACCCCTGACCCATGTCAGTTTACACTCCAAACAGAAGAGCCAGATAAAAAGTAGGAGGGGAAGTGAAGGAGGTAACTTAAGATGTTGCAAGATGTTTCTGCTCTCATCCTACAGTACCTATCAGTATTTACCTGTCTCTGCCTCTCAGTTCTTCCTTACTTCAGCCTGAGAAGGAATTACCACAGAAACATTTCTGTTCCTTACAGGAGACTTCAGAGCTAACCCCTTTGGTTAGTGAAGTGATAAAAATAACTGTATTCTGGTTTAGGTGACAGCACTACCACATTATGAAAAATGTTTCTGTTTGCAGGTGAATGTGAAATCTGAAGTTCTTGCAGTAAAGCTGTCTCAAGAAATAAACTATGCAAAGAGCCTTTATTATGAACAACAGCTTATGTTAAGACTCAGTGAAAATCAAGACCAATTAGAGCTGGACTCTTGAACCTCTTTCTACTGCCAGAGTGAACTGCAATTACTGGTCTGGAGCTGATGGTATTCTGTCACTAGAGAAAGTCCTATATGGTAAGGAAATTGATTGTAGTATTCAGCTAAATGGATCACTGTGTGATGTAAGATGTGTGTGTAAGAAAAGGGAGGTGGGTGCGGTGGGCTTGCTTTCTTTTTTTTAAGCATTAGTTGTATAACAAAGATATAGTTGAAATGCATTTGGTTCTGGGACATGCCCTGTATTTTGCTAACATGTATATATGTAAAAGAGTTCCATGTAAATAAGAAAGTACAGACAGTACAGGGTGTTGGTATAATTAGAAGTCTGTTTACTGTGTAAAGAAATTAAAGGAGCTATCAGAGTCTTACTGCACTACCTGAAACTAGACATTGTGTCTCTTCTTTGTCTCTTGAGAAAGCTGATTTTTACAGTGCAGGAACATAGATAAATGTTTAAAAGGTAAATTAACAGTTAAATTGCAACTGTTGGTACATGGCTGTCCTGTGGGTTGGAGCTTTAGCTCTGTGATTAGGGTGCATTGGTTAGGGTTGGTTTCCTTAAATGCACATCTACCTGCTGCTCACTGAAATGTCATCCTCATTTTTAACAAAAAACCCTGCATTTTGTTAAATGTTGCAATGAGGACTCACTAATTCAGTTACATTTTCAAACTATTAAGACAATAAAAAGCTGATTCTGCTCCAAAACCAGCACTCATCCCTTGCAAAGCCGCACTACTGAAGACCCCTGCTCCTCAGCTGCTTTTAGAGTAATTCAAGTGAGCAGCCTTGGCAACTGAAATCTTTAACTCCAGTTTTTCTCTTCATTAGGACTAGTATAGAATTCTGCTAGTATTGGGAATGCTGGGGATGAGGGGAGAGAAAACCACTGTGTCATTTGTCTTCATGACAACCTCTTCAAAGTTAAGCTTTTGAAATAATAGAAGTAACATAAAAATAACATGCTTTTTCAAATGTTGTACATCCAATTACTGTTTGTCTCATTAATATGAACCAAACAGAAGACTGAGGAATGAGTTGTACTTATATACCTGTATGCACAGAAATAAGGAGATCTCATCCATGTGTTCGCTCCCTGGAGATGGTTCAGGGCTGCGTGCAGGACAGTGTTTTGCCCTGCACAACACAGCTTTCCTACAGCGCCTGAGTAACCTACATTCCCTTTGACTCAAAGTAAGAAGCCCAACATAGCTTTATGCTCAATTTTGTTTAGCTTTTAATATGCTTTTGCAAAGGCATACAGAAATACTTTTAAACTGCAAGTTAGAATGAAACCAGTTCCCACCTCCTGTAAAGTGAGAAGTGGAGGATTGTGTAAGGAGAAAATGTTGCATCAGCAGATGTGTGTTTAGTGTGTGACTGGAAATTAAATCCATAAGGTCCATTACACAAATGAAACTGGTTTAATGCAATACTTTTGTCTACTCCACATATTTTTTAAGTAAAATGCAGAATTCAACCAGTGCATTGGCTCAACAGTGCTTTAACATGTCAGTCTCATTGGACACCACTGCCAAAGTCCCTGCTTCTCTCCCCTGTAATAGTCTTTTTTAATGCAGCAAGTATCAAGCTGCTGAAGATGGTATGTAGATGGAAAAGGAAAATAAAAAGTAATTTACAGCTCTGTGTGGAGAATTTACAGGCAAATGGCTTGAATACTTAAGTTTTGTAACAACTGAGTAAGGAGCTGATGTGCAAACATCTGAAGAACAGTGTGAGAGTACACCCTTTGAGCTACCTGACCTCAGGGAACCACAACAGAGAATGGATCTAATTTGTGTAGCTGTTTATTTCTTTTGGACTGTGCTTAACCTGTTCTTTTGACTGCTGGAAATGATTAAGCACAACATTTAAACCTTTGAAAAGTATACCCCACAAAACTAGAGTTTATGAGTACCATGGTCATAAGTGGCTTAGGTTAGCCCAGTACGTTAGGATCCTGCTCCCAGTGCTGTGCTCTTCTCAGTACAGTGGATGGAGTTCCGCACTTACTTGCCTATGGACAAGGCCAAGTTTTTCTCTTAACAATACAAGCCCAGTGCTGATGACAAGGAGCGATGTACAGGCAGAGCTGGAAGAAGCATATTGCCTCACTTAGTGTTCCAAACGAAACTGAATCAGAACTGTTGGTTTTTTAAAGTGCAAATGCTGTTATTTATTGCTGCAACCCAACTATTTTTATAGAATTTCAGAACTCTTACTGTGGACTTCCTATTGCTATTGGCACTACTACCATTATTACTCAGTGAATAAATACAACTTTCAGATTCCAGGGGCCATACTCAAAAATAGTTTTCAGAGGATGCAGAGAGTAAAGTTCACGTCTCCAGCTCAAACATAAGCAGTAAGCAGGCAAAGAAATGTAACAAATTTACTGAATAGTGCAGGTCTTCAGGGTCTGAGTCTTATGTATGCTTACCATACTGGTTTCATTGGAGGAGGTGTGACTGCTACAGCAATGAAAGCAGATTCAATCTTCAAATTGTAGAAGCAGGGGAGGAAAAAAAATCCCTGATGAGAGACAGGAACACAGCTTTCTGACCCTGTCCCCCATCCTTAGCACATAGCCAGTACAATTCAGGGAGGACAATGCTTCCTCATGCTTTTTTGCTCAGGTCTTTATAAACAGCTGTTCACCTTCACACTCTAATAAAGATTAAATTCCCCATTAGCTTTGATTTTACCTGTATTTTTCTGAGAACTGTACAACTTGTTCTCTCTCTACCCTGCCCAGCTTTGTTTTCTTGCTGGAGTTGCTACTGAAGGAATGTAAAACAAAGATTAATGACGTAAGAGTTATTTCACAGTAATTCTGGAGAAGTGCAGTAAATTGATTCCACCCACCCTCTTCATGTGCCCTTCCTTACAAAACCATTAATGGTGTGCAGGAACAGAAAATTACTGTAGAGAACAGGAATGAATAATTTTCTGAGAGACTGGAGTGGCAAAGCCTTCAAGACTGCTCTTATATCCTCCAGTTCTGATGTCTGCGGTAAAAGCTGGACAATGCCCTGGAATGTTGGCTGTCACTGTAGGTCAAACCTAGACTTACTTACACTGCATTGCTCTGACCTAAACACTTAGGTGATCTGCCTTTGAGATGATCTGATTCATCCAAAAGTCATTTCAGAGTGGGAAATCAGATGCCAAGGTACTTAAACTTCAATGAAAAAGCACATCTTATAAAATAAAATCCAGACATCTTTTGTGCCAGAGTTAAGGCAAACAAGACATTTCCAAAATATAATGGACGTTTCCAAATTATAACTTAATATACTTTTACCTGGGAAAAATGCATCCTAATATTCCTAACACCCAGCCCCAGTGTGCTGCTGTCACTATAATGAGACAGACTTGCGACTGAATTAGGTAAGCAAGTTTTTAATATGCAAGATATGCAGAAGAACACAAATGGCAATGTCATTTTAGTCTAGTAGACTTCTGGACTAGTAGAATTATATAAGTCCTTCCTGATCTGACCTAAATCCACAGCAGCGGCTGCAACCCTGTATTTTGTTGCCCTGTGTCTGACAAAGACACGAAAACATGGAGAATTACAGTTCTAAGATCATACTGGCTTTATCTCTATGATGTCCTCATGGCCAGTGGGAATGCAACAAGGTCAGTTTTTTTGCTGAGGAAACAAGGTATTACTGGGAACCAAGCTGATTACTGGGAACAAGCTAATACTGGGTACCGCAAAAATACAAAGGTACAGGGCATGTCTGCATACTACAGCTGCTAAAATGGCAAACCCCACACCAGTCACCACTACCTCATTCTGCAACCAAATGTAATTCCTGGAGATAGTCCTCAGCTGGTAGCAGGATCTGGCACTGCAGAGGTGGGCCGAGTGGATGAGGTGCGTGCCCACTTGCTGCTTCTGGAAGAAGAGCAATTAATTGCTTTCTGAAGCCACAGAATAAACCGGAAAAAAAGTGTAACTTTTTGACACTTTACTCCAACCAGGGGTGAGATCCTACCTGTACGTACACATTTCAGTATGGTATGGTCAGGTTGAAACGTTCTTTGTTATAGATGTGACTGGTTCATTTGTGAGCGACCAGGAGCACGGCAAACAAGGCAGGCAAACTGTGCGTGGCACAGCAGTCGGGGAGCACAGTTCCTGCAGGCAGGTGAGCGGGATGGTGAGCACTCGCCTCATGGGCAGGGCCCGGTCTGGGAGCTTTGCTCTGGCTGCCCCAGCGGTGGCAGCGTAGGCACCAGACAGAGCAGATGAGAGGGGAGGCTGCAGCGCAGAGCTCGGGGTGCAGAGAGTGCCTGCACTGGTCTGGTGAGGGGAGGGGGCACAATGGGCAGGGCTGCACTCAGTGCTCCCTGGTGCAGGTCCTCCTGCAGCAGGGGCTGAGCTGCAGGGCACCGTCAATAGGATAAACGATGTCAGGGTAGCCGATGCTGCAGGCCCAACCTGTCCAGGGGCCTCAAGCTTCCCCTCTAGCTCGTGGAGGAAAGAAGGAGGCCACTGACCCAGAAAGCTGGGAACTAATAACAAAACAAAACTACAAAAAAAGCAGGAAGAGGACAATCAAAAGCAAGGGGCTTCCTCCTAAATCTGTTGTCCCCATCCAGAACCACTTTGTAGTTCTGCAGGGATCTAATGAGGAAACGCACTCGCACCATGAACTGCCGCCTGATGCACTGGTAAAGGAGATCTCTGCTGGTGCTGCCAGGAAAAAGCGGTGGGTCATAGTAGTCCCTACTTTGAAAGGAACAGAGGCACCCAATGTCGGCCTGACCTGGTCTCAAGGGAGGTGTGTTGCCTACCAGGGGCTCGGATCAGTGATGCTGCGGAGAGGCTGCCTGCTCTAGTAAGTCCCATGGACTGTTACCCACTTCTAGTGACCCATGTGGAGCTAACAATACAGAAAGCAGTAGGAGAACATAAAGAAGGACTAGAGCCCTGGGAGAGGTGGTTAGGGGCTCTGGCACTCAGGCTGTCTTTTCATCAATTCTCCATGATAAAGGGGAGGACCTTAAAAAGGCTAGATTGGACAGGTTAACAAATGGTTAGAACACTTGGTGCCAGTCAGGGGTTTGGGTATTTAGAACACGGGACTCAATTTGGGAAGCCAGGTCTACTGGAGGCTGGTGGAGCTGGTCTAAAGGAACGAGAAGAGTGGTTTTGGTAGGAGGCTTGCCAGACTGGTCAAGGATGCTTTAAACTGGATGTGTTGGGGGAGGAGGGCATCGTTCCATCCCAACACACCCAGTCAGTTGTCAGCACCTATAATAAATGCTCGGAGCAATGTAGTGATATTCCAGCTGCTCCAGCCAATGAGCCGGCTGCATTTGGAGCTGGGCTCAGATGCCTCTGTGCAAATGCCCGTAGCATGGGGGACAAACAAGAGGAATTAGAGATGTGGGCACGTCTACGGGGGTATGATATAATGGGCATCACAGAAACATGGTGGCACGGCTCCTATGACTGGAGTGTTGGGATGGAAGGTTACAGGCTCTTTAGAAAAGGCAGGCCCGGCAGGCGGGGAGGGGGAGTTGCCCTTTATGTTAGGGATAGGCTGGAGAGTACGGAACTCTGTCTGGGGACAGGTGAGCAGCCCACAGAGAGTTTGTGGGTCAGGGTTAAAGGGAGAACATCCATGGGAGACATTACTGTGGGGATCTGTTACAGACCCCCTGATCGAGAGCACTCTGCGGATGAAGCGCTCTGTAGACAGACAGGAACAGCCTCATGCTCACGGGCCCTTGTTCTCATGGGGGACTTCAACCACCCTGGTATCTGTTGGAGCGACGGTACGGCCCAGCACAAGCAATGCAGGAGGTTCCTTGATTGTGTGGAAGACAAATTCCTTCTGCAAGTAATAGAGGAGCCGACACGGAGAGGTGCCATGCTTGACCTCGTGCTCACCAACGGGGAAGGGCTGGTTGGAAATGTGATGCTCCAGGGCAGCCTTGGATGCAGCGATCATGAGATGGTTGAATTTGAGATCCTCAGGACAGTGAGAAGAGCGTGCAGCAAGCTCACTGCCCTGGATTGCAAGAGAGCAGACTTTGGCCTCTTCAGGAACCTGCTTAGTAAGGTTCCATGGGATACAGCCCTAGAGGGCAGGGGGCCCAAGACTCTCGGTTGATATTCAAGGATCACCTCCTGCAAGCTCAGGAGCGTTGCATCCCAACTAGAAGGAAGTGCAGCAGGAGGGCCAGGAGACCTCCTTGGATGGATAAGGAGCTGCTGAGGAAACTTAGAGGGAAAAAAGAGGCTTGTAACAGGTGGAAGCAAGGACAGGCAGCATGGGAAGAATACAGGGATGTTGCCCGGGAAGCTAGGGACCAGGTTAGGAAAGCTAAGGCTCAGTTAGAATTAAACTTGGCTAGGGATGTGAAAGGTAACAGGAAGGGATTCTATAGGTACGTAGCGAATAAAAGACAGACTAGGGACAACATGGGCCCTCTCCAGAAGCTATTGGGAGAACTGGTTACACAGGATTTGAAGAAGGCTGAGGTTCTGAATGACTTCTTTGCCTCGGTCTTCACTGGCAAAGGCTCTGACCAAACCACCCAAGTCTTGGAAGGCAGACGCAGGGACTGTGAGAATGAAGACCCTAGGCCCACTGTAACAAGAGAATCTGGTTCAAGACCATCTTAAGAACCTGAATGTGCACAAGTCCATGGGTCCTGATGAGATCCATCCCCAGTTCCTGAAGGAGCTGGCAAATGAAGTTGCGAAGCTGCTGGCCATCGTATTTGAAAAATCATGGCAGTCAGGTGAAGCTCCCGACAACTGGAAAAAGGGAAATATAACCCCCATTTTCAAGAAGGGGAAAATGGATGACCCGGGGAATTACAGAGCAGTCAGTCTCACATCTGTGCCTGGCAAAATCTTGGAGCAGATTCTCCTGGAAGGCATGCTAAGGCACATGAAAAACAACAAGGTGGTTGGATAAAGAACTGGCTGGATGGCCACATACAAAGAGCTGTGGTCAATGGCTCAATGTCCAGCTGGAGACCAGTAACAAGTGATGTCCCTCAGGGATCGGGGTTGGGACCAGTCTTGTTCAACATCTTTGTCGCTGACATGGACAGTGGGATTGAGTGCACCCTCAGCAAGTTTGCCGATGACACCAAGCTGTTGATAACACTGGAGGGAAGGAATGCCATCCAGAGGGACCTCGACACCCTTGTGAGGTGGGCTGATGCCAACCTCATGGAGTTTAACCATGCCAAGTGCAAGGTCCTACACCTGGGTTGGAACAATCCCAGGCACAGCTACAGGTTGGCAGAGAAGAGATTCAGAGCAGCCCTGCGGAGAACGACTTGGGGGTTGATGAGAAACTTGAGGGAGCTTCACTGCACTCCCAGCCCAGAAAGCAACCGTATCCTGGGCTGCATCAAAAGGAGCGTGACCAGCAGGTCGAAGGAGGTGATCCTGCCCCTCTACTCTGCTCCTGTGAGACCTCACCTGGAGCACTGTGTGCAGTTCTGGTGTCCTCAACATAAAAAGGACATGGAACTGTTGGAACAAGTCCAGAGGAGGCCACGAGGATGATCAGGGGACTGGAGCACCTCCTGTATGAAGACAGGCTGAGAAAGTCAGGGCTGTTCAGCCTGGAGAGGAAAAGGCTGTGTGGAGACCTCAGAGCAGCAGGTACTGCTGTGACAGGACAAGGGGTAACGGGTTCAAACTTAAACAGGGGAAGTTTAGATTGGATATAAGGAAAAGTTCTTTACTGTAAGTGTGGCAACGCACTGGAATGGGTTGCCCAGGGAAGTTGTGAATGCTCCATCCCTGGCAGTGTTCAAGACCAGGCTGGACAGAGCCTTGGGTGACATGGTTTAGTGTGAGGTGTCCCTGCCCATGGCAGGGGGGTTGGAACTTGATGATCTTAAGGTCCTTTCCAACCCTCACTATTCTATGATTCTTAGTTTTAGTAAATGTAGGGCTAGGACCAAATCACTTACATTTTCCCACTTTTATTTTGGATTGAGCTTTATTATAGTCTATTACAGCCTACTGGTAGCTGGCCTGTGCTCCGACAGCCTTACGAAAGGAACTGGGACAGCACAAGGACATCTTCCTCAATAATACCATAAACTTACCTACCTGAGAAAAGGGTTCATTACCAGAGGCCACAGGTCAGTTGGACTGAAGCATAAGCTTTTTGTAGCTCCCCAGCAGCAGATTTTCTGCAGTGGTAGAATGTGAGGACAAAGCACCTATGTACATACTTCTCACTCCTCACACTGGCCAGCTCTGCATGTGTCTCATAGGTGTAAGTGCAATGTAATCACATGAAGGGAGGCTTGCCAGAAAGAGACTGCCATTAACCACTGGCAAACACTGGGGGAGGAAATAAATTTTTTTTTTTTCTGTTTTCCTCAGTAGAATGACAGCACATTCTATACAGCCATAAAAATAATCTTGGAGCAGTTGCTGTTGCAGAAGAGCTGCATACCTACTGCATTATACCAGTGCTGGCAATGGCCTGGAGTGCACTGACAGTGCTTCAGTGCCATCAGACTCCAGTATCATAAGAGGGGTTTGCTGGGAATTTTGGGTGGGGGTTTGCCTTTGTGTTGTTTTTTTTTTTCTGTAGCTGACACACAAGCAATTACCTCAGCAATGTGCCCAGCACAAAGAGTTCTCTCCATGGACAAGAATAACCTTGCACCTCAGGCCTGCTCTGGTCTGACTCAGAAGTACTAAAAGGCCACAAGAAAAGTAAACAGCTTTCATGTGCATTTACATTTTGGATAAATGGCTGGGTCACCCAGAGGACAAGGACTGTGTATGGGAGCTATAGAACAACTGTTTCTGCACACTGAAAATGCCAGCAAAAAAAGTCTCCTGGATGTTGTAGCTGTAGAGAAATTTTAACAAATGGAAGAGAAATCTCTCATACCAACTATCCCACAACCCTTCAGACACAGCAAAAGCAAACATTTGCTTTGACCTGGGAAGGTGACTGAGCATTCCTGAGGACTGCTGCTTCAAGGCCCTTGGCAAACAATCCACAATCAGGAGTGCAAACCACCAGGTATTGAAATAATGGTGGAGCAAGAAATTTGTGCCTGCATGTAGTTGTGGGGGGAGGGGAGGAAGGCAAACCACCATCTGGAGGACCACACTGCCCACATCCCCCCCCCAGCCTTCCTTGGTAAGGTCAGGACCCAGAAACAGAAACTCAAGACACCAGGAAAAACACCACCAGCAATGGTTTCCCCGTACCCATGTACAGTTCTGGTCCCTCTGAATAATCCTCTGTGTGCCAATACATTTCTCAGATTTTCTTTTAATCATAAAGCATGGAAGGAACAGTATTTGAGGTAAACATCCTAGAAATATGAAGGTTATGTTTAGCACTACCATCTGTGCCAGAATATATCTTTATTTGTGGTGTAACAGCAGTTGCAGTATGAGTCTTCAGAGGATTAAGCAAAGACAGCATATTTACATGCCAAGTTCAGACAGGTATATGTAAAAAACAAGAACACGATACTGTATATAAATTGGTAATATTATTCTTTCTGACTTAGCTCAGTATAAAGCTGATCTTCAGTCATGCTATTTACAGAATCATAGACTATTCTGGGTTGGAAGGGACCTTAAATCCAGGTCCAACCCCTGCCATGGGCAGGGACCCCTTCCACTAGAGCAGCTTGCTCCAAGCCCCTGTGCCCAACCTGGCCTTGAACACTGCCAGGGATGGGGCAGCCACAGCTTCTCGGGGCACCCTGTGCCAGCGCCTCAGCACTCTCACAAGGAAGAGCTTCTGCCTAAGAGCTCATCTCAGTCTCCCCTCGGGCAGGTTAAAGCCATTCCCCTTGGCCTGTCCCTACAGGCCCTTGTCCCAAGCCCCTCTCCAGGTTTCCTGCAGCCCCTTTAGGCACTGGAGCTGCTCTCAGGTCTCCCCTTCAGGAGCCTTCTCCACTCCAGGCTGACCCAGCCCAGCTCCCTCAGCCTGGCTCCAGAGCAGAGCTGCTCCAGCCCTCGCAGCATCCCCCTGGACTTGCTCCAACAGGTCCATGTCTTCCCTGTACTGAGGGCTCCAAAGCTGGATGCAGTTATTTGCTACCTGTACTAGCTTCCTCTAATGTTTCTTGAGGGCTTCCCTAATATGTACCAGCCTCAGCATGCAACAATATGTCAACTTGACATTTGACCACCTTGTTAGTTTTGTGGCAGAAGAATCTATTATGGTTCTCGCTCTTAGGCCTTATAACATGACACTAACTGTACATTTTGCTTCACTGACACTAATTCCAACTGCTGATGCTACCCATTAAAAGAAAATAAATACATATATTAAACCAAACCAGTATCTACCTGGAGAAACCACCTACTGAGAAAACATGAGCAAAAATAAACAGCTGCCAAGTCCATAATCACACTGAGATCACACCAAAAGCTGACATTTATGAGCAGGTTTAAGAGCTAACTCCCCAGCTCTGAGATTCCTGATTTCAAATGCTAAATCCACACAGCACACAGACCTTCACCCACTTTTCTTTCTTTCGAATAGCAACCTTTATGCCCTCTCCTTCGAGCACACACCAGAGGGAAGCTGACATGCAGAACATGTATTTATACACCAAAAACCCAGAAGGCATCACAGGACATCCAGAAATTCGCACAGCATCTGTTGGATGCACTCAGCATTTGAAAGACAAGCATCCATTGTAAAAGCAGAGGTTAAATGCCTATTTGAATTATAACCATCAACGATAAGCAGCTTAGCACTGAGCCTTCGCCGTACATTCACCCACAGCTTACGGTATTACTGCAAGATCTCTCTGCTGTGGGTTCCTGGGGAGGTTTGAAATAACCCACACACAGCACAAGAGCCCACTTTCACAGCTGGCACACACGAGCAACCCTTCTAGACTCACGCTGGTAACTGGACTGCTCTGGGGAAAAAGCAGGTTTCTGTCTTTCATACACAAATGCTGAAATATGAGCAATTTACAACAGAAACCATGCAACTGACCAGCTGATGCTCAACACAAGCACAGCACAATGCCTGCATATTCCACAGAACAACCATTCGCACCCCTTCTGGGCTGCATTCAGCAACACTTCTTCTCACTGCTCACACTGAACAGGTAGCAGTAACCAACAGGTTTCTACCACAAGCAAGACACCCGGAAGAGCCTCTGCACTTGTTCCCCCAGAGACATGCAGAGAGGAGGCACTTCTGGAGGTCTGGCTCCTATTCAGGAAAGAAATGTTTCCCTTGGCTTGTGAAAGTTGCTCAGGCTGAGCACGGTAACAGGCTGAAGAAGCCAGCTTTCCATTCCCTGTTCCATTACTCTTTTTGATTGGCACTTTAATGAGGGCGCCAGGGGTCAACCCCTTGCCAGGGGGCAGGTTCATGCCCCGTTTATCTCACAGTCCATGTTAAGACTAAAATAACACACTAGGCTGAGTTTCACTGGCTTGTGATCCAACAGCCCACCATGATGGATTGAGTGACTGCAGCAAGTTGGCAGCTAAAGTGTGTTGTAACAGTATCTTTCTGTCAGCACAACACAATGGATTTGCTGATTCCTGGGCTTTCCCAGTGTTCACCCTTACCATCGGCTCAGAATTTGCTAAAGTTCATTTTCCAGGGGGCGGCAAAGTGATAATAAATAACATACCAAGGGTTACGCCAAGCTTTTCTTCCCCTCAACTGTCCTACTACTGACAAAGTAGGGGTTGTAGTGCCAGCTTTACTACACACACAGAGCAGCCGTAAATCCACTCGCTTTTCCAGAAAGGAAGAAAGGGGGCAGCTATATTGCTCTTTTTGTGTGAGTTTATCCTGCCAATCCAACACGCTACACAGGACGTTTCACCCCCTCACACAACAGTGAATACAATCCAGCACCAGAGGAGGTTGCTATGTAAAGCACTCCTCTCCAGAAGAGCTGTCGGCTTATATGGGGGTTAAGTCCACAGGCTGCAGAAACACGGCCAACAATCCACAGTCCTTGTGATCCTTTTACTTATCTGGATGGCTTAGAACCATCAAAATAACACATAGTGAGCTAGAAAACACAGGAATCCTATGCGAGGGATGTATTATGTTTTAGATCCCTTTCTTTAGCATTATAAAATATTCTCTTATCTCCTCTACAGGAAAATCCTAAACAGGGTGGTGGGGTGTTTGTTCTTTTTTTTTTCCCCTTTAAAAACTTGGGAATACTAGTAAACAGACTGAATTTTGTCATCCGAAGAGGCCCTCCATGTCCTCTTACTAAGCAAGACCTTGTCTCTGTGTCTTGATACCCTTCTCATTTTCCTTGCCACTGCCTGTGAAATGAGCAACTTGCCTCGCATACCAGGGAGAACATTCTTATTTTCAGTTGTTGCCATCCCAACCCCTCCCACCAAGAGCAAATAAATGAGCTCCACAACAGAAGTGGCTTTTCACTTCCTGTATAAGGATTTTTGACTGCACAAATTTCAAGCTACAACTCTCCCACTCTCCAAAGTCAGTTAACACCCTGCCCCTGGGGTTAATAAACAGGGAGGGTGAATACTGTTCTCCTTGCTTAGGAGAGAACAACTCCATACATTTATCTGTACCTCTACAGCTGTCGGTTTCTTTTAGGCCTTGCACAAGACAGTCTAACACAGCCACAAATATCTCTAAAATCAACTTCAGCTGCCCTAATGTCAATGTGTTCTGAAATATTTCATTGTGGGCATCCAGAACTGATTCAGCCTCATCCTTTTCCATCTCTGGGACTCCAGATCCAACTCTGGCCAAATCAAGAGTGTTCCGGCCAACAAAAATTACTAAGAGAGGAGAGGACTGAGGAAGGTAAAAGAAATGAGAATACAGATGTGGAAAGGACTCAGACAGGTAAGACCAAGGAATAATGCATAGGGATATGAAAAGAACGTGACGGGAAAACAGGGCCAGACAAAGGAGCTGCTTGAAGAAAACACGGCTGCTCTCAAAAGCAGCTTACTGTTTACATTGACAATACAAATCACTGCACAATACAGATTTCAGTTCACAGGCCTGGAGAAACAAGCCTCATGGGTTGAAGATCTGTTTGTGAGAAGGAAGAAACAATCATAACTATGAACTGAACAGCAGCAGCACATGGGGTCACTACTGGTGCAAGTCTCTGTTAGTGCACAGTGTGTAATTAGCCTAATTCTTTGCAGGACTCCTCTAGAGAATCCAGTTTGTAGTTCTGGGCACCCCAGCACTGCGGCCTGCAGATACATTACTCATCTAGCTTTGAACTAGCTCCCTCAGAGACTGCCAACATCACAGCCACAGCACAGTGAGGTGAGGTAGATGTGTTGTGAACACGGTTTGAAGCTTTACTGAAGCTGCTAACTATCGACCTTGCTAGCTCAATTAGAGTTCTTGTCTACCTACATAAGTTGCTGTAGCCAAGCCCTAAATGTTCTGTGGGAAAAGCTAGATAACTTACACCTCAGCACAGAAACACAGAAGAGGGCATACAGAGCCTACAGCCAGAAAGTCTGGGAATTATTAGGACAAACGAGTGGGTGGGAGAGCTCAAGGGACCAGTGGGTGGATGCGGGAAATCAGTAACACTGATTTGAATAACTGGTAACAATTGTTAGATCTTCTTTGGTATGAATCATCTCTCAGAGACTCATCATTTAAATGGTGTCACTCAAGGGGCAGTAAAAAATACAGCAGAAGGAACAAACCTGCCATGATACAATGGTTTTGAGCCACAAGGTGAATTGCCAAACAAGCCTAGAATGTTTCACCAACATGACTAAACAGGAGCAACTTTTGTGGAGGATACACTCTAACTGACAGGTCAGACAAGCAAATTTGTCTTTAGATAATGATGATGCATCTTGGAGCTTTGCTGAACCTGCTTAAAGGAGTGGTCCCACTTATCTGATGACCACTGAACTTGTGATTGCCCCACCCCCTTCCCAGTGATGGTATTTGCATTTGAAACTATGGGTTATAAAATTAGCCAGCCAGAACCATCCCAAGGGAACAAAACCAAACCAGAACAATGAAGCAAAAGCCCAAATTTAGCAAACAACAACAAAGTGAGTTTGAACAGAATCCATCCTCTAATTGGGCTCACCAAACCAAGATGTTCCTGTCTTTGCAGGGGAAGAGGCAGCAGAGAGCAGCGCTGCCTTATAGAGGTGTCAACTACTTTTATCTTTTTACACAACTGCATGAGAAGAAAACCTGTTTGATAAACAACTAGTACCATTGGCAGCAGGCAAGCTCAGGAACCCAACAGCAACCACAGTACAGTTCACACCCCTTTACTCCACGCTTTCTAACAGACCCCCCCTCTTCCCAATCTACAGAACCATGGCCCTCTTCTGTCAGAAATACTGAGCTTCTGCATCTAATCCACGTGTTTCTCACCTGATGGGCAAAATAGCAGACTATCAAAAAAGCAAATTACATTCTCACCCTCTGGTACAAGAGGTGTCTGCAGGCTGCACACAATAGCAGTAAGCTCTGCAGTAGGCATGGCCTTTCTTCCCACACTTCCTCTCCAGTTTTCCTGTAACCTAGAGTGGCACCACAAGATGGCTGACACCAGCTACTGCAATACAGGGCTGACCTGGATCCACATCTGGACAACGTGCTTCTGTTTGTCTGAGCTCCTGTCGTTCCAGGAATCTGGAATACCAAGGGAGACGCTATCGGTGCTACTTTGCAGCCAATCGCCTAAACTAGACCTGAGGAGCTGTAAGTGAGCTGACATTTACACATAGTCAGTCCTTAAAACTTCTTCCTAGATCCAAAATGGGGGGTAGAAACCATCACTTTGCATTGAGCACAGAACAGGAGGCAAACTGAAAACCTCACTGCTCCAGGAAGGCTCACAGCTTCCTGAAGTCAGAGATTATCTCTAGGTTTATATAATGCTCTTCCCTTTTTAGACACAGAGCTCCCGGCATTCACTACCATCACCAGCAGCAAAAGTGCGCTACCGGTAAAGGTTTCTTAAGGGAGTGTTTGCAAGGACCTGTTTTACGGAACTTAGGCACACAGAGGACTTACCTCCTGGAAATACTATGCATTAGACATGTTTCTATGGGTTTCAGACTTTACCTATGATAACTGAAAAGGAAAAAGTAAGATCAGAAAACTAAAAAGTCCCAATTTCAAAACAGTTATTTTTAGCCTAAAAACTAGGTCACAGTGCTTTACGGAGAGTAACCACGTGTTACTTTCCAACAAACTTACCACAGCTATAGAACAGAAAAATGGTCTAAGAAAGCATATCAAAAACTTCAGTCTCACCACTATGCAGACTGTGGTGGAACAACTACTTAAAACCCAGGGACTTAAATTTACTTGGAGCTTTCTTGGAAGAGAGGGAGAAGAACCAGTAGGGATTTAGGAAAGGGTCAGCAGGACAAAGCCAGCTCTTGGTTCCATACTGCACCTCTGGAGCAAAGCCCACTAAACAGAAGTGACATAAGAGCCCAAATATGCCATGTCTCCTTATCAATATATATTATTAAGAAAAATTACAAAGCTTAATGGCTAGCATAATGCTGTGTTTTTACATCTGTCATCAATTATTTGTATTTACTTGCCCTGCAAATGCAGAAGAAAAGTCAGAGAAATATAAACAACAGAATTCACTAAATTTCCACCAGTCTTTTGTTTTCCCACAAAGAATCTCCAGTCATCGCAGTTTAGACGCTGTCATTTGTTCCTTGCCGTCTCCAGAATGGAATTTCTTCCCAATCCTCTATGATAAGAATTACTGGTCCTTGCTTTAAACTAGAGCAAATGACTAAACCCTTCTGCAACTAGTGGTTTTAACTTCAGTGCTCTTAAGACAGCAATTAGAACTGATAGGGGGCCTGAATTAATAACCGAATGTTAAACCTATGTTATTCTTCTGAATATCTTCAATCTCTTTAGTTAACAATAAGTTATTTGTCTAGAAGTGCAGCTGGTGTTTAATGTAAACTTGTGTAAGAAAGGAAAGAACATCAGATAAGGGGAACTGGTGGTCAAAGTTTCTGCTTGCAACACCATACACCTGGTGAAGACCCAGCTGAGACTGGAACTATGGTCTGAACCGAAGCCAGGGGACTAGCAAGCACACGTACAAGACGAAGGTGAAAAGTTCAAGAGTGAGGAAGACTCCTTTACTTCATCTCGAGACCTTGCCCACGACCACCAGGAGGGACTGCGCAGGTGTGAAGGAAGCTTTAGCTTATTATAATATGAAGCGGGAAAAGGATATGAATATGTATAGGCATGTTGTGTAACCTAATGCATATGTAACGCTTTAGAGAATAAATGTAGAGGGAAAATGACGCTGGGGTGCGCATGCCTTTGGAGGAACTATCCCCCATGCGCCTCAGCTGAATAAAGCGTACCTACTTTACAACTTTAACGAGTTGTGGACTCAGTACTACAGTATTTGTTGGACTCAAAATAGCAACTCAAACTCTTTTCAGTTCCTGTTCTCTCCTTGGCCATGCTTTATGCTACAGCAGAGAAAGGCGGCAGGGAGCATAAGGGTTGTGCTCTACTTGAGTTGTACTCCACCTGTGCAATGCAGGGTGAGGAACAGGTTAGCTGGGTGAAAAGTTCACTGCAAGCTGAGCTGTCTGTTTCTCTTTCTTAATTTATCCAGTATTTGGCTAACCTTACTCTGAACCCAGCCCCCAGGACCCCCTTCCTCTCATCCCTCCCCAGTGGGTTCATGTCAGCCAAAGACACCGCCTCTTGTTCCCTTCTCCTGACCCTGCTGAATGGAGCGGGGGCTGGAACAGAGGGCCAAGCACAGCCTGAGAGCCCCTGCACTGGAGAGATAATAATTATTTATGCTCTACACTTCAACAGGCCTCATCCTCAGGAGCAAACAGAAAAGTTCTGCAGTCAGCAGCTTTGCCCGATACTGTGCTCAAGCTTATCAGTTTTCCCAAGGCTGGATGGCACCCACTCTGCACCCCCACCTCCTCTGCAGCCCAGAGCTCTTCCTGAGGTAGCCTGAAACAGATTCCTGAACCAGTTTAGAAGCCCTTGCTACAGGACGGTCACACAGTTCCTACTACTTTCATGATCTCAAAGATACGTTAGTCCAGTATGTCCATTACCTCATTTCTGCAGCTCAAGGTCCTCAAAAGGAACACAACAGACATACTTAAAATGCTGCAAAGAACAGAGCAGTAACACGGAGCATAAGAAGGAAGACCCTAGATCTTTTTTCTCCCCTGAGACAAAGGGGCACAAAAGTACAAAATGTAATCAGTTCTAAGTAATGTTAAGTTTGATGGCTTTGTAATGGAAAATAACTGCAGTGCTTGAAGGTCGTTGACATAGTTTCAGGTCCTCAGGACCTTAGCACAAAAGGTGTGAGAAAAGCAGAATAGAAAAACAGGACCTGGGGATGGGGAATATCTGGGCCTAGCAGATGTCCAGGGTGGGCACAGATTAACTGATAAGTAAAAGGACAAGATGATTGCTATGTCTGGGGTGTTAATAAACCCATTAAGCTGGTGTAAGCATCTAGCAGGGAGTATCCCAGACTAGCAGATGTCCAGGATGAGAGCAGCTAAACTAACCGATAAGCAGGACAGGGTGTAATGTTAATTAAGCTGGTTATGAACACTGTTGAGAAAAACCAACCCTTAAAGACCACCATCACATTTTTGTATGCATGCAGGAAAACTTCCTGGAAAATGATGTAATATGCCCAGTGACCATACAAGGATGACCTGTATAGCAATTCGGGGACACACGTTAGGAGGAGCTATCCACCATGTCTCCCGGCTCCCCAATAAAGAATACCTGCTTGTCAGCTTGAAACTCGGTTGGCGAGTTTGTTCCTGGAGTTTTCTCTGAATCACCCCTCACATCCCATAAACTCAGTGAAGGAAAGACTGGGGCAGTGAGACGTGGTACTGCTGCTCTTTGGAGAAAAGGATTCCTGATCCATGGACCTTAATGCATCCATAGGCTACTCATCCTGCATAATACAGAAAAGGCTCTGCTCAGAAACTGCCTTTCACTCATTATTGTACAGCTTTCCCACATATCCTCCCCCTGTACCCAACAACAGTGTCACAAGATCACCCTGAAGTCACCCCCACTGCGACAGCAGTAAGCAGGGCAGGGGTTTCACTTCCTAGAAAACACACTCCATGATTCACACATCAGAGCCCCCCATCAGGTGAGGCAAACTAGTGAAAAATCTGCCCAAGAACTCGCATTTCTGGCAGGGTTTCATTATTTTCCTGCTGTGTCCAGGACTCTGGGGCAACACAAGGCATGTTGGCCTTCTCAAGAATCGGATACATCACCAGGGAACAGCGTACAAACCGAGCCTGCTGTGCTTTCACTGCTTGACCAAGCTACCAGCACTCTCTTTCATGTTTAATCTTGGACTGCCAAGAATCAACACTTCTATACTCACCTGCTGGCACTCTCTGCCTCTATAGTGAGTTAGGATGCTATTAGCAGAGAAGAACAAATATTTCCTGTAAACCTTCACTTCCATTTTACTCTTTGACCCACAAAGGACCTTAAGGCTGCTCCACAGCTTTGATATACGTAAGATGCTTTAACTCCTGTAGAAACCCTAACAGCTTATTATTATTAAACTGTATCACTACAGTGCCCCAAAACCCCACTACAGTATCACTATACACACAAAGTCGCTGTCCCACTGACTGAGGGAGCAGACACAGCCTGACAGCTTTACATCAAGTGGAAATTCCTTCTGGTCTAAGAATAATACTAAACTTGCACAATCAGATGGCCTGGGCTTGACACATGGCTTAATTTCTCTGGAAGCAGTGCAAGCCAGCGTAGTTCTGATGTGGTCACTAATTTAGTGACACCACCCATTTCAAACCAAGGTAACAAAATACCAGTTAGCAACATAGGGTCCTTGTTACTAAAGGAATCGCGGGCCCTTATCACAGAACATGACTCAGCATGCCCCACATAACTCCTGCGTATTTTCAAGGCATGAAAATTGCTAAGAAGATCCAAGTGGGGTTGTCAGGAAGACATCAACCTTCACACTGCTACGTAAGAGAACAGGGGATACACACCGAACTCTCAGCCCACACTGCATAACTCAACAGTATCTGCATTTCTCAACAGCAGGACCAGCACAGACACCCACCTATCACTGCAGCAGGGTAATTACACTATTAACAGACAACCGTAATTTCTATACAATGAGTTCTTTGTGCAAAATTTCGAGACCTTTGTTAAGAGGCTTTAACACCGCTTCCAAACTGTTGAAACCGTTCACACACGGGTAAAAAGGCACAGGATTGATGCAGCAGATGATAAAGGTAAGGCATAAAATCAACCCCAAGATTTCAAGTGCTACGTATTCCGGTTTTGGGCTCCTTCCCTCCACTACACGGGAAAGCAAAAATACTCCAAAAGATACCATACCAGCATGGGAAAATTAAAGACAAGCTGAACTGCAATGCACCTCAGATTATTCACAACTTGTGGTTATAAATTGCCTCTTTAAATAAATAAACAAATACAATCCTTGACACGGCGATTTTAAACATTCAAGTCACCCCCCAAATCCAGCGTTTGTTAACAGAAACAACTCGTGAAAACCCAGGCGTTCAGGGAAGCAGCTTTCACTCTAAATCGACAACATACAGGAGACCAATTAACAGGTAGAGCATTAAAGGAAACAAATGTCCTCTTCTCAACATACCCAATTTAAACGCTGCTACTGTTTGTGGGGGAAACAATGAAGAACCAACAAAGGAACCTAACAGGTAGAGCATTAAAGGAAACAAATGTCCTCTTCTCAACATACCCAATTTAAACGCTGCTACTGTTTGTGGGGGAAACAATGAAGAACCAACAAAAACCTCAAAACAACCAAACCAAACCAACCCGACAGTCCTGCCCCTTCCTTTCAAACCCTTCCCATTATGGAAAAGTAAGAGGGCAGCAATCAGAAACTCGGCATTTTGGGCTCTCTGGTAGATTCTTTTTGTCCTAGCAAATTCCATAAATAGGAGGACATCTCTTCCCCTGCACAAACATGAACCCCTCCACTTAAGGTTCTGTGCTCTTCCACTTGTTGCTTCTGTCGCGAACCCGTACCTGGATTAACAGCAGACCGTCGTGCTTCAGCCCAGGCTGGTTACCAAGAACCTCAAATACGACGCTTAAAATGAAACGGAACTAAAGCCAAAAACAGAGATCACCCCCCACAGCAGGGCTCCCACCAAAGCCCTCCCCGGCAAGCCGCGGCTCCAGCGGGTCACCCGCGGCTGTACCGCGGTGCCGATGCTCCCTCACAAGCTGGTAACGACCACTTCGCACTTCCCGCGCCGCGCCCTCCCGCCACCGCGCCGCCTCCGGGGCCCCGGGGGCGATGGCAGCAGAGGCGCGGGGCCTTCCGGGTGCGGGGTCCCCCGGGAGCCGTTCCACAGGCTCCGCCCGCGCAAGCCCCACTCCCGCTCACCGCCGAGCCGCCTCTGGAAGCTTCTGCGGCGCGCGGGCAGGTGTCCCTTGGGCCCGCCCCTCACCGTTCTAACGGTACACCGGCCGCGCGGGCTCGTCCCTTCATCCCTTCATCCCTTCATCCATCCCTCCCTCTTCCCCGTCCCCTGGCTGAGGCAGCTTCCAAAGCGTGCAGGCACGGGCCGCCGTCCCGCAGGCGGGTTTCCTGCTTACCGGTCAACCCCGATATCGGCAATAGCCCCCGTGGGCCCCATTAGGGCGGGCAGAAGGGATTTGCGTTCATTGTTCCACTTGAAACGCAAAGGTTATAAAATTTAATGGCCACATGACAAGGAAACTATATGAAACACTCGGAGATTTACACTTTACGCTCTTCGGGCTTGCGGGCTGAGATTCGCTTTACAATAGGCAGGCGATGCAACCTGTGGTTGGAGCACGGAGGTTTTTCTGACAGTTTCCTTTTTTTCCTTTATTTTTCGACCTTGCAGCCTGGTATTCAGTTCCTGCAGCACCTCCGAAGTAAAACAGAAACACAGCTTGCATCTTCTGTCAAGTATTTATTTCTTTTGTCCTGTTAACATGTAATAATGAAAGGAATTGCAAGGATTTTGGAGGGGAGGGATAAAAAGAATGAAAGCAGGAGAAAGGAATAAAACCTCCCAACATAATGGCTTGATTTCTCACAGCATGTGCAGCACAAATGAACAGTAAAAACATACCACACAAAAACGCAAAGGCAACATTTGCTAAAAGTTCCAAAGAAAAAAGCCCATCGTGAGCACCCCTGAGCAAACTTCACGATTAAATCCTCAGAGCCTTCACTTTCCAGAGCCCATTTAGCACATTTAGCCAATACTTTGGGAGAACAAGGCCGGCTTGTCCAGCACGGCTTGGTTTAAAGCATGGAAAGGTTGCAGTTGTGGCACTGAGGAGAAACTGTAATCTAAGGTACACAGGTCAAGTACAAGTGGGAAAGCCCCATTACAAATTTGTCACTGGGTTTGTGTGTTCAGGGCAAAGTCAGAAACAGTTCTAATTTTATGGTGCTTGTCAGACCTCTTTGTTAGAGAGGGTGAAGTTTTTACAATAAAATACCATCCCGGTGGTTATGTGTTTGTCTCGACGCTAACATCTTGGCAGTGGCAGAACTTGCCTTTGATCCGTAAGTTGGGAGCTTCCTATGCAGACTGTAAAGGCTTTAGGGTGACCCTAAGGGTGGTACCGTCAGTACAACCGTGTGTTGTCTCAATCTGTAACACTGCAAGACTGCACAATTTTCTGTTTCACCCTTGCCCTGTGCATAGGATACAATGGAAGTACTCTGGGAAGGGCAAGGTTAGCAGGGGTGCCTATCAAAATACTGGCCTTGAGGTTTGGAGAGATGGGTTTCAAATCTGTACCCCAAAACCAGAGTGAAGAGGGTGAATATGCGCATCAGGTGAATGGAGTTATGTTCTGCAGCAAGCACAACCTTCTTCACCTGTGTTCTCACTGCACTCAGACTGCTGCTTCTTCTACATTTGCTCACTTTCCAGATTGAAGTGGCAGATTTATAACATTTGTGGATTTATTTTCTTAAATGAACTAGGGGTGAGTATGCAGCAAAACAAACCCCAAGGAATCATGTCATTCCCCTCATATGAAAATATGCCATGCCCTGATGTCAGGAGGTGACTTTTATGTTAATTTACTATTTTCAGGATCAGCACATCATTCCCTGATGATCTGAGGCTGAGAGACATGAATCTGGTGAAAGAAACAAAACTGAACTGTGAAAGTAAAAACAAATGCACTTTTGACAGTATCCCAAGTTAGATTTTTCCCTTTAAAATGTCTGTAAGCACATTTTTGATCGCAAGATTGGAATATGTCATGAGAATGTATTCGAGTATGCATTTGCATTAATTTTGCTGCCAGAAGCCATCTCACAGTCATCCCCAGACATACTGGAGCCCCTAGAAAGCTTTTTGTGGGATTGGAGGGCGTCCAGCCCAGGGAAAGCAAAGCCACCATGGGATGTGGATGGACAGTTCCACAGGAACACTACACACTAATGAATGGCAAGTGCTCGAAGCAGTAGTTATGGTGAATAGCTTGCAACGAAATCACTGTTTGAGAATTGTTAAGTATATAAATGTTTGATAAATGAAAATTTGAAAGAAGCTGTTTAAAAATAATCCACTGAAAGCAGGTTAATTTTACAGCAAGGATTTCCATTGTGAACAGTAATACTAGCTGAAATGATCTTCTAAAAGAGTAGAAGTTGCCCGTCCAGCCTTACAGCATATCCAAGATGATCCATACTTTATACTGCAACAGGACACTTTTAGGTATCATCAGAAAATCTATTTTTGTATTCCTGAATGATAAATTACCAGAACAAATCCAACAGCAGTGTTTACCCTGGGTAATGGAAATACAGGGCTTGCACTTCAGTTATTCAGACCGATGGAAAAGGTTCATGTATTTTTATTTTCTATTGAGTAGTGATCTATAAAATGCCAGTAGATCTAGTTTGATTCCTTGTTGCAGAAAGCAGGGATGTTGCACTTACACCTACCATTTGCACTCACTGGACTTTTCATGCAGATACTGCCCGTTTCAGCAAACCTTCCTGCTTTAATGGTTTGAATTACAGCTCATGATTCCTCCTTTAACGGTTTGAATTACAGCTCGTGATTCCTCCTTTAACCATAAAGTGATGTTCTGGGCAGCCACTATGTAAGAGTCCTTCCCAGTTCAAACTCAGATCCTGTAGGTGTTAAAAAGAACGTGCAGTTCTCAACTTGTTAGGTAGAAGTAATGCTGGCTTGCTGGGATTTTTGTACGCTTCATGCTTTAAAGGAAGCTAATCTCAAAGATAGTTAGGGCAGTTTGCAGTATTAACGCATGAGAAGGTGTGATGAACACCAGCACACACAAGTGAGACTGCTTGGAGGGAAGGCACAGGGATGAGCAACCTGCATGAATAGCATTCTGGCTCAGAAAATCTCAAAACACAGTCCTCCCCAACAGGAACAACTGGAAGAGACAGCCAAAATGCTGAAAAATGAAGGAATCAGCAAAAATCAGACCTACTGTAAGCCCAGCTAAAATAAACTCAGCATGGCTCCTGTGGCTCATTCAAAAGAACAAACGCCTTGTCTTCTCTGGAAGTTCATTTACAAGAACTCAGTTCATTGAAGAAGACAGGATATAACTTGTCTTTTATATGCTGTGAGGAGCCATTGGCAAACCTGACTGGCAATATGAAGAGGTT
Source organism: Pezoporus occidentalis (assembly GCF_034315485.1). Taxonomy (NCBI): domain Eukaryota; kingdom Metazoa; phylum Chordata; class Aves; order Psittaciformes; family Psittacidae; genus Pezoporus; species Pezoporus occidentalis. The sequence continues at coordinate 201,343 of NW_026914383.1, forward strand.
TCAAAGGGAAATACTGAAGATTGCAACACTACCTATGAGATAGCATCATAGAAAACGTGACATCTCCAGCCAGAAAGCCTCAGTGCTCCTAAATACTGGGCTTAAGAACTTGTCAAAATTATTTTATTATTTGATGTAGGGATTGATTGCTGTGAGGAGTAACTGCCTGAACTTAAAAACAAATTATAGTTTTAACATACGTAAACTTACAATTCTATAATTTGGCTGAACAGAGGGGATGTGTATTAGGAAATCTTTTTCTAACTGGAATGAAGATGCATCGACTCTATAGAATCATAGATTAGAATCATAGAATAGTTAGGGTTGGAAAGGACCTTAAGATCATCCAGTTCCAACCCCCTGCCACGGGCAGGGACACCTCACACTAAACCATCTCACCCAAGGCTCTGTCCAACCTGGCCATAAACACCGCCAGGGATGGAGCATTCACAGCTTCCCTGGGCAACCCATTCCAGTGCCTCACCACCCTTACAGTAAAGAATTTCTTCCTTATATCCAATCTAAACTTCCCCTGTTTAAGTTTGAACCCATTATCCCTTGTCCTGTCACTTCAGTCCCTAATGAAAAGTCCTTCCCCAGGGGGTAACGGGTAACTATGTTTAAACCAATCAAAGGGAGGTCAGAAGGCTCAATGCTACAACCCTGTAACAATGGAAGTTGAGCAGTCTATTGAATGTTTGAACATAGTTGTTGGTACTCAACTTCTTTGGGTTTTGACATATGTAGCAACTTTTGCTGCAGGACATCAACACTTCTTGTTTTCATTACTTGTCTGTTTCAGCATCAAGATCCCTCCTAAAGAAATTTAGCACTGTATTTCATTTGATGTTACACTCCAAAGTGTAAACCTCACACTATATTAAACCTCAGCTACGTCAACAGAACAACAGAGAAGCTGAATGTTTTAGGGTTCAAAGGTATTATAATAGTTGATGTGGGTGAAGGAAGGATTTTTGCAATAGCATACAGTTGAGAAACATGTCAGATTGCTAATACTGAATATTCAACAATATTAGAACATTGAAAGTTACAGACTATTCAGCTGATAAAGCACATGCACTGTTGCTTGCTGGTGTCTCTCTGCTGCCTTTTGCACAGCCCTTAGAAGAGCAGCAAACTATTGCCCAGCTCTGCAAGTATTCTCCATGAATTTGCAGTTCCAGTGGGAATCCAGAAAAAGACCACAAGGTATTTTGTTGCTGGGGAAAAGAAAGCCAAGGAATAGCTCACAACTGTGATTCTGTTTAATCCTGTTGCTGATTTGAGTCAATCATATTCTTCTCACTTTATTATTTCCCATAGGCAAAATGTGGCCTAAGACCTCAAGGAATAAGCTAAGAGCTGCTGTAGCTTCTCTTTCTGGTATCTGAGCAAGTTGTCTTCATTCTCTAAGGCTGAGACTGAAGAACTGCTCTGTTCTCTGATGGATTTTTTTTTCTAATAAGCAATTATTTTTCTATATTCAACAGTTGAGTGATCAGGGACTTGTCACCTCTGCTCTTACTTGTAACATGCAGAGTTGCAGGGGGTGTAATGACCATGTGAGGGAACTGACTTCACTATGGCATGTCTGCCTGAAATCAGCATTCCCAGCAGGCTCAAGGAAGAGGACCTGTGTGTTCCACTATCACTTGTTTTCCATTACAACCATTTCCATCTTCTGTTTATGTTTTTCTGAGATGAGCCCTTTTTATTATAAACTCTGATTTCATATGACAGCATTTTCATGTAGCTAAAATACTCCAGAACCCGTATCACCCCTTCATTTGTTGCAGTCATTTCTCTGCACAAAGGCACTAACTGCAATGAATTGTCTCCTTTTCTTACAGCTAATGTTAACAGTGTAAGTGGCAGAGCAGTACCTGGGAACGCTCATCAGATCAAGAGCAATGCCCAAAGCAGAAGCCTAATGTTGAAAAGGAAGATGAAGCAGCATTTTGGTTAACATATTCACAATGCCCAGTGTTTGCACAGAGCGGCTCAAGGGAAGGAACTAGTCAGGGTTGAAATCTAAGGCAGGAGTTCTGGAAGTCACATAGGCTACTCTCAGACACCCTTAGGTGCCTGACCTCACTGCAATACTTGGTTCTGTACTGGCTATCACGTGTCATCTCATTCTTTAATCAAAAGCATCTCGTGGGACCACAAGTTTAAATCCATTTGTTCAGTGCTTCTGTGTACTGCAGCTTTCCATGCCCTCTTCCTCTGTATCAGTGTGCTTTAACAGCGGTTTGCTCGTAACCAGTATCAGTGGCAAACTGCCTCAGAAGATCTGTAGGTAGTCAATTTTAGAAGCCAGGGTCACTTTCAGTCAGAAGTTAAAAGACTTCTGACATGTCCAGATTTAAGGCATTGATATTCCAACAGTATTTCCTTCCAGTAATTCCACATGGCTTTGGGAATGAGGATGCTTGGGGAAGATGTCAAACAAGTTTTCACTTTTGTATTCTTTTCATTATCATTTGATTAATATAGACAGGGAAAATTCATGCCTAGGATGCTTGTCTGTGAAAAGCCTGAACAACACAGAGGCAACTCTTTCAGATAAATAAAATCTGAATTAAAAAAAAAAAAACCTTTGAATAAGAAAAAAACAGGAAACTGAACCACATCTACTTGGGAGCACTTGGTCAGGATGATTACTAACACAAGCCAGAGAACCACGTCCTTGTAATACCTGGGCACGATGGATGGCACAAGAGAGCAAACAGTAACTGGCTACAAAGCTAATGAACTGCTTTTTAGGGCATGATGACCCATAAGAATGAAGAGTAACAATGTGCCGCTTTTATAGAGTTTGGATGGAAATCACACGCCTCTAGTGTCAGCTAACTGCAGGAATATGAGGTGGCGTCTCACCACTGTCTGTTTAGGGCCATTGCACTCCCTCTAGAATTGCATCTGTCCTCTGTTTTCTTACATGCTTACTCATGCTCAGCTCAAACTGGAGTGCTTTCTTCTGTCATTTAAGGAGGAACTGTTCTTTTCTAGATTTATGCACAAATCAACATACACATTTGCCTCAGGGTTTTTTTTCTGCATTAGTATGTGACAATGCCCATAGCAAAGGTGAGCATAAGGAACTATTAAGTTTGACTCTGTGTCCCCAAGGGTGTGAAGATACAAATTGTTTCCTCAGAGGTCTGGCCCTTTCAGTTGTACCCAGTCCACACAGTTTGTTTCTGCTAAAGCATTAGAGGCATCTGTTACAGAAGCAAAAGAGGGTGTTACGTTTCAAGGAAAGATGACAGGAGCAGAAGAAACTCACTACCTGCCATGGTACTGGCAGCACTCAGGTCATCCATAAATAAGTCTATAGGCTAGGGTAGCTCAGACCCATCAAAGCAGAGCCTGGTGTTCTTCACACATTACCTTGACGATCTGACTCTCCTCAGGAATACAGAAAGGGTTATTTCTGTTGAAGCTGCCATTCCCTGAGAGGATTGAAGAACGGTACTGAGGTGATTTTAGTAAACTAGAGGGTGAGAACTGGGGCAGTTTAGCAGTCAGAAAAGTGACCAAATTGCCATCTTCCTGTAGGAAACAGTGGATAAAGGAGAATGACTAGCAGGGAGAAGATGAGTTCTGCTTTTCTTCATGTCATCTCCAAGTTAGTTGCTGAAATCTGTGAGAGAGCCAGAAAGCCTCAGCAATCCTAAATCTGTCACTATTCACATCTCAGATTCTCCTTTAGAAAAGCAAAGAGGATTCTGTTAACTAGAGAATGTAACTGCTGCTTGTGGCTGACAGGTTTTGCTCCGTCTCCAAACTCCAGCAGGGTGAGAAGCAGTAACAGGTTGGAGGATCTTAGCACCAGGGAGGCAAGTGATACAAAGGCAGCGCAGAGTATTCTGATTCTCAGGGCGGTTGGTTGGTTGGTGAAAATGCAAGATTACATTTGGCATGATCTTGCTTTACCCCCAAACTTACGAACAAGTTGCTGTCAAAAATGTGGCAGTCACCAAGATTAAGTTTATTAAAGCTCCATGAAGACATAAAACCAAAATAGATGATCCAAGGTCACTCTGTATTCTTTTCTCAACCGCTGCAGTTCAGCACAAGGAAAGCATGAGGCCGCATTAATGTCTGCTGCAAACAGATGTATCCTCTTCAATATAAATGCACCCATTTATGCTTTGCCTGTACTGAGTCTGTGACTGGGTTTTTATGGGATTTGGCAACTGCAGCACTATCTGTTAATATCTGAAGGTGGGAGTGTTCAGGGAGTTGTCTGAAAGGAGATGGGATCATACCCACCCACACTTATTAACACCTTACATGAAAGTAAAACAAGTTCCTCTTTACGAACATCAGAATCACTTGCCCAGGCACTTTCTGTGAAGTTCCCATCTTCAGGGCTTACTTCTTTTCTTCATCCTGCTAAAACCAAGCTATCAGCAGGGATACGGCTGGAAGAGCCTTTTAAATTTCACCAAAGTTGCATAAGGGAACATGATTTTTGTCTTTTCCTCATCAAAACCAAAATACAAACTCACATGAGGAGTAAGATTTACTTACATAGGACTCCTCCTCTCCCTGCCCTGCCTCACTGATTCTGAAAAATACTTTGTATGAACACCAGCCTCTGAAAGCACCTGGAACTTAAAAATCCTCCCATTAAAACAGAGTCTTTGATATCAGGAGAGCATATGTCCCAAAACAGCTAACGTTTCTCTATAGTTCATATCTTAAACCAGCAGCAATCTCCTGAATAAAAATGATGGTAAGAGGTCTTCTACTTCTTCACAGATTGGAGCAAGTAAAACTAATTTCATATGAAACTTTGGTGACATGTTCCTACAGCTTCACCTAGACTCCTCCAGCAGGATAATAAATACATACCTGGATTTCAACTTACTCGAGAGTCTTTGTCTAACATCTGGCTTCAAGATGGTGGCACAGAGAAGTGCAGTGATGACATAGGAAAACAGGAGGGAAAAAACCTAGTGCAGTGGAAAGCAGGAGGCGGTGGAGAGAGCAGGGAAAACCAAAATTTAAGTAAGTCAAGGGGTGGAAATTCCTCTGAGAAGGCCTTAGGCTTCAAGAAAGCTTGTGGACATTTGTAGCACTTTGAGATTACCTAATACTAACCTTATGTGAAGGGGACACTAGACCTCAGCAGGCATTTCAGAGGAGCCTTTCTGTAAAAAACAAGTCTTCAAATGTGTGCATCCAGATTTGCAAGTAGCTCACTGAATGAAGAGCATTCTGTCTTGCAACACTCGCAAGAAATTCTCTTACCCAACTCTTCCTTACTATTTGAAAAGCAAACTCAGTGTTTTCCTCATTATTTTCTGTTTGCTGCATACCTCTCCCCCACTGTGACTGCTATTTGACCTGCTGTCCGCTCAGAGACCCTGAGGGAAAGAGAGAGGGAAGTTTGTGTGCGTGTACATGTGAGGAGTGAGATGATGAGAGTCTCAGCTATGTTCTGACTTGTTTATATTCATTAGAAAGAAATCAACAGCACTTGGTATGCAAGACAATCTCTGATGATAGGGAACATCTTTTATGCAGCACAGGAAAAGAGCAGATTCATCTGAGGATTTGGGAACGCGTGGGGACTTCATTTCAGTGTGTGTACAAGCTTTTATCTCCCTTTTGCATTAGGATATTATCAAATAATAGAATCTCAGCATAAAGGTTTAATTAAAGGAGGACAGCACCCTCTTTCACTAATTGTTTGCTCTTGCATCTACAAGTCTGGCACGCTTGGGATTAATGAGAAACCAGTAAGGATCAGAGTGCAGAAGGGTAGGTATGTCTGATCATCCCTTCCCAAGTGCCTTGTGATAAATATGGTACCTTCAGTATTTCTGGCAGATCTTGGAAGGGTTCTCCCCTCATTGCACTTGTGTTTTCAATGAACTGGGTTTCTTCTCAAAAAATTGACAAAAAAATAAAGCTGAAAGAATCTATGAGGGTGGGTGTCAAAATCACAGATCAAAGTTACTTTTCATCCTCTCCAGAGAGCCTCAGACATCTAGGAATTCAAAACAAAACTCCACTGTAAGAAACATTTCCAAAGCTGGCACAGTGCTACAGCTTGTATGTTCTGTGCACTTAGAAGGGAAGCACTGACCCAGCCAGGAGAGCTCCTCAGAACACCCCCACAAGCAGAGGAGCTTGTATCAGTGGCACCTTGGGTGCTGTCTTCCTCTTGAACTGCTCAAGAAGATACATAGCTACTAGTTTTTAACATTCAATTCACATCATTGCACCTAAATCACTGGTCTCCATTCTACATGGCAGAACCAAAGAAGTATTTCAAATACAGGTCACAGCTTTTCTGCTGTAAATCAAGTCTCTCAATGAATTTGGGCATATATGAAGGTTTTCCTCTTCTACACTTCTGTACATAAGCTCTTACTTTCTGAAGAAATACTACTTTTCCTTTCTAGAGCATGTTCCATTTGAATTTGCCGAGTTTTTGGCAAACATTTAGGTAGTCAGACTTACAACTCTGAGGTAGGGACACACTATAAATATCTGCTTTGCAGGTCAGGTTTGAAATTATGCAGTTTGCCTCAGGTTACAGAGGACATTTACAGAAAAGCTTGAAATTCAACTCAGGAGCCTTAAATTCACTCCTTTAACCAGGTTGCCTTCCTTGAGGCACTCATTCAGGTGTTCTCCAGTTGGGCTTGCTGCTTCCTTGTATTGCAATTACATTAATTCCTCTTTTAGTAGGGTTCCAGCTATGTTACTGTGTCTAGTGCTGCACGCTGCATCTGGCACAGGAATGCAGTGTTGCTCTTACTAGGCTGTCAAAGAGAATGTATCACCACAAAAATAAATAATGTCTAGCTGCTTCTGGCATTTCAGTCCCAGCAGTATTTATCACTTCTGGCTGATCAGTGCCTGACTAAATGCCCCTAACAAACAATGGGTATAGTCCCAGTTGAATTCAGTGTGCATTTAATCAGGTCTTTGCTAACTGTGCTTCCAAACTTCACATTTCATACGGACTAAAGTACTGTCTCTTTTGTTTTTAGACCATTATTCCACTTACTTCACTGTTCAGATTCAAACAATGGATTTTCTGCATGGATTATGTCAGTGAATGTATGTTTGTATATGCAGACTCTAGTTTTAGTTCTAGATTTAGTTCCTCCCCAGTGTGATGCTGCCTACCTGCATGGCAATCTGGGATTAAAGCTGAAAATATATATGTATTTTATCATAAATGAACAAAGATACCCAGAAAGACAAATTTCATAGATGAGTTCAGTGACAGAAAGAATCTTCCACTATTCAAACTATTCCACTATTCAATGCTCTTTTGACGGAGCATTCCCCTCCAGCCTTCTCAAGTGAAGTAAGACAGCTTTCCTGAGCCCAGTACAGTCCTTCCAGACAGAAGTCCTGGGTGGCCCTTATCAAAGAAAACATTGCCCCACAGTTTGTTCCTTCCCTGATGTGATTTGGGAACAGCTTCATGAAGGGATGTAAAGTGAAGGAAGGGAAGGAAGCTTCCATTAAATGTCCGTAACTTTTAGTTCTTTAAAGTATTTTTTAAGTTCCTCATTGAAAAAGCTGAAATGAAACCAGAAGCAGCTTGTAATCACAGTTCCTCTGAAGAGGGCAGAAAGAATGCATGGGGTGTGATGTGCTGAAACAGCCTACAGACACTTTAGGAACAAAAATTACATCTTAAAACTATGAGTAGATTTAACAATTGAACTCTAAAGAATTAACCATCATATAAACATTTCACACTTTTTGTTTTTCTTTCCAAGGGTCCATAGTCTAGTTATTCAATCTTGTGCAAAGGTCATGTTACTATGGATATGACCTGCAAGAAATGTGTTGCCTCAGAGCAGTGCAAGTCACATGAACAGGCTGAAAGCCAAGACTGCTGATTCACAGCCTTGTCAGGATTTTCATGCTTGTGCTGGTTCCACTGAAGAACAGTCCTTGCACCATTAAGTCTATGTTCGTCCTTTGAAAGTATTCATGCAGGTGTAGCTCCCAGAAAACTTGTGGATTTCTTCAAGTGCTGCCTGAGGGAGAATGCTGTAGAGAAGCAGAAAGAAAATAAGCAGACCAGACAAACAAACCACTTAGTCTGTTTTAGTAAGAGGATGTGCAAATATGCATTTATGTACACACATACATAAGCATACATATTCTCAAAATGAGCCACTGAGGGTGCACAGACAAAACATGTCAGTATCCTGCTGTTGAGTAGGTCTAAAGGGAGAAAGTTCTATCAAGTTGCTCTTTCTCTACAGAAATATTTATCCAAAAAGGTCTGTAAAAACTGCAAATTGGAAGATACCATCATGTTTTATTCCTCCCCAGTTCTGTGTAGAATCTTGAACTCTGAAATACACAGATATAACCTGAATGCTTTGGTTAACCTGCCATCTGTTTGTGCTAGGCATGTGCCCTTGTTATCATAAGGCATGGATAGAGATCTGATTCCTGACAACTACTGTAAAGGAAAATGGATTATTAATTCTTACATTACAAGAGAAGGAGAATGGCGTTTTTTCAGCCTGTAGAACTTATGGGAACTTTTGAGAGTATCACAGAGCAAAGTATTTATTGTGAATTATTTTTCTTGTTTGCAATGCAGTATTGTAACTATTTTCCACAGAAATCTCGTGACCTTGTTTCAGTTCCTGACTGAAGCAGGTTTTTCAAAGGCTTTAATGGAAACTCTCATGGAAACCCAATTTTAAATGTCCTTCCTCTTTAGTTGTTTCAGGATATGAAGTTATGACTTTCTTTCCTTGGGGACTTTAAAATTCCTGTCCTAATCATACACAAAAATACTTTTTAACAGTTTGATTACTTTAGCACAAGGAAATACAGCTGTGATGTACATACCTTGTTGTGCAGAAATCCTTTACAACACAGAGCCTGGAGCCCAAACAGTGGCTTACTAAATCCAAATCAGCTCCATGCATGTTAATTGTTAAAAAATTTCCTAGATACAAATACTAGTTCAGACCTCAGGAATCCAAATTTGGGGAGTGAAACTTGTTTCATAAAAGGGTCATATCCAGGCAAAACATCTATGAAGGGAATCTCAAGTAGTTTTTGCTTCTATATGTCTTTCTTGGGAAGGGACGGACAAATCTGATCCTGGATACTGGGTTATGGCCAAACTCTTTGACAGACACAGAGGGACTGTAAGCCAGTCTTGCTAAATGGGTGAGGCTATTGCTGGGCAAAGGAAATATTTACCTCTTTAGGATGACAAGAACATGCATTGTCCACGGAAGGAGCAGGAATGCTTGATTCATCTGAACTGCTTCTACTGTCCTCCTAGCCACTGTCTCTGGCTTGAGAGGAGGAAAAAGGTTAGGGAACCTAAGTAAATAAAGTAAAAAATAAAATAATTATTTGTTAACCATCCTCATGCTTTAAGATATCACTGTCCAAGTCCTGTTACTCACTAAGCTATCGCTGGTTTCTGGCATTCAGACATGCCCAAAGCAGGCTGGAAGAAGCAGAAAGTTCCAGTTTCAGCCAGAATGCTGGAAACAGAAAACCCAGTTCCAACCAGTACTGCTGGTTTAACTAAATGTTATGAATGTACACGTTGGTGCCTTCAGGAAAAAGTGGCAGAGTGTGCTTAGAACCTCAATTCAGGGATTTTCTTAAACTGCATGCAAACTAATCCCAAAATGCTGTCATTTCAGTGTTGTTGTTTTTCCTCTTCCTCTCTATTGCTCTTTGATTGATCCAAATTCTTGACAGGTGAAAAGTATTGCTTTTAATACCAAACAGAAGGCTTTTCCCAGCTCCAGCAATAGCTTGACACTGCAGATTTTCTTGTCTAGCAGAACACTAGCACTAACTGTATTAGTAAGTTACTTTGTCCATTGTAAAAGATCAATTTGGTCAGCTTTTAGTCTTTGAATTTAGTTTGTTCTTTTAGATTGAGGTTGAAAGGGGAGGTACTGACAGCTTTACTTCAGGAAGTGGCTGTCGTTCCTTTCAGTAGAAAGAATTAAGTATTTCAATGAATAAAGAAGGAATTTGTACTGTTAATTCTCAAGTAATTTGTAGACTGCGCCTCTTAAATGACCTCAGCTTTCAGATTACCTCCCTTCCCTCTGTGGTGACTGCATATGGCCTAAATACACTCAGGGAAAATAACTTTCAGCTTTCTATGCAGAAGCAAACATCTCACTTGGTAAGGCAGGCTGTGTGAATATGCCAGCAACCAAAGGAACCAGTCTGATGAGTCCCTGCTGGCCTAGAGTGACCCTCTGTTTGCAGGCAGCCAAATGAGACATCAAATTCTCTTAACTAAATAAAGCATTAATTAGGAGTGTATTGTGATGATTCATTTAAGATGAGATGCTTTATTCTAGTTCCCCTTGACTGACCTGATTCTCATGCCCTGAAACATCTCTGTGCTGGTGTGAAAGGGCAGGACTGTTGTGGCATTCACTCCAGGGCAGTCGAGCAGCCCTAACGTCAGGCTCTCCATAAAGGCAAAGGATGAGGCTTTGGAGGTGCAATAGTCAATGGCACCAGGGATAGCTGACAAGGCCAGGACAGAATTCAGGCAAACGATGTGTCCCTTCTGCAACTCCAGCATCCTTGGCAGGAATGCTTTGGTGGTCTGAAGAACAACAGTGTTAAAAAAAAGAACATCAAATACTGTCACTACTGGGAAAAATCAAATTTTTAGACTTTTTTTCCCTTGGCTTTTCCCCTCACATTGTTTTTTCTGTGTCCTTTTCACAACAGACTGATTTTACCAAGCATTGTTTAAAAAGACCTAGTAACAGCCACGTTTTTGCTGGCTCCTGTCACTCACTCCCAATTCCAATTGCATGTGATTGGTACAAGAGTTCCTCTTACCCAGAACTGTCCCAGGGTGTTTATATGTTGTGATTTGAGCAGTGCATCATCATCGCTGTCCATCAGGCTCTTCCCATGGACCACAGCAGCATTGTTCACCAGGATAGTGATATCACCCACCTTCAGAAAAACCCAAATTCCGTGTTACAACTAATATCTATCCTTGTGAGCTGGCAGTCACCACTAGATCTCAGTATCTGTTATTACCTAAATATGTTATTATTTTCCTAGCTTTCGACATTCTTGCTTATAGGGCTTGTAATCATTTAGAACAGGTAGCTGGACTCTATACAACACAATCTGGATGGTTACCCCTCTTTTTTTCCCAATATGCCAATCTATTTTTTTCCTTATCAGTCAGAGTCATTACTCAGTGCTGTCCACAAACAGTGCTTCTACACAGACACTAACCTTCTCCCGCACAGCTTTGGCCTGCTGATAGACCTCCTCTCGATTTCCTACATCACAGATGAAATAATGACATTCTGTCCCCATCATCCTGATTTCCTCTGTGGTCTCCTTCAGGCATTTCTCAGTTCGACCCCACAGGATGATCTGCAGCAAGAAACTTTTGTTAGAGTCAAACTGCTTCTGCTTCAAATCTAAAATAATTAAAACATGCTTCCTAACTTCAACAATTTGATGAATATCTTTGTTGTGTTTTCACTGCCAGCCCTTTGCATTGTTTCATTTAGAACTAACAATGATTTTCTATTACATGGGGATGGGACTTGAGTATCCTGAAGGTAGCTGTATCCCAGTGCTGATACACTATTGGCAGGTTCTTTACAAGCAATACAAAATGCCACATCTTTAGCCTAATGCGACAAATCTGTGAAACATTTGGCGAATTTTCTGTATCACAGAATTTCAAACCTATCCCTGATTTTGCTATACACACACAAAGATAACTTTCTTCTAAAATCCCAGACCTTCCTATATATCTGGTATGTCATCTGCTTCTTGTTCTACATTTGGAGACAGCATCTGCTCTGCAGTAAAACATGTTTTTTCAGCATATCATCTGTAACTATTTGCAGTGCTGTTTGCAGGCTGGTGTCCTAACTGCAGTTCAAACAAGAGATTCATCCTGATACATAGATCTGAAGTGAGAAATTTCAAGCACGAATTCATTTTGCAACTAATATATGCAAGATCACTCTTGCCATTCCCATTTAACACAGGAAAGATGATACAATACTGCTTGTACAAAGAACAACTGTGAATATCCACAGAAACAAAACATTTCATGCTTCCATCGCTGTATTTCAAACATTCATCTACCAATAAGAAGGTTCAACCAAAACATTTTTTCCTGGTATATAACCTTCTTTTCTAATTTTTTTTAAGGTTACTCACCTGGGTTCTCAACCCTTTCCTAAATGAGTCAAATTTATAACAATATAAATCATTACTACAAATAATAATTTAATCCCATTTATAAGTCATTGCTACATCTGTGAACATAAACACACACAGACTGATACAGTTCTAGTCTCAAAATCACCAAAGGGCTAATAAGTTGGTTAACTAGAAACTTCAGAGCACATATAAATACGCCAGAGCCACTTCATGGGAAATCCTATCTCAGGTGAAGTAATTTTCAAGGAAAAACCCATTAAAAACCTTCAAAACTGCAGGAAAACATCTGGCTAAAAATGGGAGCTTGTGTATTGGCCTGTCCTCGAAAGCCTCAGCACATCACCCGTAGCTATCAGGCTTTGGCATCTGCACAGAGCTTGTAAAACCAATGGCTATTTACTCACTGCTGAACTCAGAGCTAGACTGGGGGATAATTCTTATGCCTACTCTGCAGACTTGACAGGAAACCAAGAACATGTGAGAAATTTCACAAGCTTTCAGGAAATATTTACAAAATACCATTCAGCTACAAGCACACACATACTTGCTCTCTCTTTCACAACCTACACCTCTGTTGGAAAGGGAAGAAAAAACATTCCAAAATGTCAGCCTTAAGCATCAAGTCTGATGCCTACTCTGCAACAGGGTGAACACTTCAGCCTCTTAGGACTGGATCAGTCAAATGAGACAGTAAAAAATGAACTGACAAGTTGAAGAGTGATGGAAGGTAGGAAAGGAAGAGAAAGAGAATTAATGCGGCAGACAAGGCCAGATTGGACAGACATGGGCGACATGGTCTAGTGTGAGGCATCCCTGCCCATGGCAGGAGGTTGGAACTGGATGATATTAAGGTCCTTTCCAACCCAAACCATCCTATGCTTGTATGATTTTATGACAAGAGGAATGAGGCAACAAACAGACCTCACATACCCAGCACTCCAGGTTTCCCCCTGCTATTGCAAAATAAAAAGTAGATCCCTCACTCTTCACTTTAATCTGTTTCAAACATCCACACAGCCTCCTATTCCCAAGAGCTGCCACTGATGCACTGGATGTCAGGAAAGACATGGAAGAATCATAAACAAAGGATGACCTGTCAAAGGAACATCTGTCTGTGATGCAGCTCTTGGACATAACATTTTTTATGTCCGAACAGTTACTTTGGGACCTTTAATATCCTACAGGCAAGTCTTGCGAGGTGACCCCATTAAAATCCGGGCCCTCTGGGGAAGACAGAATTTGCTGGTTCTCCTGCTGACAGCATTAACTTCAGCACTGATTCTTTTTCCATGGGAAGTTTTTGTGTCCTTGATATTGTTCACACTCAGGTGAAAGCTTCAGCCTGAGTAAGAAAAAAGCAGCAAATAAAAGGACATTCTTTTGTGAGAGGGGAAAGTTCCCCAATGACACAAGAGGTTTCCTGCCGTCACTGCTGCTACTTTTTACAGATGGATAAAACGCAGAACTCAATACAACCTGCTTTTGGTCCAAATTCAAGCTTGACTGCTCCTACAAGACATATAAGACTTTTAATTTCCTTCTGACATCTTGCCAAATTAAATTGGCAAGGGCTTCCCTCTGGCCTCTGAGGGTATCACATCTTACAGAGAGACAAGACTTTCAGTTGCTGCATTAGCTTCCTAATTGAGGTTTCTGTTGCTCCTGATCTCTGTCTTTACAGAAGGCTTTGGCTTAGTGTTCCTTTGTAGGCAATACTTGTCTCCTCCTGCCTGCACCAGTTTCACCAAGGTTCTCCTAGGTCTACTGTTGTGGCCTGAGATTTCCTACAAACCTCCCTGCTCTCCTGAATTCACCTCCTTCTGCAAAGCCTGCAATTAGGTGAGTTGCTGCTCATGAGCTGGAACTCATAAGGTTGGGTTATTTGTAACATTCTTACTACATTAAGAGTCAGGGAGAATTGTGCATGTTCCCAATGCTCCTGAACAAACCCTTCTGCTCACTGGAGGCTTAGGCCTGGAGAGAATGACTTACAGACAAAGAAATTCCTGCTTGGGACAGAGGAAAATGCAGAGAAATAGAAGAGAAAGGAGACACGGCTTTCCTCATTACGCAGCCTGTCAGGATGTTGCACAGCCACCCATTCACGGTTAATTTAATGGTGGATAGAGGAATATTTAATTTGTGTTTCGGATAAGTTCTTGGACAGACAGTTTTCCGTCCTGGAAAGAATCCAGCCCCACTTCTTCTCCCCTTTCAGCTCTCATCATACTGTCCTGCCAGCCCCTCCCTACCACACTAGACACGCTTTCCTTTCAGAGAGTTACTGACCAGAAAATTGCAGAGGGCAGGAGCCCGGGGAGGTTGTTTAATCCCCGTGGCAGCTCCTGGAGGCTCCCTGCCCGCTGGTTAGCCCTGGGTGACCCGGGTGGTTGGCAGCCAGGGAGGCAGGTGGAAAGTTACAGCAATCCCTTGTGCTAGGGCTGTGATGAGAGCCGGGCAGCAGCAGGACAGGCGTCTTCCTACTGTCGGGTGTAGGAAAGCAGAGATTTATGGTGACAGAGGAGCTTAGCACGGCCTCCTCTTCATTAACTTGAAAGTAGGCAAGGGCTGTGACATCACAGCTTAGTGCAGATTTTCCCAGGATTTATTCATGAGTGAAGTTTTGCAAACCAAACCTTATCTCTAGATCTTCTCCCCTCTGGCAAGTCACAGAGCTCCTTATCTGGCTTTAGGAAAATCATTTCAGCTGGAGTGGCAGGCTCTGCAGACACTGCATCCTCTGCTCCCGGAGGAGTCGTTTAACTTTGGACTTAATCTGCTAATGAGACATGCCCTGAGGTCGGAGGGGAGTCAAAAGGAAGGTTTTAGCTGCTGTTGCACTAAGGGAAGGCTTTCTAAGAGAGGCCTGCGCTGGCTCTTGGCCAAAAGCCCCAACCATGACTGTAGGTTTAAATCCTGATTTGCACCGTAATAGAAGAGTTACGCTTTTGACTGGCCACAAAATCAGATAAAGCCACTAATTTATATAAACAGGTCTAGATTGAAGCTACTATCAACCACAATATACACACATGATCTATGCTTCCAGAGTCTTAAGTATATTACTGGTGCCGGAGATGAGGTTAGAGCTAATTTTACATCATTTACAAGGCTATTTAACTTGTTTGGTCTGATTTTATTGCTAGCACAATTCATGAGCAGCAGAAAAGGAATGCTGCCCTTTTACATCGTCAATTAATTTGGCACTGTATCTTCAGCAAACCCGCTGTGCTTAGAACTTATCCCTCCAGTGAACTACACCAGTATTGGAAAGGTGTCCCACAACAAAAGCATGTCTGAGACTGAACATGTGCCATTTCTTGATACTCAGAATCTGGGTTGTATTTTAGTATGGACTTGTTCCCTCTTAGTCTTTTCCAACACAACAACATGTGTTGTGATTAGCAGATAAAACTTCCATTCCAAAAGCTTCCACAGTTTATGATTCATGAAGCAAATCTCTGTATCAGTTTGGAGATACTGAAAGATGAAAGTGTTGCAGAGGGACACTGCAGTGCTCTGCCTGCCTGCTCACAATATTGCTGCCACCACAAATGAAGCACAACTCCTAGCCACGGATCAGCTGAGATAAGTAGCTGGTAGGTCAACACATTTCATTCCCCCTTTCAGCCTCCTTCCTAGTCCAGTGAAACAAAAGTTGCTGTGTTTGAGCTGGTACCTGGAATTGCACAGCCACCTCAGCCACCTTTGTTCATACAGAGCACCCTTCTGCATCCAGAAAGTTCCTGCATGCTTTTAGGAAGTACAAAGTGGAGATAATCCACTTAAGTATGTCAGTCTTACTCCATGTATTTACAAAGCCTGGTGGTACCAACTCCCAGTTGGTCCTCTGAAGAAATGCATTCCAGTGTATCCCATAATCCTGGCTGGGTTTTGCATACGATGAGAAAAGCCTCAGAAGCAGTCATGTGTTTTGCCTGTCAATGGCATGAGGGTATTCTCCTCCACCCCTTCTCCTCTCTTGCCCCAGGGCAAAGCCAGACAGGTTCTGTCAGGAGCTGGGCATGGGAGAGGCCTGAAGAGAGATGACTGGAAGAGTGAAAGGTGTGGCCGTGCAGTGTGAAACACCAGCCTTTGCTTTGGAAAGGAGAAAAGAACCTGAGGATGCCTGAAGTAGGTAAGTCAAAATACTTAACCCAGAGGCTTAGTGAAACTTGCATAAAAGTGAGCAAACAAAGCAGGCCGGTGGCAAAATCTTCCCAATTCCCACAGTGGAAAGTGAATATCAAAGCTGCAAGGAATGGGTATAAGGAGTTTACAGGTAGGCCTGGGGGAATCAGGAGAGTAAACCTGTTCTACCCACAAGCTTTTCTAGGTTAGTATTTAGAGGCTGTAAAGACATTAGACTATAATAACTGAATTTAAATTTAATCCTGTCACCATGGTAAACACAAAACACAGACTTCATTATAAACGGCTTTGAGTTCAGGCCAGGAGTAGTTTTTAAGAGAGAAGTGTTAAAAAAATTACTGTTAATATACAGTAATGAGATTAAGAGTTAGGTCTGAAGACACTTCAGAAGGCGAGTAAAAGCATGAATTCCAATTCCTTTAGTCTAGAGTCATACCTTTTATTACTTTATATGTTGATTTAGCACTCAATGGGATTAACATTATTCACCTAAACCACAGCCAGATCCATTTGTAGCCCAGCCACCCCTTTCTTGCTCTGAAGGAAACAAAACAGCACCTAAAAAAATCAGCAAAGTATGTGAACACCTGCCTGCTCTTCAACAGAGACCTTCCTTGGAAAGAAAATGTGTAACTTGCTGTCTGCATAGAGGTATTTAAGAGCAGCTCCCTCTAAAGAAGCGAACAAATGCCTACTGTTCTCACAGTCAGGACTATTTAAGGACAGGTGGCCCCATGCTGACTTTTTTCCAGTGGTTTTTCCAATTGCTTTCGTCTGCAACATGAACTGGGACTCCAGACTGCCTTGGGAGCTACACTTCCCAGCTCTGTTGTGTGGAGCAGTTGAGGAAGGGGCAGGGTGAGGGGTTGTTTGCAAGAAGAGGTCACGCAGGAGTCAGCCTTTACAATCCTATTAACGCTGGGACAGGGTCAAACGGAGTGCACGTTCCAACCAAAGCACCAAGTGGCCACAAGCTGTCACCCTGTAAAGGGTCCTGGAAGCTTTTGTGGGGAAAAAAAAAGACAGATTTTTAATGGTGAATGTCTGCCACAGCACGTGTTGGAACCGGCCTCTGCTCCAGGGAACCAGAGCACACAAAGAAATACCCAGCCATAAAATCCTCTGCTACAACGCAGAAAGAAGTGGCCTATCTGGGGGATGGGGAGAGGGGTAAGGTTTTTCAAGCTGCATATTTGAGGTAAGGCTTTGTAGATATCTACCAAAAGAAATACAATACTCCACCCTGTAAAAATAACTAGTGTGCAGCCGCCTCCGTTTGCTTGGCATGCCATCCAAATAACCCACTTCCATATGAAAATGTCCACAGAGATCTCAGGAAATTGTGGGGAGGGTAAATATGCAGGTGCAGAAAGGCCTTTTGTACTGCGAGCACAGCAGACAGGATGAAGGGATAGAAAGCCAGTAAGTAACATTTCAAAGGGAAAAAACAGAAATAGCTGGATCTCTGTAACAGAAATGCCATGATCCAACAGGGTAGAAGGTTTGCACATTTCAAACGCAGCAGAAGATTTGCACATTTTCCTTCCAAAACCCTGCATTATTATTTTTACTTACTGCACACACTTCTCAGGGTAACTGGTTCGTAACACAGGGAACGTTAAATGTTCACGTAATACAGTTAAACATTTACTAGGACAGAAAGTTATGTTGACACTGAACTGTAAGAGTGTTTGTTTTTGTAGAGCTAAAAACAATCAGAAGTTTAGATCACAGGGTAATGTTAGACATAAAGGGAAGTGTGAAATTAAAAATGCGGATCCAACGCAGTGTTATTTCCATCACCTGAGTGGGTGAAAATAACTCCTAAAATTGCCTGGTTCAGCCAACGGTGAACTGAAAACTGCTGCTTCTTAACTAACCAAATAGAAAAGTTAGACCTAACATAACTTTATGGAAAAGAAGAATTAAAGAGCAACAAAAAGGGTGCCAATAGAACTGGACTGTTAGAGTGTGCCTTTATATTTCTGAGATGAATTCTGTAAAAGGGGCCTAATCTTAATCTGCTAAGTGGTTTTAACTGGAGTGGCCACTGCATCGCCTCCTTGGAGACAGCGCTGAGACTGCTGGAGCCAGAGCCCTGGGCAGCCTACAGCAGGATCAGTGGTACTGGGTTCCCACTCCAAAATGGGCAGCTTTAATCCAGAATGGGAAATGCATTAGAAGCTATGAGGAATGAGGAAAGCCACAAGGAATGTTTACAAGCCTGAGGAAGACCTAGGCAGCCAGACAGCCCCAGCTCTTGCAGGAACATCACAAAATAGGAAGACTAGGGGAAGTGTTTCAATTTATTAAACTGAAAGAAAACAGACATGGAAACCAAAGGATGAATAACATTTCTAACGCTGTCATTATAAACTACCATCCAGGAAGGTCTAAAATATGCTCCAGATCATCCACGTGCATAATATGATGCAGCTCTTGAGTGAAAAAATAATTTCTCCCACGAGGCTACTGGAGAAGTATTAGGAGTTAAAATAGCCCACATTAAATTCGTACATAAACTGAACACTGGCAACAGCTCCAGACATGCTCCCCAACACTCTCCTGTCTTTGCCTGCAAAAAAGAGAACTGCTTCCATTTAGAAAAATCTAAAAACTGTCAAAAGGAGCTTTTCTTATTTTAGTCAAAGAAATAAAGAATACCGCTTAGAAGAAAGCAGTATTTAAATGCTTACCAGTTTCCTGTCTTTTTATGTACCTTTCTAAATGTTATTTTTTAATGGTGGCTGTTGCTATGCAACAGGGCAGAATTTCTAAAATCTATTCGTTGTACAAATGACAGTTTTCAGCACAGATTTAACTCTCTCAGCCTAATAACTCAAAGAAGGAGGATGGGGATGGGAGGACTGCAAGCTCCCAGAGTATGTATCGCCAAGGGATACAGCAGGGTGATAAGGGTCTTTCACTTACTACTACACCAATTTTGCCAATACACTGTTAAAATGAAGTAGCTACCCTGCTTGTAAAACATGTAAACAAGTACAGCTCTAGTTAAACACAATGATATCAACATGTAGAAACAATAGTTCTCACGATTACTTTTACCCAGAAATGATCAAGCAATTCTAATCACATTCTGCTTCAATGACACTATTTAAACTGACCAGGCAATCATAAATCAAGCTGCAGCATATCAATAAGTTACAGCTCCCTGGAAGTCACTATCCTTTGGATGTGGCTGTCTATCACAGGTGTGCTTTTTAGGCCACTGCAATGCAAAATGAAGCTAATTCACTTTAACATGAACATAAAATCAATTCAGATATCACAGAACATGAGATATTGTCCAGTACAATATATAATGTAACTTTGACAGTACCTGGGGTTTAGCCGAGGAGGCAGTAATACAATATTGAAGCACAGTAAATCCTTGATGTGTTCAAAGTCAGTAACAAGCAGAGCTTGATGCTGTGAGGGTTTTCTACTTACCAGGAGACCGCAGAGCACTGGGGATCTGTAAACTACTTCAATGAAGTGTGCGAAATTGATCCCTAAAAACCAGGCCTAGTTTGGGCTGACTCACATTCACTGTAGAACAATCTTTACTTCCTCTGGAAAATATTTATAGGTACACAAAAAGACAGACCCAGATGACTTACATGACACAATTTGCAGGGGTGCTGACTGACAGCAGTCAGTGGGAAATCCACACCGAACTGTCATGGTTAAAATTGCCCTTAGTAGCCTAGATCCAGAAACAAGTAACAGTACTTGGCCTAAACCCGTGACTCAAAAGCAAACCAAAAATATTTTTAACTGGTTTTACTGATTCTAGTGGCTAAAGCAGCCATTCTGACTTCATGTATTGCAGCACAGTTCACCCCATTACACTGACTCCTTTCGACATGGATCTTTTTTCAATCCACAACCAGTGTTCTGATTATTGGGTTGTACAAACAATCTCAATGACAACAGGAAATCCCATTCTTGTAATAGAATTTCAGTGGTTAAGGATTTTCAATCCATTGTTTTCCCTTTTAAGCCATTCAGGAAGAGAAACTGAAAATGACTTTACAGAAGGAGAAGGGCACTTTTTGAGTTCTCTGGTTCTGCAGAACTGCTGGGCTAAACCAAGATGATGACAGTGGCTGAAGCCACCAGCACAGCACTTCCTCTGTGAGAGCAGTAAACAAGTGCACTGATGTCAGGAGGAGCTGGCTGACCCAATGATGAACTCAGGGCTGTAAAGGAGATACAAGGTGCCAGATCACTATGTGCACAAGCTTCCCACACACACGTGTGGACACACATGCACATCCTCACAGCAGAAATGGTGTCACAAAGTAAACTGCACTGCTTGCATATCATCATCTAAGGAAATGAAACCCTGAAAAACCCCTTTGATGGCTGAATGTTCTGCTTTTGAAGAGGCAAACCTCTTGCTTCCATAAAGCACACATTCAAATCTAAACACAACATAGACGATTGTCTCCAAGGGGCCTGGATTAAAATCAAATAACAAGCAACACAAAGAACACTCTGCAACACTGCACAACCAGCGTACCTCAGAACCCCAAATCAGACAGCTCTGTTCACCGAGACAGGGCTCCTATGTTTCCCAAGAGTCTTGGAATTGTTCTTACATCATTTCTGACAGCTCACTGTGGTCAGAGCCAGCCCTGTTCTATTACCACTTTGGGAAAGAAGCTTCTGTTCTATTACCACTTTGGGAAAGAAGCACCAGCTGGATGTCTTTAATATTCTACTTGGAAGAATGAGCTCTTCTCTTTAAGGCAGTAAGCTGGGTTTTGTCCTCACTGGTGATGTTTTTTTTTTTAAGAGGTAGGGCTTACAGAATTTGAGTTTGTACTCAACATAAAACCAAGCTGCTGGAAGCAAACGTCAGGATTTCCTATCCCTGCTCCAAAACGCTGCAGCCAAGTCTCACCCAGTGAATGTGCTGATCAGAGAGACAAGTTGTCTCTGTTTACTACTAGCAAAGAGATTAAAATGACAAATCTGAGACAAACACTAATTTAATCTTCACATTGAAAATTTGTGATTGTCCACTGTCATTGTTGATCCATTCTTTCTAAGGGCACTTAAAGGTGAACTATGCAGTTATCTTTACAATATCCACTCCCATTAAGTTATATTAAGTCTAGTATATTTGAGGTTTTCCTTAAGGTCCAGTTAAGCAATTGTCTAACAATTCCTGCGTTCAGGTAATGTGGTGCAAGTCTGTACACTTGGGTGTGATTCAAAGGGCAAACGGAACAAAAAACCGATTATAGTTACTTAAAATACTGTGCTTTTGTAACTCCTGACTTCTTAACGTAGGCCTAGCTATGGAGGAAGCATCTGCTGTTCAGTGAAGCTTCCAAGAAACACTGAAATGAGGTTTTGTTCAGTGTCTGAAGTTTGCACCTGGTACCAGTCAGCACTCACAGACATTTGGCTCACAGTTTCAGTCCAGGACTCACTAGGAAAGAAGATGCATCTAAATGACAAACAGTACTTGTTGATGCAACTGGTGGAGTCTGGTATCTGTGCTGACCAAGAGGAGGAATGCTGGCAGTCAAGCCTGAACTCCATTTGCACCTATTTTAAATGGCTGCTTCATTTAGATAGGAGATGAAATATATTATTCAGGTCTTACAACTACCATCCCACCTTTATAGCTTACATAGACTCATCCTAACCTGTGGCTAAAAATATGTCATATTACAGGATAATCACCCTGTATCAGCCCAGGATCTTTCTGGGCATCATTTTTATACCACCTCACAAGATGTATAATTGTATGTTGTTTAAGTGTACTCAGAGATCCAACTGCCACTGATTACATACTGAGAGCCAGCTGTATCTCAGTCACATACATAAAGCATAACTGATTTCAGCAGAGCTGCATTTGTGCTTTCAAACACTATTTTATTGCTGTAAGTGGAGCACTGCCACGTTTGTTCAGGCAGTGTTAGACAACAGAAACCCCAGTGTTACTCAAAACAAGCTCTGTGGCACTGTATTCAATAAGTTGTAATTAAGGTGGCAGCATAAGGGTGGCTGTCCATAGAATCCTTCTGTAATTATGCACAGTTTATGCCTAAGCTAATAGGATGAACAGTTTAAATTCTGGCAAGGTACCCATCTATTCCCAAGTCTATTAATTAGAATCAATTTAATCTCCACTGGAATAAAGGTCAAGCAACATGGATCTGACCCTTTTCTGCTGGCGTCAGTGTTATCAGCCAATGGATCTGGCAGTGCCTGGGTCTGACTTGTTTGACTCTTTAGCATGTTGACATAATGCTTTGAAGAACAGGGTCTGGGCCCAGCTAAAAAGATCTCTCTAATAATTTCTGCTTTATATTCCTGATAAGCACACAGGTTTATGAATTCCAGAGTTTGTTCTCTCTTGGTGGGCAGCTCTGAGGCTGTTCTCAGTCTCCCTTTCCTACACAGTACCTTACAGGAGCAATGGTATTGGATTTGTATGTTCAATTCAGTCCAGAAATCAAAGTGAAAAATGAACTTTAAAAACTAACAAACATTTGGTAATGGATCTTACAGCAAGCACTCAAAATCAATAAGCATTAGCTGACATTTTCAAACCATCCAGAAGGAAAGACACGGAATTTCTACATGCTTGTCCAACTTTTATGGAAGGAAACAAAGGAAACTACCATCTTTTTTTCTTCTCCCATAGTTCCTGTAAAATTAATGACTACTCAGTGGAGTTATCATCATCATCATCTATTTGTCCTAGTTCTCTTGGGAAAAATGTCCTAATACTTTCATACCTCTCAGCTTACTGTAAGGCTGTGTTCCTGGTCTGGCTCTGTGATGTAAAATCAGCTAGCTCTTGATGTCTTAACCTCATGTTTGTTCTCTTTGAATGCTGCTGATCTGTTTGAGGAATGTAATTCAGAGTCTGTTCAGAGTTTTCCAAGTGGATTTTTACTAACCACTGTATAGTATCACCCTATCAAGACAGGTTTCCACAGCAAGATAATAAATAAATAAATACATCTATATATCTACCTTTGATTCCTTCTAAACTTTTTAGTCAGAATGCTTAGAAATGTGCGCAGGGCTTATGGCCACACTTAAAGCAAATTGCTCAGCCAGACTAATGAGACATTAGGTCAACAGCATGTTGAATTCATTTTACAATGCAGTAAAACCTACCTATATAAGTTAGTGCTTCAGATGGAAATAGTGCTACATGTCTCAGGCAACTTTTTCCTAGCCTGTGCCAGACTCATGACAAAATGCAACAGAAATACAGCAGCACATTTACAAGTAGGCGATGAAAACACACAAATAAAAGAGGAATGGATCACTTCACGTAAGCAAGGTGAAACATCATAGACTAAACCCATCTTGTCATCTGTGCAATTCAGAAAAGGAGCCTTGTGCTTTCTTGGTACAAGTAAGATGAAGATCACAGAATGACAGCATGGTTGAGGCTGGACGGGACCTCTGGAAGTCATCTGCCCCAACCCCCCTGCTCGCAGTCCCAAACCTAGATCACTGCTTCAACCAGGTCAACTCTCACTTTGAATTGCCCTGCCTCCCCTTTAAGCTTTCCAGATCTAAGCTTCTGTATTGGCTTTCAAGGCTGCTATCCCCACATTCCTGATCACCTTTCATTTAGCATCAGATCTCCTATTGCAGCCTTTTCCTCCCAGCATTAACTTTTAAAAACCCCTTTGTGTTTTCCACCACACTGAAAACATTCCCCAAAACTCTTTGATGTTGCTCTTCAAATCCCACCTTAAAACTTCCATTGCTGTGATGCCTTTCCAAAAACTTCAAAACAGCCAAATGAGTGGTGTTGAAACCACCATCAGTAGAGACTACTGCATTTATATTCAGTTGTTGCCTTTTGTTTCATACCTGTGCTGTAAATCCTGAGGTAAGCATCGTTCTAATGTCCTTATACAGCTCATTTAGTATCTTTATGCTAAATAATTTCTGGTGCATGAGTGGGTTTCTGAGGTGCTACAACAATGTTAACATATGACCTCATCTTACTTCAGGATTTCTCACAGCATTGACACAGTCCTTAGCTTTTGTGGAAAGCCTCATTTAACTGTCTTGGTGCCAGCCCTTAAGAAGTGCTGGCTTTTGGTGTGCCAACACAGCAGTCTCACTGGGACAGTATTTTCACTCGACATCACTGTATCCTGATGTGAGATGACAAGCCTGTTACTCTGCAAATTTCACTTCTTGTTAACATCATTTATTCTCCTTACAACATACTCAGTAACAAAAGACAGGTATGTTCTAAATTATAAACTAAAACAGCTCCGTCCAGAACACTGCTTCACAGACATCAACAGATCTGATAGCAGATAAATTCTGGCTGTACTTGCCAACCAGAGACATTTTGTGAGGGTGTATTCAAAGGGATGGTCTTGGCACAGGCACACACAACAGGCTCAGTGCCATCCGAGCCTGGGACTTGGAACAAGGGTTTTTCTGCCCATCCTTAAATTCAATCAACAAGGAAGCGTGCTGCCAGCAGGAAGCTGTTAAATAAAGCTGCTGTCAGTATAGAATCTTTATAGAAAGAAAGCTTTTCTAGAGACCATAAAGCCACTCAATCAAACCTATGCTCTCACAGTTTACCAAATGTTCCAAGTTAATATATTATTTTGCATGACATGGAAAAACATTCACTCCCCAATTCTTTTCATGTACTTCTGCTTACTGCTATGTTATGACATGCTCTAATAGCTCAATGTAAGATTAAGTGCTTAAATTTAAATAAGATTAAAGTAACCATCATTAAAATATGCCTGAAACTGTTCAGTTCCTCTGTTTGGGGTTTTTTTTCAACCACACACACAACAGGAGAGATTAATTACCTAGAATCTGATGTGTGCACTACTGGTAAATATTCCCTTATTACCACTACTACTATTTTCATACCTACAACATAGAAAATGCAAAATTTCCTTTTAAATGACAGTATTTTTCACTTTAAGACATGTCAGATTGCCTTTTCAGATGCTTATTTGCATCTCTAAATCACTACAGAGAAATCCATTAGCTACACAGACTGTATGTCATTCTGGTATCTCAGCAGGGCATAAAAAGCATTCAGGATGTGGACAGATGGTCTCTTGACAACGCTGTCTTAGCACTGTAACCTAAAAATACATATGTAAATTTTATGCTGAGCCTTTTAGAAATGATCATGCACCAGGCCAACTCAACATCTGTTTGTGCAGCACATTCACATACTGCATTTGCATGGGGTATAAAGTACATTGGAACTGTGTCCATTTCTTTTATAAACATACTTTTAAAGGCTTTCCAATTTATGCTGCAGCATGGTGCCTGTTAAAACCAAGTACATGGGGATTAATCGCCTTCCAGGAAGAATGAGTTTCTCTCAGCTCTGAAATGATGCAATTTTAAATCAGCTCTATTCCTTCTATCAGAACTCATCTCTGGGGTAGCCAGATCAGGTCTATTCATGTTCTGCATTCAGAATGAATTGCAAGGTACATGTCAGAAATCAGTTAGTACTTGCAGAACACAAATGTCTACTTGATTGTTGGCGCAGCTGCAGTACGTTTAAAACCTGTCAGGCAGCAAGCAGAAGGGTTTCCTGAGTACTTCAGGTATGCTCTCCTCTCTTCCCAGCTCCATTATCAGCAATGATACACCCTTGTACATGACCAAAGAAATGTTTTTAGGTTTGTAGCCCAGCTGGATGGAACTCCATGGCAGATTGAAATTCCTGGGCACTAAGAATTTGATGTCAGGTTCTTATTTAGGCAAGAGCTAACTCTCAAATACAGTATAGTAAGAGTATTCTGCAGGATCTGAAAGTGAAATCAGGGATGAATGTTGAGAAGGACCAAGATTTTAAAACATCTTAGATTAAGAACTTTTACTGAAATCTGTGTGAGATGCTTTTAGCTATTGTCCTACACGCTTAAAAAGGTCACAACTCTAAATGACTTTGAGCATCAGTCTCAGTATTTTGCCCTCTCTTCAGGAGATTAGTATTCATTTCCTTTACAGCTCTAATCACAATGCGATTAATATTTTATCATATAGCATCGGTTTAAGTTATAAACAAGTATTTTAAACTCGGATATACTTATACAAACCAGGACAATGTCAACATGAATCATAAAGACCAAAGTGAAATATTCACTGAACTACAGATGCTGTTTGTGTAACTAATGTGGGAGGAGCATGCCACTGGAAAAACTCACTTCAAAACTTGCCAAATCTCCCATTACTGAGAATACAAGGCTAACATCTAAGACTCGATACCATTTTTTACATAACCTCTCTGCAATACTCTCATCCTAACCACCATTTATAGTCAAAAATCTCAAGCAGCTAAATCTCTGCAAGTATACAAGACTCAAGCACCTGCAGCTCCTCTGTGGTTTTCAGTCCTGTTGAATTCAGTGGAACACTGTGGGAAACTGGCCCCGTTTCAGCAGCAGCGTGGGCTTGCACAGCTCTTATCCCTTCCATGGTGTTCCTTCATCCACTGACTTCTTATTACAACCTTCCTAAATGAAGACATTAAGGTCTGAATTTAAAAATGCTGTGAAAATAATGATGGAAAGAACAGTTGAGATTTCAATTTTGGGGTTTTTTTGTAGCCTGAACAAAATCAGGAGTACTAGAAGCACAATACAAACCAAACCACCACCACCAAAAATCCCTGATCGCTTTTCAAAGGAAAAGTTTAAGAATTGCCTTCAGGATCTTTGTTCACTATCCCATAATCATCACTGATTATTGCATTTGTGGTGTTCTACAGCTGCCCATCACACTGCCATCCTGTTAAAAGCACCTTGCAGACAGAACTGTCTAGACTGCAGTGATGACAGAGCAGGGTCATGGCTCTCAAGCAGCGCATTCCACATGAGAGTGAAGCTTCTGTTTGGTGCTGGCAGTGGTGATCCCAGCTCCCTGCCATCCTGCAAGGGCTCCTGTCTGTCCTGCTACTCCAGACTGCTTACCTCATCACTGCACAGGCATTCAAACCCTCTGGTCTCTGTCTCCTGCAGGACAGGAAGTGGATGTCCAGAGGACAAACCAGTGAAAGGAGAGATCTTCCAGTGTATTTATGAGGTGATTTCTTGCACAGTAAGGAATGTGAAGAACTGTTCAGCTCCTCTCTGCGCTACTGTCACACTGACCCAAGGGCTGCCCCTAGCCCATCTGGCATTTTGGAGGCATCTCTCATGCCAAAACACCCCTGATTCCCTAGAAGGCCTCTGTTTCGTTCAACAATGGTTACTGAAAAGCTAAACATATCACAGCTGGAGGAGAAGAAAAGAAAGCCAAATAGGAGCACAGAATATACAAGCTGTGAAAGAAACAGACCACAGAACTGAGCACAAAGGAACATATCCCTTGTAGGTATGCTACTGAAGATCCATACTGCTGATTTCTGAGTTCAGAGTCCTCCGTGTAAATAAAAACCCTAAGGAATATCAATGGGTTTTGACCAGTCCCCTAATAGAAAAGGCCTAAGAAACTCTTCCAAAGTCACCCTCAGATAACTTTGAATACTAAATATACATACACACATTGCAAATTTGTTTCTATCCTATAATTTTATCTTTTTCAGTTACTTTTTTAGTTTTGGTGACATTTAATAACCCAGAATGTCTAAGAATCAAACATCTCTTTCCTGTTCAGTCAGACCTCAGATTAAACAATGTGTGAACAAAGTAAGTAAAAATTACAAGGAATGTTTTTAGACCTCAAGGAAATGCCTGAAAACCTGACAAAGAGCAAGACATGCAAATGACACACAAAAGACATACGAATCAAAACTTCATCACTGGAGATCATCAAAACCAGGGCTGACAACTCTCTGGCAAAGGGGCTGTAACAGAAAATGCTGTAGGAAAAGCAAATGGCTTAGAGGAAACCAGAATTATTTTTCAACACTTAAGCACCAGTGAATGAACCCATTGAGCCCCTACGTCCCTCTGTCTACTCACATCTGTAGAGGGCTGTTCTTCTACACAGGATATATTGTTCAAAGGGGCCAGTCCTTCCAACATTAACTCGTTTATGGAGTATATTCTTTGCAAAACACCATTAGGCTTTGGAACTGGATTTTTATTTTGTAGGCATTAAATCATAAACTCATAAAAATCTCTCCTTCTCCTGTTTCATTAACACCAATCTACTCTGCCCTTTTGGCTCACCACAGAAAATCAACAGGTAAGAGCTTTAACAAAGCTCCCAATGTGTAAGCCTGAGCCAGAGACTGTTCATCATGTGCTTTTAAGGTGTAGCCAAAAAAATCTTAAGAGTTAAAGCCTACAGTAGTGAAGATCTTGAATGCTGCAAGAAGCAAGCAAAAAGGTACCAAAGGCAGTAAGTACATTTCTCCAGTAATTCAGCCACAGCAAAGTAGCTCCTCAGCCGGCACTTCTGAATCTGGCCACATCTCTGAGAAACAGCATGAAAGCTGAATTACAACACTTGAGTACTTCCAGAGAGCATTCAGTGCTATCCATCCTTCATAATAACACTAACATGTCCCCTACCATCTGTAAACCACTCTTCCTCTGCATTCAGCAAATTTGCACGCTTTTGGTTTTTGCTGGAAGTGCTACAGGAAGCATTTAAATACACAATGCCTCCCATGACCAAGGAGTTTCTGAAAACTTCTACCTGAAAGTAAAAAGGGAGTATGGATCCTTTGAGCTCTTAGTATACACCTGCACAAGGATGATCTAATGATTAAAGTTGCGCATTGTCTAAAAATCACTGGTTGTTTTAACTGAAAACAAAACAGAAGACACACACTTTCAAAACTGGAAGTACAACTGCTACCGACCACTTTGTCCCCTTATTGGCCATCTCATCAGTGAGGCCAATGAACAACCCCGAGAAAAGACACAGCACCTCAGAAGGAAATGTCGCCTGAACATTTCTCTGTCCAAGTCTCATTGAAGGCACAATGGCAGAGCAATGGATTAAAAGAACGAGATTAGGGAATGGGAATCAAGACTGATTTGAATGATCATGCCCAACAGACTTCTGCGGGATTGAGAATTTCACCCTCCATGCTCAACTACGGAATAACAGAATGAACCAAACTGGAAAAGACTTTTAAGATGATCCAGTCCAGCTGTTCCCCAGCACTGCCAAGGCCACCACTAACCCATGGCACTGAGGCCTCGTCTCCACGCTGTGTGAACACTTGCAGGGACGGTGACTGCAGCCCTGCCCTGGGCAGCCTGTTCCAATGCCTGAGCACCCTCTGGGGCAGGAATTGTTCCTCAGCTCCATCTAAACCTGCCCTGGTGCAGCTTGAGGCCGTTTCCTCTTGTCCTATCAAGAGGAGGTGGCTGAGAGAAGAGACCAGATGCCTCCTGACTCTATCCTCCTTTCAGGTATCTATCAAGCAGAAGACACTGTATTTCTATTTATATGAACTTTTTTTGAATTTATTTCTTGCCATCTTCATAGCTTTAAATGCAGGATCAAATTTTACAGTAAAAAATGTTGCAAGTGTGACTATTCATAATCTTAGTCAGATATAACACTTGTCATCTGACGCAAAAACTGCTCAGATACACCTCATTCGTGATTAACAAAACCAGCCTGGGAAAACAAAGATAGAGTGCAAAATGCAATCCAATCCAGTCTAATTATCAGAGGAAATTTCAGATGCTAACAGCCTCAACTAACCTATGTTTCAGAAGATTCTAATCTCAAAAATATGGTTATATATCGCCGCCTACCTCCAAAACTCCGTCACGATGTCTATGTGCGCAAGCGCATGGTGGGTTACGCTGCACACCCCCTATTAGAACCTGAACCTTTATGTTCCTGTTTCTGTTCTCCCCTAAGTAACAGTGTGCTTGGCCTCAGAATTTCAGGCCTTTGGTGGAAGTGTATTTTTTAAACTTGGAATATTATGACTATGAATCTGCCATGCATTATTAATGATGCTCAATAATTCAAGCTTTGCTCTAACTTGATTGTTTAAGGCAAACCATATAATCAGAGAGTAGTGCTGAACAGAGGTCTTGTGTTCTACATGGAAACTGCAACACACCAAGTCAGGGCTGAGCACAGAAAGCAAGCCAGAAATGAAATCTCAGCGCAAAGGGAATTGAAACTACTACATCCATGTAAAACTGTCCTTAAAAATGGGAAGGAAGCCAAAAAAAAACCTACTTTAGTGTTGCAGGGAAAATGTGCCACTACCAAAGGCAGAAAGGCAGTGCCACTGCCAGAGAGCATCAAAACTTGCCGAGTGCCATATTTGACTTACTGGATAGCCATGACGGAACTGAAAGGAGAATCTAATTTCAACTCAGTAAAAGCAAATACTGGATCACCTTGATGACAGACATGAAAAAATCACATAACGCAACCCCCTCAAAGTTCTAAATAGTAACTAGGAACCACACAGCATTTCACAAGATCACAAGACAAGTACAAAGGTTCCCAATAATCATTTTCCTTTATCTTTCCTTCTAAGATACATAGAGATGTTATAGATAAGGCATACAAATGAATTACAGTCTGTAGCTGTTTACAGTCATTTCATCCTGAGCTCTGTATCTTGAAGAGCTCCCTCTCCTTTGGCCCATGTCACCAAGTTCATTAGGGCTGATGGCCATTGTTCAGTGTCCAGCTCAACTGCAGCTAAAGCAGCTCTGGAGCTAGCTGGAGAATGGTGGTACTTCAATACCAGAGCTCAGGCTAGCAACCAGCCAGGCTAAATAAATAATGAAGCATGGTATTCTAACAGATAATATAAATACACCTCCAGCAAACTGCTTGGGTCCAAAGGTCAGGCAACTTGTTTGCTCTGTCTTCCAAGAATTTGTAAATCTCAACATGATGTTTAAACACAAACATCTACAAACATCAAAGTTCAATGCTGACATATTTTACACCTCAAAGTTGCATGCCAGAATAGCTCTATACCACACAGAGAAAACTGCAAAGCATGTGTAAGGAACTGACAAAACAGTATGCAAATTTTTCTTTAAATATCCTCTCATTCGGTATTTTTCTCCTTCTTTATTCTCTCTTGACTCTCATTCATCCTTTCTCACACAGAGGAGTATTTATGCAGCTGTCTAATTTCATGATTCCTGCCTTTCATTACCCATAAAGGGGGAGATGAAACTCAAGCCTTGTTTCAGGGTATGTGTGGGGTTTGTATTCCTGGTTGAGTCACACATATGGAGACACCTGTAGTTATGAAAACACAAGGTTTGAAGGTAAACCATCAGTTCCTGAGCTAGAGAATGGACATGCCAGCTACATGGGCATTTCCAGGCTGTTGTGCAGATGGACCACGCTCTGAGACTCTCCCCCTTTTCCTCTCCCCTAAAGGAAACCTGCAAACAACCTCATAGCTCCTACTCGCATTGTGTTTTTCTTCCTTGCTAGGTTCTCATTCGTCTTATTTTTTGAACAGCTCTGGACTGGCCAAAAGCAAAAAACAAGGGACTTTGGAAATCACAAGAAATGAGTCTTGCAAGTGGAAAACCACTGGGGTGAAACTGAACCCTTCTCCCCACGTTCCCAAGAGCCACACCATCTGCCCGTTTCTGAGTCAAGACCCCTTGGGGGGTGACAAGCGTAGTGTCACATTGGGTGACAGACAGTGGCAGTCTGGCTGTGCCGAAGGAGAGCCTGAGGCTGGCACCAGAGATCAGCTGCACCCTCCCTGCTTGTACCCAGTCTTAGCAACCAGGACTGCCAGGAAGCAGCCTATGAATAGAAATGCAAGCGAGCAGTAGCTTCACGCCTGGGAATCACCTAGCTCTCCTCTCCCTGACACATGAAAACCTTGGCTGGAGCAAAAACCTCCACTTTGTCAGCAGAGAATTCACAAGGGAAGCCCTTTCTCACTATCACATTTCCTTTGATGAGCTGGGAAAAAGAGAGGATGCAAGGAAGGAGGAGAGTGGGCAACTTCTGAAATGTAAGTCAATGTAATGGCTCGGCACGCTGCGTTTTCAAAAGATTAGTGCCCCTTCTCCCCTCTCCAAGGTGATCCCATCAATCCCACCCAGAGAAAGGGCTGTTAACCTCTGAGTGGAAGGCTCCGGAGCGGAGCAGAGCAGAGCAGCAGGTGGGAGCTCCCCTCACACCCATTGCTCACCTTCCTGGCTCCTCGCTTTGCGAACTCCCTGGCCAGATGCCGGCCGATGCCTCTGCCGCCGCCGGTGACCAGCACGCTCTCCCCAGACAGGTCCCGGAGCTTGGGTGGCAGCACCATGCACACGGCAGCTTTCACCACCAGGTAAACCATCTGCACAGGGAAAAGCAGCAGAGCGCCCAGCCACTTCCAAGTCATCCTCTTGTTCCAGGCAAGCCAGGAAGGCAAAATCCTCTTCCAACCCTTCACGAAACCAAGTTGACAGAGAAAGAAATCCAATACCCTTCATGCACCCCCAGATGGGTGACAAGTCTTCCACCCCCTTCCGAACCTTGGGGGACGTGAGATTCCTGGACTGGCAGAAAGCCTTCTCTCCCCCTAAAAAATAATGGGGTAGGAGTAAAATAGTACAGAAGACCAAGTCACTCCCCTGTTTCTTGATGAGTGTCCTCTGGGATTGTCACATGCAGGTAAAATGGTTTCCTTGCTTTTTAATGGAAAGACAGGGTTTTTTAAATTAAAAGAGAGGGAAAAAAAAAAAGTGAAATTAAAAGTAACTATCCATCCCTCAGCTTCAAGGACCAACATAAAAATCCAGTATCCAAATGGAAGGCTTTTATATTTAGAAAAATAAAATAAAGCAGCCTGTGTCTCCAAATTTCAGCCTGCAGTGCCTTCCAGGCAGCTCATTTCTATTCTTAGACTCAGGAAATTGCTTAAATAAGAGAGAACTGCCAGGACCTTCTTTTTAAGAAAGGCTCAACTCAGGGTAAGGTTGTTGGTTTTGTTTTCATATCTATAAATATCTGTAGCCGTTCGGTCCTGAGCCGGTTGCAGAGGTTGAGCTGTTATCAAACCGCCTCTCGCTGCCCCCTCGCCGGGTTTTTCACTTGGGAGTATCTGAGATCACAGAGCAGGAATTACGCCGTGCACTATTTCAGCGCTGGCTCTTTCTCATTTCTCCCTATGGCGCTCTCCGGCTATCACAGCCGCAGCGCTGGGGAGGTTTTTATACCCCATTAAGCCTGATTGACAGTTAAAGTGTTGGGGAGCTCTCACTACTGTTGCTGTGAGTGGCTGGCTCGGCTCTCCCCTCCCCCGAGCTCTCCCGCAGCCGCCGCACAGCGGCTCCAGCACGCAGCCCGAGGCGGGCGCTGACTGCGAGTCGGGGGTAGCTGCGTGCTACGGCGGTCCCCGGGCTCCGCCACCCGGGCAGGCAGCCCCTGACTCCCTGTCCCCGCGGCCCCCCGCCCGGGACCCCCTGTCTTCAGCCGGACCCCCTGTTCCCCCACCCGGACCCTCAGCTCAGGAACAGGCAGCGTTAAGGCTGAGTTCAAATCTTGGAGCTCGGGCGCAGAAGTATTGGCCCAGGATGAGCTGGTGTGGAGGGGAATGGTTCCTTCAGCGCCGGATTGCCAGGCTGGATCCAGCTAACCATCAAAATTTAACGCCGGACCAATGTTTTTATGGACAACACAAAAACTCATGGATTTTCCGTGCTGGAAGATGTTTGCACTGCTGAAAACTGGTGCTGGAGTAGTGGGACAATAAGAGGCAGGCTCGGTACGAAGGAGGGAGACACTTCCTCATAACAAAGAATGGGTTTTTCTCTCTACTTTCCCAATCCCTTTTTGTCCAGTTAGGAGGGCATAGTTGCAACACAAGAAGGACTCCATAGCACTTTGGACTCTGTTGTAACAGGAGAAAGGGCAAAGCTTCTTGCAATACTGCCCCCCAGCTTGGTTGTTGGCGCTGTAAAGCACGAGGCAGGTATGATGTGTTTTAGCTGCACTGATGAAGCGTTTCTGAGGAGGATCTAACTGCACATCTGAACTGAGAGCACTGCTGGAGCTTTGACAGCGACCAGAAATAACCTGATAATCCAGTATGCAAAGCTTTGAAGGTGTCACAAAAAGCTCAAGGGTGTGAAACCTCCTTTGCTGTCTTCACAGCTGAGCTGGAAAGAGCTTACACTTTGCATCTGTATATATCATTAAGAATGTGCTAAAATGAATCCAATCCCACGTTAATTCAGGAGGTCGGGTCTATATCCACTATCCTGGGAAGCCATCTAGTGGTAAAAGCTACAATTGCTGGAAAATGACACGTGTGAAAGACACCTTCCAACTTTAAAGTTACTAAAGCACCACTGCAATGGAAGTGTATTACACAACCAATATAAATTAATTAGGAAGCTGAGTCCCTTTGAAAAGAAATTCAGTTTTATGCTGTGGAATCAATCAGACATTTCTGGAAGCAGGCAGTGTTCAAAGGGGCCACAAGGTAAGTGTTCAGGGGTTATTTGTTCTCAAAGAGTAACCGAGTTTCCGGTGTCACCCACATTTAAAATCTTTATCACACACGAGATTTTTAACATAAAATATGAAGAACATGTAAATCCTTGCATTTCAGCTCTGTTAAAAGTTCCACCAAAGTTTTCAGAAAAAAAAATAAAATTTAGAGAGAAACTTGCAGAGTTCTTACATTTAAATGGCAGGTTTCCTCATAACAAATAAGCCATACGATTATCACTGCATCATCACTGAGTGTCAGGAGAGAGATTTTTGGAGAGAAGAAGATGAAGCTCCTAACCAAAAACTGTAAGTTTGGACAGATTGTTGGGATCAGGTGGTACTCCCTAACTTAGCTGCATCTGAAATAACCAGAGCTCAAAGACTTTCCATTGCTGCTTGGCAGCGTTTAGCTGCTCTGTGTGTTTTTACAGTAATACCTTTGGAAACGGAGCTAGGGGGTCTAATTTTCCTCTCAGTCCAAAAACTCTGAGGAGGAGAGAGAAATTACACAGACAGCTTAGTGTCTGGTTTAGACTAGAATGACTCAGTGTCTGGTCTGGTAACAAATATAACAACTTGCCGGTATGGACGTAAGGAGCAGTGTTCAAAATGAAAGGATATGAAGTTCATGAAAGTAAATCTGATTTTTTGATTCCTGAGTTAGTCTCTTTATGCATAAATCACCACAGACACATTTAAAATAGGAAATTCAGTAATATTATAATTAACCTGTTCATATTAAAACCAAAATTCATTGTTTAAAACATTTGCAGATCCTTTGAAGCCAGTGGGAATGGAATAATTTTGTGAATATGGATTTCAATCTCTTTCCAGCTTCAAGAATACCTTAAAATGCATTGAAAGTATTTGGGCTTTTTTCATTCATTATGATTTTGGTTTATTGATCTATGTGCGAAGTTGTTACCATTTGGAGTGGGAGTAAAAAGATGGTTCTAGATATTTAAAATTTTCCTTTTAAAATTTCTTGGAAGTATGAACTATTTTACTTCTTTACTACTTTACTTTAGATTTACCTTGAAGCACTAAAAACCAGGAGTCACTACACTGTACAAATGTACAAAAGCAAGAAGCAAAAGCAGACTTATAGCAAAACTGAAGTTGCTGTATCTTGTCTGTAATAAATATGGTGAAAAGTACAAGCCAGTTAAGAATTCACCTGCTTTGGCCAACAAGTCAAATAGCTTCAAATTCTACACATAGTATGTAGTAGAACACTCAGAACAGCTGAGGTTTGTCCCTCTTAATTGCAGTTCCACTCTGAAAAGTGGGGAAAAATAGTATTCTGGGATTGTGCTCTTTTTTGGCAAGAGGTCTTTTCCCAAACTGTCACCTTCACAAAACCAACATACGCTTTTGTTCAGAGTTGATCTCTGGTTGTGTAATCCCCTAACCAGGCCTTCACGTGGGTTTGGTTATCCAGACTCCTTACAGGAAACATCTAGAGGTGCAGACAGCCAATTGGTACATAACTTTGTTGATGGTAGCAAGGATCTGTCACATCACAGCAGTTGTTCCTAACTGTAAGTTAGAAGTTGTCCCAAAGTGAATCCCTTCATGTTTCTGCTCACTTCACTGGCCTGTTAATTTTGTAAAACTGCATCAGTTGCTATAGCTTGGTTGCAGAATGAACTTTGTGTTTTGGATAGTTGCACAGTACCCAACTATTTGTTTTCCTATACAGACACTCACAATGAAGCATTAATTGAAAAACGAAAAATAACCCAGAAACTTGGTTTAAGCCCTTTTCATGGCACTTTAAACTACTAAACTTTATTCCAGTCTGCAACAAGGGAGTCATGTAATACATCTCAGCAGTAACTCATTCAGTTTTGGCTTCCACTTGTCTGTTTAAATTTCTGGGCTTGTACTTTTTAACAGAAGTGTAAAGGAATACAGCTTTAATGGAGTTTTATAAATCTATTCTGAATTAATAAGTTCAAATTTAGATCATCCCTGAATGACCCACACCTGGAACCACGGCTCAAAAGATGCCTTTATGCTTTCTGAATATTTAACCACAGTATTGCCTGATTGTAACATCCCAGCTTAAAAAAAAACATTTAGGCAAGCTAATTTAAAGGGAGGTTAGGAAGGCCTTTTGTAACTGAAACCCAGCTTTGGATCACGGTTAGTGTAGATTTACTCATACTCTCAATGAGAGTCATAGAAACCTACTTCTTTTTACT
The DNA here is from genome assembly GCF_034315485.1 of Pezoporus occidentalis. NCBI lineage: Eukaryota > Metazoa > Chordata > Aves > Psittaciformes > Psittacidae > Pezoporus > Pezoporus occidentalis. The sequence continues at coordinate 238,305 of NW_026914383.1, forward strand.
TTCCCAGTCTTGAAGGAAAAAAGAGCAGTGAAAAGGCAACATTTACTTCTAAAATAAGTTGAAACACTCTCTTGCATAACACACTCGCATAACATACATATCTTGCATACACATCACTTGCATAACAAAGGTCCATTTTTGCAGAACAGTGTTACATGGATCTGTGAAGAGGCTTGGGTAGAACATCGGAATGCTTAGAGCTTCATGTTGCACCTCTGTATGTTAGCAGAACTCTACACTGGCTCACAAAGCCTTTGCAGTCAAGTTCCTAGCAAACTTGAAAGACTGTGCAAATGAAGTTGCTAAACTGCAAGAACTTTTGACAGGAAAAGGATCTGGAAATTAAAAGCATGCTCAATGCATGTCTGAAAGCTATTTGGGCTAAGAATTCTGTGTTTTCAACTTAAAAAAACTTCACCCAATATATACAGGACATTGGTAAGCAGATGGGAAAAAACTGGGAACACAGAGCAGCACTGTCACACAGTGGAAAGTCTGTTACTGGTGTGTTAAGAAATAACAGTTTTTTACATCACTGCAAGGTTCTTTACCATGGACAATCTATCACAATCACAGGTTAAAACTAAACCTCCTTTAAAAAAGGAAAACCTTTTGCCAAGTTGGTCTGGTTTTTGTTACATGAAGCACTGCTGTCAGATTTGGATAAATCAAGAGCTAAATTTTTTGCTTCTTGATTTCATTCTTCCCTTGAGTCAACATTTTCCATTTGAAATGTGTCCCAGTGGTTCTATGATTTCACACTGTCCCTGTGTGTGCTATTAAGCATTAAGAGTCTGATACTGTTGCCTTGTAAGTGGAGCTTTGCCATGGACTAAACTCAAATGAACCATGTGTCTGTTTAACTTCCAGCCTTGTGCAAAAAGCTACATGTGGATGTGTCACTGCTTTTCCAGGGTCTCACAACAACCCTGTATCATGAATAAAGACATAACAAATGTCTGAGTAATTCTAAATTCTAGATGACATCCCTTTCTGGATTCAAGATGTGTAAAGGTAATTGTCTTTATAAGCAGTACAATGTTTTCAAAGTGCATGCAGGTACTAGCTGGAATTCAGACAAAGGGATGCAACAGCAAGAAAAGAAAACATCTTTCAAATTCTTAGTCATCTTAGTACATATAGGATTTTGTCATTTGTACTAATTGTCCTTCTTTTTTCCTTAATGCTTTGATTTGAAGCCAAATCTGTCTCAATCTGTTATCCTTTTTCTTCATATTGGGAGACAGAACAGTGAAAAATACCACATGTAAACAGGAATGGAGGGACTACATTTTGTTAGACTGATTGACTCATCTTATTTTCTCTTTATTTACCATTCCTTCTAATTCCTCAGTCCTGACAAAACTTGTAAGACACACAAGGATTGAGGGAGGCAGAAGAATAAAGTCCATAAGGCCTTCAAAATCAAAATCAGCTTATTGTTTCAAGAGTCTGACCTGAAATCCTACTATACTAACATGATACGGATTTTGACAAGACCAGGACAGGAGGTTAATGCCTGCAGTAAATTTGCACTGGAAGCCTGTAAACTGACTTAGGAAAAAAATCTTCAGACAAAATGTTCCCTGAATCCTTTCTATCAATGTGTTTCTGAAAAAACTCATTACAAGCAGCTGTAATTTCTTTCTGAGCTACTGGTTCACTACAACAGGCAGAGGTGAGATAATTCAAGTCCGCTGTCATAAGCTTCTTCAAACTTGACAGTTCTAGAAAGGAAGCCCAAGAGAGGAGGAATGTTAGGAAAAGAATGCTGTTGTCAAAGCCAAATTTGTTTGGTTAGAAGGCTAGAAGAGGTCAGCTTTAGGTGTATGAACTGTTGGGATGGAATAGGACCACACTGTATATTGAGGATGGGAAAAGATCTCTGGAGAGATTCAGCTGAGCTAAGGGAAGGCACAGAGGGATGCTGAGTTCTTCATTCAGACAGAAACTACAGTACTTTCGCTGATGGTCTGAGCAACAGAAAGATTTGGATTTTTAGCAACTTAATCTGGTATCTCTAGAGCTTGACTGACTGTTAGCACTAGGACACTTTGCTTGCTCTTGCTGAATCACTGCCATTACACCTACAAATCTGTATCACTGATCTTTTTAAGGGACAAGCAGTTCTGGAGGAGGACACTGGAGCAAATGATACATAGGGTAAACAACATAGGGCTTCCAAAGGCGGCTGATCCTTCAACTCATTTATGGGGCCTGCTGCCTTTTAAAAAGTTATTTTATCTTTCCTGACATGCACAATGGCACAGGGCAGTGAGGATCAGCTGATTCTTTGGAGGAAGAAAGATCCATTGTAACAGTAGCATGCATAAATCCAGGTGTTTCCTAAAAGCTGACGTATAAAATAATGACCAGAGATGCTTGTACTGAGATGGTTGTACTGCTTATATCACAATGAGCTGGTGTTTCTTTGCTTTTTACTTTTACCCAAACAGGTTTTTTCCAGTCACACGGTGGACAGAAATACATGGAGTTACACCTGGTCACACATGCGGCTCTTCTTGTTTATTCTCATTCTACACAGGTAAGTATTGGTTTAGACTATTGACTAATCCCAGCAGATCCTCTATCATTCCTTTGCTATCATCACCTCTGTTGGTACAAGCATTTGGCTGGCCATGTGGTCTGATCACAGCCTAGATGACAGCAAAGGGTAACATTGGGTTGGCTCAGCAACAAACAGCAAACTGAGAAGGTGTAAAGAGATCAAAATCCCTTCTTTAGAATGAATCAGAACAGAGGGTTAGGGCCAGAGTTCTCCAAGTGAAGGTGAAGTTTCTCTTTCATATCATTGGTAAGCCCAGAGATCTCTGGACAGCTTCCACATAACTGACAGATCTATATAAATCTGTAAAATCTAATTCTTTTAGATGGACTTCACAATGTCTAACTGTTGTGGCCAACAGAACAGTTCTGTTCTAAGCTCTCTGTTTGAAGCTGTCTCTCCCAGCAACATAGCAGGGGAAAACATGACCGGCACTAAGCAAAAGCCTTAGAATCATACTTCAGATCTCCTCCCAACACCAGAACTGCTACAATTTCTGAACATGGAGATTGGAGTTCAGTCTTCCGCAGGTTCTTAAGGAGAGGTAGTATCCTATACTAATCAGTACACTTCAAAAAATTCCACCTAGCTTTTGAGGCCCATAAAGAAGAATACAATTAAAGCAGCTAAAAAATACAGTTGTTTTGCAATTTTTGAATATACAGAATAATGACATTTCCTGGATGTGAGTCTTCTATGTATTAACTCTGACCATGCTAAAGGAACCTATAATAGCCAGATGTTTAGATGCTGCCAGCATCTGGCAGCTTTATCTGTAGGAGGGTGGAGGAGTTCTGAAATGCAAATGACTTCTCTGTGGAGTCACATTGAAGGATGTAAATATTGACAGAATCACATCACATCACTGACAGAATCAGATAACACCGTTCTCTAATACGTTATTCCCACCAAAGAAAAATTGAATCCTTTTATGTGTTGGCTTTAATAGCAGGAATTCTGGCTGCTTTTGTATTACTGGTTTTAGTGGAAACTTATAAATCCTTCAAGGTAGAGATTCCTCCTGATGCTGATCAGCCACTAAAGCTCCGCTTCTATCATTGCTTACATATTCTGATGGAAATTCTGGTGAGTTTATCATGCTCTGTGATATTGTGATTTTCAGGAAAAGAAAACTATGAAGATACGCATCTAAATATTGCAACTGTATGTAATGGGAACCACATAGTAGCACAGATTTAAAGATCAAGGCCAAGGTTTGAGTTGGTATTCTATACATAGAAGCAGCCAGTGTGAGGTGAGTTCTTTTAAATACCGAGATACATATTCTTATACTGCAATTGTAATTTGGTTGCCTTCTACAATGAAATGATTGGTCCTGTGGATGACAGGAGGGCTGTGAATCACATGAATAGTAATAACCACCCTTCTGTATCTCAATGCACTTTGATATATTTAAGGTGTTTTCCTAAATTTTGAACTATCTGCAGTAATTTTCTTACCTGTGATTCTTTCCGCAGTGACTGAATTACTGTGTTCTAGTTATATACCTTAGAGTATATATATATATACTGTGTCCTAGTTATATACCATGTAGGTTGGAGGGCACTTCCAGAGGGTATCTAATCTAACCTCCAGCCAGAGCAGGGTCAGCTAGACCTGTTACCACTTATTATTTAAGTACTTGTAAGCCAGACTCACTGTGCAATGTGCTTTGCCATCAGAGAAAGAAACAGCTTGTGCCCAAAAAGCTATCAAAGAAGGCAACAGGAGTACATAAGAGCAGCCTAAGCCGCTCTGCATTGTCTGGCATGAAAGAAGAGTCTGCTGTCCTTTATGTATCTCACACTGCTTTTCATGTTAAGCTATATATAAACTTAATATAATAATATGACTGTGTTATTAAGTTCTCTATGTTTCTATACTTGGTTGAATGAAAAGATTCTTTCAGGTGATTTTTTTAACCCACTTTTATAGCTTCTAAGTGGCTGTTATTCAACAGTACGTATTTTATCTTCATTGATAATATGTTCCAGAAAATTCAGTTTCCTATTCTTGGATAGTTTTAAAGATGCATTTCACCATTTGCTGTTCACTGAATCTATTCAATACCTGATTTCCTTTCAGAAACCTTTAGACATCTGCTGGTACTTTTGGTGAATTTCTGGCTTTATGTTTCTTCCACAGAAATAACCCTCATAGTGATGACTTCACAGGGTTCCATAAAGGAACATGTGCATTGAACATGTACAATCAACATATCCTGCTCATTCTGATGAATGCTGCTCTTCCTGTGCCAGTGATGTGTCTGTATTGTATGTTGCAATGAAGACCTCTTTTAACAGTCTTTTCCTTTTTTCTTTCACCTTGTGATATGTCATAGCAAAACTGCATCAACAGTTAAATGTGTGCCTTCTACAGCATAAGTATCATACGTGCGATGCTCCTGCAGAATCTATCCACGTACTCTGTCATAAAGACATCAATGACAATCTCAAATGGAAAAGATAAGAGAAAGCCTCCTAGCTCACATCCTAGCTTTTGTTTTAATTTGCTCATACAGATCTGCATTTAGACTAACTAATCATATTGCACTGTGATATAAAGCTTTGATGATAATTATTATTAGTAGTGGACTTGACAATCCTGGGGTAAAGGTTGGACTTGATCTTAAAGGTCTTTTCCAACCCAGCTGATTCTATGTTTCTATGATTTTGGCTGGCAAAGCATAAAACTTCAAAGTGACTGGCAGAAAGACTGTCTAATGTAGTTTAAGGTCAATTAAGCTCAAATTGAGTGGTTTTTGCTGGTTAGTATGTGATTCTGTAATTATTTTTAAAGTAAAAATCTGGTCCCCATATGGTTTTCCACATAAAAAGCCAGTTTGTGCTAGAATTCAGGTGTTCCAGCAAATAGCTTTTCAAAGACCCTATTTCACAAGAAAAGGTGTGCTGACATGGTGATCTAGGTCCTCTTTCTCTTACACAAGTACACATTTTAGAACCTGGCTTATATAAAATGTTTCACCTACTACTGATCACTGCAACACTGAGCACATTTGTCTAGGAATACTCATACCTTTCATTTTCTGAGTGCATTGCTATTGGTTCTGAAGTGCTTTGTAATTTTTAAAATTAAAGAAGCTTTTTGACAGAATACGTATCAAATTCTCTGTTCTCCTTCATGACAGTGTTTTCTCTGAATTTTGAGATGCCTCTGTGATGTCAGGATCTCCTAAGAGAAGGAAAGAAAAGAGGATATTTAGAATGCACTGATACCAAGTTTATCATGTATATTAATGGAATCTGAAAACTCTGTTAAAACTCAGGGATGTTCAAGGCCAGGTTGGACAAAGCCTTGGGTGGCATGGTTTAGTGGGAGGTGTCCCTGCCCATGGCAGGGGTGTTGGAACTGGATGATCTTAGGGTCCTTTCCAACCCTAAATATTCTATGATTCTATGTTAGAAGAAGCTTGTGGCCTTTTTAGAGTGGGAAGGCCTGAATTCCTAAACTAATTCCAAGTTTTTCCTGTTATATCTATCTAGGCAAAGAACTTACTCAGAAAGTTTGGGTGTCTTTGAGGAGCACAAACTTACAAGGTTGCTTGCTGATGGACTGCCAGCATGCAGGGACTCAAAATGCTTCATAAAGGATCTGCGTTTTGATGAGGTGCCAGTGAGGATTTACTGCCCAAGAGCACCAGCTGCAAATAAATGGAGAGGAGTCATCATCTTCCATGGAGGATGTTGGATATTCAGACGCATCAGTAAGGAGCTGAAAGACAAAATATGATTATTTAGGATTCTTAACTCAATCTTTTTAATAACTCTCCTGAACCTAGGAAGTGACTGAAGATTAGTTTGAGGGATTGAGAGACAGAAAGCACTCATGGTTTATTTTACTTTTAAAACTCTCTAATCTGCCCTTATTTTTGTAGGATATTGCACTCTTTATGACATATATTCCTTACAGGAAGCAGTGCTGCTAAAGAAAATTTTTTTTTTTTTTTTGAAAACTAGACTGAAGTTGTTAACATCTGCATTCCTCCCTTTGGTCTCTAACTGCAGCATGTTTATTGTGACTTCTGTAGTGCTCATGGCAATTCAGATGGTCTTATAGCAGACATTTAAAAACATGTGTCCATGATGGATGTACTTTAGTTGTCTTTTTTCCCATTTAATTTATTAGAGAAACCAGATAACTGCAAACATGTAATTCAGAAAGTTCTAAAAGATCCTATTTCTACAGGCAGGAGACATGCACACATATTAAATGGCATTAGAATTCTGTAACCGAAAGAACACATCACTGAGCAAATACCTGTAAACCAAATCTTCTAAATGCAGCAAAATCACAATTAAGGTTGAAGAAAAATTCAGTGCATCTTTAAATACATTAAAAGAGTCATATTTCTGCCCACAACCTTACGATGGAATAATTCTATTAGACAATTTACTATAACACGATGTGTAGGTCTCAGATTTCTGCCTGAATCAGCCACACAGAAATGTGCTGATTTCACAGGGGCACATCAGCTGCACCCTTCATTTATCAGCAAACAGTCAAATCTCTGCTTCAAAACTCATTTAGACTCAGCTATAGTACTACAATTAACATTTCCACAGCAAAATGGTATGACGTACCTCGGCCAGCCTCAGCCTTCCAGTTACTTAAAACAACATAGAAAGCTTTTACAAGGATCTCAAGCTATTTTAGCCTTTACAACCACCCTAAGAAACGGTGTGTAATAATCCTCGAATGGTTTGTGTTGGAAGAGACCTTAAAGCTCATCCAGCTCCAACCCCTGCCACAGGCAGGGACCCCTTCCACTAGAGCAGCTTGCTCCAAGCCCCTGTGTCCAACCTGGCCTTGAACACGGCCAGGGATGGGGCAGCCACAGCTTCTCTGGGCACCCTGTGCCAGCGCCTCAGCACCCTCACAGGGAAGAACACATTCAATTGTGGCAATATGTCATAAAAAAAGGGATGATATTGCTTCAAGTATTTTCAGATTTAATTACATCAACAACATTTGTTCTTCAGGAAGCCATGAAAGAATATTCTGGTACATAGCCAGAACGTCTGATTCAATGGTTGTGCCTGTTGCATAAGTGACCCCCATTCAGTGTTACTCCCAGGATTAGTTAGTTCCCTCCAGTTCCCTCTTAATGATACCCATTCTGTATTTACATTTCTTTAAATATAAGAGAAGCTGAGCTGTAGTGTTGTCTACCCCTATGATGTTGATATGTGTGAGCAAGCATGTGCCATGAAATGGCAGTGAGAAACACAGGTTCATAAAGTTACAAAAGTTATATATATGCCAGCTATTTTCAGAGGAGCAGATCTGTTTGTTTTGTCACCACAAAAAGTCATTGACTTTGATAACAAGGAATTATAAGGCATATTCCTAATTTCAGTTTCTACTATCTTTTTATTCCCTGGTTATCAGGATGCTGATGAATCCATTGAATTAATTTCACAGAACAGTGAAAAACCAGAGAAGCAGAAGCAATGTGTCTCTGCAAACAGTGAAGGGTTAAGAGAGAATGCCCACACTGTTACCTCTGTAGTATTTACTTTCTTATTAATATTAATCTTCTCCAGAAAGCCATAAAACCATGAACACAGAGAATAAAGAAGTATGCCTGTTAAAAACGTAGTCTCAAAGTATACTTAGATGTCATTGAAATCAATGTACAACACTTTAACTTGCTTAGGTGTCTGACAGTTATATCTACCTTGATTTTCAACACATAAAGTAAGTTAGTAGTTAAGAAAGAAATAAAGGGATTGTCACTGTAACATCCCCTTTTTGTAATTCACTTGTTCCAATGGATACCATAAATAAAAGTATTGTCTACAGGAAGCTATTTTGTCACCACAGTACATATACTGTATGGTGTTTTATAATGTTATTAATCTTTCTATATTAAAATGCAATAATAATATACAATACTGTACCAATATAGAATAACCTAATAATCAGTGTCCCCAGTGTAAAAAGCTCAGGAGCCATGACTCGGCTGGATTTTGTGGGTTTACACAGGATTACTCACAGCTATACATACATCCAAAGTCAGTCTGAGTGGGACAACTGCAGACTTCCCTGCAGGCATGAACTTGCATCCCAGGTGGATGCACCTGGATCAGGAACTGAGTAAATGTATGGCCTTGTAAAATGTGGGGAAATGAACTGCAAGACTTAATGCCTCACACACTTAAATTACACAAGAGCATAGCTCAATGCTGATGGTCTTGGGGAAGCTCTTCTGTTTGCTTCACCAAGCAAAACTTTAAATAAAGTTAATATTGCTTTGAGCGAGTTTTGCAAATGCATGGGGTGCACGTAAGATGAGCCATTCAAGCCATTTGCAAGTAGATGTGTTATACTAGTGGATGTGTAATACTAGTTCTTTTCTGCATTTCAGGTATGTTTTATCTCCTGAACATAAGCATTCAGTCCAAGCTCTGGGCTGTCATACTGCTACCGTGTACTTCTTGAAGACTGCAGAAAACTATGGGGTGGATCCTCATTGGATTATTGGATCCTTGGATATAAGGAGGAAATTCTTTCCTGTTAGGGTGGTGAGGCACTGGAATGGGCTGCCCAGGGAGATTGTGAATGCTCCATCCCTGGTGGTGTTCAAGACCAGGCTGGACGAGGCCTTGAGTGATATGGTTTAGTGTGAGGTGTCCCTGCCCATGGCAGGGGGTTGGAACTGGATGATCTTAAGGTCCTTTCCAACCCTAACTATTCTATGATTCTATGATTCTATTATTGTTTGTGGGCATAGTTCAGGGGCACTTTTGCTGCTAGTGTATGCCAAGAACTGGGAAATAGAAGAGATATCCCAAAGACATGCGCCCAAGTACTGATCTATCCATTTCTCTAAGCACTGAACTTCAATCTGCCATCTCATCAGAAAAATGCTTTCACTGCCTTCCTGTCCTGGGAACATACAGTCAAGTTTATCCTGAAGTACCTGAAGAAAGACTGCTCTATGAAGGAAGCTGTTTTGGCAGGTTCTCACATTCCTGAGAGTATGAATTTGAAATACAAGAAGTGGATAAACCCAGATCTTATCCCAGAGATATTTAAGCTGGGTTATAAACAGCTGCTACTTGCTTCATTTCTACCTCAAGTCCATGAAGAAACAAAGGAACTGGTTGAGACAAGACTGTCCCCACTGCTAGCAGAAGATGCTGTTGTTTGCTGCCTACCTGATGCTTGTATCATCACCTGTGAGCACAATGTGCTCAGAGATGATGGACTCTTGTACAATAAACGGTTAGAGGACAACAATGTCAAAGTGACCTGGTTCAGCATGGAAGGCGGTTTCCACTGTGCACTGGAATTTTTTGGTTATGGTATTTTCTCTTTTCACCACCAAGTAAAAAAGTGAACCACACTGTAAACTTAACAAAAGGCTATTAAAATGTTTTCTCCAGTATAGTGTACTGGTATGCAGAGGGTGTTCTAATTAACCAGCTACTAGCTATTTGTATATTAGAACATTAGAACCTAGGTAACAAATAATAAGATTAGCATGGTCTGTTGAATTCTGATTTTCAGTTGCTGTTATTTGGGAACATGATTTATTTTTTATCTTTTCCCCCACCTTTTTTTTAAAAATCCCATTATTTGGTATATCTGTTCTGCTGTTCTTTTTTTACATTGTAAGAAGATTCATTCTCATGTCAAAGAATAAAAACTCAACATAGTAAAAGAACATTTTGAAGCATGTCATTAATGAGTAACTAGCAATGTGCATCCACATCTCCACATAATACACACAAAATCAGCATAAAATGCCCCCTCAAAGCCTCTGGAGAGTAACAATACTTTCACATTCAGCACTTCTGAAATGAGTAGTAATCATCATCAAACTATGTGTATAGGCAATCGGTAGCTTTGGACATGGTTGTAAGATCTGAATGAGGGAATTGAGTATATTTACAAATCTGATTTTAAAGGGAAATGGGTGACACAGAGGGAGTACAGAAATGCCAGCTGTGTGAGACAGGTACCTGTGTCTGAGACTGGCCTCTAAACTATTCTATAAAGTTCCTTTCTGAGAAGCAATTGGTTGTCTTTAGCAAGACAGAGACATAGTGGGTTTTGCCATTTTGTAATCAGACACATCATCAACTGTTTTACCTGGAATTTGGAGAGAAAGTATGAAAACAGCATGGAAGGTGCCCAAATAATCTCACAGAATGAATCACAGAATGGTTTGGTTTGGACAGGACTTTAAAGCTCATACAGTTCCAACCCCCCGCCATGGGCAGGGACCCCTTCCACTAGAGCAGCTTGCTCCAAGCCCCCTCCAAGGCTGCTTGAAGGTAAAGGGGCCCAAGATAGTTGGTTGACATTCAAGGATTGCTTTTTTCGTGCTCAAGATCGGAGCATCCCGACACGTAGGAAGTCAAGGAAGAGGGCCAAGAGACCTGCGTGGCTAAATAGGGAATTGCTGGGTATGCTCAAGTGGAAGAGGAGAGTTTACAGGTCATGGAAGGAGGGGCTGGCCACTTGGGAGGAATATAAGGCTGCTGCTAGAGGATGTAGGAAGGCAGCTAGGAGGACTAAGGCTTCCTTAGAATTAAACCTGGCAAGAAGGGTCAAGGACAGCAAAAAGAGCTTTTTCAAGTACATCGCAGACAAAACTAACACCAGAGGCAATGTAGGCCCACTGATGAACAGGATGGGTGCCCTGGTGACAGAAGATACAGAGATGGCAGAGTTACTGAATGCCTTCTTTGTCTCTGTCTACTCTGCTGCAGGCAGTCCTGAAGAGCCCTGTACCCCTGAAACCTTAGATGAAGTCAGGTCGACGGAGCGGTTTGCCTTAGTCGATGAGGAATGGGTTAGAGATCAGTTGAGCAATCTGGACATCCATAAATCCATGGGTCCAGATGGGATGCACCCATGGATGCTGAGGGAACTGGCAGAAGTCATTGCTAGACCACTCGCCATCATCTTTACCAAGTCTTGGGAAACAGGAGAGGTGCCTGAGGACTGGAGGAAAGCAAATGTCACTCCAGTCTTCAAAAAGGGCAAGAAGGAGGACCCGGGTAACTATAGGCCAGTCAGCCTCACCTCCATCCCTGGGAAAGTGATGGAACACCTTGTCCTTGGTGCCATCTTAAGGCATATCAAGGATAAGAGGGTTATGAGGGGCAGTCAACATGGCTTCACCAGGGGGAAATCATGTTTGACCAATCTCTTAGCCTTTTATGAGGAAATAACACGGTGGATGGATGATGGCAGAGCGGTGGATGTGGTCTACCTTGACTTCAGCAAAGCATTTGACACAGTCTCCCACAGCATCCTCACAGCTCAATTGAGGAAGTGTGGACTGGATGATCAGGTAGTGAGGTGGACTGTGAACTGGCTGAAGGAGAGAAGCCAGAGAGTTGTAGTCTATGGGGCGGAGTCTAGTTGGAGGCCTGTAACTAGTGGAGTGCCTCAAGGGTCAGTACTGGGACCGGTATTATTTAATATATTCATCAATGATTTAGACGAGGGAATTGAGTGTACTATCAGCAAGTTTGCTGATGACACTAAGCTGGGAGGAGTGGCTGACACGCCAGAAGGCTGTGCTGCCATCCAGCGAGACCTGGACAGGCTGGAGAGTTGGGCAGGGAATAACTTGATGAAATATAACAAAGGAAAGTGTAGAGTCCTGCATCTGGGCAGGAACAACCCCAGGTTCCAGTATAGGTTGGGGAACGACCTGTTAGAGAGCAGTGTAGGGGAGAGGGACCTGGAGGTCCTAGTGGACGACAGGATGATCATGAGCCAACACTGTGCCCTTGTGGCTAAGAAGGCCGATGGCATCCTGGGGTGCATTAGAAGGGGGGTGGTTAGTAGGTCGAGAGAGGTCCTCCTTCCCCTCTACTCTGCCCTGGTGAGACCCCATCTGGAATATTGTGTCCAGTTCTGGGCCCCTCAGTTCAAGAAGGACAGGGAGCTGCTGGAGAGAGTCGAGCACAGGACAACAAAGATGATTAAGGGAGTGGAGCATCTCCCTTATGAGGAAAGACTGAGGGAGCTGGGTCTCTATAGTTTGGAGAAGAGGAGACTGAGGGGTGACCTTATAAGTGTCTATAAATATATAAAGGGGGAGTGTCACGAGGATGGAGCCAGGCTCTACTCAGTGGCAAACAATGATAGGACAAGGGGTAATGGGTACAAACTGGAACACAAGAGGTTCCACTTCAACTTGAGAAGAAAGTTCTTCTCAGTGAGGGTGACGGAACACTGGAACAGGCTGCCCAGGGAGGTTGTGGAGTCTCCTTCCCTGGAGACATTCAAAACCCGCCTGGACACATTCCTGTGTAACGTTATCTAGGTGTTCCTGCTCCGGCAGGGGGGTTGGACTAGATGATCTTTTGAGGTCCCTTCCAATCTCTAGCACACTGTGATACTGTGATACTGTGTCCAACCTGGCCTTGAACACTGCAGGGATGGGGCAGCCACAGCTTCTCTGGGCACCCTGTGCCAGCGCCTCAGCACCCTCACAGGGAAGAGCTCCTGCTTAAGAGCTCATCTCACTCTCCCCTTTGGCAGGTTAAAGCCATTGCCCTTGTCCTGTTCCTACAGGCCCTTGTCCAAAGCCCCTCTCCAGGTTTCTTTTAGCCCTTTTATGCACTGGAAGCTGCTCTAAGGCTTCCCTTGGAGCCTTCTCTTCTCCAGGCTAAACAATTTCTGTGAATGAACTATTGAACTATTTCTGCAAAGATACAAAACACAAAGGAAAAGAAAAATGTCAGCTGAGTTGTTATATTGCTCGTTAGAACAGATCCACCTTCACTAACACAAGATAATTGCCATTGCATGTCAAAACAGCTGGTCATTCAATGCCTACGAATTGTAAAATCACTCTTATGCAACCACCTTGCACTTGCAATACCTGAGCACACACAAGCATGGAAAGAGGTTACTCCCTGTCTTCATTCTCTGTCAGCCAAACAGTGAGTAGGAAGAAAATGCTGGGTTAAATTCTTCATTGTCACCATGTTAATTAAATATGACGACAACTTCACAGGTGCACATCTCTGCAGAAACACGTTGTTACTTGTGAATTCTTGCTCTCAGTTCCTTGCAGCAAAATGAAATGACATTTCTTCATGCTCTGTTGACACAACAGATTGTTTTCTTTTTCCTATTGCAGGTATTAGCAATTTATACTTCAAGCAAAGAAATTCTTCCGGGGTAAATGTATAAATTCCAGATATTCCACAGTTTGAGGGTTTCAGGATTTGCCTCTGTTATGCAACCAGATGTGAAAGTGGGGATTAATTGTGGTTTCTGATCTCAACATGTTGGTAGCTGAAGCTAGGCCAGCATAGTAGTTGCAGCTAGTACCTGCTGCAAAAGCTGTGCAGAAAGCTGGCTAGTATTTGAGCAGTCTGGTGCTCTGCCTTAAACAAGATGGCTTAAAGCTAGCCTGGGTACATCTCCATGCACTTCATCAAACCTGTGACAGTTATTAAGCTTATCTTTATTTTGGGTCATTTTTATCCACGCTTCGCTCTTGTTTGCATCTTCAGTACCAAGCTTGTTCTCTTGATGATTCTTTGCAGGTAGAGATGGGTGGAAGTGCTAGAACTAAGGATGTCTGTACAATTCCACCTTGTATGTTGTAAGTTATGAGACAATCCTGTATGATCTCATACTCTTTTACACATACCTCATTCAGCACAGCGTGTATTATACTCCTTGTCCATTCAGCAATCCAATACTTGTTTTCTTTCCATTATTCACTTTCCGAATTTATGCCTCATTTATAGGCCAATGTCCAAACTCTTCACTGATCTCTTCCTGAGATTTTTCCATGGTCCTTTATCTGTAAGTCTTTAATTTATTATAAATATTAATAAAATTATAATATGTCAGCAGTAATAGTACTCTCTGTACATTTTAATCTGTATTGAGGGTTAGAACCATGGCAGTGCAGATGGGTGAGTATGAAACAGCAAGTCCTGAATTCCCCTTTTTTACTAGTGACTCCTATATTTTCTAAAATCTAGGGAGTCACAAGATGGAATTGTCTCCATGGAACTTCCTGTCCTCTACTTTCTTTGAATTAATTCCAGCTCTGCTGTGTCTTGCATTGCTAAGATAGAACATTTGGTCATTTGAAGATATTTTATACTTTCCAAAGCATGGAATTAATTTTCAGGTACTTAAAACACAGTCAGTGACAAAATTGCTATGCTCCTACAGAATTATGCACACCAATGACTTTCCACAAGGAGTTATCCATATGGATACAAGTGTGAACACCCAAACTAAGCCATTAACGGATCTCCTCAGTGCTTTGGCACTTTAGCTGACAGCTAGTGGCAGTCAGCATGTTGGCAAGGACTGACCAGGGTGCTTACTTCAAGCACCAGATGGCCCTCATGCTCTGCAGAACTCACACAGGGCTTCTCGGGACAAGCAGCACCCTTTCTGGGAATGCTTCCCGGTGTCCAAGAACAAGCATCTATTCACACCTGCTGTGTCTGAATCTAAGCAAGTGATTACCTCTTTGACACCTAATCAGCACCAGATACAGGCAGGGAGTTCTTAGGTCTGCTTGAAGACTATGTGAGGAAATAGTTCACACCTGAGCAACTGGCTCAGTCTATTTCCCCTACTACATGAAGCTACACTAGAGAGAAAAAGCTTAAGGGTGCCAACCCAGTATTGACAAGGTTTCAGGTACAACATTTAGCTCTTCATTGGAAATTAAGTCAGTTCCTAGAGCAGGAGAATATGGCGGTTTGGCCTCACGAGCCAATTCCTTTGCTCTGTTTCACAGAGATAGACATATCTCACGTATCTCAAGAGATAAGGTTAGAAAATCAGAAGCTGGAGAGAGCATACATTTCAAAGATTATTTAGGGAATGGTTCTCCATCCTGGGATTCAAGCAAGCTTGTAAATCACTGAGACTATGCTTTTAAAACATTAATGGTTACCCTGTACCTGCAATGCCCAAGGAAAAAAAGAATATATTACTTCAGGAACCAACTACTTTGTTTCTTCTACAGCTGCGAGCAGATTCCAGCACATCCAGTCTTTGTGTGGAGCCTCTGTTGCTGGTGGTTTGGCTTTGATGTCTGGACCTAGTTAACATGCCCCAAGGATCTTGTCCAAGACCAGTTGGTAACTAGCTACCTCAAGGACTGGCACACAGAAGCTTTAGAAAACAGACCAACAATAGGTGGTAAGAACCTTAGCACAAACAATCTGTCACAAACGTCAGAAGACTTCTTAGAACCCCAAAGGGGCCAGATCTGATAAGCATACTTACAACGCAGCTAATTTACTAGGACAGCACAGTTTAGCATGAAGTTGATTCCTTTCACTATTAAAGCACTAAAGAAAGGAGCTGCAACCATGTTTTGTGTAACAGTATTTCCTAATGATCTTGTCTGAACTGTAAGAAAGCTTAACCTTATATGCACTTTGGTGCTGACAGGTTTAAATTCACCCATTCCATTTCCCAAGAGTGGCCCAACCACCAGCATGCCTGTCACCAGCATCCCTCACCCAGCTGGGCAATGTGCAATTGCCACAAAGAATAAACAGAAAGGAAGCAAACTTCATCCTCAGCATGTAAACAACCCTTGGCAAGGCAGGGAGAGGGAACAGGGTCATTGGGACAGGAAAGTCTGCAAAGAGGGGTTGGATAAAACAAAGAATCAGTTTGGGCACAGGGAGCAGAACATGGGATCAGCCACTTCTCAGAGAGCATGTTACCAGGCTGGGAAATCCTTCCTGTTTATTCTAAACAATTAATTTCTAAAGTCAGGAACCAAGCCTAAGGTCATCTTTCCTATGCAGGTCATGGATTATGCATTGTAAAGCTCTGAGGTTCTCTGTACTCAGTTTCATTTTAATATACATCTCAAGGTCAGCTCATTCCTTGCACTCAAAGTGTTACACAGTCATTTTCCCCCTATGGCTATTTTTCAGAGTAAGAATTTGTTGCTTTCACATTTTGAGCTGACTGGTAAAAAGACACCCAAAGGTAATACCTTACGAGCTGAAAAAGCTTTGCTTTACAGATTTTTTTGCTTCAGGTTAAATCTCATCACCTGTGTACTGAAAAATCTGTTCATTCCAGAGGCAGGCAAAGATCCTAAAGCTCACCACAGAGTACACAGAAAAGAGTAGGCTCCTGATGTCTAGTCAGTTGCTACCAGCACTGAAACCATGAAGTCCAGCTCTAGGCTTCATCAGCTGCAGTCACATTTCTACCTGGAATGACATCTGCAAGTAATATACTCATGAGAAGGTGGAGACTGCATACTGTAAGGCTCGACCAAGCCAAACATAAACCAACCAACCAACCAACCACAACAGCTGGTTCCAGGCTTCCACCTCCTGGAGAAAAACTATCAAGGAAGATGAAGCAAGATGCAAACCACTGACACTTCAAGCTGCAACCACTTCTGGTTCCATTAGATTCAAGAACACAACAGCATAGCAGGGTACAGAATCAGTCATCAAAGGTGATTAAATGTGTTTGTGACACTGAAACCTTGATTTCACTAGAAGTCTGAAGAAATAAGGAGTGGAGGCAGAATAAATCAAGAAACTGAGCAGCTCTGAAGATGATTGCTAAGAAATCCTGTTCCACAGGAACTCAGGGGAACTTGGGAATAATAACAGACCTGACTGCATTCAAGAACTAGGGAGAGACTCAACAAATTCTTGTCTTCTCGTAAAACTGACACTACAAATGATACACAAAGCACTGGTTCTATAGTGATGGGCACAGACCCAAAACATGTTCACTGCAAATCTGAAAAACTTCTTATGCAAGCTTCTGCCAGGACTAATTGTTACTGTCTAATTGTATGCTTTGATTGCCACATGTTTTCATCTTCCTATTGGCATTTTTAAAAGCTGGATGATGGGATATGAAGAGAATTGCTAATCCCATGCCTTTAACCTTCAGAAATCCTTCAAAAGTCAGAGGGGTGAGGAAGCCACAGCTGGTTTTTCAGCTTGGTTCCTCACAGTACACTGAGATGGGATTGCTTCTAGTGATTTTTCTTGCTGTTTTGACTTTCTTCGTGGCAATGGCATTCTACTATGAACACCCCAAAGCAAAAATCCCTCATGGATTTAGTCAGCGCCGAAAGCTTTACATTTTTCATTATGCGGTGAACTTTGGGTTTGGCCTCGTAAGTAAAACTTGATTCAAGCTGGAGTTTTTTATTTCATTTATGATAAAATGTTAATGGATTAATGAGGGGGGTTCTTTTTCAACCAATGTTTAAATGTATTGCAAATATGCAACTGGATTAATTTGGCAATTGTGAGCACCACTGAAGACACCTTCAGCTCAGCTGGGTGTAACAGACCCTGCTGCTTGCTATACAGCACCAGAGGCAATATGGAAAATAAAATCCTGCAAACTCTGTAATTCCCAGTTTTTAAGTATGCTTTAGCTTTCTGATCTGGTTGCCCCAGTGCTCAATGCAGTGCTGGAAGGCTTAAGCAGCTTACTGCACTGTGTATGTGGAACTTCTGCTCCGTGTAACACAGTGCTTATTTAGAGAATGAGCAACTAAATGATGTCTGTGATCTCAGTGTTCTTCTACAACTGTATCACTCTACTCGTGAGCCATCTGAAAGACACTGTCTTTTGCCTTTCAATATGTCTACATGACTCTCTTTTATGAGACACTACACATATGAAAGCTGTCTTTCTGTGTCATTGCTTTTGGCACATTTTTGATCCTCTCTTGTTTTTCACCTTCTTTCTTTTCAAAACTAAAATGAGATTTCTATTTGTCTTACTGTTTCACCAATTATCCTTTCCTGGATTAAGTGTTGCCACTATCATTTTAATAACATTTCTTCTGTGAAACTTAAATCAAGCTTCTTTTCCTTTGGTTCTTTAAAGTGAGAAAAACCCTTCAGTTTCTTTGGTTTGTTCATTATGTTTCACTTCAGCCCCACCCTCCAGCATTGTTTCTTCCCTCCGTTTCCATGCTACACTGCTTGTTAAGCTTTGTTTGAAGCAAGCCGGTAAACTCCTGAGAATGTGACTCATTGTGTCGCTTGAGAGGTGCCCCACCGAGGCCTCAACACTGACACTACACTAAAGCAGTGCAACAAAACAGGGTAGTAACAGAAGTCAAATTACATTTTCTTACCTCTACTATACAAAGTGTACTTCCACATTTTCAAAACACTGTATGAAGACTCTTTATCCATCAAAGTTTTATCTTTGTATAATTAATTTGTAAAAAGCTAAACTGCAGGATTTAAAAATTTACTGGTGATTAATGTAGTTTTAAACTGCTGATCTTATAATTCAGTATGCTTTCTGCTGGCCAGAGAGAGGCCAGCACTGTACCACATTACCTCAAAGGAGCACAAAGATAAGAATATTTATAGAATAACAGAATCATTGAATCATAGAACAGTTTGGGTTGGAAGAGACCTTAAAGTTCATCTAATCCAACCCCCTGCAATGAGCAGGAACATCTTCAACTAGACCTGGTTGCCTTGAACCACATCCAGCCTGGCCTGGACTGTCTCTTACGTATGGTTCTACGAAAGTTTAAATGCAAGTAAAGTCTGAGTCATGAGGCAACTCTTAGTATTGCTGTTAGGCCAGTTACTTGTGCCTAAATAGCCAAACCTTTTCAAGGTATGACAACCCATGATGTCAAAACTGCAGGAACATTAAAGTTTACCAGCATGTCCAGTCTTCAGCTGGGACAAAAGATGCATGTGAAGTCACTGGAGACAAACCAGTTTGAAGTACTTGTGCTCAAGAACAGATTTTATGAAGAAATGACTGCATTCACCTGTAAGGATCTGCTTCAATAAAACCAGCTGCATCTAAAGGTTAATAGAACTTCTTCACTGAAAAATATATTAACTCATCCTTTATTTTTTTTATTTCATTTCAGCCTATAAGAAGCTACACAATAGCCAGGGGACTTATGACTGATCCTGTCTAGGAAATAGGCTGATTAAATGATGCTACCTACTGTGTTAATAGTTCTGTAAGCTGCCTGTACCCAGCATTTAGTCAGACAGACTGGCACAGTGCAATTCTGTTGAGTTCTGGGCTGTACCTGGTAGGCTTTTGTACCTGTGTGAAAAGCACAAAGGACCCTAACACCAGGGAATTTTTTCTGCTGATAAAAACTAAGCCAGGATTTCACCACTGAAGAAGTAAATCATTTGCAAACCACCATGCTCTCATCCAACACTTTTAACATAACCTAGAAATTACCACCAATGCTAACCCTATGTTCTGCCACAGCACTGCTAACAGTTATGCTAGAGACCTGAGATGGGATTAATGAGCCAAATTACTGTACTTCTGTGGAGGCAACCCTCGGGCTCAAAGGCCTTGCTTTTGGAGGAGCATGACACAAGGCAGCTCCAGAATATAAAATCATCCATTCTTCTCCAGCCTACTGCTCTTTGAACTTCCGATGTTGTTAGGTATTACGTTACAATTGAGATCTATCCAAATCGTTTCCGTAACTGGCCACTTCATTGTAAGAACCATCAGGAGACAAAGTCTGAACTAACCATGTAATTGTAAATGTTTCATGATCAATCTCCAGGTAAGAAGGAAATGTGCACTGATTTGTGGTTTCTTTCCCTTTATTAACAGGCAAAAGTTTTGGAAAAAGTAGGTATCACCTCAGAGGTGGATTTCCTCAGGGCTGTCATGGATGGAATACCACCATTAAGAGATGATAAACAACTTTTTATCAGGGACTTAAGGTTTGAAAAGGTTGAAGTAAGAATTTACCAGCCAAAATCATCAACTACTGGCCAAAGAAGAGGAATCCTATATTTTCATGGAGGAGTTGGACTGTTTGGAAGTATTAGTAAGTAATATAAATATGAGCTATAACTACAAATAGATGTAGTTTCTGATCTGATACAGTATTTCTTAGATGACAAGAAGAGTTAGTAGGTGAAGCACTACATACAATAAAATTAATTTCAGGGCAGCAGAGTAATTTTATTTTCATGTAATAGGTATGTAAATTAAGAGTTAAATTGTTTTTATGCAGGTAGTGTACCTAAAACATTTTTTCTCTGGTCATTCATAATACCTGTTTTCTTCCTTCTTCTCATTCCTGCACAGAAGAAAAGTTGAAAATCTCATTAGAATTTTATTTTTTATTTTAAAGAACCCAATTTATGTTGACATGTGTGTGCAAGCTTGTGTGTATGTGTGCATACTGCAGTCTGTCTTAATGGCAAAACAAGGAAAAGTACATTTTTGCATTTGAAATGGAAAGGCATAAGGGATTAGATAGTGGCTCACGCACAAGAAAAATCCTTGTGCTGGATTTAGCAAGGGGTTTTGGTTTTGTTTGGGGCTTTTAAACAACTTATCACTTTCAATACTGCTTTAGAAGCGGCAGAATTCATTCTATTCCTTAACTTCTCAAAGAGGAGAGTGAAGCAATGCATTGGTGTAAATTCCAGGTTTCTTAGTTCCAAGAAGATCCTACAGAACCATGTCCAGATCAGACCATGCTACAATAAGAGAATCAGAATAAGAATACAGATAAGAATTTCAGAATACTCGCATTCTACTCATTTTTAAGGCAAGCTACAATTCCACTGAAATACTTTGTTTTACAGAGGCCTATGAAAGAACATGCCGCTATCTTGCCCGACAAAGCAATTCGGTGGTGGTGTCTGTTGGGTAAGTGCAGTCAATCCAGACATACAATGTGACAGCCATTCACGCCTCCTCCTAGGCTTGTAAGTCTGTAATGCACAGTTAGAGCAAACTGCAGCTGAAAGCCAACACTATATTCCAAGTGTCACTGCTTTTGCTAAAAGCACAGTTGCCCAGAGTACTAAATACTCATCTTAGTAGGCGTTCTGAAGAAATGGTGGGGTATATCCACATGGATATCCACATTTAACCTGCAATCAACCTGAGATGAACATTCAAAGTCTTTTTCTGGTGAGCTATAATGCATTTTTAAAAGAACTGATTTCTAAGCGTTCAGGAAAAGAGTTGACATTTTGGAAATGGATTAAATTCTAGCAATTATTATTTACATCCTAAAATACTTGAGGAATCATCAACTCTTTTTGATTCTGTTTTGAAAGAATTCAGTTTATAGAAAACCACTGAAAACCTTTTGGATTTTCATTATCAATGTTCTGTGCTCATATTCCCTAACAATTTGTTGTGAAATGTTCACTTGAATTTCTAAGTGGAATTGCTGATAACTGATTCATGCATACATCAGATCAGGTGCCTTGCCACCTAATCCTACAATGACACAGCACATGCCTAGAGTCAGCTAAAACATAAGTGAAGATGTATTCTGTAAAGATAGAATAGCGGACTAACCCCCCAAACATTAACAATAGTAGTAAATAATCCATTAAAAGCAATAATTATCATAAATTCCATTGCTGTAATTATTATCTCAGAGTACTTCCTATCTTCAGAAAGAAATATGTGAATGAAGAGATGACTAAGGGACATTCACTAGATATGACCATGTTTGAACACTCTCACCCCTGTTTAGGTATCGCTTAGCTCCTGAGCATCCATATCCAACACAATTTGAGGATTGCCTTGCTGCCACCATCCACTTCATGAGGACTGCACGAGACTACGGAGTAGACCCTTCTCGCATTGTTATCTGTGGAGATAGCAGTGGAGGTACAATCACTGCTGCTGTGGCCCAAGCACTGGTGAGCAGACAAGATCTCCCAAAACTGAGAGCGCAAATCCTAATATATCCCTTTCTCCAGGGTTTGGACTTTGATTTGCCTTCTTATCAGCAGAATGAGGGGGTGCCCATTTTGTTAAAGGAACGAACCCTTTCTCTTGGCTTGAAGTACCTTAACATAAAATTGTCTGCCACAAAACCAGCATTTGAAGTATCTAAAGGCAATCATGTTCCAGAAGATCTGCTACTGAAGTATCGGAAATGGGTGAGTTCTGACATCATCCCTCCTGAGTTTAAAAGAAGAGGCTACACGCCGAGTACAACATATTCATTCTCAGAGGAAATCTATGCACTAGTCAAACCTATTTTTGACACTGTTTTTTCACCACTGCTAGCTGAAGACAGTGTTATTGCTCAGCTTCCTGAGGCTTTCATTTTGACCTGTGAATATGATGTGCTTAGAGATGATGGACTGCTCTACAAGAAACGATTAGAGGATCATGGTATAAAAGTGACCTGGTGCCATTTGCAAGAGGGATTCCATGGCACAGTATTATTAGCTCTTTCTGGTGCGTTTTTGGCATTCCAATCTGGAAATAAAGGCCTGGAAAATATAGTACATTTTCTAAGATTGATGTAAAATTCATTTCTTGTTTTACTTTCCTGGTTCAAAAGATTGAATCTTTTATTGCTTGCAAAGACTTTTAAAAAACATCCTCAATTTTCCTTTTCTTAAATCATCATTATGAATTTCTGCATTGCATCTGTCCTCTTTTTACCCAATAAATTGATTTGTTGATGGCTTTTGCTTCATTTTCTCTTATGAGAAACAAAATCAGATGAACTTACCTTTCCTTCCTCTTCAGTTTTCTCCTGTACCTGTAAAACCCCATGGCAAGTGTTTTGCAATGCAGTTTGCCTCAACAAAATTCTGGTAATATGAAAGCATGAACTGTGATTTAAGGAGAACTTGGGGCAGGTAACAGGGCATGAATCTAGAGGTTAAGTGTGTAATGAACATGGTCAATGATTTACAGGTGAAAGCTGATGAAAGCTGAATTTGAGGCAAGCTTACAGAACTGAATGCAGCACAACAGATTTGAGCATAGACATAACAGAAAGAAGTGGAGGGAAAGAGGTCAGAAAAGGGAACTGGCCTGAAACTACTGATGTGATGAAAAGTATTGTTTAAGGAACACAACATCCATTAGAAGAACTATGCATACACCTTTTATATATAGATGGGAATGCACAGTAATATCAGTTTATAAAGAGTTTGTATTAACTGGAGGCCTGCACTGTCTGAAGCAGGAAGCACTTTCTTATAAAGTGCTGTTGTGATTTAAGCCCAGCCAGTAGCTCAGAACCACACAGCCACTCACTCACTCCCCCGCTTTCTCCTCCCCTATTCCTGGAGGGTTGGGGAGGAGAACTGAAAAAATGTAACTCTGACGGGTTGAGATAAGAGCACCCCAGTAACTAAGGAATAACATAAAACCACTACTGCTACCACCAGTAATAATAATGA
The DNA here is from genome assembly GCF_034315485.1 of Pezoporus occidentalis. Taxonomy (NCBI): domain Eukaryota; kingdom Metazoa; phylum Chordata; class Aves; order Psittaciformes; family Psittacidae; genus Pezoporus; species Pezoporus occidentalis. The sequence goes on from NW_026914383.1 coordinate 262,050, forward strand.
TAAGGGAAATAACAAGGGAAGAGAATATAAAACTAAAAAGGGAAAAGGAAAAGAAAACAATAAACACAAGTGACGTACAATACAATTGCTCAGCACCTACTGACCAATACTCAGCCCATTCTGAGCAGCGATCTGGGCCTTCCACGTAACTCCCCCCAGTTTCTATAGTTTACCAGGGCTGCTCTCATACTAAAGTTGAAAACACTGCACTGCACCAGATACTAAGGAGAAAAAGAACTGTTATAGCTAAATTCAGGCAGAGAAAGGAGAATTAAGGAGAAAGAACCCCCCACAAACAACACACAAAAAAAGAAAAGTTCACATTGATCTTAAACTTTTTACAAGATGAGAGAAATATTAAGTAAAAAAATACAAATAAAATGGCATAATAAATGTCTGAGGCTTTTGTCTTGGAAATGAAAGCAAGTCTTGCCAAGAAATATCAGTAACTGTTTTGATGACACATTTTTTCTGAGGTGAACATCTGACAGTGTTAACTGTTTCCTCTGTTTTACTGTAATCTTTTAACCTGCATTATAATGATTGATGTCATTAGACACTAATGCCTTAAATTCTTCAGTGAGTTATACTTGGAGGCAAGATGCATTTCCATGCAGAAATGGAGCAGGGCAAGGAAGCAATCTTACAGTCAAAACTTCTAACTATCTATCTTTGCTTAAATTAATACCTGGAACACTATGAATTAGTTTTGATCTTGTCAGAGAAATTTCTAGCTCTGGCATTTAGAAATAAGAATCTTTTTACTGATATTATTGTATGTGCTTTCTGCCCACCACTGGCTTATTTAAGCTATAATCAAAAGCAAAGCATGCTGCAGACAATCATGTAAGGTAAGTATTCAGACAGAAGAAGACACCCTACAAACAAAGGAAGGATGCTCTGCAATGCTTGGCATGGCTGTCTTAGTTACATTCAGTGTATGAGAAAATAAAGCCTGCCAGAATAGTATCAGTGACATTTAGTTAGTTACACTTATTCAGTATAGGCAGGAAAAAGAAGTTTTACAGGGCTCTTCCATGTGGCTTTTCTGTATGAATACAACCTGAATAAGCAAAAAGCCCCCCAGAAGTCTTCTACAGTATTTTCCTCATTTCTAGGCAAACATACCAGTTAACATTGATTTTTGAATGCTACCTGATTTTCATATGGGCCACCTATGCCATGAATGCTGAGATTTACTCACTCCATTGACATCAGGGGCAGTTTGTCCATAAAGCAATACAGCGTTACATTCCTAACACTAAAATACATATGTAGTCAGACTAAGAAGAAGGCTTAAAACTGATAAATCTGTCATGGGTATTAAACCCCCCAAAAGACATGCTGAAGATACTACACATCTTTCTCTTTTAAACATTATCAAGGAGTCTTTGCCTATGAAAAACTTAGGAAAATACAATCCTAACAAGTATGCTTCCTTAAATGGAGCAGTGTCCTGGGTTCAGCAGTAGCAGTCATTTTTCTCCTTCTTAGTAGCTGGTGCAGTGCTGTGGGTTTGACTTTCAGCCTGGGAGCAGCGCTGGTAACACCGATGGTTTTAGTTGCTGCTCAAATGTTTACTCTGATTAAGGACTTTCTGAGTCTCATGCTCTGCCAGGGAGGAGGGGAAGTCAGGAGGAAGCAGAGACAGGACACCTGACCCAAACTAACCAAAGAGGTATTCCATACCACAGCACGTCATGCCCAGTATATAAACTGGGGGCAGTTACGTGGAAGGGCTAGATCACTGAGTATCGATTGGCAGGTGGTGAGCAGTTGTATTCTCTTCCCTTGTTATTTCCCTTATCATTATCATTGGTGGCAGCAGCAGTGATTTGTGTTATACCTTAGTTACTGGACTGCTCTTATCTCAACCCGCAGGAGTTACATTCTTTCGATTCTCCTCCTCATCCCTCTGGGAGCAGGGGGAGGGAGAAGGGGGGGAGTGAGCAAGTGGCTGCGTGCTTGAGTTACCGGCTGGGCTTATACCACAACAGGCAGTTACTTCCCATCTTGACAGAAACAGCTGCTTCTTTCCAAAAGGGAAAGTGAGTATGGCTGAGGCAATCATTTACTCTAGAGTTTGCATCCTGAGTAAAGAGACAGACCATCCTAGACCACCCAGGCAGTAACAGGGTATGGACAAAGCTGGTTAATAAAAGCTGGTACTATTATTAACCCCAAATAATGTGGACACGAGCCATTTCTTTAGCTGGTCTGTATGCTTTGGCACAAAGGCAGTGTGATCAAATAGTAGGATTCAGGAGCAGATCAGAACACTGTCAAGATCCAAACCCTAGTGAAATGCTGGAAAGTGCGGTACAGCCGGGAGGTCTTGACACTGTTTGAGCAGCTATGTGTTGTAGATGTGAAATTAAGGGAAAGCAAATTGCTGTGCACCACCCCCATCACCAGATGTCAGTGCACAGTTGAGTTTTTAATGCCAGCAGAATAACCTGGCAAACTTCTCTTTGTTTATGGCACGGAATCTGAGTGCCCAAAATACATTACAGCAGGTCGATCTCTGGTTTAGACCAGTAAATATTTTTATATATCAAATATTTTTACATATTAAATATTTTTACATACTAAATATTTTTACTGAACCTGTTGTTATGCCTTCATAGACTAAAGCTGTATGTTTAATAATAGAACACACAATAATTTTAAAGTTAGATACCTGTTCTATATCAATCATGTTACCATTGTCTATTACATAAGTCTACAACTTCAGTTATCTTTTGCTTTGCTATCTTTACATCACTTCTTTGTACCACTCTAGTTAAAAGTCAGTATACAACAGCAAGTTGCATATTTTTATTTTTAAAAATAAGCAGGCAATCAGAAAACATTTCAAATTTAGTAACTATATTATTTATAAATAATATTATTTATTTAAAAGCATTTAACATTATTCTCTGCCTATGATGCCCATTGTTTATACCACTCCTGAAATAAACAGACATAATCCTGCAAACTATGGCTGCTTTTAATCCTGTCAATCTTCTTTCTCTGATTGCCAATTTCCTCAGTGATTCACTGCGTTTGCTGACACTCTCATGATCGTGAAGAAACTGCTAACCTATATATTTGGTGTAATGAGTCTCAGACAAATCTGGCCACAGCAAACGAAGGTCAGTTTTAGTTTTATATTCATATTCAAACCACTAAGAATATACTTTGGTGTGGTGACCTGTCATGAAATCCCAGGTGGATGTTCCAGAGCAGTTTATCTGGAGTCCATTTGTGTGGAGCAGAGTTTACCCATTCTTAGGAACAGAACTGCACAGCTACCAAGACACATCCAGATGTTTAACCTAAGAGTCATTTGAAAGACGTACACTTCAAAAAATAACTTAGAAAGGAAAGGTTAAAATAACGATTCATGGCAGACTAAATGGAAGACAGCTTTTAGTCATGAGTAAGAGCAAAATGCATAGGGAGTAGCTACTAATTTGGGTGGGGAGATGGAGATAACTAATAGGGAGGAAACCGAAAGGTAGGTAGGAGGCAGGCTAAATGGAGAAGGAAATAGATTAAGCAAATACCTAGCACCTTTAAAAACCAGTATCATAGAGCACATACTAAGCTGTAACTGTCACTGTAAAGGGCATACTAAATCCATTTCACAGATCAGGAGATCAAAGCTTACAGGTATGAAGAGGTCTGAGATGGTTTCAGTCATTTGTTTACATTAATACAAGAAAGGAAATGTGAACTGGAGGACAGTGACTTTCTTACATGCTCCACTTGGTAAAACCAAGTTAGTTAAGTTGCACTATGGAGTCTAATTGTGCTACTAAATTACCTAATAGCACATGACATTCAGGTAAGTCATTAGCTCCAACTGCCCTGACACTTTTGTCTTGATTAATGTTTGGTTTGAAACCTGCCCACTTCTGCTGATAAACAGTTTATGTGACCTTGATGAGTTTTACATTCTCAGTGTGCAAAGAGGTCTGATGCCACAGCTACATAAGCCTTTAAAACCCAACAGGCTAAGCCTGGGAAAAAACAGCAAATATTTCTTTGAACATGTACTGTTATAATACTTTGCCTTCCCATCATTACTATAACCATTACAAATAGGCTGAAAAATTAAGAATGGATTTAAGAGGTGACTAACATCTTGCATAAAGAGAGGCTTGCTGATGAGAAAATGGGAAGAACTGACTCGATTATTCTCATTCTGGACTCACCAACTGATACATTAAATAAATCAGTTTCCAGCAATACTAAATTCAATGAATAAAGTATCAGTTTTGTGAGCTATGAGCTGCCTGCTTGATAAGAATAAAGAACCATATGTAAATCCATAGGGCACCTTACAATGCCAAATGCCAAGCTGTGTTCATTTTCTCCAGTTTATTTCTCAGCTAATTCAAGGCTGTTCTTACCTATTGACAAGCAAAGACTCTGTGGAAGCTGGGGTTTTGCAACGAGCTTGCTGAAAGAAGAATGGATGTAGCAAAACACATCAGCAAACACCTAGTAGCTTTGTATCTGGGATGGATATCTATCTACTGCCAGAAAGAGAAGCCTTTCTGTTTGCAAAGACATGAGGTACTCACTTTATGGAATGGACTGAAGGGAGATAAAACATTTTTTTTCCAACAATTTAACATGTTAAAAACAATTAAAAAAGCCCACCAAAAGCCCCACTGACTGTTAGAAATGTGCCAGTCTGACAATGATCATAGATATCTCTACCCCTCTATCAGCAGGAACAGCCTGACAAGGCTGGAAAGATTTGAAGCATCTCAGAATAAGCATTACTACAAAAGTGACATGCAGCCACAGGAGTATAGGAGTCACAGGAGCATTTTGGAACGTAAGGCACTGAGGATCATAAAACAGTTGTGCATGAGCATCCCAGAAGGACTGAGCAGCTCTAAGACCACGAGATTTGCTTGATTATGGAAAAACATGGAAACTGGACAGTGAAGAAGGACCGAGGAGCTGATTTAGAAGACAGAATATGCTCTGATTAGGCATACTCAGAGTATGGTCTAAGAGTAAAATATTAGGATATTAAGAGATTAAAACTAAAACATGAAGAAATTATTCTGAAACATTACTTAACCAACATTGCTTTGACAACAGAAGGGCTATAATGCACAAGAGAAAGATTTTTGTTCAAATTGGCACAACTGTACAACAGATACTTCCTGAAGGCAACTGCAGGAGCATGACATCAAAGAGCAAATAAACACCCCCCCACAAACTGTCCACTTTTCAATCTATATTTAAAATAAAAGAGGCAGTCAAGAACTACTCCTTACACTCTATCAGATCCATCACAGTTTCAAAACAGAGGTGGCATCTCTCAGGTGTTTTGGTTTTGATTAATGGTGTTTAATTATTGACTCACCGAATACTGTGAAGAAAAGACTCCTGCCAGTACAGTGTCAGCAACAGTTTATCCAGCTCCAGCAGATACACATGTCCTCCATGAGGCTTTCATAATCTGAACTGCTCTATTCCAAACATCAGGTTATTTCATGTTGTTGGTTGTTCTTAAGAGTGTCATTTACTGCCACTGCAATAAGAAGTGCCTCTGTGAGTTTACTCTTGATCACAGATTCTTTTGGAAACATGGAATTTTCCTTCTCCAAGGATTCAAATATAAAAGACCATTTTCAATGCTGAAATACAATATTCAGAGCTGCCCCATGTGGCAATTCATTTCAGGATATTTTGACTGATGGCACAGACACCAGAAATAAGCTTTTAGTAAGAACTGTGTTGTTCTGCTGTTTGGAAACCCAAATAATCAATCAAAACCCCATGGGCTATGTTCTATCATTACACTACACAGAGATTACTTACAGAATTCCTAACTAAAAACATCAGCAGACGACCCTGCTGTGCCGCAGGAAGAGCCCTATGGTTAGATGCTGATAAGCTGAGGCCAAAATGAGCACTGACCAGGCATATCAGGGTTTGGCTTCAACACTCTGCAGTCTGATGTTTGTAACACACAGGATCACTTTGTACTCCATGGAAGGGGAAAGGCAGCCACAAATCAGCCAACCTCAGCAAGGAAAAAGCCCTTACTGTGAACAACTGATGATTTGCCCATTTCACAAACTTTGGTGTAAATTTACCTTGCTTTATCCCACACATTGTTATCTCCACAAGCTAAAATTGTGCAAATCAGCTGTCAGGATTGCTTTGTTTTAAATACTTGCCAATGAAGCTAAGGACTAAAGCAGTTTTCAGACTTGATTTCCACTTTAAAAGACAGGTCAGGAAAAAGTCTTGGGAGCTGTAACTTTAACATTGTGTGGAAAATGAAATTCAGTGAAAAGAACATAAGCCATAAAAAATATTTCACCACAAACTGCCATCAACTTCAATTAGCCGTCACTGATACACATGCATTCATCATGCCTCTACATAGAGCTACAAAGAATTGCAATCAATATCAAATTCTGAGTTTAATTGGTGAGAAGCTTTTACCAGAAACAGAGTCTCCAGATACACCACTCTGTATCTGAAGAGATCTTACTGTGCATTAAGACACACATTCATGCTTCAATTTTGGTTTAAATGAGTACCTGTGCTCAGTGTATAACCTGTGATGTATGTGCTACATTATGTTAGCTGCACAAGATGTTTTATGCACAGGTATCACTCTTCACACTGGAGTAGGAGTACAAGTAAAACCAGTGACAAACAATGCAAGTCTTAATGGACAGTATAAACCAAAGTTTATTAAAAAAATATGATTGTTAACGAGTATTTTTCTTCCCAGAGAAGTACACACCTTGATGACAAATGCAAGTAGCCCCACATCACTACAGTTCAACACTACAACAGGAATGTCCATCCATAATGAACCCACAACAAAACAAACATAGACCATCTTTAAATAAGGGCTCCTCTGAATAATCATTTCTCATTGCTAGTGAAGAGCTCACGTTACAAGTCAATTCCATATACTCAGAACTCCACCTTTTGTAAAGGGTAAACTGTCCCCCTGCCCTTTTTTTAAGTATAACTACTTGTTGCCAGTAATATCATTAGCAAAAGAAGGGTGGAGAAAAATAGGATGTTGCAACATTAATAAACTTTTCATTTCTGCTTATGAAGTGAGTGCTTAGTCTCCTGTGAAGACCTGTCAGAACCACTTGAAAACAAGGCTTAAGGCAGCACAGGGTTTTCTTAGCATCCACATCTACTGAAGTGAAATGGCATCTGTTTATGTGACTTTAGCAACAATAGGGATGGTTTTCATCTCTCCTGTTGTATTACCAGCATTGTTTTTCTGGGGGGTATTTTATGACCTTTTCAGCTCAGAAGTGCCACTCGGAATTGACCAACCTCTAAAGCTGCGGTTTTATCATTCAGTGATGATTACAACCATGGTCTTGGTAAGTGAACTTTCTTAAAACTGAGGATTTTGCTTTTATTTTGATAGGATAGTTTGGAGCTGGAAGATAATGGCTTAAGAGAGAAAAGAAGAAGCAATTCACCCCCCTGAAACCTGTAAGCGTAGTTGTATGAAACACATTATATTATCTCATAAAACTGATATGACTAAAAAGCTTACTTAGATTTTTCAATGCATCTGTCAAACTGCAGCCACTTTACATTGGAAAACCATTTCACATGAAAACTAAACCCCCCCCAACTATATGTATACTGTACCTAGTGAAGCGCATGTACATATAATGATGCTGTCTATCAGAAGCAAGCCAACATTGCTCCTCTTCTTCCAAGTTCTTTCTTTTCAACAGGGAAAGATTTTGCAGAAGCTGGGAATCTGCAGTGACTTAAGCTTAATGCGAATTGTGCTGGATGGAATACCACCACGGAGAGATTCAACACTTCTTATCAAAGACCTCAAAGTAGATGAGGTACCACTGAGGATTTATCAGCCCAAATGGCCACCTCCTGGCAAAAGAAGAGGAATACTGTATTTTCATGGAGGTGCTGGCACATTTGGAAGCATTAGTAAGAAAAGAGCAAGTTTTATTTTTAAAATCAAATCCAAACCTTTATATTTTTACCTTCAGATGCTGTCAATATCTCACCTGCTCTTCCTACTGACAATAGCCTTTGCAATCTCACTACTAACTGCCTTGTAGAATTAATAGCCTAGTGCATTTCTACTTCCTTTGGGCTACAGGCTAAGTTGATGAAAGCAGATCTAAGGCTTCTAAATCCAGAACTGTGTTCCAGAACTTCCTGGGTCAGCTGTCAGCTAACAGCAGAGGGACTCCACTGCTCTTCCTGCTGACTCTGAGAAAGATTCAGTTTGCTGGCACAGAGAAAAAGAGACCATTGAAACAAAACTCATAGGTCACTGAGTGGGAAGCTGAGCTTACAGGATGTTCTTGTAACTCAACTAATGCCTAGCTGAAAATACAGCAGCAGTCCTGGAGTAAGGGTTTCAATCAGGTCTCTTCCCCGCTCCTCTGTTCTCCATCTTTGCCAGAAATGCAACTTAAAATCCTTTTAGGCTGACACACAAATGAACCTAGATTTACTTTCAGGAATTATTACATCATGAAAATGGCAATACTGTTGCTACAAAAACACATTCTGGCTTAATTCTCTGGAGTAATGCTTTGGTTACTTACCAAGGACAAACTTTTAGGTTTTGATCTCAACTGGACTAAAGCATTTTCTGTAAGTCTGGATAGGGCCTCAAAGTGTGGAATTTAAATACTTCTGTGCTCACCACTCATCTTTTGTATAGAAACACTATGAAACTGTTTCTCAACTTGCAGTCTATGCATCAAAGGAAAGTCTAAAAGGTATAATATTGTCCAAGAAAGAATTTAAAGAATACATTAAAAAATAATGTGTAAATATATTCCCATTCAGCAAACGAGGACTCAAAATCAAGGAAAATGTAAATAATAAATAAGCATCAAAAATAGAACCAATCTGGGGAAGACCGATCCTTGTGGCAACACTGTACAGAATACTTTAGTTCTTTTTCAGACAGGAAGACAACTTTGATTGTCTCAGTTGCTACTCTCAGCCTCCTCCTATCTATTCTGGATCTCCTTCTGAGCAGCCAGGTCAGTGTGTGCTTTGTCTGGAAGCCAGTACCTAACATGGAAATGCAGACTTCATTCCAGGGGTCAGACAGGGAAGTTTGTGGGGTTTGAATCCTTTACTGTTTCACATGGTAAGTCTCCATTACACTCCAGGCAGACTCCAGTTATCTGCAAATGAGTTTGAGAGTCTACCAAGTTTTGCTTAACATCATGCAGAAATAATAATGTAAATTCCAGGAACTGAGGTTCCATTCTGCACCGTGTAGAAATAAGCTACCCTTGTTTTACTGCAGAGCATGTTAGTCTGGGTGGAGTGTTAGGCTGGCACTACCTGTAACGCTTCTAGTTCTAGAGCTACTTTGGGTGGCGGTGAGGACTTAAGATAAGCCGCTGTGATCTAAGTGAAAGGTGAATTCCTTTCAGTGGCAGAAAAAAACCTACACCATAGCTGTAGTTGCCATAGTGTGGTGGCATAATTGTTGTTGTTGTTCACATGCCATTAAGATAATACCCACACTGATACACTGATTATAGAATGTGACCTTTCACTTGAATTCACACTGGTACTTGGTGACAGGACAGCAACTAACATCAGGTCTTCTTCCCTGTGAGGGTGCTGAGCTGCTGGCACAGGGTGCCCAGAGAAGGCTGCCCAGAGATGGCTGCCCCATCCCTGGCAGTGTTCAGGGCCAGGTTGGACACAGGGGCTTGGAGCAAGCTGCTCTAGTGGAAGGTGTCCCTGCCTGTGGCAGGGGGTTGGGACTGGATGAGCTTTAAGGTCCCTTCCAACCCAGACTATTCTGGAATTCTGTGATTCTATGTTAAGCTTTTTAAAGGACTTGTGGAATCTATATCCTAGTAAACATGAAGTCTGCAACTAGAAAATTAGCAAAAGCTACAATGAAGAACAAAATCAGTGGACAGGTAAATATGACTTACTCCTTAAAATCCATACAAATGGAAGTCATGCTTCACAAATCAATTTAAGCTTTTTTAAATGAATCAGCAAATACAGCAATAAAGGAGACTGAGTTGATAAAACCTACTTTGGTTTCCAAAAGAGCCTCTTAAAGAGGCTATACACCCATGACATATTTAGATAAAAACTGATTAAAAGAGAGAAAAAAGATGAGTTCTGGGATATTCCTGGGAGATTCCCATAAGGAGATCTGTGCTGAGGTCAGTGCTAATCAATTTAGTCAGAAAAAGAAAAGATGCTGAAAGCTGATACGAAGTCCTCTGGGCTAGTAAGTGGATGGATGAAAACCTGCAGTGTCTTTATGATAGCAAAGGATTAGACAATAAAATGACAGGTGAAATGGTGTGTAGAGAAGTCAGACATGACCACAGCATCCTACCTTTATAAATAAACCTAATGGTCTCTAAGCAGACTTCCCCTTGCAGGAAGATGATCTTGGGATTATGGTAGAAAATTGCCTGAAAATGTTGAATTAGTGCCCAGCAGCAGTCAGAAAGCAAATAAAGTGCAAGGAATTATTATTAGGAAAGGACAAAACTGGGAACTTCTTTATACCACTGTAATAAATCCATTGTGCATGTAAATACAGAATACTGCTTATAGTTCTGGTTCCCGTACCTCAAGTAAAATACAGTATCAAAGGAGAAAAGTGCTGCTGTACAGAAAATGAGTAGACTATGATCCTTCAGGCTCAGACAAATACAGATGCACTAAATGTCTACAAACCATGAGATGGAAAAGAAGTTAAACAGGGAATAATTATCACCATTTCATACAGCACGGAAGTGAATGTCATCAAATGGAAGTAGTGAAATTGAGGCACAAAGCGAGCAAATAGAAACAGTTTTCTACACCTTTGTAAGCAAGCTATGGAATTCTTCACTGCACAAAATTGTTAATGTTAAAATCATGGCTTCAGGAAGTGGTGTGAGTAATTCAGGGAAGAAACATTAACCAAGGGCATTTAATATGAAGACACAGTGTCTGTCTCAGAGGAGTGCCCTGAGCCTCAGCTTCTTGTATGCTTATTACTTATAGATGCTTGCCCTCAGGTTATGCTTCTCCTTAGAGAACAACATCTGAGATGTGATACCATCCTAGACAGACATCTGCTTGTCCTAGTATGACCATTCTTATGTTGCTTATATTATGCCCTAACAGCCACCAATCAATAACCAGAAAATACATTAACAGGTAAAGACCACAGCAGAAATTACTCATGGGTCTCACGTTGCAGTGCCTTCCACAAAGCTTATGTTCAAGGGTCTAAATTTCCATTTCAAAAGGATATTTGATTTTTAACATATAATTTCTGATTTTCTCTTTAGGAGCCTATGAAAGAATATGCTGCTATATGGCCAAAAAATGCAACTCAGTGGTTGTGTCTGTGGGGTAAGTGCTACTTTTACATCAAAGTATTTATGGTAACAGTGTACAGCCGAAACCTATCTGAAACCTATACTGAAAACATCTACTACTGCAAACTGTACTCCCTAATTCTTCACTTTAGCCTTTTATTCCATTGAGAAATGTGCTTATAGGACCAGTATTTTAAAATAGCTGTAATACCCTTAGTTTGTCTTTCCAGTCTGCACTGGTTAAAATGAAAACTAAATTGCATTTTTATACTCGCTGTGACAATAACCATGGTATCCTTGACATTCCAGTTATCGTTTGGCTCCTGAACACCCATACCCAGGGCAGTATTTCGATTGTCTCAATGCCACCTTGTACTTTATGAGGAATTTAGAAGAGTATCATGTGGATCCTGCTCTCATCATCCTTAGTGGTGACAGCTGTGGAGCCAATTTTGCTACAGTTATTTGCCAAATATTGCTGAATAAAAGAGATCTCCCAAAAGTACGTGCTCAGGTTTTACTTTATCCAGGACTGCAGGGCCTGGATTTTCACTTGCCTTCCTACCAGCAGAATGCTTCAGTGCCCCTGTTGTTTCGGAAGTCAGTTGTCTACTTCTGCTTTCGCTATCTCAATAAAGAAACATCAGTTTTGGAAGATGTTCTCCAAAACCGCCATGTTCCTGAGAGTATGAAACAGAAGTATAAGAAATGGGTAAGTGCTGACATTATTCCTGACAAATTCAAGTTGAGAGACTACGTACCTCAGAAACCCACCTCATATAAACCTGAAGTCCATGAAGCAATCAAAGAAATTTTAGCAATAACATTTTCCCCACTCTTAGCTGAAGATTCCATTATTCGCCAGCTCCCGGAAAGCTACATCTTGACCTGTGAGTTTGATGTGCTCAGGGATGATGGGCTGTTATACAAGAAGCGCTTAGAGGACAATGGCGTTCAAGTAACCTGGTGCCATTCTGAGAGTGGTTTCCATGGAATTTTGTCCTTTTTTGGATATGGGATTTTTTCCTTTTTAGCTGGGAAAAAGATAATGGATAGTATGGTGAATTTTATAAACAGCTTATAGAAGTATTTTTCAGAACAAAGATGCAAATCTTACTTTATCCTTGGTGAATTTACACTTGGCAAAGAATGTAAACACTTTTGATACCAGATTTTGACTGCATTTTCCACTTTCTAATTTGTGTTTCTGCAGTGGCTCTCAAACAAATGTAAAGATTATTTAAAGCATCACCATTCCAGAAACCATGATTAGAAAACCCCACCATTAAGATCAAGATGCATAAGTAGGCACCTGGCACATACTGTTTCACTTCAACTCAAGCAATTGTACTGTCTTTGCATGCCTGTCACACCTTCAAGACAAGCAGCAAGAACACCTCTTCCTGACGAATGCTCAAGACAACAACCAGGGTCTACTCTGGCCCTTGTGAACGACAGATATTCAGGGTATCAGATGGAGAGCCCAATGATTCAGGTTCTGTGAAGTCTTATGTCTGGTAGTGAAATTGCAGCTATGTGTTTTAATTCCTAGGGTTAGTTTGCACAGACTATGCTGTTCTTGAAAGTTTCTTTCTTCAAGTCAGAAGAAAGGCTTCTGTCTGAAGTGGAAGTCCTGAACTGGAGCTAGTATGCGGTTGATTCCATTTGAAATCTGAGAAATGATGTTTCATTTTGGAACTTGATTCTTGAACTGGAATCCCTAAACTGTAATTAGTGTGTGCATGTTTCAGAAGTGCAGAGGTGAGACTTGGTTTCCTTTCTGTACTCTTTTTCTCTTAAGATTATGCTCAAGAGGACCTTTTATGTTACCTGTTACGCTATGTTTGTTGAAAAAGCTCTGAAGATCGCATAGGTAAGAGAGTAGAAAAGCACATCATCATATTCTCTTATCCCTGTAATAGTGTGGCAATTGTGATGCTTTCAATAACAAAAAAAAAAATAAAAACTAGCATTTCAAGTACTTCTATTACAACAGCAAATTATATCTGCTAAACATATACTCACTGATAAACCTAAATGAACACCTTGTGGTGAGAGGAACAATGCAACACTGGCAAACAGAGACCACACTCTTGCTAATCCTACAAAATTTCATTTTTTAGAAAGTTTTCTGACTCAAATGACATGGTACTTCCCCTATTGCTTACAATTTAACATAAAAAAAGCCCCAACAACAAATTATAACATGGCTGCTTAATGAAGTGGCATTTTTACCTTTCATTTCCCTGAGAATTTGCAATTTCAACAATGGTCTGACTTCCCAGTTGTCTGAGGAATTGCAGACTTAGATTCACAATTAGTATCTCAAGCATTATTCAAGCTACAGCATCTCTGCAGTAGCATGATCACATTCTACATTAGCAGAACCCATCTCTACCTTAGCACAACCTATCTCTAAATTAGCATACTCCCATACTACATCAGCCCAATCCCATTCTACATCAGCACAAGCCACCTCTATGTCTGCACAATCCCATTCCACATTTGCACAACCCATCTCTATATATCAGCACAATCCCATTCTACATTAGCACAAGCCACCTCTGTTTGCACAATCCCATTCTACATTTGCACAACCCATCTCTGCATTAGCACAATCCCATTCTACATTAGCACAGTCCCATTCTACATTAGCACAAGCCACCTCTACGTTTGCACAATCCCATTCTACATCAGCACAAGCCACCTCTACGTTTGCATAATCCTATTCTACATTAGCACAAACCACCTCTACATTTGCACAATCCCATTCTACACTTGCACAACTCACCTCTACATTTGCACAATCCCATTCTACAGCAAGAACAAGGTAAACCAGTTTGATTTGAAACTCTTTAATCGCTGCCCACCTTAAGTAATTTTACGTGCTACCTGCTGCACTGAGGTTATCTGGTTATGAGGTTATCTGGTTACTGAGGTTATCTGGTATGAGGTAATCTGATCATGAACCTAAAGTCAGCCTCCTGTGGGTTTTTTAACCACATTCTTCTTTTAGAAGAATACACAAATACCAAAAAACCTGAGATTGAGGTAATGACCTAATTTCACAAGTGTACCTTTCCAAAACCACACTGGTGACAATCCATCTGTCCCTTTAGAGTGACAGTCACCAGCTGCAGGTTCCTGTCTCTGCATAACCCTAGAGAAACACAACTGCTTTATAGTATCACAAACTCAAACTACACAAATGCCCTGTGTCCATTTTCAACCTCTAATTAATTTAATATTAATACAGTTTATTCCTAACACTCCTCTCGCAGCTAAGGACTGGTTTCTTACAACAATTCCAAGAGTATGCTGGCATAGATCTCTTAACGAATTCAGGAGTTTCACCAACTTACCTTCTGTGAAATAAAAGGAGAAGAGGGAAAGAAAGTGGGAGAGGGCAAGATACCAACTAAGGTATTCGTAAAAAGGGAGGAGAAAGTTTTTTACTAGAGCAGCCTTATGACGAACAAAGAATCAGGAAGTAACAAGCCAAAGACATCTGGGAAAGTCAAATCAAAGACATTTCAGACCACTTTGCTGCTCAGCAAAATGGCAGTTTTATACATACTGCTCGTGCTGTTCTTGGCAGTTTTTGTTGCTGGATTTGTGTTGCTGGTCTTGGGGGCAATGAATTTTGATTTCTCCAACTCAGAAATTCCTCCTGGAGTGAACGAGCCAGTAAAGCTCCGAATCATCCACATCATGTTAATAAGCAGAGCTGTGGTGGTAAGTTAACCTGGTGCGGTTTCTGATGGAAGCATGGTGAACCTGCAGATCTGAAATGTAATGCAATGCTAGAGCCCTGCTTGGAATTAGTTTCCAGAGAGGAAAGCAGGGCATTGCTATCATGCTGCATGTTGGATTTAAAAGCCTGGTTTTCCTAGGTAAACCTTGACCAGATTTTGACGCTAAGCTGCATTATTACAGTCCTGCCTGGCTCTGGCACTAGGCAGGATGTAAATGCTGCCTAACACAGAATTTGAAAGTCTGACTGTGCTTCTACAATGAATTGTGCTAACCTAGCAACAACTTGATTAAGACCACTTCTGCATGTTGGATCATTTGCATTTCCATTATAGGTTCAGAATATATCAGATGTCTTTGGGACATGCCTTCAAGCTTTCCTTAGACATGGGGATGAGGAGTTATCTACTTGAAGATAAAATTAGAAACTGAACATTTCAAAATTGCTTTGGGAAAGGGGTATTTTTTGTCACACAAATGACAAAATCAGGTAATGTTGCCCAAGAGGAGGTGGAGGAAGTCCATCTCCCCTGAAGACGTATTTGTAACACCTGCAGCAACTGAGCAGGCTTCTCTGATAGGAATGAGGGGTTCTGGCCAGCCCAGCTGCTTCAGGTGAACAGGTCTGGAAGAAAGTGGGAACTGGTCCACAAGCGTTGAAGCTCTTGTCAGCACTCAACTTTTGGTGATCTCTGCTGACACAGGATCTCACTGAATCAGGAGTATTTCATGTAATGATAGGTGTATAGATGCTGTGGTGACAGAAGGTGTTAGAAACACGCAAGATAACAGAAGTAATGTATTTAATAAATCACTTAAACACCTCCAAAAGGGAAAAACTATTTAAAATGTTTTAGAAAAATAAAAAATCTCTGTCAGATATATTCTAGATTATAGCAGACCACAGTAAAGAATTCTAGATCCATGTTCTCATGCTTTGGATGTACAGAAGTTTTGATTAGAAAGAGATTACTTCACTTAAGCAACTGGAAAAGCCAGTTCTCTCCTTATATTTATACACTGCCCATTAGTAGCATGAACCAGAATTGTACACTGCAATGTCAACAACACACGCTGAAAAAACCCAAGTAAGTTGAATGCAAAGGTGAGAATACTCTGTAGTTGTTTTATTTCTGCTTGGAAAATAGCAAATACCAAAGAATAAATAATTGCATCATGTTTGTACCCAATCAGAGATAATAAGACTAGTTTCTATAATTAATTAAAATCAGCATGTTGCAAAATGTATTAGTTTCTTTATCAAAAAAATCAGGCATGGAGAACATTATAAGGAGCTGGAGTCACTGAAGAAAAGGTCTTTCGTAAGTAAATACACCTTGAGTCACAATACTCTGCTGACAAGCCATACAAATGTAGTGGTCTAAGAAGAAATAGTCATAACAAAATACTGAATACTAAAAGCTTGATCCAAATCTTCATAAGCACCAAAGTACTAGTTTGACATGACTAAAAAATGTATTTCAAAACAGAGGTTATGTGTTTTTTTTTCTATTTTTGCAAATATATATCAGACCAGTAGCTCTCATTTGTATTCTTTTCATCTTCTGGCACCTGGCATGAATATCATGATGGCATGTAGGAAGAACAGAAGCTTAAGCCTACTAAATATCTCAGGATGTTCTTGCTAGTGCATTGCACACATCAGTGAAGACCTCTGACATGAACTCAAAAAGCAATTATCAAATATATTTCCCAACTTAGTCAACTCTACTTTGGGCAAGTGTCCACGTGATGAAAATGAGCACCAGAGCTACCATCTTTCACTATGTCTCCACATCTCCTCAGGGGCAAGGACAGAATATCCAGTGAAAAGCAAACTCATTTCCAGTGTTACATAAAGGACCCACTGAGAAAGTGAAGAGATATATTTCACCACTGTGTTAATGTTGCATTACTTTGAGATTATGTTCTTCAGTGAATGTGTCCTCTCATGATGCTGCTGCTATTTGTTCAGTTGTACTGTACCTATACTACTCAAATATTTTATGGTTGCCCTAAAATATACAACATTAAGATCAGGAGTATACTGCCCATACAGTTTCTTTACTTTGGAAAATACAGTATCTCTTGAGTGAACTCCCAATTCTCCTTACCTTTGAACAGGGAAGGATTTTGGAAAACATTGGTATATGCAGCCAGGTTAACTTTGTCCGGTACATGCAAGATAGAAAGATTCTACAAGTGGACCCAAAGCTCTTAATCAAGGACCTGTGGTTTGAAAAAGTGCCTGTACGAATTTATCAGCCTAAGGCTCCATCTGCCAGCCAAAGGAGAGGAGTCATGTTTTTCCATGGAGGAGGATGGGTATTTGGAAGTCTTGGTAAGATATCTAACAGAAAAAAAGATATTTTAATATAGTTAAATAAGTACCTACTTCATAAATGGTGAAGTGTCGCTTGACCTTGTAGCAGTTATGAAGTTGGGAGTATAATGACAGATGCAGCCTCCTAAGTCTGGCTGTCAGAAGAAAGAATCTGCTATACATTATGTGTTTTTTCTTAAGGACAGTAAGATACAAGGGGAAAAAATACAGTAAGTAAATAGTGAAATAGGAATATGAGGAGGTGCAAAAGAACTGAGGAGCTACGTAGGAGGGGGCAGAGAAACTTAGAGAGTATTTTGTTCTTGCAATTCTTTGACTTCTGCAATAGACAAAATTAATACTCTGGCAAACCAAACCAAACTAAACCCACCAAATCTGTTTCTTTCAGAGACCCATGAAAGGCTATGCCGCTCTATTGCCAGAGAAAGCGAATCTGTGGTTGCATCTGTTGGGTGAGTCTCTCCTTATGCTGTTTGTTATGGATTATTTCATACAATGTAAACATAACCTTACAGCTTCTCTAACCACAGCAACAACTGTTCTCAGAGAATGTGTTTCTGTGGGGCTTGTCAAGCATGTGATGTACAAATTCACTCTGTTCTTGTTTGGAGCCACTGAAGAATGACTCTGGCTAAGTTTTCACTGCTGACTACATCACAAATAATGCTTTGGGATACCCACCTGGAAAATAAAGTTTTGAATCACTGTTTTCAAATTCCAAATTCAAAACTGATAGTAAATGGATAGTAAGCCATATATCCTACTTAATCCGTATTCAAGAAAACTCTGCTTGATGCTTATAGATGCACAATATGAATGACAAGCTAATATCATCATCAACATACTGACATAATGATTTGGATTATGAGGATATAGTTATACTATAACAAAGCCATAAACCAGATGTATTGTTATTTCTCTCCGACCCATGGAAAGCTAAAGCATAAAATGACTAAAGGATTGCAGTGGACTACTATTGTGTTGTCAAATACCTGGGAAACGCCCTAAACAGATGATATCCTAACAGGTTAATCTGCACCACCTGGTCCAACAACCTGCAGTTTATTTTATGATCAAAGAGAAAATCCTGCTGATTGCAAGAACCAGTGTTTTCAGCAATACATTTAAAACAAATACTTCCCTCTCTTACTTTTGTTGTCACTTTCTGTGTGCTAGGTATCGTTTAGCCCCTGAACACAAATACCCTGCTGCGTATGAAGACTGTCTTCATGCCACCATACACTTCATGAAGAATGCAGAGCACTATGGAGTGGATCCTGCCAATGTAACTGTCTGTGGGGACAGTGCTGGGGGCAATCTGGCAGCTGCTGTTAGCCAGACCCTTGCAGGTAGATCAGACCTCCCCAGCCTGCGTGCTCAGGTCTTGATCTACCCAGGCCTGCAGGCCCTGGACTTCAATTTACCATCCTATCAGCAGAATCAGGGAGTCCCTCCCTTATTCCGAGAACGTGCTGCTTTCTATATGTTACAGTACCTAGATGGGAATGTATCAAACCTGGAAGAGGTCTTGGAGGGCTCCCATATTCCTATGGACATAAAATTAAATTATGGGAAGTGGGTAAGTCCAGATCACATCCCCGAAAAATTTAAGGTCAGAGGCTACAAACCACATGTGCTACTGGACTGTTCAACTGAGATTTATGGGACAGTGAAGAGATTCTGTGAGCCCAACCTGTGCCCGCTGCTGGCCGAAGATGCTGTGGTTCAGCAGCTGCCTCAGTCTTTCATCCTGACTTGTGAGTATGATGTGCTGAGGGACGATGGCTTGCTTTACAAGAAGAGACTGGAGGACAATGGTGTTCCAGTGACCTGGTACCACCTCGAGGATGGATTCCATGGAATCGTAAATTCATTTCATACTGACTGGTTGTCATTCTCATCTGGAAAAAGAGGTCTTGACAATATTGTGAACTTTCTAAAAAGCTTATAGAAACAATTTTCTTTCCTTCTGCAAGAACTGCCAATTTTCTGTAGTCTTTTATGCTTCTAAATTCCATATAAAAGGTTCAGATAGGACATCTATGAGCAATTTTGCCAGTGTGACCACTGGAAAAGATACTTCAAGAATGCTATGAAAGTTTCTTTTCATGCTGTTTGAAGTATTCCACGTGCAGTCTGCCTATTTTAATGATCTATTTAGACTAGACGCTTGCTATTCTCTCAGTAAATATTAAAGATGAAGTAAAAATTTAAACCAACACTGGGTCTGACCCATTTTATTATATGATGATCAACAGTTTAATTCTTCCTAGAAGGTTGAGTATCTTTCTCCTTTGCCAAAGGTTTATTTTGGCAAAGGAAAAAGATACTGATGTTAAAATGCTGTAATGCAGTGCCTGTGATATATGCTACACGTAGCATCTGAGTTTAAGATTCCTAGTCACCAGCTATGTCTATGGGCTAGGAAACTGGTATTTTAGACTCACATAAATGAAGTGAAAACTGCAACTGTCCAAGGCAGCTATGTTTAAATTATAATGGAAGAAACTATGTGTTTTCCTACGCTTAACAAACTTACAAGTATGCTGAAAAACCTGTCCTCTGCTTAAATACTCTAATAACAAAATAAGACTGAAACATTTACTTTTGCAGAGCAGATTAGCTTCTCCCCAACATGTTAGTTCCCATTTTCTTTTCTAGATGTCTTTGTTAAAATTATACCCTCTAAACCACTTAAATAATGTCCACAATACAGGGAGCAATATGCTGTTGCTGCAGATCAACCAAGAGATAATTTATGTAAGACGCAAGAGACAATTTAACCTTCACCTTAGTTGGCTTTCATTGTCAATAGCGACCCATCATAGACTAGACCTTTCTTCAGTAATTAACTGCTATCTCTGAACAATCATTTATATCATCTGCAATCCAAGAATACCATAGAATCATAGAATAGTCAGGGTTGGAAAGCACCTTAAGATCATCTAGCTCCAGCCCCCCTGCTATGGGCAGGGACACCTCACACTAAACCATCTCACCCAAGGCTCTGTCCAACCTGGCCTTGAACACTGCCAGGGATGGAGCATTCACAGCTTCCCTGGGCAACCCATTCCAGTGCCTCACCACCCTTACAGTAAAGAACTTCTTCCTTATACCCAATATAAACGTCCACTGTTTAAGTTTTAACCCGTTACCCCTTGTCCTATCACTACAGTCCCTAATGAAGAGTCCCTCCCCAACATCCTTGCAGCCCCCTTCAGATACTGAAAGGCTGCTATGAGGTCTCCACGAAGCCTTCTCTTCTCCAGTCTGAACAGCCCCAACTTTCTGAGCCTAGCTTCATACGGGAGGTGCTCCAGCCCCTGATCATCCTCGTGGCCCTCCTCTGGACTTGTTCCAACAGTTCCATGTCCTTTTTATGTCAAGGACACCATGTAGAATACTAGGCTATGCACCAGTCCCACAATTAACATAAAGCTAAATAGTTTATTAAATACATTCTCCTCTTGACTCTTTTCCAATGTAACACATGCTGGTACCTTACACAACATTTATAAGGACTTGAAGGTGTGTGGCACCCAAGAGATCAGTTGCAACTTGGACTGCTCTAAGGCTTACTTTCAGCTGAGAAAGGTGCATCAAAGACAGGCATAAAGACACCTCACATTTAGTTAAGCGACATGGCATTTTTTTTTATATACTGCCAGTGGTACTGCTGGTGGGTTTTATTGCTTCTTTTGTACTAGCAATTAAGGGAATGATTCAATCCAGTAACTCCAATTTCAGTATCCCTCCTGGAGTGAATCATCCTGGAAAGCTTCAAATTATCCTTGTTCTTGTGATTGGTACATCGGCTATGGTGAGTTACTCTGCCATGATTTCTCTCAGAAATGTGGTTTAGGTGTTATTTTTGTAAGCTTATGTGTAAATACTAGAATCCTGCTGGCTGCATCAAGACTTAAATGACAGCTTCCATTTTTGGGGGGCTGACTTTAGAGGACAATTTTGGTAAAATCATTTCTGCTACACCTCAGAGAGTTTCAGTCAGGTTTTCCCTGTTACATAGGGATGAAGTCAACCTTAAGTGTCCAAGCAGAACTAGCTGAGCTTCCTTAATGAAGTTTAAATTGATTATTTATAAAAAGTGAAATTGGTTTGATTTCCATTTCACCTAAGCACAGTTGATGGTTTTAGGCCAGTCTTGGGGCTTTCCAGTAACACTTCAGCAGATAAAACTGGAGACTCCCAGGAAACCTTAGAGGAATGACTTCTGGGTTGTATACGGCTGTAAGTGATGGGAAGCTGCTAGGAAAGCACAGGACTTGGTGACGCTGAGATGGAAACTCTTTTCTCCCCTAAGCCATTTTGCCTGACAGTGTGAGTCGGACACATGGCCCTGCCTTCTCAGGCACACAGCGCCACAGCAGCCCTGCTCACCCAGGTGCAGCGCCTCGCAGGACACCGCCACGGCTCCATCTTCTCCTGCACCACCTTTCTGGTGAGGTCTAAACCGAAGCGGCCGCTCAAGGCCAGGGTAGAGGCGAGAGGCTCTGGAACAGGTTGAACCTCACCAACACGAAGCCCGGGTGCTCCTCAAGCCTCGCCAAGGGCAGGGTCTCCCTCACGGTGAACACCCTAGCGTGGCCTGCGGCAGCCTCCCCTAAGGCGGCTGCTGACTGTGCCCGCGGAGCCCGCCCTCCGCTCACCCGCACTCTCCCCCTTCTCTTCGAACAGGGGAAGCTGTTGGAGAAGACTGGGCTGTGCAGCGAGATCGCCTTCACCCGCTACGCGGTCTCCGGGAGGAAGCCGGGGCCGGACCCACAGCTGTGGATGTCGGACGCTCGGCTGGGCCGGGTGCCGGTGAGATATACCGGCCCCGCACGCCTCCTGCCGCCACCTTCCACGGCGGCGGCTGGCTGTACCGCAGCATCGGTGGGGCAGGGCGGGCCGCGCCGCAATGCTCCCTTCCCCGGCAGCGCTGCTGGAGGCGGTGGGGTAATTCTACCCCGAAACCTGGCGGGAAGCCCAGCACCCGGCTGAGCATCGCCGCCATCGGCGGCCCGGTGAGCGCTCCCGCGGCTGCCGGCCCCGAGGGGAGGCGGCGTGTGGCGGGCGGGAAGGGCGCGGCAGGGCGGGAGGAGGAGGCGCCCGCCTTTCTTTGCCTGTGGCATGTGGAAACGGAGCGGGCCCGTAGCGGTCCCCCGGCGTTTTGCAGATTCCCATGAAAACATCTGCAGTTACACTGCCAGGGAACGTAACTCGGTGGTTGTACTAATTGGGTGGGTTACGTTGGTGTAACCCTATGGAAGTCTTTTTGCTTCTTTTCACTTAGCACCACAGTGTTAACGCATACTGTGGGAACACTCCCTCTCCTCAGTAACCGTTTCCCCAGGATCCCAGATGGTCAGACAGAATTCCAAGGGCATGGTTTTAATTTCTTCCTCCCCACACCAATCTGCTAATGCAGGGAGAGTGCAGAGACTCCAAAGTAAGGTTCGTGTACTTTCCAGCATGGAGCTACGCTGGCAGCACACAAAAAGAAGGAATCCTGTCCAGAAGACTTTGGAAATGTGCTGAGAACTAAGAAACCGGCTTCAAGGGTTCATTCAGTGATCTATCAGGTGAATGTAATCCCTCTACAAACTTCAAGGTGCTTTCTAACAGTAAGCATCAATTACTAATATATTCTAATACTAATAGTACTGAAAAATACCTCTGTCCCAGTTACTCAAATAAACACAGAAAAATAAAAAAGAATAATTCACAAGGGGAAATATCCTAAATACAGGTGAGGTACGGACTGGTTAAATTACTTCAGCCACAAGCCAAATGCAGTCTAAACCAGAAGTATAACAGCAACCTGTATAGTTTAAGTTCTGATCAGTGCTGTTCTGAGAAGATCCCAACTATGCCATGTCTTTGCAACTTCATCCTGCAGGCTATCATTTATCTGTGATAACTTGCTGGACAAATACCTGTTCAGCTGATAATAACACAGGTGTTTGTTATTTTCCTGAAGATAAAATACTCCAAACAACACAGGGAAAGCCAAGGTGCTGTAGGAAAATTGTATTTACAGTGATAGCATTCCCTTCTCTTACTTTTGTTGTCTCTTTCTGTGTGCTAGGTACCGTTTAGCCCCTGAACACAAATACCCTGATGCATATGAAGACTGTCTTATTGCCACCATACACTTCATGAAGAATGCAGAGCACTATGGCGTGGATCCTGCCAATGTGTCTGTGGGGACAGTGCTGGGGGCAATCTGGCAGCTGCTGTTAGCCAGACCCTTGCAGGTAGATCAGACCTCCCCAGCCTGCGTGCTCAGGTCTTGATCTACCCAGGCCTGCAGGCCCTGGACTTCAATTTACCATCCTATCAGCAGAATCAGGGAGTCCCTCTCTTATTCCAAGAACATGCCGCTCTCTTTGCTTTGCAGTACCTCAATGGGCATGCACTGCATATGCAAGAAGCCTTGGAGGGCTCTCATATTCCTCCAGATATGAGGCTGAAGTATAGGAAATGGGTAAGTCCAGATCACATCCCCGAAAAATTTAAGGGCAGAGGTGTGAAGCCATGTAAATCCACTGATTTTATTGCTGAAGTTTGAAGAGATTCTGTGAGCCCAACCTGTGCCCGCTGCTGGCCGAAGATGCTGTGGTTCAGTCTTTCATCCTGACTTGTGAGTATGATGTGCTGAGGGACGATGGCTTGCTTTACAAGAAGAGACCGGAGGACAATGGTGTTCCAGTGACCTGGTACCACCTCGAGGAAGAATTCCATGGAATCATAAGCCTCTATGGTTACTGTGGTTTGTCATTCCCATCTGGAAAAATGGGATTGGACAGAATTGTTAAATTCATAAAAGGCCTGTGAAAACAACTTCTTTGTAGATTTCCCACTGTTTAGGCTCCCAAACCTCAGGTAGCACTTGTCAGCAAAAATGCGATGTGTAAGAATACCTATTTTCATATTCATGAACTTCAGATCTGGTCTTTGTCCTCATGAGACTCTTGTCAGTTCAGTGTCTACAGCTTTAGTATTTTCCACATACTGTGTTTCAATCCCTTTTCTTTAAAGTCAGTATCTATCTGATTGATTCCTTGTATTTCATTACCAAATTATGTAATTCTATATGAATAATGTCTTTAGAATGACTTGGATTAAATAACTCCTGTGAATTGCAGCCAGGGTCTTTGTGATGTTCATTTCATGAGCTCCAAAGCATGACTTAATTTTATTTAGCTAAAAAGCACAAGGTAGGTACATAGTGAGCTGTAAGAAAAAGTTAGAGGAAAGCTCTGGAAATACAGGCAGAGATGAAGTCTTGGTAAGGAAAATCAGCAGATTTTCAGTGGGCTTGACAGATCCACATTTGGAAGAGCACTAGAGGCCTGAGTTAACTGAGGACACCCTGCGCGAGGCAAGTAAGGGCTGCCCTGAACTTGAACTAACTGTAGCTCTACAAACTCCTATTTAGTGATGTTTCTATTATGCCACTGAAGCTCAGGACAAGACATATTGGTTGAGCGGGAACACTTAACATCGGCTTTAGAAAGTAAGGATCAGTGAACTGGACACTTGATCTGTGTACACTGGAAGGTTTAGCTTAGAGACAGAAAATACGAAACAAAATGTTCTGTTCTTTGAAAGAATGGTTCCCCCAGTATTGTATTTTTAGAATTTATGTTGTGATGTTCTTCATACTTTGAGTTTCCTTTACAGGACAAGGCAGTGTATTCCTTGACGTGATGTCCCATTATATTCTGCTGATAAAGCAAGGAGAAACAGTCATAAGCATACTCAAAATAGTAAAACAGAGAAATTAACAGCCTAAGGAAAAGATAATCCCCAAACTGAGGAAATCAGAAATTCTTCCAAAAAGAAACGCCGTCTTCCAGTCAGCTGTCACAGCGCAGAGGCAGCCCTTCCCTCAGCTTCCTGCACGCTGCCGTTAGACAAAGAATCCCTAAATTCAGGGACAAACTACGAACTGCCTCCTGCGATGAAGCCGTCAGGGACACAGGGTGCGCTGCAACCCGCCGGCGCTGCGGACTCCCCCGCCTCTTCGGTAACGGCAGCACCCGGCAAAGCGCCCGGTCGCACTCCCTGCCGCCCGCGGGGACGCGCGGCTTTGCGGAGCGCCCTTGCCGGGCGCGCAGGTCACGCACCGCCTCCTCCTTGAACCGAGATTACTGCGCGGCTCCCGCGCGGCCGCCCCCCGGGGCTCGCCGCCGCCCGTACCATGACCCCGCGGGCGGCTTTGCGGAGCTGTCACAAACGGCCCGTGACGCCGCCGGCCCGGGCCGCGGTTCGGAGCGGGGCGGGGGGCGGGAGCTGCCGGGCCCCGCCGCGGGCCGGGAGCCCCCGGGGACCGCCGCCGCGCCATGGCGCTGCTGCCCGCGCTGCTGCTGCTGCTGCTGCTCCTGGGCCTGGCGGCGCTGGCAGCCGTGCTGGCCGCGGTCCTTCTCTCCCTGCCCAGCTACGACATCCCGCCCGGGGTGAACCAGCCCGCCAAGCTGCGCCTGGTCCTGGCCGTCCTGCTCGGCACGGCGGCCCTGGTGAGTCGCGCCCTCCGCCCGCTTGTGGTTCCGGGGAACGGGGGACTGTTTCCACTGAGCCCGAGGGTTCGCAGGTCCGGCCCCTGGCCGGGCATCCCCTCGCCGGGAGGGCGGGCAAGCCGCGGCCCGCGGGCTGCGCTTAGGAAGACAAAACCCCAAGAGGCTGGGTTCAGATCCGCATGTCCTGCGGCTCCCCGCGGGGCAGCACCTCACCGGGACCCACCTCCCGGTCCGAGCGGCGTGCTGAGGCGCGTTAGCGGAGGTTGCCAAACCGCGGGGCTGATTGAAGTCTCCAATTGAGAGCTGGGCTGGTGCTTGGGCTGATAACTGCCCTCTGCTTTAGCCGAAGTCACCTTGCACAAGGAACACTGCAGCCCTTCAAGGGGGCTGACATTGATGGTACACAATCCGGTTAGGGCTGCTTTACTTAATCCGTGGACTCCCTTTTACAGCATTGCATAAACGGCATTAGAGCTCCCCTAAACTCTTCTCGTGTCACTAGTTGTATCTTTTAATGGTTTTAAATCTTCAGTTTTCTCCTTTAGCCGACAAACACATCACTTTTGCTATCATAAAGACTTGTTCTTCATGCTGTTTCATACCTACACCATTTACATCCTCTTGAAAGTTACTGACTAAAGTACCTAGCTCTCCTGAATCCCACTACCAGGTGACAATAAGGGAGTGGATAAAGACAGACTCTCTTTGAGTATTTAAAATCGTTTAGTAACTGAACTGTAACAGTTTGTTTTATTCCATTAATTAATTTGGTTCCCAATTTCTTGTTTCTTCACTTTTCACATAAGATTCCTGAATACAGCATGGAGAAGCATTGCAGTAGCATCAGGAAAGGAACTTTCTTGATTGTGCTCAGTAAATGTTGTGCAAATAAAAAGTGGTAACTAATTTGCACAATGCAACTCAGTACTTGAGTTTTGCAAATTCATTGAGTTTTATGGTCTAATTCAGGAATATTAGTTTATGCAATGAAGAACTCTTAGAAGTTTTATTGCTGTTTCAACATAGGACATTTCATTGTTGTTGTCATGTTGCTATCACAGAGGTGTGCAGGACAATGCTGACAACTGTGTTCTCCAAGGCAGCCACTTTGAATAGCCTGTATCAAATTTCTGATGTGACATAGGACTTGAGTAATGCAAGTATACTTTTTACAGTCTGTAGGATACAAGAGCTTGGGAAAACTGTTGTGGGTTTGGGTTTTTTTCTGAATCAAAGAGCTTTATTTTTATCAGACAAGAGAAATCAAATTGCTGTATGTGAAGACTAGATTTTTCAGTCTGATTCTTCACATTCCAGTGGTTCTGATATGTTAGAAACTAAAACTAATTGAGGCAAACTTAAATACTCCTTTCTGGCTTTCTCTCTGGCTCCTCTCAGTGAGGGGATCTCTCACTTCCATAAGACTGGGCATTCCTACCAAGAAAACCAACTGTGGAGTTACTTTTCCTCACTGCTTTCCACGGATTTATTACAGCAAAACCAAAGGACTAACCAAGCAATGGGAAGGAGCTCTCTGAGCAGTACTTAGAATACAGGAAGCCATTTAGAGAGGGTTTGCAATACATTTGCATGGCCATTATCCTCCTCTGGGAACAGCCCTTGTGGTAGTTATTCTACCATCTTGTGCTGTTATTGCTGTATCTTCTTACAGTGTATTTGTATTTTACAACATTACCCTTCTGTGTTTAAATTTTCCCTCAAATACAGTTCAGTATAAGTATGATGCAGAGTTTTTATAAGTTGGCTGACTCAAGACCTGTAAAGAAGCCTTAATTTCATTTACCTTTAACAGGGAAGGATTTTGGAGAAGACGGGAATTTGCAATCAAATCACATTTGGCCGATATGTGCGACAGGGACGGAAACTAGGGGTGGATCCAAAGCTCTTTATCCAGGATCTGCAGTTTAACAAAGTACCTGTGAGGGTTTATCAGCCTAAAACTACCTCTGATGGGCGAAGGAGAGCTCTCATCTTCTTTCATGGAGGAGGCTGGGTATTTGGAAGTCTTGGTAAGATACTGGCTGGAAGGACTGTAGTGATGTAGAAAGAACGTTCTCATCTTTCTATAAAATTGAAATAAGTGGAGGGTTCACCATGGGATATGGGAGGAAATCTGAAGACAAATGCATGCCCTTCCGGAATGAACATCCCCCAGCTGTCCCAAGGATTAGGGCAATAGCACAGCACTAATGAAAACATTTCTTTTCCAGATACCTATGAAAAAGTATGTCGCTACCTATCCAGAGAAAGTGTCTCAGTAGTTGTATCTGTTCAGTAAGTGCCTGCCTTCTTCTACTCTTTGGAGGTGATTGTTGCTGTGGTGTCACAGCAGCTGCACTGGATTTGGAGACGTGCTTTTTTTCAGAGAAATTTCTGTTGAATTCCGTTAAGTCCATAAAGAGACAAATAGTGATAATGGAGATATCACAGCTCATGACTGTTCAGGCCCTGATACACTCAGAAAAGACCCAAATGGAAATATTCGTCACACTAAGAAAATCTATAAAAGTCAATAAAAAACTTGGCTAAAAAAAAAATCTTCCTTGTGCTGAATGTATGAATAAGGTCCTCGAAATAACTGTATTTATAGAAAGAGAATAATCACACTGCATTACTCCCACTTTACACGTAGGAAGCAGAGGCACAAAATGATTAAATGATCCTGTCAAGGATACACAGGGAGTTTTCAGCATGACTAAGAAATGTACAAAGTCTCACTCAGACTTGTTATCAAAAGAGAATCCTACTTTACTGAATCCTGGTGATTGAGTTTATAGTTTACAGCCTACCTGCAGTCACTAAGTGAGGAATGCCTGCTCAGGGGGTAATGGGTATCCTCACCTAGAGGAAAAAAAAAACAAAATGACAGGGCTGGAAGACAGCATAAGATACCATTTTCTGAATAATACCAACAACATTTCCTTCTCTTACTTTTGTTGTCTCTTTCTGTGTGCTAGGTACCGTTTAGCCCCTGAACACAAATACCCTGATGCATATGAAGACTGTCTTATTGCCACCATACACTTCATGAAGAATGCAGAGCACTATGGCGTGGATCCTGCCAATGTAACTGTCTGTGGGGACAGTGCTGGGGGCAATCTGGCAGCTGCTGTTAGCCAGACCCTTGCAGGTAGATCAGACCTCCCCAGCCTGCGTGCTCAGGTCTTGATCTACCCAGGCCTGCAGGCCCTGGACTTCAATTTACCATCCTATCACCAGAATCGGGGAGTCCCTCTCTTATTCCGAGAACGTGCTGCTTTCTTTGCTTTGCAGTACCTCAATGGGCATGCACTGCATATGCAAGAGGTCTTGGAGGGCTCTCATATTCCTCCAGATATGAGGCTGAAGTATAGGAAATGGGTAAGTCCAGATCACATCCCCGAAAAATTTAAGGACAGAGGTGTGAAGCCATGTAAGTCCACTGATTTTATTGCTGAAGTTTATGAGACTGTGAAGAGATTCTGTGAGCCCAACCTGTGCCCGCTGCTGGCCGAAGATGCTGTGGTTCAGCAGCTGCCTCAGTCTTTCATCCTGACTTGTGAGTATGATGTGCTGAGGGACGATGGCTTGCTTTACAAGAAGAGACTGGAGGACAATGGTGTTCCAGTGACCTGGTACCACCTCGAGGATGGATTCCATGGAATCATAAGCCTCTATGATTACTGTGGTTTGTCATTCCCCTCTGGAAAAAGGGGATTGGACAGCATTGTTAACTTCCTAAAAAGCTTATAGCAAACATCTTAGATTCCACGAGTCTGTTCATGCCTCAACTTAGGAAAATGTCCTTTTAGGATATTGAATATCAGGTGATCGGTAGTCAATCAAGAGCAGCACTAACAATGACATACAAGGCTCATCAGAACCCCATTCCAGCTGTTAGTTGGAATATGGAACATGCAAACCTTCTAGAAGTTTGTACCATGCTGCAAGCCCTTATCTTTAGTTATGTCAATAAAGAAGAACATAATTTTGAATGGACATCCTGGTTTATTTCACTTCTTAAAAATAAAATTTGATCATGATGAGAGACTGTGTGTGCAGGTGTGTGTGGTGCAGTCTATAGAGTATGTACTTTATAATATAGAGGAGTATGTACTTTATATCAGGGTGTTGTGGAACAATACACTGTTCTCTGATTCTGAGCTGTATTAGAGAAAATATCCAGCTGATTTTCCTGGGTTAGGAGCCATTGTTTTGGTCAACAGGAAGTAGAATGTGGTTACTGGAACAACAGTCACCGGGGAATAGCAAACACAAATGTTTCCATGGCTACGCAGTTCCATGCCTCACTCACATCACCCAGCACACAGGCAGGCAGAAGCGGTCCGCTGCTGAAGCACTCCCTTTCTGCCTTAGTTTTAGTGCTGGGCTACTGAGTAATCTTTCACCCACATAACTTGAAGGACAATTCCACCAACCACTGGGGGTGATGCTGTTGAGACGAAGACATGTGATAGCATCGCAAAACGATGGCCAGGACTCGTGGAAAATTGAACCCAGATATTCCACTAAAGTTCTCATTGGAAACTGGCTGGAAGACAGGAAAAGGGAAAGATCCAGCCCTGTGGAGGTAGTGTACTGCTGTAGTCATGAGCTGCAGCCCAGGCTTATCTCGGAAGAGTAAATGAAAGGGAGAAGGATGAGCACCTTGCTTGGCCTATGTCATTCTGTTCATGATCTGCCATTCTTCTCCCTAAGTCAGGACAGAGCAAGGCCTGAGCAGAGGTTAATGTGTGGTTCCCACTCCACGTAACCTCAGCCAATTAAAAATGCTGTAGCTCTTTTGGCAGTCACTTCAGGCTGCTTTACAGCTTATATACAACAGTATATATACCAACATTACATAAAAAGGCTTCATTAACCCGTAAGTTAATACTGACTATTACTTGTATCAGAGAATCTTTTATAACTTGGATATTGGTGTAAATTGCTGGTGTAAACATCTTTGCTCGCAGAGCTGCTTGCAGATTGCATGGCCTGC
Organism: Pezoporus occidentalis; assembly: GCF_034315485.1. Lineage (NCBI taxonomy): Eukaryota > Metazoa > Chordata > Aves > Psittaciformes > Psittacidae > Pezoporus > Pezoporus occidentalis. The sequence goes on from NW_026914383.1 coordinate 293,022, forward strand.
TTAAGAGCCAAGCTGAATTTCAGCATTAGACATTTAACTTTGTCAAAACATGCCAGCTGGATTCAATAGTAGAGCTGCAGAGGGCAAATCCTCCTGACTCTGCTAAAATGACTTCCTTTAGATTTTTTTTTTCCCCGGAGCAAAATGCTAGACTATACTGCAGAGGCTCACCTGCTGTAGCAGAAGTGGCAACAAAGGGACAAAATAAACCCCCCAAAAGGGTTTATTAGTTCATGTGGCAGGGTTAAGTGTTTAACACCATGAATAATTCTTCCGGGGCTGTGCAGTGTCTTCCATTTACACCAAGGAATCAATCAGAATTTTACAGTGGTGGGTTATACCAGCTGACTTTACCCGCTGAGAAAAAGTACACAGCACAGACCTCTGTCCAAATAAGTGCTTTTTAAATGTAGCTCCTGTAATTATCAGCTTGCCTTAGCTCTACTGAATGTCATATATCTCTCTAGTTCAGGAAAGACACTGGGGAACTGAACCACAGCATATACAGAAAAGACTTCGTTTCCTTCCCAGATCACAAACCAGACCAAACACTAAGGAGAGCCATGGTGCAAAAAATGGAGGTAAGGAAAAGGAATAACAAATTAACAAATTCACATTTTCAAAATGTGTAAAAGAAGATGCTGCAGCTCCATGGCCAATTCACATGATCCAGAGCTCCCTTGTGTTTGATTCAGGCAGTATGCCTTCCAGAGGTAGCAATGGCACATGCTTCTTGGTACTCTCTGGTTGTTTCCCAGTCTCTGCCTTGGAGGGTGGCCAGGGGACATGAAGAAAACCAGCACATTACTACCACCTAGGACTGGGGATTGTGTCTTCAGGACATTCCCTGGGCTTTAATATGAGTTTGCTGATAAAAGAGGATTATTTCCGTCAGCACACCTCCACTTCATAGGAACAAACTGCAGTTAAACATGTCCCAGATCTTTTGCTTTGTCCACAAGGATCAGCTGCTAGAATGTGCCTTTCCTCCAAGGTGGTTCTCCACTGCCAAATATTCTTATCATCTCTCCTGACAGACAGTTGGAAGGCAGTAAACGTAATGCCAGTGCATACTGAAACACTTAAGCAGCATCAGACAATCAGCTTTTCATTTGTAGGCTTCTTAGATGTATCTGCAAATCTATGAAGCATGTGTTCAAATGAGACCAATCAGTTCTCATTACATACTGATGTAGTTACTTAATTTAACTGGAAATTTACTTTACTTGAAATGCAAATGTCATTACTTTCAGGGATTAAATTCTAAGTAATGTAAGTACTGGCCAAATTTTGTGATATCACTGGGAGGATAGTCTGACTCTAAAGCATGCTAAACCCTCTGAGGCCTGTGTACAAAACCAATCAGTGTGGTTCCATGTACATCTCATTTCAGGGCCTGCCAAGGCAGCACTGTTTCACCCATCATGAAGAGCCAAGGAACCGCAATTTAGTATCGGAGTATGATGATAAATACAACAGACACAGTTACAACCCTGTGCTGCCTCCCCTGCGCAAGTGGAGTGGACCCAAGTCTTCCTGGATTCCTCAGAAATCAGATTTCCCCATTACTGGTAGTTTTTGGCATTATTAATTCAATCAGATGGAACATGGTGCAGTAGTCAATATATAGAGTTGGAGCCAGGAACCTCCTATTTTAATTCTGTAATGGATCTTGTGGTGAATTCTGGCTGATTTCTTGCCCAGTCAGTAGCTTGTTTTTGGATTGATGAAGTGGAAATGTTGCCCACACAATACTTAATCACCACAGGAAGCAGTGAAGGGTAGTGCAAATGAACAGATTTCTCTCTCTTATTAAATAATGCGAGACACCAGCTGAAAACAAGGAGAGCTGTGAGACACATCTAGCAGCAGAATTCACAGAGTATTACTATGTTTCTAAATTTAAGTGTATGTTAACATACATCTCTGTTAACTTTTTAAGTACCTACCAGAGAGACTACAAAGAATCAGGACTCATTTAATTTATACAATTAACGCTGTCATATCAATATTTAAGAGTGACTTTTCCCTTCCAGCGGGAGGGTAGGCACGCATGCCTGGGGAACAAAAAGATCTGTTTTGTCCTTAATCTCCTGTCCAAATAGTACAAGTATTCCCTATGGCATCTGTGGAGTGAAAACACCAGGATCAAAAGTTTTATTCTATCATTTCTAACATTCAATCATTTCCTGTCTCAGAACCACCCACTAACTATGGCCTTCTTGAGCACCTGATGAAAAAATGGCACAAGAAAGAAGCTGGAGTGATGAACAGTGTTTACACCACTTCCTATGAAACCCTACCGATTCCTGCTTTTGCTACTCATCATTGAAGACGACCACCTAAAACCCCTGTTCTCCCTTTCATCCAGGGAAGTCCTCCCCAAAATGTTAGTGGAATCCTGGACTATGAAAGGCTTAGAAATATCTGCAAGTCATCAGCTGACTGGTGTGAGCCAGCAGAGCAAAGGGACGCCTCTGTCTAAACTGCTTAGGGTGATCTTAAGTACTACTTAATATAGCTTTGCTCATGGATGTGGGAATGATCTGTTCCATGCAGAAGCAATGAGAATTAGGTTATCTAGGCAGAGGGCTGTCTACTAGTTAGAACAAGTTGCTGGCTGCATTCTGACCTGCAGATGGCTGGGAAATTTTCAGAACATATTAAACCACTGAAAAAACAACCTAATCTGTTGGTTTCTAGTCAATTAATAGTTGCAGAAAGGAAAAAAACCAAGAACAGCACTGAACTTGAGAGGATATAAATATCTTAATTGCTTTGTCCTTAGTTGTGTTTTCCATTTTTACATAGCTTGCTATCCACTTGCTTAAAGAAAGGGTAGAAAAGGAACTTGTGTTATTCCATTAAGTGCCTAAAACATCCAACAAAAAAGTAAACATATGGAATGGCTGCCTGCCTAAGGACAAGGGGAACCAAGGTTTCCCTCACTGCATAAACAAGAAGACCTTGACTGTCCTTGACTCTACATCCTGAATGGCACTTAGTGGTAGATAAGCTGCAAAGTGAACTGCATTAGCCAACCTTACATTACCAAACAGCAAACCTAGAAGAAATTGTTGTGGGTGTCCTTTATACTGCCGGATGGGCCACCCTGGCACTTTACTCAGTCGAGAAAGCATGGGAAGGACCTATGTAGAAAATGCTGGCAGAATCCAAATTCTTATTACACTGCTGTGCAGCTTCTGCATCTAAACCACATCTGGTCCTGAGGAGCTATCTGCAAGGTTCAGCTACTGTTAGTCTGGGGCTTAACAATTAACTTGTAGCAAGTTAAAGGCTTAGATTAAATATATCTGTATTTCACTGAGTACATATTTATCTCTTCATCAGTTTTGCTCAAAACTAGCAGTTATATATTTATTTTTAGTAGCAAGATAAAGCATATACTTTAGTCTTGGCATGGACAAGCCTCTGGCCATGGTCTGTCCAGAGTTTTACTTCTGCAGCATTTCAGTCACTGTGGTTGAGGTTTGCTTTTTCAACGTTGAATATTCAACTGAAGGACACTGATGGTTCAGATGCGTGTGTAGAGCAACAGTGGCACCTATTGGCAAAGTGATTCCTCACCAAGCTGGGAGAGATCCCAAACTGTCCACGGGGCCCATGAATCACAAAGCAGCTTTGGTAATGAAGTCTTTTAGAGAAGCAAGAGCCCTGCTAATATCAGAGCATTATCTGGCATTACTTGGGCTTCAAAGCCCCAGGGAGATCAAAGGCAATGAGGAAAAACTGAAAGCAAAAGAGGTGAAAGCAGCCATTGAAACACAGCCAGCTATTAGTGCTGTGCTGCAGAAAACATGTTCTCTTGACAGCTTTAAAATAATCCATAAAGAAGGCATTCCTCACAATGAGACAGAAGTTGGCAGCTATAGAAATTCTTGTAGTCACAAGGAAGTCCATCTAGATTAACTTTATCACTATGGAAATATGACAAATAAAAATGTATTTTTTCTGTTTATTACCCATGTGCTAAGCTTTTAAATGAAAATACCACTCAGGCAAGCATCCTAATAACACAATAAAGCCCATATGATATGTGCTTAGAAAACTACACAAAGATAGTCTTTACTTCATGCAATTCTCAGTTTGCTTAAAAATCTGCTCATCAATCATTCATAGTTATTAAATATTTACAGTAAATTGTACATTTATGGTTATTACCTGCTGTGCTTCTAGAACCAAAGGGCATATATGGAAAGAAATTGCTGGATGATGTACAGGGAATTACTGAGATGCACAAGTCCCACCTATGAAACCTCTGCAAACATTAATTCCCAATCTGGAAGCTGGGTAGTGCTCCCCAGTGCGGGGCTAAGCTGTTCAACTGCTGAGGCATTTATCAGTAAAATATAAAAGTACAACACCCAAAGGGACCACACCAAGCTCAGTAGCTAAGCAGATGAAATGCATTTTGATAGGGAGCTTCTTAAATAGACAAATGCACAACTCCACAAGACATGTCAGTTGTGATTAATAACACCTGGGAGCAAAATATCCACTTCGAAGTGTTTAACTGATTAGCTGTTGTCACTTCAGCAATACTGAGCATCCAGCCCAGATATAATTCTGATGAGGAATGGCTGAGGGACCTGGAGGGGGTTAGTCTGGAGAAGAGAAGGCTCAGGGGCACCTTACCACTCTCTACAACTGCCTGACAGGAGGTTGTAGTGAGGTGGGATCCATCTCTTCTCCCAAGGAACAAGGGATGGGACAAGAGGAAACAGCCTCAAGCTGCACCAGGGCAGGTTTAGATGAAGCTGAGGAACAATTCCTTCCCCAGAGGGTGCTCAGGCATTGGAACAGGCTGCCCAGGGCAGGGCTGGAGTCACCATCCCTGCAAGTGTTCACACATCATGTACATGATGCCCTCAGTGTTAATGGTGGCCTTGGCAGTGCTGGGGAATGGTTGCACTCAATGATCTTAAAGGTCTTTTCCAACCTGGTTGATTCTATGACTCTATGATATCTAGTGAGCTTTTTGGTGACTCAGGCCTCAAGCTGAACTGACGACTGAGTTCAGGCTTCTCCTTCTCTTGATCTAAGTTCAGTGAAGGAGGAATCAACCACAACCCAGACAGTAACCAAAACTGAATGAATGTATCTCAAACACATATTGCTCAAATATTCTACAAGAAAAAATTTCAGACAGAAGAGCACTGATAGTGAAGCTTCCTCCCTTTTTTTTTCCCCTATAAAATGTAGTTGACCTAGGTTATTCCAATCAGAACCCCCCAAAACGGTAAGGTCAAACCATTGCTGAAAGCAATGCTGCAGACACATGGCTACACCAAGAATACCTCATTGACATTTTCTTTCTGACCATTTTTATTACGTCAGTCATAGAACAGTTAGGATTGGAAAGGACCTTAAAATCATCTAGTTCCAATTCAAGGGTCTGATCCTGTATGTTTGTTTTATTCCCTATAGATACAGGTAAGAATATACGCATTTTTTCCCAACTATTATATTGCATTTGGCACAAGTGCATTGAAGTAGGAAAGGCAGATAAAAATGGACATCCACACCTATAGATAAAAATGAAGGTTATCTAAGCTAATTCTTGCTGAGACAAACAATACTGTTTTAATCAGTTTCAATATTGCTGTGCTAGAGATTCCTTTAATAATTAAATACCCTTGTTGTGTCTAACACAAATGTGTTTCCCAACTCCCCCAAATGTTCAGAAATTACAAAGACTTTTATTCAAGGTAAACCCGTGATTTTCAAGGTTTTTTCAAGGTAAACCCTTGATGATATTCAAGGATAAACCCAAAATGACAGAGGTCATTTTGCCTGTGCTTCAAGAACAATTAAAATGTTCACAGCTGCCATTGAAAAGAGGTGAGAAAACATGAAATGTCATCAGTAAAAACCTGCAATAACTCAGAAATCCATTTACTAGCAATTAGAAAATGAAGCCAACTAGTGAAAATGTACCACAGAAATGCTGGGTTACACTATGATGATGCACACTTTTCAGGAGGAGGAAATATTAATGGTGAAAACAGCATATCCTTACAAAGAAAAGAGATCAACAGATCAACTTGAAATATAGACTGGTGATGAACATTCTTGGAGACCTCTGAAATATGGATCCAGTTCAGAACTTAAGCATATTTGTATCAGAGAAGCGGTTATGTTTATTACGGCACGCTTTGATGCTGTAAGGCATAATTCACTGCTGTATAACAAGCACTCTGGGATTCCTGGGAATTGTTACAATACGTTAAGGACTACATTTTGCCAACACATCAGATTTATCCAAGGTTTTTTGAGGAACTCTGGTTTTGTCTCAAAGCCTTGTGGTCCCTTGTGACTGGAAAGAGTGCACCAGCCTCTTCAGGTTTTCATGGAGTAAACAGAGCCTTTGATACAACCTTCTAGACAGTCTTGACTGCATGAACTCAGACTCATATTTGAACTTCTGTGACATTAAAGAGGCAAAGCAGTAGCTGGAATTGATGCACATCCCTCAAAGCAAGCATGCTTCTTGCCTTGGAGGAGAGAGATGTCAGCCTGGATGAGCTGCACAAACAAGACGACAGATTCTTTGGACTGAGCATCTCAGTCACAGTCAGGACTCCAACAAGGAACACTGATTCTGGCTGGCAAGGTCTGCAGTAACTGGGGACTGTGGGTGCCAGCTTATAAGGGAGGGTGGTCACGGAGAATAAATGGCAGGGATTCAGGGAAAAGAGAAACAAGCCATTGACAGGAGGGTGTTTGCATGGTCAAGAGGCCTCTTTCAGAAAGATAAATATTCTTTTGGAGGAATATTTAGGTGCTCATGAAGAGATATCCAAGTCAGTTAACTGGTCAAACAGCTTCACTGGTCTGAATCCCTATAGTGATGCTGGGGATGGACTCTTCATTAGGGACTGTAGTGACAGGACAAGGGCTAATGGGTTCAAACTTAAACAGGGCAAGTTTAGATTGGATATAAGGAAGAAGTTCTTTACTGTAAGGGTGGTGAGGCACTGGAATGGGTTGCCCAGGGAAGCTGTGAATGCTCCATCCCTGGCAGTGTTCAAGGCCAGGTTGGACAGAGCCTTGGGTGACCTGGTTTAGTGTGAGGTGTCCCTGCCCATGACAGGGGGGTTGGAACTGGATGATCTTAAGGCCCTTTCCAACCCTCACTATTCTATGATTCTGTGATTTTGAGCACTGCCTAACAGTGACACAATGGCTGCCAAGTTCTGTCCTCAAATCTGCCTGTTCCACTGCATTGATTTCTCTGAACAGTACCTTTAAGCACACAGAGCACCTGGGATTCAGGTTCACCTGGCTCGCATAAGAACATAAAAAGCTTTCTTTTATGGCAGTTACACAAGGCACACTTATCTGGCAAAGCTTGTTGTATATTTAGACATACAGTTTTCATATTGGTGATGAAAACATCAAATTGCCATTAGTGTAACTAGTCTTCCCCTTGTTTAAATTTTTTTATTTTGTTGAACTGAGCTGAACTGATCAGCTCTTAAAATGCACCATCATAAACCCATGCACTGGTACCCTTTCCTTCCCCATACGTCTAAGCATTCTAAACAGATGTCATTTGCAGTACATATACGATAATAACCATTTACTGTGAGGGTGCTGAGGCGCTGGCACAGGGTGCCCACAGAAGCTGTGGCTGCCCCATCCCTGGCAGTGTTCAACCAAGTTGGAGCAAGCTGCTCTAGTGGAAGGGGTCCCTGCCCATGGCAGGGGTTGAAGCTGGAATTGGATGAGCTTTAAGATTCCTCCCAACCCAAACCCATCTGTGATTCTATGATCTTACTGCCATATGGGATTGTAACACTTCAGGAAGAAAAATCATTTAATAGTTTGTAAAAATAATTCGTATTTGGTCCTTCTTTTGTAGACAGCACAGCTTTCCTCATAGAAACACTTACACATCGACAGGAACTACAGCTCCCATCAAGACTTTCATCAAGTAAAACAAACACCTGAAAACCAAGGGCTGTGTCACACAGATCTTAAGAGTGTCAGAAAGGACCACACAGGGGCACAGACCCATTGATTTCAGTAACACTAAGTTAAGAATTAAGCAGGTTTAGGTCCTGCTTACTCACCCCAACAAAGAGTGTGTAAACTTCTGAAAACCTGACGCATTCTTTGCAGAAACATCTTACTTGGTCGGCACTCCACAATCCTGTTTCAGAGGAGCCACTTGTCCTCAAGGAATAGCTACAAGCCACAAAAATGCAGCAGCTTGTCATGAACGCGATCTGTGCTATGAGCTGTTTCTAATAAAGACATTCCCTGGGTTCTTTTTCTGGTCTTATTTTCTTACCATTTAAAATCTACACAAGCTTTAAAGGTGATTTGTGGGAATTCACAAAGGAGTAAGTTTGGGATACTGAAGAACTGTAGAACAGAATTCTATTTGTCTTTACGTAACTGTGAGTAGCTCCTAAGCTGGCTGGTGTAGAGAACAGCTCAGTCCTGACAGCGTATAAAGGAAAACATTTTGTAGCTGCAGTGATGGAGGCATTTGCTCTGGGCATGAAAGGACACGAATTCTATTCAACAATGACCCATAAGGAAATCATTATATAAATAATATACTAGTTGTTTGGGGGCAATAACCCAAACAATAACTCCTTTGCTAAGAAGGAAAAAATCTCTAAGCACAATTATTTCATAGGGAGCTGCTCTTTATTGTCACATACTTCTATTCTTGCAGCTGGAACAGCCCCCAAGGGTACCAGTGTTGCTGTGCAGGACTTGGTTGTAAACAGACCATACAATGACAGCCCCGGCCCAGAGAGCTCCCAAACCACAGCCTGTTCCATCAGGATCTCGAAACATACCTTGAATAAGCCAGTCCACTTCTTAAAATACAAACTTGGGATTGGCTGCACAAATGTGTACTTGCTTCAGCACTGGGAATGTGTGACTTAGGCTGCTGGCTCATGACATATTTAGTGTCTAATTTAAGAAACTGTATATTTGGACGCAAGGGGCTGGATGCCTGTCAGGTAAATAGTGCAAGCTGCAAATTTTCACAGCAGATTTAACACTAAATTTAGTTAGCTCTATATATAAAGAGAACATTGACCTGGTGATAGCCCTTGTCCTTGACAGTGGCTGGCCTGAGAGGTAGTTAAGGATCCATAGAGGAATGCTGCTCAAGTCTCCCTTAAGCTCCAAACAGCTACATTCTGCCATGGCAACCCTGACATCCTTCATGTCAAGGACTTCAGCAGCTTCTGCTGGCATGGATGCTTATAGCTGTGTCCTCCCTAGTTCACCTCAAGGTGGGGAACACTCATACAGGACAGGGAAAGGCTTATAGAGAAGAGGCTTAGAGGGCTAAGCTTCTTGTGTCTCAGCCTAGAGCCAATAAAGAGAAACTCTTGGACTTTTGAAATTAAAAATAAAGCAATTTTGAACTCCTACAGTGATACAGAAGCTATGGCTTTGCACATTGCTGATAACTGCCCACAGAGCTGGCTGTCTAATTTAAGCTCTTTGAGATATCTAGAGGAAGGCTATAAAAATCCACAGGCGAGTCTGCATTTTATTTCTGTTCCCCCAAACACTTGAGTTTTGAAAGGACCTTCAGTTATGTCAGTGCTCCCACTGGACAGCCCACTCCCCATCAATATTCCTGGCATTTTGTGCTATCAATAATTTTACTTTTAAATACATACTTAGCCCAATCCAAGTATTGTAAGAGATGTGGACATTCTTGACCACTTGTATCACTACGTACTTCACGGTCACAACATTACCGCCGTTACTTATAAATATGGAAAGCAAATCACTTTAATCTAGCCCCTCACGTTTTGGGCTTGAATACAGAAATCCCACTGGTAAACGCAATCTCAGCACAATCTCCACCAGGTTAGGGCAGACCAAGGCTTAGTCTGCGTTGACCTGAGGGCACTGCAGGCCTGCGGGGAGGCAGCAGGTGGCACAATTCGCTCTGGAGACTGCACCAGGAGAAGTTCTCCGGCGTCTGGCTCCTGAGGAGGAGCTGCCTCCTGGCCTCTGATCTGGCTCCCCGACCGCATGCGGGCACTGGGGCTCACTGCACAGCGTGCCAAGGTCCGAGTGCTGGCCAACAGCGGCTGGCCAAGCATGTGCTGGGCTGCACCGCCAGAGCGCGAGCAGCAGCGCAGGGAGGGGATCCTGCCCCTCTGCTGTGCTCGGGGGAGACCCCCCTGCAGCCCTGATCCAGCTCTGGGGCAGCAGCACAAGAGGGACGTGGAGCTGCGGGAGCGAGGCCAGAGGAGGCCATGGAGATGCTGCGAGGGCTGGAGCAGCTCTGCTCTGGAGCCAGGCTGAGAGAGCTGGGCTGGGGCAGCCTGGACAAGAGAAGGCTCCTGAAGGGGAGACCTGAGAGCAGCTCCAGTGCCTGAAGGGGCTGCAGGAAAGCTGGAGAGGGGCTTGGGACAAGGGATGTAGGGACAGGCCAAGGGGAATGGCTTTAACCTGCCAGAGGGGAGACTGAGATGAGCTCTTAGGCAGAAGCTCTTCCCTGTGAGGGTGCTGAGGCGCTGGCACAGGGTGCCCAGAGAAGCTGTGGCTGCCCCATCCCTGGCAGTGTTCAAGGGCAGGTTGGACACAGGGGCTTGGAGCAAGCTGCTCTAGTGGAAGGGGTCCCTGCCCGTGGCAGGGGTTGGAACCTGAGGAGCTTTAAGGTCCCTCCCAACCCAAACCAGTCTGGGATTCTGTGATCTGATGTAGTCACCTCTTTTCAATCTAAGGTACCCCCCTCCTTCTTATTGAGAAGGAATGTCTACATGATCCTTAAAACAGTTCAATATATCTGTTCAGAGGACGTATCTTTTCCAAGTATTTCAAGAGCCCCAGAGATGAAAGGTGCCACTGTTACTATTCTTTATTTCTACTACATTACAAACGAGGTCAAAGCAGGGTTGGCAGTAATCTGTGTTGTCAACACAAAAAGCAGATCTTGGCACGTTATTACTTGGTACATGCCTGGTAGACAAGGCAGCAAGAGGTCTTGCTCCCCCTTATGAATAATCTTTGTTTTCTGGAAATAGTCCATGCACTTACTTAGAGGGTACATGGATGACAGAAAACATCAATGCAAACCAGCCCAAAATGACCTGCACTGTTTTAACATGAACAAATTGCACTGCCACACTGCCACACAAATCTATGTGATTTACACACTGGTCACCTTCACCTTTCATACTCCATGATGCGATTTCTGAAGACTGTATCCAACAAACATCTCTTTTCAGGTGGAAACCAGCCCTTTGTCAGTGATTACACAGAGGCAAGGTGATTTGACTGCAGCAGGAGGGCTACAGAAAACTCAGAACAGGGATTTTGATCCTTATTTCCGTATTTTAAACCCGTGACTAACCTTTCTCCCTACAAAATGCAAGCGTAGCCCAAACTGTTCTGCTTGGCTGTCCAGACAGTGCTGCCAGCCCAGTGTTAGGCAGGCTCTTGGTCTGTACCTGTGTCCCTGATTAATGACTCTCTAGCTGGTCACTTCACAGAAACAGCTTCTTATTTTCTACTTATAGGGACTATTTGCAAAGCCACCTCGGCCAGCAGCACGGAAACCCCATAAGCAGCAAAGTAGTACGGGGAAAAATATGTCCCAATTAATGTTAAATGTGAAATGTGCTATTGCCCCTCTCCTTCTTTCCCCCCTTTCTTGTTTCCAGAGCTGCTAACGAGAAAAATCAAAATAGCATTTTCTAGTGCACTGGTGACAGATTTAAGGTGTTAAAGTTTAAATGTGAACACAAACAAAGCACTCTCGAGCCCCCAAATACTAACCCCGTTAATGGGAAAATGTCAAAAATGCCTGTGAGGTTTCAGATGGCCTTTACAAAAACTGAACACTGGCACCAACCCCCTGAAATAATGGCCCAGCTTGTTACCAAGCTGGAATAAACCTCATGTTCTTCTGAGGTGAATGTAGCTTTGGCTGATGGTGCTAGTTCCACAGTCTTAGAGATCAGTCATCTGCTTCCGCCTGGAGCTATGACAGCAGGCGCAGAGGCAGGGGGAATTTATTCACGGTGCTCTAATTTTGTTCACATTGCTTAGAATAAAAAGTGTATTTAGCTACAGAGAGTGAGAAATAGCAGCTTTTAAACCCTGTCTCGCCCAGAGCCGAGTGTTCTGCAATCGAAACCGTGCAATTTGCCAGCTTCAGAGTTAAACTAATGTTTTCCTTTCCTTAAAACACACAGAGTCACAGCAAACTCCCAAAGGCCTATTTTATGGAGTCCCACCACTTCTAGTTATTGTCTTCCCCTTAGAATTCTGCAACAGTAAATAATTTCCTTATTTTCACCTATCTGATAGAGTCCCTGTATCAAAAGCACAATGGACTGCCTACATAAAATAAAGAGACATGCAGATCTACTGTAGTATCAGCCACTGTATGACTCAGTTGAAATACTTAAGCAAAAGTTTACTGTAAAACTAGAATTTAGCATCATAAGTCTTTAAACTCTGCTGGAAATGGCATTGTCTATATATAACACATCAGGGACCTAGATTATATTTCCAGGGGGAAATTAGGAATTCTGCAGCATGAGGTGCATTACATATGGTCCCAAGTAAACTGAAAACAATGGAAAGATTTCCAGCTGTTGTAAACACTTGGGTCAGGATGTTAGTTCTTAGAACTGCAACTCTTAGGACTGCAGATAATTCTATTTCTAGACTGTGATGATTCATTTTTGAATTTTCTTGTATTCAATTGTACACTTGCACTTCAAAGTCCTGGAGGACAGTTTTCACCCTCCCCTCTTTCTTTAGAGATTAAATCACACACTCTGCAATTAGCCAGCCTCAACCTCTAAACAAAGAGCCATCATTAATAGCTTACGGTGGCAGATCCTGCATAGAACCACCAAATGTTTCTCCTTCGGTTTCAGAGGAAAAGCTGGATACCCCCTTTGCCCTCTTCTTCTCCCAGAATCTTGGGACTTTCCAGAAACAATCACAAGACATTGTAACGAAAGATACTCGCTGCAATTCATCTGTGTTTAATTATCCAGGAAAGCACAGGCTGGCATTGATGTAGACAAAGGTGGGTCTACAAGCAAGTCACTGGTGTGAGTGAAGTATTGGGAATGCAGCACCTTTTAAGCAGCAAACCAAATAGGCTTCTTTTTTACAGAAAAAGTCCTGCAAGTCTCCAGTTCCTAAAACCAGGGATCAATTCCCAGCCTGTTGCACTCCAGCTGCAGTGCATGAAGCTCGACTGTTTTGGTGGGCTTGCAGCTTGTGCCACATGCTGCAGTCAGACAATTCCTTTGCACCCAAACCAGTAAACGCTGCAATTGCAGCAGTGGGATGTCTTTGATCACTGCAAATAGTAATAGCACTCAAACTCCCAGCTTGTAACACAACACAGCACTATCAACTTCAGCACTAGCTTTTCTTCTCCAAAAACTTTCAGGTGACATTCTGGCCCCACTAAAGTTAGAGGTAAAAGTCTTATTTATTCAAATCTGTTAGACATGCAAAAAGATCCCAAATTTGCCATTATTCCCCTTTCAGCTTTGCCTTTCAGTTCTGGGTGCAACAGCACAAGAGGGACGTGGAGCTGCTGGAGCGAGGCCAGAGGAGGCCATGGAGATGCTGCGAGGGCTGGAGCAGCTCTGCTCTGGAGCCAGGCTGAGGGAGCTGGGCTGGGGCAGCCTGGAGAAGAGAAGGCTCCTGAAGGGGAGACCTGAGAGCAGCTCCAGTGCCTGAAGGGGCTGCAGGAAAGCTGGAGAGGGGCTTGGGACAAGGGATGTAGGGACAGGCCAAGGGGAATGGCTTTAACCTGCCAGAGGGGAGACTGAGATGAGCTCTTAGGCAGAAGCTCTTCCCTGTGAGGGTGCTGAGGCGCTGGCACAGGGTGCCCAGAGAAGCTGTGGCTGCCCCATCCCTGGCAGTGTTCAAGGCCAGGTTGGACACAAGGGCTTGGAGCAAGCTGCTCTAGTGGAAGGGGTCCCTGCCCGTGGCAGGGGTTGGAGCTGGAGGAACTTTAAGGTCCCTTGCAACACAAACCAGTCTGGGATTCTATGATTCACAGACAGGGCAATAATGACCAATTCACTTTGCACCAAAGCTTTGCCATCATGAGTTTGATTTCAGAGGCAATTGCCTTCAGGTTTTACAGCAAAGTGCAAAATACGTGTCTGAAGATATTTGGCTTCTCCGTGGTACAAGATGTCACCCAGGAAACAAACACATAACTTTAAAACATAACCTTTTATAAAGATGACTGTTGATGCTACACATCTAACCTCAGACAGCTGGTCCCTCAGTTTAAACCCAGGACAGGCTGTGGCCACCTACACATGGAAACCATATCACACCATCAACAAAACGGTGTTACAATAGAGGCAGGATACCAATCCCCTACAAGTCTCCTCTTACTAAACTAAGGGACCAACTCCCTAATTCAGCTAGGAATGGTAATCAAAGCAGACTGGAATAGTCACATTCCAGCCAGCAGATAAACAACTCTATTGTTTTTCCTAAAATAAACATCATCTGAATGCTTTACTTGGCCTAGAAAATGAAGATAATTAGGAAAGGGAATCATCATCTTCTGTATATTGATCTACTGATTAACATGTTTTGCCCTAGCATAAAAGTGTGCTAAGAAGTGACAATTACAAGAGTTTGGGGGCTTTTAAGAGACAAATTTTTCTTCTTTGCCATTCAAGAGCCTCACACAGACCTAAGGGGTTCTACCTAAACTTCAGGGGCTTTTATATGTTGTATACATACTTACAGGGATCAGGTGTATTTCAGCCAATGTTTAAATAATATTCCTCAATTGGACGGAAGGAAGGAGTAAGATGGAGAGATCTGAATTTGCCACACACCTAATTTTACCCACCAGAGCAAATGTGTTTGCCTGAGCAAGGCAGACAACTGAAGCCACCGCTTCACTGAATGAAGTGCAGGGAAACTGTTACAACTGCTAAATCTAGGGAACATTTATTGCAAACTTGCTTAAAATAAAGCCGATTTGCCTCAATATCTGAGAGCTATAGTAAGTCCAAATCAGCGACACTTGAAAAAAGATGTTGGTTTTTTTTTTATTGGGGGGAAGTTTTGCTGGTTGTTTTCCCCTATTCATCAACCATTGGTTGTGATGAAAATCCTGCTGTAAACCTGAGCATTAACTGCCTGCTCTTTCTTTCTTTGCTGATTGCATTGAAAAGGAAGGTGTTTGGAGCAGGGACAGTTTATCTCTTTGTTTTAACACAGCCTTGGATGTTGACAATAATTCAGCAGGTGGGTTACTGCTGTTCTGTATTTTACAGATGTGCTGCTTTTTCTGGCAACTTCCATGATTGCATAGCCCACAAATCACCTGTTTCTCCTCCTACTCCTGCTTTTGTCACAATTCTTTGTATGAATCTTACTCTGCTTTTAACTTGGGCACAGTGCAGACATAGGGGATCCTGAGCTTTGACTGGAATGGGGAGACAGAACTCCTGTAGCCTCCTAAAGTGAAGTGTTAGAGGGGAAGGACAGCCTCAGGTGATGATTCCTTTTGAGTGAATCACTGGCAATCATTCCAGCGAGTCAGCCGGGGGGGGTGGGGGGGGGTGGGGTGGGGAACCTTAAGAATTCCTGCTGAGCATATTTTCCCCTTTCATTTTAGAGAAACATAACGTTTGCTCAGATGTACTCAGCCAAATGGCTTATGAATTGGGAATCTCCCAAGCTTTCTTATTTAAAGAACTCTTGCTACTTTTTTCCAGCAAGTCAGCATTACTGCAGTAAACAGTGAGCTCTTCATAACCTTCCTATGTGTGATCCCTTCTCAAAGTCATTCTGCAATCAAACGCATTGGGATTTCATAATAGTAATTTGCCACACTCAGAAATACACTTAATCTTGCTGGTGTCACTGGTATCATGTGAACAGCACTCAGTATGCTGTGCCCTTCAGATGAAAGCCAGTGATAGAGAGAAAGGACAAAAAAAGGAAGAGTAAGAGAACATTAACTCTTTCAAGTCAAGTACAGCCTCAGTCTGAAGGAGGAAGCTGCACAGCTACTGTCTGGTGTTCAAACATCAGGAATATTGACTGGGCGATAAAGTCCACCTGAAATCTCTGATACATCTGCTCCTGTTGTCCTTTATTCTCTGGAGTGAGGCATCTACTAATTTCCAAAGCCACAAGAAAGCCATCATTCCCAGTGCCCACAGGCTGTTAGCAGATCTTGCCTAGTTTGTCAGGTTCAAAAGATTCACTTCCATCCTTTTCTGCCTTTTTGCAAATGATGTTGTGAGAAGTTCCCTAAGCTTTTCTTGTAAAAAGTCTTAGGGATGTGGAATTCACAAGAGCTTTAATGAAAGCAGCAGTGGGCAACATCTTTTAAAAGCGGTTCTCACCCCCACGCTCACACTGCTGAGCGCTCTAAAACCCTTATCCTATCAAGTCACACCCCCAGTAAAGCCTTTAGTCATTTCCATGGTTGTTTCAATGAATCAGGGAAAAAAGAATCACCATTTA
The DNA here is from genome assembly GCF_034315485.1 of Pezoporus occidentalis. NCBI lineage: Eukaryota > Metazoa > Chordata > Aves > Psittaciformes > Psittacidae > Pezoporus > Pezoporus occidentalis. Next base: position 309,522 of record NW_026914383.1, read on the forward strand.
GCCAAGATCCACCAAACTACCTTGAATTATAGGAACTTGAGTGGATTTTTGCTGTGGTAAGTGTTACTGATGATATGATTGCTCTTAAAGATTATCCGGAATAATAAATCCAGTAAATCCAGTAAATAGAGAGAAAAATATTAGTCTGGTCAATTCCATACATTCTAGCAATAAGCATAAACTGCAGGCTTAATACTGCGGGGATGTTCCAGCTATGGATTAGATGCACTGTGCCTCATGAGGATGTGTCTTGGTGGATAAAGCTTTAACATTTGCAGCTGTTCAAGGTATTTTATGAACAGCATGGAAAAGGAAGAGGAAAAAGAGCTCACTAAATCAACTAAATCCAAAGCTGTAATATTGGAAATGGCTCTAATGTCTTAGGTTATATTTTTAAATGTTTTTCTCCACAGAACTCCTATTATACAAGAGATCAGGTCTTCAGGTAAAGAGGTAACGCTAAACTTCAGATTCAGGATTTTCAAACATACTGACATTATTTGGATATCTCCAAGTTTTGGCATTTTCAAGGCAGCAGGAGCTCAGCACTTTAAGGTCAAATTCCTCAGGATATCTCAAGCTGCACACTCAGAATCAGTAGTTTAAGTCACTTAGTTGTTTCAAGAATTCATTTCATAAATTGTATGAGAAACCCACAGTGATATTCATCTTTGGGAGGACTTCCCTGTGAGTCCACAATGTAAAATAATCAAACTATTGTAATATCCTAGTTTTGACACTCAGTATGGATGTCTCTCCCAGTAATGCTTTTTGTTTCATTCAGCCCACTCCAGTTTTTTATCAGGAAAGTCAAAATTAGACTCCAAAAAAGAAACAATAACACTCTTGTAAGCTAATGCATGCACGCCTGTAATAGCTTCAGATCCCACTGAGGGGTGTGTTCCTCGTGACCTGACTTACCTACAGGATCAAGAAATTGCCACAGTTTGGTCTGTGGAAGTTTCAGGCTGTCCTGTTCTCCATCCTCTGATAAAGAGACACATGCGGTGGGGGGTCCTGAGATGGCACAAAGCAGGAAACCTCACAGAGCTTCATGTGCAGTCACTTCAGCAATGCACTTCGAATACTGCACCGCCACTACTGGGTGGGTAAGTACGAACAGTAATTCGGGGGGGTGGGGGGGAGCATTGTGCCTCCAAAGCAGTGTCAAATTTGCTCAAAATAGCAGGGAAGATTTGAATACTGTAGAATATATTAGGCAATCTGTTCAAATATAACTAACCATTGGTTTCCATTTCTGCTGGCTGTTAAATATAAGCTATTATGTTTTACCATAAACCTAACTCCTGAACGACTTGGGCACTTTAATAGTAAAATTAAGTATTTCTATCATTATTTTTGAAACTGTTGGAGGGCATAGGAGAGAGAGATATAACATAGAGAATGATACCTGGTCATAGTCCATGGACAATCAGCCTGAAATGTAATGCCAGGGCCTTCTACAGAAATTATTCATAGCCAGCTCCCCATGAAGGTGTTCCATTACTCCCTGGTCTCTCTCCTGGACCCAGGAAATCTGTTGTGTTGACAGTAGTCACCTGTGGTTGTTACAGAAATGCCTTTAACTATGCTGTCCAGCTCCTTCTGATCCTGGGGTTAAATTCCTTCAAAAGACTGCCTGTCAGGATAGAGGTCTGAGCTCGTGTCAATGTGTCTTTAGAAATGCATTAACAAGTTGCTCCACATGTATAATTAATAAGGACGAAGGAACCCTAGACTGTCAGAAAGTCTGTTCTCCATCCCAGGACATCTCTTATGCTTCTCGATTGTTTCTTTTATGGTGTTATTTCTAGAACATGATATAGTTTACCATGTATTATTCTTGGAAACCTAAATCTTACAAAAGTAAGAATAGCGTAATAAAAGTGTTTTGCCTCTCCATGAATCTTTTATACAATGAGCTCAAAGTGTTTCAACAGAGCTTGATTAAAAATTAAGCCTCTGTACAGCTGCATCAGGCAGGTAAGTAGTATCATATCCATTTTACAGATGGTTAAACACACAATAGAAAGGTTAACTCCGTTGGCCATGCTTGCTCACTGAGTTAGCTGCACTGTTGGGAGTGAGAACCCAGACCTGAATAAATAATCAATCAGAAAAATGGTGGTTTTCAGTTTGACTAAAACCAATTTTCTCCTAATGGCTCTTTTAACCAAGTGAGATTAAATGAGTCAACCAAAAGATTCGGTTTCAGCTCAAAGGAAATAATATTGAGCCTTTTTGCTAAAGCTTTTTACAAAGCTTAGGTAAAAGTCTAAGAGAAATCTGCCATTTTGAAACCACAAGTTGCTTTCTGAGATGACTTGGAAATAATTTGTGAGTTTTAACAGGTGAAATGTGAGGATTCTGGAACCGCTGTGAGTAAGTCAGCAGTGACAAATTCCTTTTCTTCAAAGCAACAGTATTACTGAAATATATCTGACACAGTTACTATTCAATCTCATACTGAATGCAGAAGTTCTTTCCTTCTGAAAAACAGCACTACAAGCAGGCAGCTCAGAAGACAGGAGTTCAGAGCTGCTTTTCCAATATCTACACAAACAGATCCCTAAAAGCCCTGCTTTGCAGCTGTGAGGTACACAGCAATGCCCTGAGCAGCACATTCCTACCTGTATCTTGCGTAGTGGGACAAAAGCATGTACATAGGTGTAGCCTGAGCTCTTGTTCCTTCCTGATTTGAGGGCTTTAGAAAGCATGTTCCAGGTAAGGCAAACTCAGCTGCACGGTGCAGGCTGTGCTGGCAGTGCTGAGAAAGAGATTTCTCCCTTGGTGGCTCTGGCAGAGTGAGCCACGGACCACAAGAAAGCAGCCGCTGTTGAGTTGATGCTGCAGCTTTGGTGAAAGGGCAGAAGCAGATAAAACGAGTGCAGCACTGTGGAAAGTGGGATTTGACTGAGTGATTAAGTCACCATCCATCTGGTGGACACAACATCTGTTACTGTTACAGTCCTGATAGCATTTCATTTATTTTAACCCCCTATCTTAAAGCATTAATATCCATTTAAAATCACTTCATCTGAAGATGGCAGCAGGGGGGATCATCTAGTAAAGAACATGGGAAAAAGAGACGGACAAGTCTTACACATCACTTTGAGACAATGCTTCTTGTACTTTTCCATTTAAGACTGGATGCCCCTAATTTTCTAGTGCTGCAATATAAGACAGACCAAAAGGTTCATTTCAGCTAACAGTAGGCAGTGGAAAACAGTTTTACAACCCCAAAATTATTTCCTTTAATGAAGTGAGTGCCCTCACTGACACTTTCTCCAAATGCATTTTACTTGATAACAGCCTGCAGTAGGGGGGCAGGGAGGATCTTCTCTTCCATGTGATTTACATCAAGTTCTCAAAGATGCGAAGCGGTAATAGGTAAATTTAAAATCTATTGTTTTCTGATGAAACTCAGTTTTGGAATCAATTCCTGTGTGACCATGGGTTTTAGAGAGAAACTGTGCTAAGCCTCGATTTCTGTGCCTGTAATACAGTGAAAGGGGTATGTAAAGTACTGTCTGCCAAAGCACGTGTACTGCTTACAACTCACATGTGCAGTGCATACAAACTGCACCCCAGCAACACTGCAGGGATGAAAATGAGGTACAGTAATGACCCTGTATCTTAAAATCCTTTCCACATATGCCTATTACATCAAAGATCATCTAAAACCAAAAGCAAGCAATTAGTCTAAAATTCCTATCATTGGTTATAACATTTGGAGAAGTAATAAATTAAACCAGCATGGCAGAGATGCTGATCCAACAGCTTAGTCTTGACAAAGTTATCTGTTTTTTGTTTTAATCAGATAAATCTTATGTGCAAGAAAATCCCTCCTTCATACACCATACGAGTTAAACACCCCCATATCTAACACATTCAGTGTATCATCTCTCTACCACTCAGCTGAGAGCAATAATGCTCAAGTTTGGTTCCTGTGCTCAGCAGTACAAAGCTCTGAAGTCTGCAGTAAGAGGATGCAACAAAATAGGAAATATGTGACTTCTTTGCCCTCTGTATTTTAGGAGGGCTCACCAAAAATGTCTGCCTATCCCTAGGTAAGTGTACCACAAAGGAGATTCTACAAACCAGAGTGTTTCATGTTGGAAGAATCTTAAAGCTCATCCAGTTCCAACCCTCTGCCATGTGCAAGGACACCTTCCATTAGATCAGGTTGCTCCAAGCCCCATCCAACCTGGCCTTGAGCATGTCCAGGGATCCACAACTTCTTTGGGCAAATGACCCCACACAAACCTGGCTGATATAACCACTACTCCCACCTCTGTGGCCCCTCTGAGGACAAACATACGTCCGCATTACCTGTTCTGATGAGCCTTTATTTTCCTCAGTGCAAAAGTTACTACTGTAGTTGACTGTGGTGCTCTCTGCAACCTGTCTTTCCATTCACACCAAGATAGGTTATGATCTTACTTGATTCTGGTGGGAGGAAATGACTCACTATTTGTTCTGTAAGACTACAAAGAGACACCTTGAAGCAAAAAATGGCTTTGAAGTGCCAGCTTGCTTCATAAAGCAGATGGCCAGGCTAGGCTGAGCTTAAAGATGTTCATTATAAATCCATCTTCAACTAGGACATAGATGGACAATGATTACCAGATTGAGGGAATGTGCTTAGAATGGCAACTTCTGTGTTGCTGCCTGAGCTACACAAGACTGTAGTCAAGTTTTGGTAAGTAGGGTCAGATCCTCCTTTCACAGAGCGCAGCACAATAGCACTGAATCCAGAAAGAATCTGGAAGATCTGGAGGGCCTCTCTTTGCACAGGGTCTGCAACCTCCAAATAATGCCACCTATAAACCTAAATAAAATTAGCATTGACCTTCCAATGCAGAAACCACAGACTCAGTTACTAATGTACATAGAGATCACCCCTACAAAAGGCCCACATTGAGTTATTTTCTTTCTCTCTGTATGAAAATGTAGAGAATAATCACACGCATACACACAACTGCAGTTTTCACTGTCCAGTATCTTCCTTAGGTAAATGAGCATATCACAGTAGTAAAGTTAATGGAGTCCTACCAATCTTTACAAGATAAGGACTGGATAACAAATAATTTAGTAGTGAAATCTGAATTGAAGCCACCATCCAAATGCCATATTTATATGGAATCTTTTGAAGTTCAGAGACCTGTTTTCCTGTATTCAAGTCTACAGTTCATATTGTTAATAAGGGCATCTCCATGCATTTGCTGAACTGACTAAAACGACCTTAAGGGATTTATTCTGGTCATTTCCTCCTCTGACCCAAACTCCCATTTGAATCCAGATCTTCAAAGGATCAAGGGAGTAATACTTTAACCCACTGCAGATTGCAAACTTAATCTACTCTTGAGCAACAGTTTCTCAATTTGAGAAAAACTGATGGGCAAAAATAAGTTAGGATTGTTTGCCAAATACATTCACAGTCATTTCATTCCCTCTTAAATGCCATGAAGATCAAACGATTTCTACTGCAAAGTCTTTCAACACCTGCCCTAATTAAAGAGCAAATTCCTCATGCAGCAGCAGCAAGCTATGCCTTAGAATGTCAGATAGCTGGACTGCATCACAGTTAGGTTTTAAGCAAAGGTCACAAAGCTGCTTTCCTGCTCAATTCTCCATTCCTTTTTGCTCATTCTTCCAGCTAACAGGAGTTTTTAAGGTGGTGCTCAACATCTGTAGCCTGGTCTTTGCTTAACTATTGGTGAGTAGCATCACCAGGATAAAAACAACAGGAAGAGTCAAAATGACCTCACATACTGAAATGACTGAAGCATATCTTGCTCCCACCATTGTCTGGAAGGATGTTTTTGACTTTCTCAGTTGAGCTGATAAAGGATTTTTGTACAGCCTACCGAGTGACATCTCCCATTCCAGATTCAAATTAAAGTTTTTAAATAGGCAAATGGTGCTTTGGCTGGGAGTGGTAAACCTTAGGAATTGGACTGACATCAATTTCTGCTTGAAATACTGTACTGCTTCATACCTGGGTGCAAACTCACTGCCCTTGAGACTTCACCACTGCTGACAAACTGGTGAAAAAGCAGCTCTGAGATCAAAACAATGCTGCTTTGAAGCAAACTTGTCTCTGCTGACCAACCCTGGCCCAAGCTGTTTCACTCCTCATTTGCTGCTTACCTCCCTGCAAACTTTTCTCTTCCCACAAGACTAACAGCAGAAGCCTGCTCTCAAGTGTTTACTCGTATGGTTTTTGACAACTCCCCCAAAAAACACATTTGCTAAGCCAAAGTTACACAATTTCACATGGCTTCAGGGAGCTCTGGGTGGGGTGTGAGAACTGATGGGAACTGGAAAGACACATCAGAATCCAGGCATTCTGCTTTGCAACAGAAGGTCTCCTGTTGCTCTGTCAGCTTAAAACGCAATAGTTTTTTTCGTGCTAACACTTTACATAGATGGATGGTCGGTCAATATATATAAAACTGTGTTTGTCCTAGTCTGCTGGTTGGTTCTTGCTGGTGGTGATTTGTATTGCTATACACTGCAGAAACAGTACCAAACTGGGATTCTGTTGTTCTAGATACAGTCAAGATACAAAGATACAGTAACCAAGATACAATGGGAAAGATGATAGCAAGATGAAAGTAGGAATCTGATTAGAAAACCAAATATCTTTATTACAAAACATCATCTATCCTTAGGTGATGTATCTGAGGTTCTGCCATACCTATTTTCTACACTTCTATGACAAGGTTGTTTTGCTCCAAGGTTAAACAAAATCAGTGTTATCAATGTTAACCTTACTAAATGTTTAACCTTGTTAAATGCTTAACAAGGTTAAACATGAAGTGAGTGCTTCTGGTGGCTCATGCATATTACAGGCTGCTTGGCACTTCGAGTCCAAGGCAAAGCTTACTCTCCAAGAAATTTAATTCCCTAACGTGTATTTCTGGTTTCTCTTTGCAAAGAGTATGCAGGGATTCAGCGTTTCAGCATCACCGCAAGGAACCACAAGGACTTACCTCCACAACAGAGCATCCCAGGTACCACCAGAGGTCAGTAAATGAGGTTCTCATTCTCTGAGAGGAATGGTCAGATTTGGAAGATATCCAAACCGCTGCTCCTTTATTTTGGGGGACATGAGCTGAACTTAGAAACACACCAACTAGCAGTCCTGGAAACTAAAGTAGTTTACTCACATAGCAGGTAGGCAGCTCATACTGATCAGGAAAAGGTCCTGCACATTGTCGCTCTCATGGGTTTGAAGCCAGCACAGAGGAATCTTCACTGGGGATGAAGGACTGTCTCAAGCTCAGCATCCCCATCAGGCTTCAGCTGTTCCACTGAGGCTGTCTACAGGGGTGATAGTTACAGCAAGCTCTAGTATTGTTATACACACAACCTCCACCCTACTGCACAAGCGTGCACACCCTATCCACATACATAGAACAGTGTTCTTCCCCCTGCTGAAAGACAAGACCATTTTTGATCACCTCTGTGTATGCCAGGCTAAATTTTCACTGTCAGTGTACACTGGCTCACTCTCTACTATACACCAGAGGCAGACAAGCAGTGTGCTCCTCTTTAGGAGCTTCCAGAACCATCCCTTCAAGTTACTTTCCCAATGCATTTTAATGCTGCTCTAAAAACCGATCCATTAATATTCACATCTGAGTAAGACCCACAGCAGGACTGAAGCTACCCCAAAAAGATGCTGGCTGATGGATGAAATGCTGGGTTTGGACAGTGCCTTCAGGTGAGCTTCATTAAAGGAGGATTTATTTAAACCAAAGCACACACTTCCGAAAAGTCAGACCCTATCTCAATTACACCATGGAGATTTGCTTTACTGCAGAGTTTTTGGATCCTCATACATACCAAGCTCCAGCATTTCATCAAGGAGACATATCTGCAGGCAATGCAGCAGCTGCTTCCTGGCTCTTTGAGCCTGCAACATTTTATTTGGGTCATGCATAGTATCTCTCCTTCCCTTTGAAGCAGGTAAAATGTCTGCTCTTTTCTGACAGCAAGAGATACCACCACTGAGGTAAAGCTGTTTTAGAAGGAAAACTGGAAATGAAGATAAACTTTCCGCTGCACATTTAGAATCACCTCCAGGCAGTGCCTCTCGAGCTAGCAATGTACTGCACAAGGAGCTAAATTCAGCTCTTACACTTGGCACCACCGTAGCTTCACTAATCTAACGGGGGTTACCACAGACTGAGAAGGGAGCACTGGATCCCACCCACAGGAGCATCCTGGCATGGGAATGCTTCTCACATCCACAAAGCTGGAGATGGGATTACCTCCATGTTACTACCTTTTTGGAGGTAAAACTGCAGTAGTAATGCAGCCTTTAGGCCACAAATTTGCTTTCAGAGTTTTGCAGGGATCATTATGCTGATCACTGGTTCTGGCAATGTTCCAACAGGAGAATGTTTTGCTCTGATGATTACATAAAATAAGAAAACTCCCAGTAAGAACTAAATCCAAGTTGTGTCTTGTTAGCAATGAGAATTATGCAAAATCAATATTAATAACTGCTGATGCTTGTGATGAACAAATATTGCTAACCAGATGAGTTCAATACTTATAAAATATACATTACTTAATATGGGAAAACTTCATTAAAGTTTCTTATCTGGAAAAAAACATACATTGCAAAATCGCTTTGATGTGATGGAGTATCCAGAATGGCAGGTTCATAAGTAAAGCTTTACTAAGCCTTGCTCTTCAACTTGCACTGGATTATGTGGGTGTCAGCTTGGTCTGTTCCTTGCTGTTCTGAAGGGTGCTATGTTCCAAATATAATCAGTGCTTTCAGGGCTTTATGTTGGGTTGAACAAAAAGCTACAAACTACAAACAAATCTAGATCTTCATTTTGAGGCACCACGGTAGGATGAACCTGCAAGTAAGAGCAGAACCCAGTCAAAATAGTAGAGTTTGAGATGTGCCCTCTGCAACATTACTCAGCCTTATGAAACAAAACCAAACCCATAAGTTTGTTACCAAAGGAAGGGTAGACACTTGCTGAAACATTCACTGATGTCTCACTGAAAAGTGTGGCAGGACAAATCATTTTACTAACTGATGACAGGTTTTGAGTTTGTAATAAAACTTACAGACAAAAAAGTGTGACCCAGTTTCTTGTTCCATGACTGGACAATTTGCACGGCTCTAAATATAAACTGTTGATAACATCTGTAATTGTTGCCAAGGCACACACTGCACAAATTGCACCAGGCAGCAAGTTGTGGATGTCCAACTGCACGGCAAAACCCCGCTTAGAAATGATGAATCAGGCACAGTTTTTCTCCTTTTTTTCATACCCAGGTACAAATAAACATGAAAGCCCATGTTGAAATTATAAATATATTTGTGTTATTTATAGTCATGGCACTACACAGTGAAAATCATGTCATTTCATTCTTCTGGAGAGAATCAGAATAGAGTAACAGTATCGATTCAGAACATCCTCCCACTGCCCTACTTCATTCTGTTGCAATGTGTTTGCAGAAATAACAACCTTAACAACAGTAGCATTAAGTGGCATTGAATAAGCTGTAGAGCTAACAGAAATAAACACTCTCATCCTGGTTTTGACCTCAGCATGGTGCAAACTCCATTGCAAGTGCAGTTGGCCAGTGGATTAACTTCATTGATGTCAGTCAAGTCACCTTGATATGAGATCAGATTAGACCTACTGCATAACAAATATCTGCTTCAGCCTAATGCGTATAATCAATACACATCGCCCCAGTATAGTGTCCTCCCCCCCCACATATCTCAAAGCACTTGAGAAAGCAAAATAATTATGATCTTTGTTTTATAGGTAGTGGAACTGAGGCACAGGCAGATAGTGATTTGTTGGAGTTCTCCTACTTGATCATTGTTAGATGGAGACAAAACCCCAGAGCACCACATCCTGATCTTGTCCCTTAGTTACTGGGCTGTATTAACCCATAACACACAGTGTGATTAACTCCTGTCTGCCTGAACAATATGCACAACAGATAGAAGAGATTTGGAACTAACTGTCCGTAAAAGACCATTCATATTAGCTGAGCAAGGCAATATTTTAACCAAAGAGTGTTTTAGCATTTACAGTGGTTAAACAGATGCTACTTTTTATCAGATCTAATTCTTTGATAATAGCATACAGTCCTTAGATCATTTACTACTATGTTAAGCCCTCACAGCTACTCTAGATATTTAAATACACAGAGCTTTAAAAAAATATTTCCATTACAAATATTTTAAAAATATACTTATCCTAAAAAGCTGTCCAGCACTATTCCAAAAATCTCGTGTAATAAATGTCTTGTTTTAAATTCTAACAAAAATATCTACCCTTATATAGAAGAGCTCAAGTTTTGACAAATCTATAATACAGTCAGAAACATCTTGGGCCAGATGCCACTCTTGTTTATACAGTTGCCAATTTGGATCATGGTGTTCATTTCAGTTGTGCTACTCTAGTATAATCAGGAGCCAAATATAGCCCTTGGTATTTTAAAATAACTAAATGGACTGAATACTGCAACAGTTATTTGTACCTGGCATTACAGCGAATGGAAATCCTTTACTTCATTGCATCTAAAAATGCAAAGAAACATAAAATTCAGTGTTTGTGCCATAACCAAAGCGGTGCCAAGCAGCTGCAGTGGATGACTCAGACACAGAATTGTGGGGTTTACAGAAAAAGATTTTTTTGGCTGAACGATGCCTGCAACTGCTGTAACTAAATGGAGGATGAATGTTTATAAAGAACATTTGTAGAGAGAAAATGCCAACCTTCCTCTAATGCTTTCTCTAACTCCAGGAATCCTTTCAATCACATTTTGTTACTTGTGTGAGCTTAAGAGAATCTCTCATTACTTAGGCCCAGGAAGGACACTATTTTAATTGCTTCCTTATTTTCCAGCTGAAATGCCTCCATCTCACCTATCCTTTTCAAAGTGTGATTAGAACGCATTATCAAGCCCTTACAGGGATCTGCATCTCACCCGAAGGACAAGTTGGAAGCCAAGAATTATTAGTCTTCTAAAACACTGGAGCTTTTTTTTTTTTTTAGCCTTTACCCCTTTTTTCCTCCAATCTTCCATTTTAAATGCGGCGCTTGATTAAGGATCACAGAAACTGAGCCTCCCTCATTGCACCAGGTTACATATGTAAGAAAAGCTAACAGTCTTGGATGCAAGCTCCAACTCCATCCTCACCGTCATCTTCATCGTCATCGTCATCTTTACTGGGAGCACATCTTTGGAAGCAGTGTACTAGAGTTGCTAAGAAGAAGCTTGAGAGAATAGCAGCAATGGAGACTGCGACTCCAGAGAAGATGATGAAAAACAGGTCTGTCAATGACAAACTAAATTTGCATTCACTAAAGCTGACCTCAGATAATTCATTCAGAAAGATTCTTCTGTTTTCTACAGGCAGGGAACACTGGATTTCATGGAGACCTGCAAAGAAGAGGAAAAGGGAAACAAATCAGTGGACTGTTAGTGAAGTCCTCTGTTGCTCCGGTCAGAGACTGAATGGCTGAAGAGCAGTTTTAGGGTTAATTCTAGGTTTATGAATTTGTACAAAATTCAGGAAAATAATGGAACAAAATCTGTCACTACCCAAAAGCCATTACACAGCCCCCTCAAGTGGGTAATTAAGTTAGTATTAAGTTAATTTCACCTTCAGTCTTCTGACAGGTCAGGTGTGACCTAGAACCAGGATCATAGAGATAAAACAAGCCAGTATAGAACCCTGGATGCATCTAAATCTGAAGACTTGGAAGCACTGCCGGGCTACTCCATCTGAACACAAATTCTGACTCCAAATCAGGGTAACAGGGATACTGAAGTTCCTTCCACACCACTTTTTTCCATGTACTTCCAAAATTACAGTTGTATTTTCCTTCTGGTCAAAACAGAGGCTTATGTTCAACGGATGCTTGTCTGTCTATGACCTGCTTTCACCTTTTCTCTCTGCCTGTCATAAGGACATGCAGTCTGGCAGGTGTTATTCCTCCATGCATTACTGAAGAATGCCTAGAGCTGGGCTCTTCATAGTGAAAGCAAAGAGAAAGTCCATTTTTAAAACCTGATGAGAATATACTGTGATACTGGGCAGTAAAAGCTTACAGTTCACTGCACAGAACCATCTCCCTCTTCATTCATAATGGGAAAATCAGGAGAGTGTGTTAAACGGGCTAGAATGGAACAAATAATGACATGAATGAAATCTTTGTGGCTGTTGGCAAGATGGTTTCTATCTTGCTGCTAAGGATATGAATGCAAATGAATTATTGTGCATTAGTGCCAGGAGAATTGCTGCTGGTTTCCTTAATACACTTTCACTCTTTGTTAGTGATCACAGGAGGGATCCAAGCATCTGATTCTGCACTCCTGTGTGCACACGGTCTAGAAGGTGTTTCCGTCACACAGCTCTACCATATAACCAATACGTCACTAAATAAGGAATATGTGGCAATAAGATTTCCTCTGCTTTTGTGAATCTCATTTTTCTTATGGCTGAACAGCAATGGCATATGATATTTTAATATTAAACCCAAGCTCCTAGGGTTAGTGGTGCAAACTGGTCCAGCTCAGCTGTTAGGTTGATTTGGGAGGGAGTTTTAGCTAAGTCTACTATGGATCCAATGACTTCCTTGACCTTTTAATGATGATTGTACTAAATTTTAATCCTTAAAAGCCAAACTGTATGTCATATTTGCCTAAAGTTCTGTTGCCTTTGGTCTTTATCATGCTCCTCTTGCTGACAATGGACTAAAAGCTACCAGCAGAACAGGACAAGTCAGCATGGCCAAGGTTTCTTCTAGGCAAGCTGCCACCTGAATACATGCTACATTTTCCCTGCTGAGCCTGGAGCGCACTGGTGACATACACCAGATGGTGAGGCAACTTGCTCTGCACATCTCTGGAACCTCCTACCTATGCAATGAGTCTCGAAGGTAAAGAAGCCACACTGTTTCCAACATCCTCTGAGACACTTGGAGATCCAGAAGCTGCAGTATTCATATATAGTGTGTCTTGTATACAAGCTGACACACAGGAGCACTTGAGCATGCCTTTGCACAGATGCCTAGGATACTATTGCATTCTCTAGCTTGTGACAGAGCTCTCTGCACAAACCTTTCTACTGAAAGAAGAGAGAGTTGTTCACCAAGTCCTTATTTTCTTCTCATCAAGACTTGAGAATAGCAACCTTTGGGTTAATGGAAGGAACAAGCAAAACGGGACACAAATGGATATCCTTCCCTATTCAAAACCATGAGATCTATGGGAGGAGTGAAAAACCATGGGTTGGAATTCCAAGCCCTGTGTCTTTTTAATCAGAGTTTAAAAAGCAAAACAGTTTCAATAAATCAAAATGATGTTGACAGTAATCAAAGCAGTTACAGCTGTTGTATAGAAACAGCAAGAAAATGAATGTAACATACTGCAAATTCATTCAAAGAGGAAGTTCCTTGCTAACAGAAAAGAACATTGCAGTATTTTGGCAGAAAAGCACAGTCCAATTGAATATGAGACCTGAAAAAATCCCATTTCTCTTGTAGCAAGCACAAGAAAAACAAGTTTTTTTCTTTTTCTAAACTTTCTATTTCAGACCAAAGCAGAAGAAATTCTCTGGTGTCCTCACATGCCACCTTTTAATGTGACCCCTGTGTTGGAGGGGCCTTGATGAGCTGGAGTATCAGACCTAAGCTTCCATAAGGAAGGAAGTAGAAAAAGGATGTATTATAGATGGGGTAAAAAACTCCAAAAGATAACTCCTGTTCTAAGTAGTTCTGCAGACTACAGCCCTTACCTCTAGAAATATCCTAGCCTGGTAGTATTTGCCCAGGATCCCAGAGGCAGAAAACTAAGAGCTCACTTATTCTTTCCCATTACTATCAGCAGCTTTGCTATAGATCAAAACTGAGCCTGCAGGCTGTGAGCTCTATTCCCAGTCCTCAGATGCTTTCACCTAACATCACAACGCACAGAATAAAGAAGAGAACCTGCAATAGATCAAGAGTATTCCTTGTTATGTGCTGGGATGATTTTGAGTCTGATTAGACAATAATGAGAAATAAAAAAGCTCTTCCCCATGTAGCCATGGGTAGTGGAATGTAGGTCATGTTCTCAAACCAAATAGATTAGATAGGAATTTCTTACTTGCTTTCCCTGTGACACTCCAGTGTGTTAGCTTAGCCTTAAGTTTTTATAGAATTCGCATGTCATGGAGAGTAATAGATGCCACTGGGCAACGTATATCACCACGAACCAGGCGCAGTGCAGACATCTTGCTAGATCCCAGCTCTGGTTTCAGCCAACCTGTGCTTGCACCATCGTTTTCAACAAGACAGGAAGGAACTGACCTCCTCTACCCACAGAGAAGGCAGTCAGCTAAAATTGTGCTGGAAGCAACCGAGGAGGACTCCAGAGCTCGGTGGAAGCACATGGCAGCGATTGAGGGAGGAAGGAACATTCTGCTCAGTGAAGTTTCCCTTTGCTGTGTCCTGATGCTACTGCAAACCCCAGTACAGTTAACAGTAGCATTTCTTCCCACTCCAAAGAGGATTTGAAACAGGCTGTTCATTTGTGACAATAGTAAGACTAGCAGCTGTATCTCTGGTGGCACAAGGAATTTCTTCTCTCAAAGCTAAAGCAGTGATTATTGCACCAGAGCTCCTAACTGCTTACCTGAAAATGTCATCAATAAGTCATCTTAATGCATGTCTGCTTAAGAAGACTTAGTAACAATAAATGCCACTGCATCTGCTTCCTTCCACATCAATACTTGACTTTTCATTATTTAAAAGTAGGTTGTCCTTATGACATGAGGATCCAGTGTGAATGAAGAACTGATGTTCCGTACTCCACCTGTGCAATAGATTCAGTTTTGTTCTTTGCTTGGGCAGGACACAGTCCCAGGTCATCATACACCCTCTGCACAAACAAAAGAACAGCTTCTATAAAGTGACCAGTATTCATTATAAAGTGTGGGGTTTTTTCCCTCTGAGTGATTCTGTTGCATACAGGCTGGCTCAGTCAGATTACCTGTCCACACACACAAGACTTCCAAAGGACAGGAGAGTGCCATTTAACCTCAGTGCTCCACTTTTACACACTTTAGCCATGGGAATGCTGTTTTTTTTTCATATACTTTCTTTGGTTTTTTTCCTCTTTGTTTGATTTGCTTTTGTTTTTCTGTGGAACCTGCTCAATTTAACCATTCAAAAAAAACAGCCAAGCTTCTTGAAAGGGTATGTCAAAGATATTTAGTGCTTGGCTGCAGCAAGTAAACCTTTGATGATAGCTATATATATACCTCATTGCTCCCACAACATGTTCAAAGAGTTGCTTCTTCATACCAAACAAATCTGTAAATGAACTAACAAGTGTGAGTGTTATAAATATATAGCTTATGTTATTTTGGTCAGGGCAATCACATTATCTGCAGTGACTCCAGCTGGCCCAAGGACAATGTCACACAGGCTGTAGCTTTCTGCTACGTCATCTGAAGCAGCAGATGTACTTTCCTGGCAGGCTGTAACATATTGTTTGCTTTCAAAAGGGTAATGCTTTGAAGTGCCAGTGAAGGGACGGGTGCTAGATTCTATATAGTCTTGTCTCAACACGGAAACATAAAATGAGGTGAAAATACGTGGCTGCACCCTGAGGAACAGATCATCTCAGTAACATGGCGAGTATGAAAATGCTGGAATTCTAGAGCCATGACGTTAAAAGGAGAGAGGTTTTTAAGCAAGAGGTATCACTTACTCCAGGTCTACTCAACTCTATTTTAAAGGACTCCTTGTGTATTTCTGTCTGCTTATTTCCAATACCCATGCTAACTATATATTTATTGAAGAACTTCTGAAATTCATTATTACTTGAATTTTATGGTCTGTTTACCCTCAGAGGGAGATTTCCCAGCTATAATTTTGGATGCTGAGCTTAAAAAGAGGCCTCAATTCTGTTGGGTCTTTGTAGAGTTCACAAAAAACAGGTATCAAAATAAACAGCTTCCTGACATTCAGCAGTGTACAACAGTATGAGATCATGAAAATGGTCACTCATACATACACTGGTATGTATAGGAAATATGCCCAGAAAAACACCTGAAGCCATAAATATCCAAGTGAGCTTCATGCACACATGTTCATTACTATCTATGCAGTAAACATAAAAACATTATAATATGCTATTTATTATTATTTTTTAAGTAAAATTTATATTCGCTCTTTTGGGCGGAATTTAGCTGTTCTCTCATGTTGCTGAATGCAGTTGACAGAGACTGAAATGCTTAAATATGGCATTATATTTCTCATATGGTATTTTTCCTCCAGCTATAGCTCTCTTTTGTCTACTTAAACACTGTCACTAATGCATTAGATGTACTAATAAGCATTAATGAAGACAGGCATTGCCTCTGAAGAGAGATGAGTTCTCATTGGAAATAGCCTCAAGCTATCAGAACAGGCTCAAAAAACCCACAACCTAGATTTAGGTCCTTAAAGCAATTTTTTCTTATAGCCAAGTGACCTAGAGCCTCACAGATCAACATCAGAGGGCTCGTAACAGTTTGTCTCAGTGCCTAAATATTAGCATTAGGTGTTCATGTCTTCAAATGCTTTCCTCACACCTTCAAGATGGAAGTACTCCAAATAACCTTAAGATGGGAGAAACAGAGTGAAAAGCCAGTTGCAGTCTGACCATTTTACTGAAAATTACTAGGATAGCAAATCATGTATTTATATGTAGAAACAGATTTTATGCACTTCATAGGGAATCTAATTTCTGTTAGGAGCTTCTGCTTGAACAGAATAAAAACTGCTGTGTGAAATGCCTTAAGGCTTTTCATTCCTTTCCATAAAGACAGATATTGTGTTCTGTACCAGTGATGTGCTAGCATGTTCACAATACTCAGGGAAGAACCGAGTGGTTGTAATGGACAGAACAGCTTGTCCTTTTTAGCTGAAGCGTGCTCTGGTCTGTATTAGTACATGAAGTTAAGGCAGCCTTCTCTACATAGCAGATAAATAGGTACTGATAAAGAATGCCAAGTTGAGACGACTTACAAAATGCTCAGTTGTTCCGCTGAGTTTTAGTTAGGCAAATGAAACCTGTGCTCCCATTTAACAGAGATGCTTTGTTCTTAGGGCAATGGTTAACATTTTCAGTGAGCCCAGGGCTACTGTAACAGCCTGGACCAGTGAAGTAAGATGTTATTTTATTTACAGAATAAGTTTAGTAATGGATCTTAGATTGGAATGCGATTATAGAAAGAGCCAGAGAAGCAAGAGATGAACACCTCATGGCAGTCTTTCTAAGCAGGCTTACACAAATCCTTCCATTCTTCTCACTGCACTGATTCTCTTCTGAATGTCCTGTTTTCTTTTAGGACTGAATTCAGCCTGAGTTTCCTGTCCAGAAGGCCGCTTACATTCTCACTGTCACCTGCTCTGGCTTTTTTCCCTACGCCCTCTTCCTGCCATCCTTCTGTCCTAATCTTTCCCATAGACAGCTTTTACCTGGAAGTATTCCACTTTACCAGAATTTACCTATCCACCTATATAGGTACTAGCTACAGAAGTCCTTAAAGTAGCTAAACAGGATCTGTATCAGTATCATCACTATGAGCCCCTTTCAGTATCTTAAAAATCTGCAGTCTTGTGAACAGCACTTTCCAAATTGGTGTGACATTTGCCCAGATGAAGAGGGAAACATGGTCCTAGGTACACTTTCGTGTTGTGACACAGGATTTGCAGCCGCTAATGAACTTTCTTCTAGTAAAGTTCAGTGATTACCTTAGTTTTGGATACAGTCCTGCACATGGAGCCAGTTCTGTCTTCTTTGGGCTTCTTTCACCAGTTTGGCTTCTAGTGGTGTGAAGGTAAGTGTTAGCATCCAGGGGGGTGGTGCACTGACACTATGCTAGCTAATCCCATCTGCAAGTCTAACACTGAGCACTGATCCTCATGTTAAACTTGCACTACTTTAATGTCAGACATTCAGAACATCTGTTTCCTTTATTTATCACACAGACAGCACAAATCTATCTGGAATTCTGTCACTGGCCAATTCTGAATGAATTTTTCAAAGCCACCAATAAGAATGTTCAGTCCAAACCTCATCAAATTGCTACAAACCTGATACTCTTTTAACAGAGGGCAGCAAAATTTTTCATTATTGCAATGGATAGTGGGAAACTAGAAGTCTGTATTAAACACAGAGGGTTGGGAAAACATCACTGCATCCAGCACGGAAAGCACAGACACTGACTATTTCTTGCAATCCCAGAAACTACACAACTTCCCAAAAAGGTTTTTCCAAAGATAGCGAGAAGGAAAAAAGTAAAAAGCAAAACGAGGGCAAGATGACAGAAAGGAGACACTGGAGTCACCCTCCCGGAATACTTCAGCTCTAATTAAAAGTAATGTTAGAAATGCATTAGTCATTAGCAAACAAGGTCACAGGCATGGCTGCCCAAAGCATGTTCTCAGCCACAGATCTCTCCAAAGCACTTCAATGCGGCCACTGCAGACTACTCATATGTCCTTGTTACATGCATTTCGTCTGAATCCAACCCCTTCATCAAGATGGGATCCTCAGAAGGATTCAAGAAACATTTTTCACAGTGCTGTGCATTAATTTTAACAGCACCTTTCACCAGAAATTGATTCCATCAAAGCCGTTTGTATTTAAACATAAATGGGAGCATGCATAAACCTCAGTTCTGTAGGTCATGTGCACCAGCGACAGCCTTTTGCTGGATGAGACCCCAGTTTCAAACAGTTTTCTTAAAAGTAGGTTAAGAGATGAGGTAAGAAAGGAAAAGTGCATTTTTAGCCCAGATAAAATGCGACACAGAAAAAGCTCTGAAAGCTGAAGAAAACCTTTCCAAGTAAGTGAGTGTATTTTTTCAGTATTTCCAGCTCTCTCTGAAGTAGAAAATGCAAGAAATCTCAAAGATGACTCTTGACCTCAAGGCAATGAATGCCAGATTTCCTTAGACTTGAAACCTTATGCCCTGAAATTATTTAACTCAACATCTAACCACCCTCCCTTTATTCAGCACCTCTCTTGGTTTTAATCATATTTTTCTTAATTTCTTCTGTCAGAGCCCAAACAAACTTTCTTCTTCCTCCTCCTCCTTCTCCTTCTGCAATTCTCACTTGACTTGACAATTGCTTTTTGCAGTATTCGAGATGGATCAAATATAATCAAGCAGAGAATAGAAGATCTATAATGTCTAGGAGAAAGAATAATAGTTATAGTCTCCAATTATCACTTTTGGTCTTCACAATTCCGTCTCCACTCTCAGTTTGTTATTAATCAATAACCAAATCAGAGGGAAAAGACTGGTTTGGTTTGGAGTATGATGAAAATTCTGGTTTACTATCTCTTTACAAGTAGAAAAATGTTTGCTGTTTTAAAGTGCTGGGTTCGACTGCAGTAAAGTGCTGAGTTTAACGGCAAAACTTTCAGTGCAGTTTCTTTACCAAGTCTGCGTGCAGATGTGGCATGCAGAAGCACTGACTCACTGCCAAATTAAGACTTCAGTCAGACATTTAGGTTAGGTGAATAAATGCAGGGAACTGCAAAATGATTCAACCCCCAGCTGTTTGTGTGAAGTGACAAGTCAGATGTGCAAAGCAGCTCAGCTGAGGAGGCTTCTCGGTCAGCAAGCCAGAGAGGTCAGTAGAAGGTACAACTCCACAAGCTTTCTGGGAGCATGCCAGAAAGAATAGACCTGACTTTTGCAAAACTAAGGGGTTGAAGTACAGCTTTTGTTCAGAGACCTTACTGACAGAAGCATCCCAAGGCAGTGTAAGACACAAGACAGTGTACAGAGCCTTTAGTTTCTTTGCAGTGTTTCTCATGAAAGGGCTGGGGATCACCACTGTGAGTTTACTGTCATTCACCTTTCCACAGTTTCCCTTCTCAGCAAACCCAGGTTACAAAGTCTGCCACTTACAGGCTGGGGAACTTCCATCTGTCATGGAACCATTCTGTACTGCTCATCACAGTTTATTCTTAAAGAACACAAGAGAGGAGAAACACCAGCTAACTCCTTTCTCCTTCCTTGATTTCCCATTTGTACAGGCTGTGCAATGCAAATGCTTAAATAGAATTATAAAGGAAAGCCATGTAGCATTGATACATGAGCTTCTCCTGGCCCCTGAAAATGCATCCCTTTTGCTTTTGCTGTATTTCCAGACATAACGTGTGCTGTCCTACTTAGCTTGATGCATTTGCTGCCAGAGTACTTCTGTCTCCAGCCTTTCAGCAGTACCCTGAGGAAGCCAGGGAATCGGAATCCTGGACCTTTCAGTGACTTGCTCTTCCCACCCCTATCAGGAAAGGCCACGCAAACAGGGCTGTGGACAAGGTCAGCCACACAAACAGTGCAAATGTGATTAGTTCTTAATGGGTATAATATTGTGATATAATTACAACCTAAAAACTGGATATTAAATGCAATCAGATCATAATTCTAAGAATTAGTTTTACATTGGCTTGCCAAAAGTTGGTTTGAAAGGTACTGAATTGTGGCATTGTGGTTTCAGAATTGGCTTTGAGACAGTTTTTCCTTTTTTGGGTTAATTTTGCCCTCTGTGAATATTGTTTTGCTGGTTTATTACAGGAGACAGCCAGTATGTTTGTGGCAGCAGCTCTCTGACTCCACAGGCTTTTCTGCATACATGCACTGGAGATCACTGGATGCAAAGACATCAGAAGACTTGCTCCCGGGAACAAATACAAGTCAGGGGGACAGCTCTGATTAAACCAACTGTTTGAGCATTTGCTCCTTCCCTCCTCGTCTTCCCAAATAAAATCTAACTGAAAGTTTGGAAGATGCAGATGAGGGAGTCAATTTTTAGCTATTAGGCTGAAACACAACTATGGATGAGAGAAAATGCCGTGAGAAAGCATCTCGAAGCTCGCAAGACACTGGGCACACTGTTAATACTATAGGAGAGCTCAATCACTTGAAATTTCCAGACATAAGTTCAGAGATGCTTTAGAACACTGACAGGGCTGGGACAGACTCTCAAACTGAAGAGACTCTGTCTGGATAAAGGGGAAGGAGCAGAAGCTTATTAAAAGAGATGGAAAGCACAGAGAAAGCGAACAGATGTTTAGCATGGGGTGGGCAAATACTTGGTTCAAATAGAGCAAACTTCAGCTAAAGCATCACGGGAGGTGTGAGAACAGGCCCAGGTTTGGTTCTGAAAGAACAGAGATGAAAGTTTCACTGAGGGAGAGGGCAAAACCACAACACTTTTCCTCAAATGAAAAGTGAGGAAGCTGTGTTCTTCCTCCACACAGCTGCTTTAGAGCTGAGGATACTGATGGCAACCTAGATGAGTATATGAAAGAAATGCTGCACAAGGTCAGGAGCATAGGAAGAACCGAATAACTGACTACTGATCAAGAAAGGGGAGAAAAGACCTCTGGAATTTGCAGCCTCACTGTTTTTCTTCCTTTTTGTCTGAATTCAAAGGAACAGTTACTGAACCACAACCCATTCTCCTGAGCTCTTCTCCCCCAGCTTTTTAGTTCTCACCATCTTCTGCACAGATATCCCCACTCCAACACACTGATTTCATGTCAGGCAATGCCTGTACAGCCTCTGTAGTTCTTACAGAGGTGCTTTGCTTCAAGCAGTTTGCATCTGGGCAGCTCAGTGGTCTAAGATTATACCCTGGTGCTTGTTCAGAGGCATGAACTGGGGGATGATCTACTGCTAAAGCTGGATTAAGAGAGGCTTTAGGGTTGGGTGGGATGTGTGGAGCAAGAGTCTGGATTCCCTATGTTTCCAGTGTTAATACTGTTTTTTTCCCTTCCCATGCTTTTTTGAAAATCACTGGCCCAAATACAAGCATTATATTTGGGGTGTTCCAGAGCCAATTCAATTTATTCCTAGTATGGAAAGCACTGCTATTTTAATGAAAAAGAGCCCAGATCAAGCTAGAGAGTTTCAAACACAGAGTATCGCAACAAAATACTTCCAGGAAAGGGTTGACAACCACAGTTGCATAAAATGGGGATTTAACTTTTCTGTAGCAGCTTTCGAGCCGATCAGCAAGATGAGAGAAAAATCACTTTTCTTAAGGAGCTGCCACAGAATATTTAGCTGCTCTCAAAGGGCTTATTGTAGAAAACATTTTTTACCAGAGAGAAAATGAAGTCTGGAAGAGAACCAGCTCGGGGCTGAATGAATTTGAAAAGGCTCTTTCACTGCCTGTGTAAGCTTAGTCTATAAATCAAAACTATTAGGGCTTAATTTTTAACTTGTATTTATTAACTGGGAAAAGGAGCTGCTGCTAAAAAAGCCAGCATCATTTTAATGGGCTCCTTTGCTGAAGGCATGCAATTACGGCTGGACCAAACTGCAGTGTGGGACACTGCAGGCAGCACACAGACAGCCTGACCAAGAACCCTCCTGCCCTCCAAGACAGACATACAAAGAACATACATGCTGTGCTGTAAGGCACCGAGCATTACCTTTCTGGAGCTTCGATGCATTGTCCTGTATCCAGCTGAAAAGACTGGCAAAGTCACAGTCACAGACCCAGGGGTTGCCCTCTAAGCGTATAGTCCGCAGGGAGGGAAGCGCTTCTAGGATTGCCACATTGAGGCTTTGTAAGTTATTGTCATTCAATTCTAACACTTGGAGCTGTTCCAGGTTCTCAAAAGCAGCCTCATCCACATCCACCAGGTTATTGTTGCCAAGGCTCAATTTTACCAGTTTTTCTGCTGATTTGAATATCCCAGCATCAAGCTGTGTTAAATTATTGTAGCTTAAATCTAAATAGAGCAGTTTGGTAGACCTGCTAAAAGTGCCCTCTTCTAAAGAGGTGAGGGAGTTATTCCTGAAATCCAAATAGACCAGATCTCCATAAAATATAAAGAAATCAGCTGGTATCACCTGAATGTTGTTATCAGCTATGAGAAGTTTCCGTACATCCAATGGAAATGAACTAGGAACACTTGGGAGTCCTTGATCCCGGCAATCTATGGTGTGGTAGTCCATACAGCTACAGACAGCAGGGCAAAAATGACCCACGGGTAAGAAAAGCAGGCAGACAAAGAGAGGAGAAGGCAGAAGGCAGAAAGGAAAGCATGGCAACATCGTCAAGGATCTGAAAGCTGTGATGAGCACCACTTCTAAGAGAAAGACATTTTGCTCAGCTGAGCAGTAGTGCCCGGTATTTGTGTGTGTGTGTGACTGTATCCAGGAGATCACATATCATCATAGATCCGATAGCAGCACAGCCTTGGGAGGGGAGGGAGAATGACTGAAGGAGGGAGGGAGGGAGGGAGGGAGGCAAATGTGAGGATTTACACTGTCAGAATGTTATAATGCTGCACAGTGCAAGGGAAAGCGATGATTGGCCAAGCGGTGGATCTTTCAAAAGGGCTCCCTTTGCTTCTGTGAGCTAAAAAAAGCCGAGAGCCTGCTCGCATATTTGCTGTGTATTCCAGCAAATGGGAAATCACACCTGATCCGGTGACTCTGACAGCAACAGCTTATGCTTAAAAAGCCCTCCAGGTAATAAACCCTAATGAAATCACTGACTTTGTTTCTTTGTATGAGCCTATCTCAAGGTGAGCAATGCCCTATGGAAAGGCAGGTGAGGGCCAAGGAAGCATCCTGGTTGACTGCTAAGGACTGTTCTCCCTTTCCTTTGTAAAACAGGGAGCAGAAGAGCAGCAAAGGGGGAGCCCACAGACAAGGCACTTGTGCTGTTTCTGGATATGACTCATTATCTTTTAATCAAGAAGGATAACCTCCTATAGCAACAAGGAATACGGTCTGAAGAGCGCGGGGTCTTTACTTCGCGTTTTAATGACAAAACCAGCTACTCCCTAATACAGCACCAGTAGAGTCTGTTGGGCCACGGAGAAGTGCAAATTGTGGCTCAGCTCTTCAGTGAGCTAAAACTGAACAGATTTTCTTCATGTTCAGGGGGTTCAGTATTTGACAATCCATCTGCCTGCCTCCTGTGGGCCAGCAGAGATGATTTTGCAACAGGGTATCTGTGTTTTTCTGACATTCCCAAATCCACACCCAGAAAGGCAAATCCTCAGCCAGCTGCAAGCTTAACATTTAACTCCATCCCTCCCTCCTCATGCACGTCGTACAAGCAGATAGAAAGGGGACTCTGGTGCTTGGGCCATACCTATGCCTATGAAGGAAGATTTTTCTAAAGACAGGTTGTATTTGTGTGCATGTGTCCTGAAGATCAGAGCACAAACTCAAACACCTTTGGAGAGCTCATTCCTATGTCAAAGAGAGGCCAGTAATCTTGATTTAACGTTGTATTTCATCACTGAATTCAGTGTCTTTCATCCAAGACATGGTATAAAAACTTCCTTCTAAAACAGCCTATCCTCCCAAGATAGTGCACTTAAACTCACACAAGGAAGCAGGATTATCAACCTCTCCTTCAGGAAGGACGTAGAAACATTGAACTGCTGTGGGGGAGCAAAGAGGGAGCCAGACTGTTCTCAATAGCACCCACTAACAGAAAAAAGAGGCTATGGGCACAGATTAAAAACCATCTGAAGAGATGAAAACACTTCTCTTTTCCTGTGAGGGTGGTGAGACACTGGAACAGGTTGCCCTGAAAAGTTGCGGAGCCTCCATTTACACAAATGTTGAAGAAGAGAAATCTCTCCCATGCGGTACATGGGGCAACCTGCTCCAACTCTGCTTGAGCAGGGGATTGGACAAGATGATTTCCAGAGATCCCTTCCAGCCTCAGAGCTGTCAGGAAATGAACGTGCCAGGAAGAGTTATACCTTTGAGCACATTTTGCAACACCTTGTTTCTAATTCGTAAGTCTAAACCACCTCGAGCCAGCCTCTACATCCCTGCCATAACCACACATCCTGCTTCAGGTAGATTTCATGTCTTGAATCATTTTTAAAACACCATCCACAAAGAAATGGCCACAGCGGCCTCCATAAATCACCAGGACAAAGCCCAACTGAATTCCCAACATTATCATTTCAAACATTAACCATCATTCAACATTATCATTTCCTTATGGCTCCTCCTATGCAGACCCACCTTTCCCTATCGAATGTACAGAATCAGACTCTCCCATTTTCTTTTCCAAGAGGCCTCAGTGTTTATTATGCCTATTCCACAGATGGGAGACTGCAGACAATCAGGCTCAATTTGTGAAAGATCCAAGAACATGTTAGTGGCACAGGCAGGAGCAGGATTCAGCTTCCTAAAAATTCCCCCAGCCCTTGCTAAAACCACCATTCCTTTCTATACAGAACAGACCTTCCTTTTGCTCAGGCACGCATGTGTGCTCTTTACATCTTACCCCCTTAGGGTAAGCCTGGTAAGCAACAGCATCTTCACAGCTTATCCTGCACACTTGCATGCAGTTTGCATTTTCTCTGTAGAACCTGTGGAGCTTTCCTGTCTGAGAGGTCTGTGAAGGGGTTGGCAGGAGACTAGGGATTAGTGGCTCTGGATATTTTGGGATAGGGATCCTGTAGGTTTGTCAAACATCAGCCCTGCTCCTCAGCGTCCAGGCAAATGGAGTGTCATTGCCAACATGTGCCAGCTATCCAGACCAGGCGCAGTGCCTGCTATCACAGGCCACCTGCATGGTCTGGCACCTTTCTCCTGTTGTTTTTGATTCCATAGAGCTTCTTCCTGAACAGTCTTTCTCTGTATAACATTCCTGTTTCATTTTGTCTGCTCAGCTTTATTCACTCCTTAGCTACTGCTTATTTCTGTATCTATTTTCCTCACAGCATAAATATTCTCTGGAATCATTCTGAAGCTTCATTCACTTGCCAGACATTTCAGGCAATTTTGGAAAGCAGGAAGGCGACTCAGCAGCACAGCTTTCTATCTAATAAATAAAGCTTTACTTTTGTCATCTTTATTTGCATCAGTCAGTCACAGTAACCTGCTCTGCTACACAAGGGGTTAGCCTGCTCTCTTCTACGTGCACAGCACCCTCTTGTGCCCTGCAAGACAGCAGTCACTCCACAGCCACCCTGGTCTCTTCTGATGAGCTAGGAGCAAGTTTTACCGTATTGCTATAGCTTATTTACGCTCTGAGCTTCACTTCTTCCTCTTCCAGTGGCCTATTAAGTCACTCCATGCAATAAGATATAATCCCAGCAGTGTTCTTATGTGCTAATTGGTGGTGTTCTTTTGGCTCCTTGTTACAGGAGCAGGGACCCTAAATCACAGATTGCCAATCACCTATTGCATGATTGCACTGAGAACATTTTTTCAGTACCTCACAATGTATCATGCATATCAGGATTTTGTTTGGCTTCACCTGCCACTGTGGTAAATACAAAACCTGTGGTCCTGCCCTCTAGGCTCCCTTAAGGCAAGAAGTACAGGATGAGTTCAAGGAACATGCTTGTACTTCAAACAGGGTAAGAGTTTCATAATCAAAGAACTTTGGAGAAGTTTGTGACAAACCCTTATGTGCAAAATGGAGATGCAAAAGCAATTTCTCTCCATACCTTCCAGTTGTAGGAGCTGAATAAACAGAACAGTAACAGTGGGCAGGCTTTGGACTAAAACAACAAGGATCTGGCTTTTCATTCCTTCAATTTACTATTCAGGATACTGGTAAGAGAAACCTCTAAAATAAAACAGTGACAAGTCCCCACTGGTCCTCAATCTTTAGTGTGCTTGTAGCACTACATCATGGCAAGCAGGAGGAAACAACCAGGAGGAACCAAACAAAACCCATTTGCTTCTCCATCTAGTGAAGTAAGAAATAGCTTTGCAGGAAAATGACAAAGATTTCACCTTAGGAACTTGCAGCACTCCCCTAAAACGTGCTCAAAACTTCCTGGAATAATTTGAGTAATGGAAGAAAAAAAGAAAGAACATGAAGGATCCCAATCTCAGCCAACACATCCTTACCTAGAAGAGACTGAAAATGGTCCATCCCCGCCCACGTTTTTGAAGAGCTCATTGATCATATTTTCCCATTGAGAATGGAAACTTCCTCCTTCCATGGAGGAGGTTATTATTCCAAACTTATGCTTCATTAAGGCACATGTCGTGTCCGAGGCTGCTGTACCAGGTGCACACAAGGACTGCAAACAGTTTTCCTCCTCACCCTCATACATTAGCAATGTGTCATGGGGAACAGTGTTCAAACTTGAATGATTAACTGCATATTAATCCATCAAACACTAAAATAAAACACTAAACAACAGCTCTGAACACAAGTCCCATTTTTCTTCAGATGTTTACCATTTCACTTCCAGGGCTTTTTTTCTTTTGGGAAAAACCTTCCCCTGCTATGACCAGGTATGTTGTATGAATGCAGCCAAAGGGCAACTTTGGACAGTTCCCTCTGATCTTACATAGAAGAAGTGCTGAAAAAGCAAAAGACTCCTTTGTCTTACAATTCCTGAGATGTAAGAAACTGTCAACTGAAGCTTGTGTTACACCTGCACAGCCCTTCTGTGCTGCCGCCATGCCACTGGGAGGGAAATGCCATCAAAATTAATCGATCTGGCAGCAGCAAGGATTGAGTTTGAAAACTTCAGACACCGCAGTTCAGAGCCAAAGAAGACCAGTCTAGCCCCATCAAAAGACTTCCATCATCTGCTCTAGAGAACGTGGATCACACAGATATGTGGTCACTGCCTTACTGTAAACCACTGAAAATCTCTAAAAGCATCCACAAGAGATGGAACAGTGTAAATTATATTTTCCTTTTCCCTCAGGAATGAGTTTGCATCCAGCCACTACAGTGTATTCAGCCCCACGCCCTCGGCTTAGCTGATCCTGAATTACTGCAGCTTTAAAGCAAATTAAAGGTGACTGAAGGTGGAAGTTCTCCTAAGCACAGAGGTGTGCTTATGTATATCCACTGCTAGACTTGTATGTAGTAGAGTCACAAATAAAGCTGGGCTCAGGTTTCTTCTCAAACACTATTTATCTGGGCAGGTTCACCAATGGGTCTGTCAAGTTCTGAAAAACCTCGAGGAGATCAGAGATTCTTTCAAACCTAAGGGTTTCTAAATAATGACATACATATAAAAAAATTCACCATCAGAGTTGTAGGGGAAGGTTTATGGAAGTCAATGACTTTAAAGTAGTGGTTGGAGTAGAACATAACTTTCATATCTGGAACTTGCTTCAACTTGCACCTAAACATAGAAGGAAGCTGGAGCAAATTCTCAAAGCCCAAAGACTTGACAAAATTTAATCCAGCTCTGATGTAAAGCCAAGCGGATTGTTATTTTTAACCCATGACTGCTACTATAAAGCAAAAGACAGGAAGCTAGTAAGTCTTGTGGACTGATTTCCTCCAAGTCATGCCCTCCATACTCATCCTTTCCGGCCCCCCTCTGCTGAACGCTCTATCAAAGCACTGAACGTGCCCCTGTGCAATCTGGCTGAGCAGAGGGTGCAGTGTGACAAATGGTGCGTGTTCTAGCAGAGAGGAGGCAAGTTATCTTTCAAGGAAGGAAACCCAGAAATTATTCTGAAATATCTGGGAAGCAAATTTATGTTCTCTCAGTAGGAAGCAGACAGTTTTAATGTGTGCCCTGTGCCACCTTGAAAACCCTTTGGAGAGTTCTCTTTGTTCTAATGAACAGCAAATGCATTTATAGCAACTAAACCAACTGACAGCTAATGCTTATTAAAATACCTCCTATACATTCTTTGAGTATAAAACCTCTCTGGAGGTCAGCACGGTACACCAGAGAAAAACAAACCAACAAACCACAAAAACACCCCCCCGGCAACCATAAATCCCCCCAGACAAACAAAAACATGCCCTGGCTTGATTTTTCTATCAAAATCAGAACATTAATGGGCCAAATGTCTTTTCCAGAGCAAAGCAGATGCTGCACTTCTGAGGATTTTATGCAAATTTGTACTAAAGATACAAACAGTACCAGAAAACAGCTCCATTTACAAAGGCACGGCTAATTTAACTGGAAGTCAGAGGCTTTTCGTGACTCCTCAGTTTGCTTTGATAAGGGGATTTTACAAAGCCATTAAAAGCCACCTTCCTTGGCTCTATTAATTTATTTGACATGGTAAAAGCTACTCACAACAGGGGCAAAGAAACAGGCTGGATCTTCCAGACCTTTGTTTGAATGCAGAAAAACACTGCCCCCCCCCCCCCAAGTCCCCAAGACAGTAATTTGTGGTCACTGCCATCTACCACACTGATTGTTGCTGCATACCCTCTGAATAGTTCAGGTTGGAAAGCACCTTAAGATCATCCAGTTCCAACCCACCTGCCATGGACACGGGCACCTCACACTAAACCATCTCACCCAAGGCTCTGTCCAACCTGGCCTTGAACACCGCCAGGGATGGAGCATTCACAGCTTCCTTGGGCAACCCATTCCAGTGCCTCACCACCCTAACAGGAAAGAACTTCTTCCTTATACCCAATATAAACTTCCCCTGTTTCAGTTTTAACCCATCACCCCTTGTCCTGTCACTATAGTCCCTAATGAAAAGTCCCTCCCCAGGATCCTTATAGGCCCCCTTCAGATACTGGAAAGCTACTATGAAGTCTCCATGCAGCCTAAATGGATCACCCTTCATGGATTTAAATGTGCAGAAAGTATATCTGTGTCAGCGAGAATTCCAAGCATCAGGTGAGCAGTAGAAATCATGGAAATAATTATTACACAGTCCTCTGTTGTCCTTTTCAATAAAAATATTTCATGATGTCCTGGTTTCAGCTGTAAGTCTCTTTTTCTCCTTCATAGAATCCCAGACTAGTTTGTGTTGGAAGGGACCTCAAAGCGCCTCCAGTTACAACCCCCTGCCATAGGCAAGGACACCTTTCACTAGACCAGGTTGCTCCATGTCCTGTCCAACCTGTCTGTGATTCTATGATAACTGAAATATCTACAGCCCTGTTTATGGTAGATGATCCTCGTCAGTCACTTGTCTTCACTCTGAAGTGATCTTTCTATCCTCTCACAACTTGCTCTGGCTATACACAAATCCAGTGTCCCTTAGGGAATGCAGCATATTTTGACTTGATGCCTTTTGACATTTCACTCGCCTTGGTAATAAGTTGAGTAAAATGTCAGGTGGAATCATATCAGGGAGCGCAGGCATCCCCGAGCGCGAGCTGTTTGGAGCCTTGTAATGCTGCCTCTGGGTTTGCTTTCCTAAAGGATGTTGATAGATAATGGTAATTATTACAATGACTAGTTTCAGAATTGCTTCAGGAATTACTTACCTCCCTGACAATGAACTGGGGGTACTTCTCTGGCATCTAACCTCCAGAAGGCTATTACAGGCACACTCTGAATGGTGCATTAGCAACCATTAGCACAGCTGGTCTCTCAAACACAACTTCTTTCAGCCTGCATGCTGATGTAACGTACCATAGGGGTATATGTACCCACAGCGGTACATGTAGTTTTAAATACTGGAACTTCAGTAGGACCCTTCGTGGTGGGAGTTAGAGGTGTCTTACTACTTGTTTGTACACTTCCATCTAAATCCCTTTACTTACAGCATAATACCTCAGGGCCTCAGTTTCCCTTTTTTAAATGGGGGAAGGCATAAAATTGCTATAAGGATTACAGGATGTACAGGGTGTAAGGGATATGGGTCTAAACCTCGGATTTTAGGAAGGATCTCCTTTGCTATGAAAGATGCTGCATTATCAATAATGCCTGCAAGCAACTGAAATTGTTAATACTCCTGGTATTGTACTTGGTGTACAGCTGCCTACGCCTACAAAGACATGAATCATGGTGCTCTAATACAGTTTCCTACAGTGAAACCAAGAAGATATTAACATTCCAATAAAGAAAAAACCTCTTGATTCACTACTTCCATTGAGTGAAATAATTTACAGAATAGAGACAGTGTGGGCACTGCAAGGAGAATCTGCAACACTTATTTCCACACTGATCTACTGTGGAACCTTGGAAAAGTCACTCTGGTGCTAAGTGCCTCAGTTTCCCCACAGTTTCATATAGAAATAACAAGAAGCAGCAACGAGATGGAACATTAAAGTTAGATGATACTCACCTCAGAAGCTTTCAGCATTTCCATTTTAAAAGGCATGGGCTTTTAATACATATACTTTAACAACATGATAGTGCCTTGATCTGAAGACACATGGCTTGAAGTTACTGAAGTCGTGAGCAGGCCTCCAAGAGAGAAACTCTCTCATTCTCCTTTGTGTATAAACTAATTCTAGAATAAGACGGGTCTTGCAAAGAGAGAGCAAAGCATAAAACATTTATTTCCTAATTTAAAGCATGACTGAATTTTCCCCTTACATAGGAAAATCCTGCATTTGAGCTACCTTCCCTTCTCTCCCTCTAGTTATTACTGACAAGCTAACATCAATCACAAAGCCTGAGCTCATGCAACAGTTTGTATAAGACAAATACAAGGTCTTTCTGTGAATTCCAGTTGAATCACATTACGTTAGGTCCATGTTCCACACTCAGGTTGGGACTCCACTCCCCTACACAGTCTCAAGTCATCACTTCATTTAATCCAGACATTCATGATTTACAGCAAAGTTAGGAGAATACATCAAGCCCTGCATTTAACGGCTGTTTTAAGCATGCTAAACTTGCTTTAGATTTTTTTGTGTGTCCTCTGATGCTTTGTCTCCATTCCTGTGATACTTATTCAATTTATTTTTCAGGAAAACAATCCAGTTTTATAACCTTTTGGCTAAAATACTTATAAAGCCATGCTATTAGTCTGGTATTTCTCGTAGACAAAGCATTAGCATTTGCAGCTGAGACCCTTTATTAAATTCAGTGGTATACTATTTCATTTTAAGAGACTACATGATTCATGTCAGTGGAATAATATGTGAATGAATCCAGATTTTACAAAAGAGCTGAACCATCCAGGATCCCTGCCCTGATTTCAGGGCTTGGTTTCATTTTCAGCTGAGGTATGCTTTGGCCCTTAATACAGTGCTTCAGATGGCTGCTAGCTGTTGAATTTGCTTGTCTGTCAGAAGGTGAGCCGGGGGTCACCGCAACAACTGGCATTTCAAGCAAACCCATGGTTTCTACTGCTGTAAGATCGCTGTGCCTTATTTCTCTCACCAAACCTTTCACAGAAGCATGTAGTTTCATACCCATTTGGACATATAGGCACGGTGGGAAAACATGCTGCTGCTTGAAGACGTGGCAGAGAGGTTGCAGTACAAAACCTTACTTGTCTGGAGCACATTTCTCTGCTCCATCTCCTCACCGGGACTAGGGAAGCGAGCACGTTTTGAACAGTACCTGTGAACAGATCCCTCCCTCTGCTGGCTACAGACATGGGCTCTTGTTTATTCACTTACATTGTTTCCGGATCAATCTCAATTACATGAAACGTGTCAGTCAGGAAAGGTCACTGGAAAACATCACTCTGCACTCCCACCTTCCCCACAGTAAGTACCCCTTCACACACCAGCCTGGGTTTCTGCCCCTGCCTGCCGCCCCACCATCTGAAACAACTCCCCATCTTTGCACCTCCTTTATGACGCTGCTTATTCTTGGGAACATGCTTTGTATACAGAAAGGAGAAGAAACATTATATAAATTTTCTCCCTAAAATCAGAGTTAAAAAGGGCATTTTGTCATGGAACTTCATGGAGGTAGTACTTCTCCTTTATTTATCTATGTGTATTTCATTTATTCTAGAAGACACATAAGCATATTCAAAGAGACAGTTACAAATCTACAGACCAACTGGCTGCACACATATGCTGTGTGTGCCTCAGTCCACCTCCTTGTAAACCCCAGCGGATCCTGCTTCATGCTGAAGATGCCCAGGCTGCTGGGACACAGGACATTCAGGGACCATGCTGGGTTCTGCCTGCATTCCAAGCAGTGTGATCTCAGCCACGTTGTCAGGATTACAGCATTTCTTGGTGCATTTCCAGCACAGTAACACAGTTTTAAATGTGTATTTAAAACCATTACAACTTTTAAATTCCTAATGAGAGGCACTTGCTTTACCTGTATAAACTCACTATGAAAGCAATGAAAGTCTTTGAAAGTCTTGAGAAACACTCACAGAACCATTCTGTAATAAATGAGACTGAATACACAGTATTTGTGTGGTTTTTACCCCCCTTTTGGCTCCATCGCTGTGTTGCTTTCCTTATTTAACTGTTCTAGTTAAAAGAACACTCCTGACCTAAGAAAACCTATATCAACCTTATAATTTTTTGTTAAATACCCGGTGGTCATCCACAGGTTTAAAAGTAGTAAAGAGTGGGCATTCCATATTTAACTCTGAGTCACTCCATTGTATGTCACGTAGAGACAACTGCTGGCAGCCTCTGCAAGGACTTTTTCTGAATAAAATGCTTATTGACAGAAATCCCAGCTCCAGTGAGCCCTCAGGAGTGTGCCCACTCCCTGCAACCAGCTCTTACACCATAGGTAACCTCTTGTATCCCATAAAATTTATGTTTTCAAGACTGCTCCTCCTGAGAACTTCACTTTGAGAAGAAACCTTTAGTAAGAAAGCAGTTGAGCAGCTCTGCTCCAAGGGCCTTTACATACAACATACGTATCTATCCTCTTGAGAAAGGCAGTGTCTATCAATTGTACCCTACTCCCTTCACGCAGGCAATGGTGTTACTCTTACTTAAAAGATATAAAGATCATAAATTATGCTTTTGGCTTAAACAGCCCAAATCCTACTTCCAGTGAAGAGCCTTACAGTAAAACAAAAAAAACCCAAACCCACCAACAATTTACATTCTGAAATTGTAAGAGGAAATAAATTCACTTTAACATCAAACCAGTCTTTGAAACATCATAGAGAACTATTGACATTTTACATAGATCAACTCACTCTTACATGTAACTATTGTGTAGCCCTCTCTACCCTTTCCCTCTCCCAGCCCATCTTAGTTAAGTCTTTTGAGGACTGACTGAAGGAGCATCATGGAGAAAAGCAGCTTGTACAAAGACCAATTGCCCCTAAATCTCAAATGAAACTATTGCAAGTGTAGGTGCTTGTTCCTTTTTTGTTAGATACTCATTTGAGAGTCAAATGATTTCCTGGCTTGGATGGAACCTGGCTACTTCAGAATTGCTCTATCAGCCATCCTGCTGTACAGCCCAGAGGCACAAGCTCATTTATCAGATCATGAGGTATTTTAGTTTGCCTCAATGCCACATAGATTGGAGCACTGGTTGTGAACACTGGTCTATATTGATGTTGGTGAAACTGAGTTCTACCAGCTGAAAACCTAGCACCATCTCTAAAACTGACTAATATAATTATACTAGCTTAAGATATTCTACTATCATGCATTGTTGCCATTTTTCAAATCAATAATCTCTTCTGTACATCTGACACAGCCAGGGCTGCTCACACATCTCTGCATATACTACACTACAATCAGGAGCACAGATCGTCAAGGAACAGGATTTGATTTATAGCTGCTTATCTTAAGAACTGATGCATAATACAAATATTTGAGTTTGTTAATACTAATACGAATCCCTTCCTACAGGACATGTTTTACTTTCAGTGAATTCTTATGTCTTACATCAGCTGCAAGGCTGACTTCACATTAAAAGTGGTGCTCCTACCAGTCAGAAAAGGCTGCCTGAAACACAGACAGGTCTTCAAGTTCTCCCATTCCCTGACAATGAAAAACTTCTAGATTGCCTTTTTCTCATATCTTGCATACCAAATGCATTTCAAGACATTAGGAACTAAAAACACACTAACTCTAAACCAAAATCTACCATAAAGCCATGCCTATTTAAAGCCTATACAAATCAATGAAGAGATACTAGGGACTTCAACTTTAACAGTTTGTAAATAAGGGAAGGTAAAGGCCATTTCTGAGCGCAAGAGTCTGTATTTCTGCAAAGCCTTTTAAGAATCTTTGACTTCCATGTAAATAACCCCATAACATGGGAACATAATCATCCATACTCAGTTTCAAGTCCACTATGTAGACCTGCAAATGTATATAGAGAGATGACTTCTCTCTGTATACACACATGTAAAAAGGGAACACAAATGCCTCATCTCTGAAAGAGGAATATCCAAATTACCCCTCTACTGTCCCAAAGTCTCACAAGTTGTCAGAGACTGGACACTGCTGACGGGTTTCAACGTCCGGGCTTGCGCCTGACTAACCCTATTTCCCATGAATATGCAGCTCATACGCTGCCAGAATTTCTCCTTCCATAGAACTCTGCCCCATAGAAGTTTTCTGTATCCCCAGCACATACAAAATAAACCAGTATTTCCTACTCTTTCACTAGAATTACACTCAAAATGTGGAAATTAAGCATTCCATTTGATTATATCCCTTGCAAATCTGCTCTGGAACTGAAAAGATACCATCTCTTTCTGTTGCCAGATTTCCTGTTTCTGTACCACAGGGGCAGCTGTGGGTCCTGCAATATTTGGTCAGAAGCACAGAAACTGTTTTCTGCAAGCTTTATTAATTTTCAAGCCATTTCCTGTTTCCCCTTTTCGGCCAACCCCACCCCTTTTGGCAGGTACTGACATACACAAAAACACACAATTCAGTTTTAGGAGATGTTCAATGACTTGAAAGAGGAGGAGACCCAGAATGACAGCTACAGTTTTTCAACTTTGCTTTACTGTGAGGTAACCTTTGAGCAAACCATGCTGTACAGAACTGCCCATCTCCATTTTTGAATCTTTCACATAATATAATAGATTTACTCTTTGAAAACAATAAATCAGAAGCAGAGAGTATCCACAAACCAAATTCTTCTGGAGGTAGAAATCAAATGCAAATTCTGTCCATAGGTTGTATTTTTCTTAACTGATGTTTAGGCAGCTTCTTGTGATACATAACGCAAACCTGCAGAAACCTCCTGCCCAGTCTGAAACACTAGACCCTGGGCCTGCAGAAGGGACAGGCATGGCCAGGCTCAGACAGTTTACAGGAGCTCTGCATGCTTGGCGCTCCTGAATTTCCATACTAGAAGACTCAGGTGGGCTCAAAGGGTTTCTAAAACAGCCCAACATAAGAAAAAATCAAATATCAATTCTGGTAACACAGCCCTAAGAAGTTTAGACCTCTCTCTCTACATATATATTTCGTTGTGGTAGTGAAAAGGGGAATTATTCCTGAAGCATGGTCAGGAAAATAGCAACAAGTTTGTTGTCATCTTAGGCTAAGTATAATTAACAGCTTCATGCAACATCTGGAGCTGTGTTACAACCATCCCTTCTTCCCTCCAGCCCATTAACTTCAGGAGCTGAGTCAGCATTTTCCCCAGAGCTCATTGTCACACTCTGCCCTATGGAGCATTCCTTACTTTCTGGATCCTAGTGTTTCCTTGCAGGGAAAGGAAATCTGGAGCTAGATGAATTAAATGTACACATACAGATTATTTCCATGAGCAGCAAAATGCAACCAGTTCCAGGATAAACTGCCAAACCATTGCCAGTTATAAGGCCAAATAATACCAGGGAAGAGATTACAACAAAACACTGCACTTTCAGAAGGGTGTATGTAGGCAGATGGACCAATGCTAACATAAAGCAGTCCTACAGCCACAGAAATTGAGCTGCCTACATGCACACCCTGCATGAGCAGAGTTACACAGGATCAGAGGACAGCTGCCCTCACTCATACCAGAGCTGCTCTTTAAAGGCCCACTTACGACAACAGGGAGACTTCTATTGACTTCAGCACTCCTGGGTTCATATTGCAACACTGATTCAGGACAAAACATCATCCCACACTTCTGCCCACTGAGGCATAACACTTTGCAGGATACAGTCACTACTTTTCTACCCCCCAGCTCTGTTTCATTCTTTGCTCTTGCTGAACTAGAGACAGACTAAGCCTCTCAAGGCTGTGCACATGACTGATACAGTCAGGCAGAAAGGACAGATAATGAAAAGAAAACATGAGGGCTGCTTGTACTCAAGACCCTTTCCACCTCCTCCCTTAAACCACTGTGATTAAAACCACACAGAGCTGCCTGGCCAAAAAACTGAAGAAAACAAAAGGAGGGCGCCCATGCACTCATATCCTGGCAATTTGTGGGAACTGTCAGAACACACCCAGAACAAAAAATACCAAATTCCAACATCTCTTCATAGCCCTAAACCTCAGCTCACTGCAGCGCTGGAGCACATGTGCAAGTCCACTCCCAGAGACATACACTTACATAGAGTAAGTGCTTAACTTGCGTTTTGAAGCAAGCTGAGCACATAGTTCAGTGCTGCTTTAAACACAGATGAACTGTTAAATCAGAACCTAGAATAATTCCTTCATTTTCACAAACCCTATTGACTTAACCAGATGATAATATGTTAAACTATAGTTTCATTAAAACCTATTGATTTGTTACAGTTCAGAGGAAAACTGCTCCTTCCTCTCTCCCTGGCTCCATGCTCTCTTTCAAGGGTGTATTGGCTCTCTTGAAAGAATTTAGTTGATGGTTTAAATCAGATGGCTCAGCAATGGCTCCCAGCCTTAATCTCCTTACTCAGCAACATGCTGACCCCATTAGAAGGCAAGTTCCTATCACTGTTGTCCCCAAGGAACAATTGGTTCAACACTAACAATTGCATTGTTCCTTAAGGACAATTAGCAAGATGACAAATAGTAAGACAATTCTAGCTTTTTTCACCAACTTGGTAGGCAAATTCTTTTCCTTTCCTTTGTATACTTTTGATATATCTATATTTGTATATCTATCAGTTTGATGCCGTGATAGAAGCTGCTTTTATTGAATTCTTCATAGTTCAGTAAATTTATCTACAGACTTTTTCTTTGAGCAGCAGTAGAAATAACTGCTATAGGAGAAACGATTCCTTTTTGGGAAGAATACTAAAAATGTTAGAAAGTATTGAAGTAGCCACTGGAACTTGGACATCTACAATTCCTGAAAGCTCAAGAGCTCCGGTTCTATACCCAGAATACACTACTGTTTAAAGGAAAATATTATTTCATTCAGCAAAGAGCTTGTCCTTCCTGAGAAAAGCTTATTCTTAAACCTGAGGCAGATTTCGTTTCTATGAATAAACGTGACATGTCTTCAGAGCACCTCTGAAGGAAACTGAATGAAATCCTAATACCTTCTCTTTGTTCCTACTGACTTGTTAACATTAAGAAGTCACTGTTTGTTCCAGCTTGTCTTTCATAGTGTATTACATTCAGTTTTGGTTCTGAAAATACAGACAGAATTCCAGATATTCTGCTCTGATATGGTAGAAATGATTTGTTTCCATTTTCCAAAGTAAGTTTCATTAAAACTGACATACTCCCCCAGCAAATCTCAGCTTCACATGATGGCATTGCCCAGTAAGCAAACATTCTTTAAGTAAATCTGAAGCTGCATTATCGAGGAATAATTAACCCCAGATTTTAAGACCCATGACGTGCTGAAAGTTAGTAGATGGTAATATTTCACTGTTTTTCTAAAGAAATGAGCCAATATTGCCTGTTGTTTCTTTGCATTGACTATTTGAAATCCTTCTCTCCTAGTCTTCTTCAATCCAAAGAGTACAATTACAGCACCATAACTTAGATCTATAGCTAAGAAATTCCTTTGGCACCTATCCCTTTCAAAAGAAAAGCCTTATGGAAGGTGTTGCATTTCCTACCTGCAGCCCTCTTTACATTACTACCACTGCTTATGTTTCGACTTGCTTTGCTCCTTCATAGTGCAACAAAGCGTTGTGGGGTCAGCTCTGACTATCACTCACTGAGCAAAACAACGTAGCCATGTTTCAGAGTTGTTTTGTAAGTCAAAACCTCTTCCATAAGCATGCCCCACTCTCCTGCAGAGCTGATCTCCTCCACAGCTCTCAGCAGAAAGAAAACAAATCTATGCTTCAGAGCCTAATGTCCTGGCACCACAGGACTTTGAGGTACAGAAACCCAAGGAGGTCACATTCTTCCTCCACTCAGCCATATGGCACACTGGCACATGTGAACCCTGATTAAAACTCACCACATTGCTAAACAGATGCCAATCATTAGATTATTACTTGCCCAAGACAAGGGAAGATTCAGAAAAGGATTAATATAAATCATTGCTTCCCAGGTCCTAATTCAGTCCCAGCTCCTGTCTTACCACCATGACTTGTGAGAAGTAGTGTCTGTTACAGATGTTGGTAGGGTGTTCATCTAGTCTTGCACTCATGCCATAGAATGCTGATGGGCAGAAACATACACAAGAAAAAATATCTAGTCTTGTATAGACCATTGTACAGCTCTACTACTAATAGCTACATACTTTCCCTTAGAAAAGGGAAAAACCTCCACCTCTGCAGGGTCATATTAGCATGCCGAAGAGCCCAGCAAGCCTGTGGGCAGAGACCGATGCTGGAGGAAGCTAGATGTCACTTGAGGACACAACAGAGGCTTCAGCGTGCAGAAAAATTCAGACAGTATTTACTGCAGAATTAAATGTCCTGTCCTAAAACTATTTCAGTCTCCCTAACTGCACATCCACTACCACACTTGCTCAGATAAACATGGGCGCTCACTTTGAAATGAAAAAAAACATCAGTTCCCTGCTGGAAATAACAGGAAAAATGTCCTTAGTGTCGTTCCTTAAATATTTCTTACGGACAGTTTGCAGAAGGGAGAGAACTCCCTGAACACCTCCCTCTGCCTGAATACCCTTTCCCCCTTTACTAAATAAGAGTCTTCTGAAAGCCACAGCTCCTGTAACTTTAAACCTGGGCTGAGATCATCATTTTAGTACTGACCAAACAGAGTGCAGAGGGCGGGCCTGGCCCTTTGAGGACCACCTTAGGCATGCTCCCACCCCTTCGCTAAAGCAAATAATGCTGACTCCACTCAGCTTTCCTTAGTTGTATAGTTATCATCTGGGAAAACCTTCCCCCTCTAGACTACAGCAGTTAAAGGAATATTTGGAATACCAAAGTATTTTTTGCAGCGATTTCTTTCTGTGATCTCAGTTCTCCAAAAATTGATCTGAATTTGGGTCCATCTGGTCTCAGGATTGGAAAACTATTCTCAAAGCAGATCAAAGATGTTTATTATGATCAAAGTTCAATTCTTCATCTTCGTTCTAGGGAGAGTACCTTTCGTAGCACTTGTGGAAGAAGGTAAGAAGAAATGTTGGTTACAATGATTTCCAGTTATTTCCTGTAATGTAAGTTTGTGTCCTTACTCATAGCCAATAGAGTTGCTCTGTCCTGTTTATGAAACTTTCCTTCAAATCCTTAAGCTACTCCTCGGCATCTACTATGGCTGTAATTGGGAAAGACACACATCCAAAGTTTTCAGATGAGTTATGCTCTATTAGAAAAGCATTTTCTGTGTGTCTGTGTAAAGGAAGAAGGGTACAAGCAGACAGGGAAGGCACAGCATCAGCCTTTGGAATGTTTGTAGTTTCACTGTATATATGCAAAGATGACTGCAAGCAATAATTTAGTGGTAACTGATATTTAGGTGGTGAAACTCTGTGACAGTAACTTGTAAATCTTTCCATTCAAGAGTTTAGGTTTGGTACTTTGAGGCATTACAACAGCTTAGAATTTGAGCCTTACGCAGGATTTTGCTAATACTAACTTAGCCGTAAGCAATGTATACAAGCGAGGGAAACCAGGAAGAATTATTACGCAAGATAGATTTGAAGAGCATTACATATCTACTCAGGAAGTTTATTTGGCAAACTATTTATTTATAATTTTTTAAGAAAAATAAACCACACACTTTAAGGTAAAACAGATTAAGTCTTTTTACAGCTAAAGAAGAGTCTGATTAACAGTAAATCAGAATTACCCTGAGCAGTACTTGATCCCAGGAATTTTGCATTCAAAAAACCCCACTCTTTCTGCATAGTATTTGACTCATTATGAATGAATTGGCCGTCAGGCAACGTGCCTGAGGTGTGAGGTATGCCTGTAGTGGTAAAATCCAGTTGCTGTTGCTATGGAACATGTCCCAAGTCCTAGTGCTCTGAAACAATAAACAGAGACTCAGCCTGCTTGTCTTCCAAAGCATAAATCTACTTGTCTGACTTAGATCTAGGGACCCTAACTGAATGATGTGACCTAATTTTGGCTTGGTGTCAATCTCTCTCATTCTGCTGGAATAGTGGGGCTATATCAATATACAGGATGTGTGAATGTTGGCTTGAGACTTCTAATGGTAATTCCAGGTGCTCTGGACTGGATGGCAGAATGTGAGGCTGGAAGCTTGGGAGCTGCACTTCAAAATTTCACAGAAAATGTAAAATCCACAGAAATTAGGCAAGTCCCAACTATTCCTTTCTAGGCTTACCGAGCTAGCTTACCTGAAAAAGTATCAGTATTACCTGGACCAAAGCTTAAAGCCATGAGAAATGAGGAAAAACCATCCCAAATTCATAGAATTCTCTCCAGCAGTTTCTAAGATACCATAATACCAGATACCTTTTCTTGTAGGAAAAGGTCTTTCATCTTCATCACAGGCTTTTGGGGAATTTTTAAGTATATTTTCTTTCTTTCAACCCTAAGAGAAGGAGCCCAGCAACGCTCAGGTTGAAATCCTGCCAGCCAGAATAATGCTGAAATATTTCCTGCGTGCAAGATTCTACCTCTATTTCCGATATAGTTTGCATTGAACTCCACACTTGGATCTAGAACACAGTTCACAGTATTTAAGGCCTTCTGTGTCTGTTTAGGTTTTATGACTTCATGTGGAACAAGTCATTTCAGATGACTTCCAAAGGGAACACGAGGAAAACAGACTCCAGATATAAAATAAGCAAGTCTTGATTATTTAGCATGTGTATCAGTGCTGTTTACTGATAACCATTAGCAATTGTAAGTTAGACTAGACTTAGAATGACAGTTTCACCCTGGACAATCTGTGCCTGCACTGCTAGTGAAAATAGAAGTTTTTAGGCTTGTACAATACTCAGGGGAGTGGGTATGTTCAGATACCTGAACCTCAGGAATAGACAATTTGGCCTGAGGGTTTTAAAGGAAAAAAGTCTACAGCCATCCTTCTGTTATATTTGGACACTCTTTTATGGATTGAGACTGACTCAAGAAAAGCAGGTTTGTTTCAATCAGGAAGCGTATGTCCAAAAAGATTATTGGTTCCAAATTCCTCCTTGAACTGCCAAATAAACTGAATTCAGCTGTTGATCCTAGTTTTAAGCATAGCATTTTTCACCCTTCAAAAAGGGATCCACAATCTGAGTAGTTTCATCAGTATCTGCTGATGGATAACACTCTATTTGTGTTATCCATTCATGGTTTAAATCCTCACTGAAACAGTCAACTCCTTTCTTGTTCTTACAAGCAAAGAGAGCCCTGAGCACTCTTATACAAGCTGATGAATCCTTAGACTATCATAGGCTAAATGTTTCCTATCAATGATTAGCAGATAATTGTTGTCCTGTGATCCTGTTCAGCACATAAGAACTCAGCCAAACCTTTGCACACAGGATCAGACCAAATGAGTTGAAATGGAAGTTAACCTGATTCTTTCTGGGCACAGCATTAATCAAACAATTAAAGGCACAAGTGGTTACGGAGGTGACATTTCCTAGTCTGAAACCTTTCCCCTGGTGCAGGTATCATTGCAGGGAAGGAGATGACTCTCTTGGCTGTCACATAACATGAACAAAAACTAACGAGATTGTTTAACAAGTTACCACATGTCACCTGAGCTGCATCAACTGTCCACATGCCTGATCTTACCTAGAGGCAAATATTAGATTATATCTCCTTATGCAAGTCTCCATTAAACAGGTTTATACTAGGTCACATTACATTATATTTCTGTTGAACTATAAGTAAACACATAGGGTAATTGAGATGAAAAGTGTTTACATGGTAAGAGAAAACTGAAGTTTACAGTCAAATATGAAAGACTAAAAAGTATTTTATATTTTTCAAAATCATGAAGACTAGAATCAACAAAATAACAAGAAAGGATTGTTTCAAACAGATCTTGGTTTACTCCAAACACTTCTGAAAATCAAACTGGGTAACTGCTGGTAGTACATAAAATGAACCACCAAAATGAACAGTCACATGTGACTCACAAGGATCAGTTTTGTACTCAGTAAGCATGACAAAGCCTTTCACTCTGCATCTGGCTGCATCATGAATGATGAGTGCACTTGTGCATG
Organism: Pezoporus occidentalis; assembly: GCF_034315485.1. NCBI lineage: Eukaryota > Metazoa > Chordata > Aves > Psittaciformes > Psittacidae > Pezoporus > Pezoporus occidentalis. The sequence goes on from NW_026914383.1 coordinate 352,605, forward strand.
TGTTCCCACACAGGCCTCTGGAAAACTACATTAGCATGAGATGAATCTAGCTCTTCATGTCCAATACCCCAAACTTATTCATCACAAAGAAGAGAAAAACATCTTAATGGATCTCAGTTAGTAAGTCCGCAAATTAGTGACTCTGTTTTGCAGTATCTTGGTAAAAGACCAGCAGAGAATAGATGAAATTTGCTTACTCCACAGGGAAAGCAAAGAGGCTTCAGAGAGGCTTGCCCATCCCTATCACAAAAGATGGGTTTTGAATCTGTGTAACTTTACAGGCAAAAGATTCATATTTAAAAGCTTACAAGTAAACTTTAACTCAGGCTGCACAGTGAAAACTGAAAAAAAGGCACCCAGATTCTCCACTCCTGTAATTCAACAGTTTCCACTGAACTCATGCATTTACCCAAGATCTAGAACTTGAAAGTCATCTGCAGAAACCAGCAGCTGAGAACCTCAAGCATGTCTTAATAGAAAATAAAATGCCAGTAAATGATAACCCACAGCATTCAGGCTGTTGGGCTCTGAGAGAAGCATGCAGTGTTTCTTCCTCATGTCATCTGAGGCAAGCCATACATCCATGCAGGCCACAGAAACTACCGTTTGCCCAGCTCTAACACATGGTCTGTTTCAGTTGCACTTTTGTTTTGTTGGTTTGTTTGCTTTTTGTCTGGATGTGGTTAGGGACTAAAGGATGGAACCCAAATGCTGCCAGGTCCTACTATTCACTGCATCCTGGATTCATGCTGCAGGCAAGGCAGCCTCCAAAATGGCCTCCTCTAAGTTGCGTGTGCACATATCATACCCTCAGCTTGAATTCATTCTACAGCAAAGCTCCCATGGCTGTGTGGGGCACAACAGGCTGCAGAGCGTTTCAGAAAGAGATGTAGGATTGGGAGTATAGGTATGCTGGGATGTTCTACAGAGAAACAAATGAGAAAAAATGTTAAATTTACTACTGATTTTAACTCACTTTCTCAGAAGCTTGGCCAAGATTCTCAAAGCAAATAGAAGCTGATGCTGAGCATGTTCTCATGTTGCTTTAAGACTTCATGGTTTTTTCCATCTTTTTATTTGTTGGTTACAAACGCTACAACATCTAGCATAAACTGCATCAGAATATTCCTTTGTGAGGGCACAATTCAGATGTGTACACCATTTCAAGCAAATACATATTCTCTTAGACTTACATTTGATCACGAGCCCAGTGTTGTTGCCCCAGTCAAACCCTTACTGCTCAGAGGAAAAAACAAAGTTGCTAGTAAGACCTCAACCAGGGCAGCAGGGTCATGGGGCAGAAAATACTGTAAGAAAGTCGGTTTACCCCACATTCATGGGATAACAACCCTGACTTCAGTGTAATTATCACGTAAGAAATCACAGACTGACACAGCAACAGTATTAAACCCATAAATCTTAGAAGATTCACTTCTAGTTCTCTAGTTCTCCAAGTAATACCCCATAATGGAATTAAATATTCTTTTCCTTTTCAATGCCCACAGCTCTGCGGTCAATTTTATCATGCACAAGAAAAGCTTAGTAAGTTACCACCACTTCCTCCTGTGGCTTTGTTTCATAGCTTTGGTTGTGGGTCATATACACATCACTGCTCTTTAAGGGCTGTTTTCCCCTCTATCTGCCCAGTTAAAATATACTTTGCTTTTCTGTGGGTATCAAATACAGCTGTGTAGAATATTGTAACATTCAGAAGCCATGTGACTTCCTTCAGAAGCAGCAGAGTAGCTGAACCCAGGACATAGTTTTTTGTCACTTGGCACCGTAGAATTCAACTCTGATTTTGTTCCTTTGGCTAAGCCAGTCATAGCAATAGAAACCATCTGTAGTAGGGTGTGGTGACCAAAGGATATGTTTCTGACAATTCAGCAAAACACTGTCATCAAGAGCTACATGGATTACCTGAACAAAGGCAGCCATACTCTGAAGAAGGCTGAACTAAATCATTTCTTGTGCATCACGGCCACTTTTCAACTGGCAGATATACAATCGTGGTATTTTGTCATCCAGCTTCCTTGATTACATAAAGCAAAGCTGTCAGTCTTTGTGAAAGAAAACTGTAGTAAGCATCGCAGGAGTCACACAGACAGTATATACTTTCTCCTGAACAAGAAGCCTAGACACTTAAGCATACATCAGGGCATTTCTTTATTGTGGCATGATACATTAGTCCAACTACCAGAAGGAATTAACACAAGATACGCCAATGCTGTGGCCCCAAAGAGGGTAAAGATGCAAAGTGCTCAGGGTACTGCAGATGTCATGAATAATGCTTGAATCAGAGGTACAATGAGAATTTCAGTTTCCATGAAGAACTTCCTTTCTAGAGCCTGAAAATTTTAACTGTCCAAAACCTCAAAATCCAGAAGGTAAAACTCAGCATAAACTATATTATATTCCTCAAACCCTCAAATTTTCTAAGTGCAAAAAGTTCTGTAGCCTGTATTTGGCAGCATGAAACTACTTCACACACACAAAGACAACTATATGCTTTTATAAATCCCAGAAAATACTTAATTATAGAGAAATAATGGAAAACTCCTACCAGAGAAGGTTGGGCTGATGAGGTCAGCTTTGGACCTGACTCTGGAATATATTTAAATTGAGGATGAAGCCAAATAACTGACAAAACTGTTTTGAAAATCACAGAGCTGCTGCTGAGACATTCTGTATTCTGAGGGCAGATAACCTTATCAAATCACAGAGTTTTGTTCAGCTTCCACCACCATTAATAAAAGTTTCCATTGAACTAGAGCTGAATTGATTCCAATAACAAGATACAGGCTCTAAGACTACTTTGCTCAGATCTGTGAGTGAAGAGTACTTCCTCAGAAAGGGAATTCCTGTATCAGGACAAATGCTGAATAAAATGTTGGCAAAACATGACAGCCAACACACATGTACACACACAGTCCTTCAACCACCAGTTGGCCTGTAACAATTCAGGAAGCAGATACTGGAAAACATCAGTAAAGTCCAGATGTAACTTACAAGTGGTATCTCTCAAGTGACCTGTCCCACTAAATTTTTTCCCTTGCTTCTCTAGAGCAGCATTGCCCAAAGCACCTATATGGCACAGCTGGATACGATAAAATATGATATCAGTAAGATACACATAAAAATAAAGTTGAATTCTAAGCTCAAAGCTTTAGTTTAACAGCTTACCTGCAGATTTTTTTTTTAGCTGTTATAAATAACTGAAGCTGCTTTTATTTTAATAGGCACAGAGGGGCAATGAGCAATAAAGGTTATTTCAGCTCTTGCTAGAGGGAATCCTTTAAGGTTACCCATTTTTATCTACTGCTCTCTTATCACAGAGATGGAAACATTCTATTTTGAGGGCTTCCTATTTTGAGGACTAAGCTAAAATACAGGCTTACAGCTGCCTCTGCCCACTAGTGGCTGGGTTTATTCAGGCTGCCAGGAAAGAAACAAGATCCTACAACATTTTTCATCTTCAGAAGTATCTTTGTTGGGTTTGGAGATATCTGAAAGAAATGCTAATGAACAACAGTTTTACCACTCACTTTTCAACGCAACCACTGTGCTTTGAAAGCAACCCTAAGAGGTTTTTCTAGTAAACTGTCATTCCATGCATAACAATGAGCAGTGAGCTCATCTTCCCCTAAGTGGGTCATGGGATGCTTAACCATGGGATGGTTTCAAAGCAGTATTAAACTTTTAAAGGCATCCCATTTTCTCCTGGTGTGAGAAGCTAGCAGCCTGATAGCAGCTGAGGACTTTGAACTGAAACACACCCAGCTGGAACTCTGGCAGAAAGAGATGCAATGAATCATTCACATCTGCAGCAACATACAGCTGCAAATAGAAGAGACTATAATGCTGGTTGGAGACAACCACAGCACTGTGAGGCAATGTTTTCATTTACAGCCTCCTTGAAGATCATATCAAGAACATATGCAAAAGCACTACTTAACCCTATGGCTCTTGCTACACTCACCCACATTAGACAAAACAAACAAATAACTAAAGCACATACAGCCTTGCATCCTATTTACAGTCTCTTTGATGTCAGTGATATATGTGCCTTGTACTAGGTTGAAGGAAAGACATTTCAAGTCCAATAGTTCCTCTCAATTCCAGTTAAATACTTTTTACTCTATTACAACTTTCTGGGCCAAAGAGTTGTCTGGTATCAAGTATTCCTTCTTACAAATGTAGTACACTGCTAAATTACATCCCAGTCTGTCTTTTGGTCAGTTAGTAGTGTCAGTTTAACTACCACCCCCACTGTCTTGCCAGAAAAACAAACCTAAAAATACAGTCAGGGACTATTCCCCTGCAAATCCTGCAGCTCAGCTTGAACACAGAATTATGTGGATTGGACAGGACTGGGATGTGATGACAGAAATCAGTAAGATTGAGGCATGTAATAGGGGAGCAATATTATTCTCATTTCCCTTTGCAGTAAAGGCAAGGCAGCACTACCTAGGGTGACCCAAATCTCAGGTGAGCTGAATTACCTTCTAGATTTATCTTTCCCTACAGACTATGAAAGGAGATAAGAGCAAGCAGACATTTATTTAGGCCCCTTTAAGAACCTAAAATTAGGCCAGATTAATCTGGGCAACCTCCTTTTATCAATCACTGTACCCAGAGGGCAAATGCACTGAAGGAGATTTTCTACATTTCTGCAATAACTTTATCACACAAAGAATAATGGTTTCATGTTTCTTTGTGACAAACTAATTCTTTCCACCTTTGTTGTGTGACACTGTCCTGCCTTCACTGTCAGGTAACTCTCCAGGGCTGAAAGCTACTGGCATGCCAAGAGTATATTCAGAGAAGCTGCTTGCTAATATACGAAGTTAACTTTGTATATATAAAGGAAAAACTCCGGGTACAATATTGTACTTTAAAGACACTTACAAAAATATGATAAAGTAGTGCCATATCTTAAAAATGCCCTGAGAGCTAGACGGTGGCTAAAGCAAGACACCTAAATCAGGCCCCTCTATGCTATCTCAACAGAAAATATGCAAGGCTGCTCACCTGGGATATTTCAATCAAAAATGACCAAAACATCCTATTTCTAAGATACATGGTAAAAATAACTTATCTCAGCCTGTTCCAGACTTTCCATGGATTAGAAGATGATTTTGGGGAGACTCACTGGCTTAATTAGACCTCATGTTGGCATAATATAAATATACTTTCTTCATCTGTTTGTGTTTCAAGTACTACTCGCACACCCTTTTGGCTCTTCAAATGAAAGTGCATCTGCATTTGGGTTTATAAAGGTGTAAAAATATAAAACTCTATTTACTTGGGTAAACCAGGAATTAGAAGTTTAAGTTTAGACCAGTGTTTGGCTCCTGGCAATTGGACAAAGCTCTCAGTCTTACAATGCCAGAGATGGATGAAAAAGCATTACTTTGGTTCAAAACTGAGTTTTGGGAGCAAGGAAAAATATTTGCAAGTTTCCAGTAGAATTCAGGTGAGAGTTTCAAGCAAAACCAGAGATTGCTTTTTTCCAATGTCAAATCATTCATCCTCTGTATGAAAAGTTTCCTATAAAGTGCTCAGTGTAATTTCGTTACTTGTTTCAAAACTAAATATTGGCTTCTTCACTTGAAATAACATTTTTATTTTAACCTTCAGCCATCACTGCAGTATTTCCTGGCAACAACTTACTTGGACAAACTTTTGCTTCAATTGCTGAAAATAATGTTAGATGCAAAATTTGAATCCAGGAAAGAATTTTTCAGAAGTTTAAGGGGTTTTGCCTGCAGTTTTCGCTCAGGACAATGGCTATTATTAGCTGTTAGCTTAAATTTAAAACACCGGTATCTGGAGTTAGCAGAAACCCTTATGCCCCAGGCACCAGCATAACAGCAGCCTCACCAAGCTTTGTAAACACACTGAATCAGAAACTCCAAGAGGTACCATACTGCAGTAGCATCATACCGTGTATGGTCAGAGTTTTATGAATCAGCAAGAAACTTAACTGATACTTATGTTTAATATTGATATTACCAGTTGTCTTCATACATTCATCTTTAATGTTCTACCTTGTTCCATCTTATTTTTCCTATTGATGAAGTCTGAGGTATTTGTAAAAACATCGTGAAGGTCAAAACTTGCATGGCTGTTACACCAAAGAACACAGGTGACATACATAGGTCTAGAATGAAAAGGGAGACCTTACATTGTTACATAAAAAATCCTCATTCAGCAATATTCAGCAAGTAATGTGTTCAACTTAGAAAAAAGCTCAGAATGGATTTGTATAGGAATATTTTCTAAACTATAGATACACCCATAAACGTTCAAGATAGTTCTAAAAATAAAGGTTGTAGCTGGGATTGAGCTGAAAAATGGAAGAAAGCTCTTATTGTTTTAGAAAGTGGAAGATGCTTGAAGTAATTTATCAAATACATAAGTTAATGCTTAACTTTAGATCTGGAGTAGTTGCTTCCATCCAGAGGGAAGGGGGAAATTTTTTCCTTAAAGAAATCTCTTCTTAGACAATGCGTTTAGTAACCAGTAAGCTTCAAGGTTGTGCCAGGTTTAAGTGATGTGAATTTCAGCTCTTTATCCTACAGCTTTGCACAAGACTATAGCAGAATTTAAAGGTAATCTAAATAATTTTGCAAACCTAAGTGCACAGGGAAAAGGAGATGGAACACTACTCAGATCCCGTGTTTAACACAATTTCCATGTCAGTGTAGGCAGGACATCTGATTACCAAGTAAAATGCTAACTCATTTCCTAAAATTTTATTCAGCAAGCACAGTTGTAGAGGGAGAAGAAAGTGCAACAACAGATTTCAGAAATGACACAGAACTTGAAGAATCACCAACCCTGGTGAGTATCATTCTGAACAGAGGTCCCTTTAGGGTACCCTGATTTCATATTCCTGGTATTGTCTTGTGTCTTACATTTTCAATAATCATTATAAAGAATAATCTTGAGTTCTAACATAAGAGCTCTAACACCAATATCTTTGTTTTGCAAGCAATCAGGTTGAAGGTAATAAAGTTGAAAACACTTTTTTTGACAGTAGTTCTGTGCTGTAAAAAGCATTCATAACTGCTTATGTGCTGCCATTTACCTTTAATACAGTACCTTTCCATTAGCTTCAGTGAAACCAAACTGACAATCTGTAAAAAAGAAAAACAATGAAAAAGGCAGGTCTGCAATATTCTGCAGTGCTGCCCTACACCTTCCATAGTGCTACTGAGAGGTCATCCCATCTTGAGAGCCTCTGGCTGGGAAGACAAATCACTTTACTTTTCCCGTCACTGTACACAAATCAAAGATGACATATGATAGCTAAGAGATCCTCCACTGGACAGACCAAGAGATTTAAAATGCTTATTTCATACATACAGACCAAATGTACTGAGGTTTTCTTTCCCCTCTTTCTCCCCCCAAATTCTTGTAGTTGCCCACAAGACTACAGAGCGTAACCAATCTCTTGCAGTTTGGACAACTGATGACCACAGAAAGTGCATTTGCCCCAGCTGAAGACAGTGATAATTCTACTGGTTATGAAGGCAACACAGAAAATGCTGATGGTAAATTCTTTAATTTCTTTTATTATATCAAAGTTCTACTGCCACCTACTAAACAAGACCTGGAAAATTCAAATACTAAGTTGAAGTTGGTCTCAAAGGTAGCATTGCTGAAAAGAGATTGCTAAAATTACTCAATAATCACTCTGCATCCTAACTTCATCACAGATGTGCACTCATAATAGGAAAGAGTAGCTATATCATTCTGTTCACCAGTGGTTGTTCTTGCACTTCACTCTCATACCAGTAAAAAGGGAGAGAACACAATCATCATAATTTCTGCTTTTTCAGTCATGTAACAGTACCACTGACTTAGTCTTAAGTTTAATGGATCTCACTTTAAAGTGGTCAGATGAACCTTTATGAGAAAAGAGGTGGTTTTGTTTCCAGACCAACTTTCTGATAACCAAATGCAAATTCAGCAGAGTGTCTAAGAAAACCCAAAGAAACCATTCTTCATTTAATGTGAACAGTAGTAGCTGTTGCCAACAGATGCTCAGTCTGGACTCTACCTCAAGTACAAGCTCAACAATCAGATTAGAAATACTGGAAGTCAATCAGGTTCACAGATATGTCAGGTTCCCCTATCAGAATACGTTAGCGATAAACTCAATTCACATGAATGGCATCTGTCAATCCCACTGCAAGTCAGTTTGGTTTTAGCATATAGGCTTTGCTTTGAAACACTCAAATCAACTGGATTTCTGGATTGCTGGTGGCAACTGGATTTCTACAAAGTCTTGTAGTAGGTATATTATTTACTGCTTCTCCCCAGAGTAGCCCAAACCAATTACCTCTAGACAGCAGCTATGAGCAAACACCTCTCTTTTGCTAGCTTCTTTTTGAAGCTTTCATGTTCTACAGCAGTTTTATATCCCTCAATAAATCAGACACGTTTGTTTAAAAATTGTACATGCTTTTATCTCCTTTCCCAGCCTGCTTGTCTCTGCTGAGTGTAGGCTTCTCAGCTTAGCATTAAATAACAAACTGTTCAGCAGATTCGAATTTTATGGAGAATTTTCAGATGTTTCTAAAAGGATACATGAAAGATTAGATCTTACACACTTGTAATGAATTCAAAGCAGCATTTGTGTTTCATCTGTTTCTGATGAGTTCTCAGCTAAAAATTCCAGGATTAGAGAAGTATACTAAACAGATTTTATACAATCTTCCAGACACAAAAGATTTAAGGAACTTGAGGATCTTTCAAACTGACAAAAAAGGCCTTTATTAACAAAGAGTACTTCAGCAAATGAAGGTCTGCCTTGCTGTCAGCTTATCAACATAACTTCATCTCAATTAAAATCTGATTTCTGTCTTAATCATTTTCTACCAGGTATATCCTTGTTGATCTTGATGTGATCACACTTAAGCTTCACTAGTATATATAAGATCAATCAGTCCCTTAGATTTTAATTTCTGTTACTTCAGGGATCTCTTTGCATTCATTCTCTCAAGCTTCTCATTTGCTCACTTCTGTGGAAAGAACAACCTATTACACAAGCCTCAAACCACTGCAATAAAAGCTTGATAAACTTTTTCCTTGGATAAGTAGATCAGTTTTCCTTGGATACAGCATTAAAAATTGGGATGGAAAACTCCATACAAAGCTGAGCAGGTAATTAAAAATTGTTCTCTCTTTGGCTTTACAGGTGGACTGAGTGGGGAGCCAGAGAAAACTGAAAAAGGTATGAACAGAAGTAACCATTACAAAAACAAGGGAGAACATAACTGCCAGGTGATACCCTTCAAAAAGCTACTAGTGATGCCCATGCTATACTTAAATAAAAGTTTTGGCAGGAGTCACAAGCTGCTCCCTGAACTCTTCCTCTGTTTCACCCCATTGCTGTCCCCATGGCCATATCTCTATGGAGCCCCTCAGCCCAAAAGCACTTTTATAGGTTACAAAAAGCCTGCTTAACTTACCCAGCCTAATTCAGAGTTCACAAGATAAGGGAACCTTCCCCAAAGAGTGAGATGCAGCAGAACACTGTCAGTTCTATCAGTAGCCTATTAGTGGTCTCCATTAGAAACATGCTAACATTCCCCACATTCTTTCAGGTGGTCTGGAAACAATTGCACTGGTTGGAATAATTATTGGAGTCATAGTTGCAGTTGGAATCCTTGCAGGAATCATCATTGCTGTTGTAAGGAAGATGTCAGGCAGGTACTCGTAAGTAAATAGTTACTCAGGCTTTTCAAACAAGCACCATCCTCTGAGCAAGGTCACAGGGACTGCTTTGGGAATTTCTAATGCTGTTTTGACACAATAACCTGTTTCATGACCTCACAGCACCAATGTGAGGTGGGTGATCTAAACCCACTCATATACTTCAGAGAAGTTTGTCAGACACTGTGTTCATGCAGTTATAATAGTCATCAGGTGCATGGGTTTTGGATTACTCCACTGCACAGAGGTAAAATCCAGTATGAAGTATTACAGGACCAACTTCTGGAAGTGTGGGATAACATGTGACACAAGTGATCTTTATCTTATTTCTCTGGACATTCGTAGATGCTGTTTTGGTATCAACAAGATTCACTGGTGCCATGTAAATCTGAAGTGCTTATAAACTCCAAACTAGTAAAAAACCACACTACATTTCTTGAGTACTATTGATACAGCATTGTATCAATAGTACTCAACTATGAACTGGAAAGTGAAATAAGACATACAAGAAGAAAGAGTAAAGACCGCGTAACATTTGGGTAAGTATGAACATAAAACATCTGTGTTTTTGTCCTACAGGCCCTGAAAACAGTTGAAACAAGCAGCCACGCTGTTCTACACCAGAAAAATACAAGTGCTTCTTATAAAAACTAAAGACTATTCCTGTATCTGTGTGAGAAGATGATCCATGGAAAATACGGTTGAAAAATTCCAGGTCTATGGGGATCCCACACAATACAGACTCCCACTGCCCCAGACTACAGAGTGTGGAATATTTCATAAGGTTTTTAGTAACCAGGAGTTTAGTAGAAGCACAAAATGATTATACAGTAAGAAAAAACCCAGCAGCAATGAGATTTACATCTGAAATGTGATTTGCGGGTAATATATGTATCCTAGCTTTATTTTTAAACACTACCAAAGATTATTTCACATTACATTTTATGCATTAAAAAAATCTCCAGAATCTTAAGTGGTTTTGGCTGGTTAAGTGCTTGTGGCATGTTTATCTACCAAATGATGTATCAAAAAGAAGGGATTGGCTTCACAGAGAACCAATTATTTACAAGATAGATATTGGAAGCTAAATCTTTCCACTACTGATACAGATTTTCTGCTCTTGATATTTACATTATGTGGCAAAACATGGTAGGCCCAGCTGGAACTGACCTACTAGCTGAAAGCTTGCTCTTCTGACTGCTGCACCAGGAATTTCCTGTCTTCTCCTGTTGCAGAGACATGCAGGGATTGAAATACACATCCTGAATTAAAGGGTGCTTGGAAAATACCCAGTTTTGATGGGTCACTTTAGCCAGTTACTCAGCCCACTTTAGAGCTGATATGTAGAAGCTTTTGAATTAGCATATACATTTTTTTTTCCTAACTGTATAGTTGGCTTGTTTGTTAATGTGTGCAAAATAAGAACAGAATATGTTAGCAAGATATAAAGCATCTCTGGAGTCCACAGCTTTTCTGCGGCACGTTTAGTGCTGCGATACCTGAACGCAGAGTTCAGAGCAAAGGGCTTTGTATGTCAAGTGATATGCATCATGTTTTCTAAACTTTAAGGCACTTAAATGTTTGGTGTAAAAATCATGATAAACCATATGGTCAATAATTGCTAAACATGTCAACTATATGTGCTTTTGTTTCATTCATGTGCCTCGAACTACCATTTCAAGCTTTGGAAATAAAAATTATAATGTAAACTGTCTTTTTTTGCAATGTTTCTTTATTCTCTTTAAAATAAAAAAAAAAAAATGTTTTAAACTTCCTCAATTTTCCTGAATGATTTTGCAACTTGTCTTATATGGCTTATTTCCGCTTACACTCAAAAGCTGCATAAAAGTAAAGGACAAATTAATGATACCACTGTACAATGAACGCACTATATACAAACTTGAAACAAGTTTAAGCCTAGTGTGTATCTTAAGTCAGTCCTTTACTAACGCAAGTTGGTATTGACCATTTTTAAAGTACAAAATTCAAGGGCCAAAGTAGGCTTGAAATAGGTTGAAAAGCTTTCACACCTCTATGAAAGCCACAGGACCTCAGTTTAACTTGTTTTTTAAAAGCAGCTGTTTAACTTCAGCAACAGTTGATTTTTTCACCTCTGACTCACTGCACTCTGCATGCAGCATTACTCATGTAACAAAGTCATGCAGTGAGGGTAAACTTTCATTTTTTAAAGTTCTGGTACATCAAATGAGTTATCTTCCAAGAAGGCACGTCTGAAGTCTTACAGATGAACACACGAGGTCCCACCCCTGAGATACAATTCACACACACCTTAATCACCTTCCACTTCCTGTGACTCAGTTCAGTTGAAGACTGAACTTGGCTAGAAAAAGTTTAATTTTTCATATTAGCATCCTTTGCCCTTGTACTTTTAGGTTATAGTAATTAAAGGGGACCAGATTAGTTCAGATATTTTGTTTCCAAGTGTCCATACATACCACTGGTTTTTCAAAGAGAATTATGACCAAGTTCCACACGACTGTTATATTTGCTTGTTTGATGTATGTGAATTAGCTAAAAATGCATGTAAAATCATACAAGAGCAGGAAGATTACAGCTTTTTCTTATCATGGCAACATAAAAGAATAGGAATTTCTGTTACTCTAGATTTAACAATTCCTTGTCTGTACTGGAAACTACCCTGTAACATGCACTCGATATCTGACCAAATGCATGCCTCATGGAATTATGAATTATTCAGCCGCTGGAAGGAACAGCACAGATGTCACCAGTTTCTTCTGTTAAGCAAGAATTTAATTTCATGATATAAGCATTCTAGAAATACTGACTCAAAAATCTATGCAGAGGTCTATATTCCATATGCAAACTACTGCAGCCTTCTGTGACTGAGCTTTTATTGGCTTGTATGATCTATATTCCCACTACTAGTTCAAGACTTCAAAGGTAGGTCAAACATAAGCCATGTTTTTTTGGTAGAATCTGCATGGAAGATGGGATCTTTTCTGTTTTGCAAGAAGCCACACAGCACATTATCTTAGGGCAAATACTTCTGTAAGCTGAAATGAATGATCAGTACATGTTTGCAGAATCAAGGCCCAAGGTCAGGAGACTTCCTATGCATGAGCATGTACGAGGAAACAACAGCTCCGTACTTTCAACAGCTGGCCAGTTTTGATTTTTATTCACAGGGAACAAAAGTAAATATATCAACACTTGCTTTTAACTTAAAGCCATTAGTCCTGATCACATTCATTCCTTTATAGTTACTAACAGTAATGTTCCCTTTTGCAGCTTGGCTTGGAGTCATAAATGTGGCTCTTCCCAACAGACAAGCAGGCACCAGGCTTCCTGTGAGAATGCCAGATGTCACTAAAAAGTATCATAAACATAGTTGTCCCCTTGTGTTTGTATCTGTGGGGAAGATACACATCAGTATACTATGAAACCAATGACTTGATGCATCATTATTTATAATACTTCTAGGCATTCATACAGCACTTCTTACAGGAATTCATGTAAGGAGATTTTACTAAAAGATCAGAAAATGTCAGAACAACAAATTCAATAAAATTAGCAATAATTAAGTATGAACCAGAAGAATCACAGAGATCATTACTCCAATGAATTTTCAAAGTGTTCATTTATAGTGAAATACCAATTAAAACATTCAGCAATTGCTTTTAATCTATTTTAAGAGCACCTGCAGTATGCTATTGCAAGTATCCTAACCACGTACTATTTCATAAACTACAACCTGCATATTAACATTTGCCAAACTCAAAAGCACTGATACATCATTCACATGAGGATGGCAAGTACCTCCAGCTCAGGAGAGGATGATACACCGATTACATGACTTGCCAAGGCTTATAACCTTGGGAAGAGTCACCAACCCAGAAATCTTTAACCATTAGTCCTGTCACAGGTCCATACTAATTCAGATGAAGCAATGTTCCATTATGGTTTATTTTAGCATGAACTTTAACATTATTTAGTATCAGCAACAATGGGGAGAAAAACTTACTGAATCTACCAAGAACCTTCAGGTCAGAAATATGCTGTGTTGGTTTTGATCAAAAATCATTCCATTTAAAAACAACTCCACCACCTGAAGTTTTGCACTGTAGATGTTACTGAACTGCTGCAATTCAAAGCTTAACTGGCCTACACCATGTCTGAAGACACTGTTATACCTATTTGTCAGATTAAACACAGCCATCCTATTCCAGCCATCTTTTTAATCCTAAAGTATTAATTATAGTGAAGTTCCCAGCATCCACTTTTGTCAGGCAACTACTGATGGATACAGAAGGTAGTAGTGGATATGTAACTTAACGCTAGATGCCATAATGAGAAGGTTGAATTAGGGCTTTGTATATTTCTCACAGCTGCAGCGTGAAGGCATTTATGTATAAATAAACGCAGCATCACATCAGCCATGTGTCTTTGTCCAAGCCTTGTGGATTTAGGCACTGGACCAAACCCACAGCTCCCCCTGCTCTGCAACAAACAGTTGGACAGCAACACAAAAGTCCCCATTCAATCATGCAGCTTGGAAGGCTCTTCCAGGCTGGAGAAGTCACATTTTCAGACTCTGGTAAGTGCTAAATTGGCAAGTGTCTTAGCAGGCAAGGAGTGCTGCACATTCCATGCATTCTCAAGGTTGTGATGCATTTCCAGACAGCAGTTGGCAAGGATGATTGATTGAGAGCTCAGAAACAAAAGCAAACAGTGCCATCCACAAAAGAAAAGTGGAAAATAGGCGAGGTGAAAGTGGAGAACTGCAGAACGTTGTCTTCAAGTAAACATTTAATTTTCATTCACATTTCCAGAATGAGCTGAAATAAAAAAAAAGGACTTGCCCACCTGTGGGGGCTATTTCAGATGTGAAGCTACATCAGTAGTAAGATAAAACTTGTATCAGGAGAAAAAATGTTTTGTTCTGACAGATTAGAAGTTTGTCTCAAACACATTTGTCCAGGGTCCGGCATACACAGGCTCTAATCTTTTCCTGGGCTATGTTTCAGGTTAACATAGAACCATAGATCTAAGTGTCCTCTGGGATCCCACAGCACAAATATAAGGATAAGGAACCACTCAATTCATCCTGGGCTGCCCTTGCAGTATTAGAGTGTTCCACTGCATAGACATACAATATCCTTATTTTTATGTGCAGTCAGGATCCCTAGAATTATCAAATATTAAGCCTTGAAGTTCACTTACATGCCCTTGGATATGACTGGATATATTTTCCACAACTGCTCTTAAAACCTTCCAAAACAGGTTCTTTGAAGGATAAAGAAGGTATTTTCTTACATTAAACCACCGCAAAGTCTATCCAAGTTGAAATAAAGGAATACTGGGACAGATGGGTAGGAAAGAATTGCCTGGACCACCAAAGTCTCTATAGCAAGTGTTGAATGGGTAAGAGCTCACATAGAGATTCTTCCAGAAATAATCATTTCCTTTTAAGCTTACTTGTTCTTTAATCTAGAAATCCAGAAGATACATCTCAAATGAAACTGGTGTAATGAGAACACAGCTTTCAATAAAATTGGCTTTTGAAAGATTTCTATTAAGCCCACCAAACCTTACAGCAAACCATACCAATACTGAACCATCCTGCCACAAAGGTTCAGATTCTCTAGATACACATTCCTAAGCCATGTGCTGGTTTTGCTAGACTAGAGCTGTATTCATTTGCAAGCTTCCCACAGTATAGTACCTATAGCCCATTAAAAAGTCAGATGGATTTGATGATTTCTGCTGAGTATTTCCTGGTGTTTGACACAAAGTACAGACTGCAATCAATTGTAGCCTTGTTACACTTCAGGATGCACATCACTAAGAGCTTTTTTGTTTTTACAGTTACAAGCCCCAGGATGCACTTCTCTGCAAATGAAGAATTGCTTTTAGTCAATAAAGACTGAGTTTGCAACAAATTTTTGCACCTCTCTCCTCCCCACTGCTAAATCTACCTTAGCAAAACGTAAAGGGAGCAAAGGATTTTTCATGGCTTACCTTCCTGAAAGCATCATTAATTATAATGAAGTTCTATAAAGAAAACTTCAATCTTCCATGCTCTGCATCTAATTTAGAACTGGACTGATTTTCTTCTGAAATGGTACAGCAGCAGTGGTATAAAGCAGGTTTTAGTTTTCCTAACAGTACAAAATCTAGGTGGACACTGCAGCAGCAGAAAGTAACTGAAGTAACTGCAAACTTATCTTCCAATAGGAAAGGAAGCACAGGAAGAGCAATACTGATGCAGTACAGCAACAATTCAAGTTAGATCCAGGAAAAAAAGAAAAACACCAAAACAAACCAACAACAAAACAAAACAAACAAACAAAAAACAAACACACAAAAAAAAAAAACCAACCCAAAAAATATACCTCCCTCTCTTTTTTGAGGTGAAAAATGGTAGGAAGAATCTGTCCTAATCTTCAGAGAAGCCCTCTTTTTCTCCTGTGCAGAACAGGAAACTACTGACGTTTTAAGAAAATCAATTTTTCTGGACTACATAGGCCCTTTAATTTTCCCTAAAATAAGACTACCACCTGGTAACAACTTAAAAATAACACTGACCAGCAACTGAGTTAAATAATTGACTAGAAGCGGATGAACCTAAACCCCTAAAGCACTTCCTCCCGACCTCTGAAATGGCTAAACATTTTTGACAAGGCAATTTTAAATGCACTGATGTCTGCCTTAGGAAACTAGTAGTATATGTCTCATTTGAGC
Organism: Pezoporus occidentalis; assembly: GCF_034315485.1. Taxonomy (NCBI): domain Eukaryota; kingdom Metazoa; phylum Chordata; class Aves; order Psittaciformes; family Psittacidae; genus Pezoporus; species Pezoporus occidentalis. The sequence goes on from NW_026914383.1 coordinate 369,054, forward strand.
TGGGAAGCAACTCGATTTCCTGCTTTTATCAACCACATTATCATCACATAACACATTCCTTTAGAGTCCTGTGGATATTTTTCCTTGCAACATTTTTGATTCATCCTGTGCAGGAAGGAATTAGCAGCTTCAGCAGGTGTACTCAGGGGAAAAGAGACGGGAAAATCAGCTCTTTCTCATTTCCTGTATACCATTTTGCAAAAAATCCCAGAAAAATTGAATAAACAGCAATAACTGAGCATAGCAAAACACACACTAGCTTCCTTCTGAAAGGAATTTCTTCTCCTGTGCACTTATCCCTGATGCAATAAAGATGCACTAAGAAATACTAAGGGACAGCAGAACTGTATTTCCCTGCCTATACTCACACAAACCATTTACACAATGAGAATTAAGTCTGCTTCTTACATCTTAGGCATAGTTTTAGAAATTGGTGATACAAGAGATTGACCTAAACCAGCCCTTAAAGGCAATTTGCACAGTAAGATACAGTTTGCTTTAACAGCAGCCTCTGCTTTATCAGTAATGTAGTAAAAGAATTTACATAGTGTAAGTTGCTGTGTAAAGTTATCTCTGTGTTCCAGAGCTGGACTTAGCCTGAGGAAACTACTCCTGGCACTAAGATCTGCCTCTATGTAAGAGACAATATCAATGAGATTATGAAAACATACATTGCTATTAACCACAACTCCCAGGGGGGCAAACCCTGCCAACTGTTCATCTAAACTTACAAGTGCTGAATTTAAATGTTTAACTCCAGAATTATGAAGTCACTCCTTGAAAACAAGTTTTCCTGATGGCTTTCTCCAGCTCATCTAGTCATGATTAATCGTTAGCTTACTTTCACAATAAGCATGCTTGACTGATTGAGTGGAAAGTAATAAAGTATCTGAGAAGGTAAGTTTTCATGCAGAAAACTAAAGCACCACAAGAACAACTTGTATAAAGAAATACACAAGCAGAACACTAGAACAAAAGACTCGGTCCACACCATAGGCTAGTAATGCAGAAGCACCATAACTGCGCACAGAGAACCGTACCCTAGCACCAGCTAGTGGTAAGAATTATTGAAAGCATTTTTACAAGAAAAATGAAAAGCTTCAGGTTATTATATATCGCCTCCTAGCTGTCAAACCCGATTTTAGTTTTAAAATGCTACTAACAAAACCAAAGTTACTACTGGTTTCACAAAGCATGCCTACCCCATCTACACAGCATCACAAGTCGTTTTGATTGTTCCAGCTGTTTGAAGTTGAAAGCAGCACTAGTACAGACAATAGATGCTTTCTCCATACTCTGTGCTATTTCATCCTCTGAACCAGGTTATCACTACATAAGTAGCAGGCAGCCAAAAGAATAATTAAACATTATTCTTACCACACTTCCTCTTCCAGAGAGTATTGTCAACATCTTCTCTCAACATAAATACTTGAGTTGAAGTGATTAATCCAGCTAAGAAACTTGGCTGGTCATCCATTTTTGGAATCCAATCCTGTAGTGTCTGAATCAGTTTACAGAGGCAGCCCTACAAGATCTGTTCTAGTTTGTGATGGATACCATCATATGCCACCTGATAAATCTAAATTTATCCAAATTTAAATGGGCCTTATCTTCATCCCTGTATCACTGTCAGTGAAATTGACACAGACTCATTTAATCAGTTAGTAGGAATAGTACACAGGTAATGGCTACTAATCCTACGTAACTTACCTGATAGACTGAAGACGTCAGCAGCTGTCAAGTTCTGGAGAGGGCAATGTTCAAGTGAAACATGTCTGTTCAGTCTTAGACAGAAGCCATCTGTTCTGCAGATTGAGAAGAACATCTTAGGCTCCACAGCCTTTGATCAGGAGGTAGTGAATTGACTTTACTGACCTGTCACCACTAGTCTGCCAATCAGATATGCTGGTTACCTTTTTGCTAAAGTCAGTCCTATGGGACTTTAGGAAGGCCACTTGGAGCTTGCATATGGAAGCCAAGTATCTAAGACTAGCTAGTTATGACCATATCATCAATTCAATAAAGTGGAACTGAGAAACTCAATAACTACAGGAAAAGAAGCACTTGTCCTAGCAGAAGAGCTTGTGTGCAGTATCACTGGCAAGCAATGAACTCTGACAAGAATGACAAGCAAACCATGAGACATCTGTGACTAGTGGAAAACTCAAATGGTAAGCTTGGACAGTGCTTTGTGCTACTGGTACAAATTCCCCAGGCTGCAGAAATCCAAGACTCTGAAGGACTTTGCACCTAAGTCAGAAAGAATAACATAAACAAGAATGAAGCAAAGCAGTAGGAATACTTAAGTGCTTGAGTTTTAAGAGTCTCATTCCCCAGGACATCTCAAGCACAAGCTAAGTAAATATCTTAGTAGTTCAGCCAATTCTTTGTTTTACCTGTAAAAAGCTCTTTAAGTAATATTACCTTTTATTTTTTTCCTAAAATTCAGAGCTATTAAATGACCAGTAACCCCAGCAGTTCAACTGTGCCAGTCTCTCCCAGAGAAACTATTAGTTTAAGCCGTAACATGTAGCACACTGTCTCCTGTTTTTAAGGACAAACTAGAATGGCAGAGAAACTTGATAATAGAGACCTTGTTCCCATTAACATGACAGCAACTGGCCATACTGGTATCACTTAGGGCTGTCTGGTTTCAAGGCTGCTTTAGACTCTCATGAGAAAAATCTAGAAGCATTTTTTCCTTCCATGGCTCACTAGGGCTTCCACACACAAGAATTTCCTTGTCTAAGCAGTAAGAGTCACTTTTTCAGTCATTATGAATATGTTGAGTCTGATATCCAGATTTACAAGTTTTCGCTAGTATTTGTCTCTACTGTGGGCTGACTGATACGTGTCTGTGCTTATGCACACCCAGGCAACCTGAAAAGCCAATTCATAAATTTAGACAGCACAACAGCAACAATACTGATATTTTCACAATATAGAAAGCTTAAGTGTTCAGATCTTCAGCTAAAGACTTGTAGGCTTCTCTGACCACCAGAAACAGTGTAAACAGAATTACAAGTCAACTGAACACCATCAGGTGGCAGAGAAAATAAAGATGACTTGTACACCCATAGCCAGATGTAGCTGAATTTCAAGCACAAATAAATGACTACACTACAATCAACAAAAGCAAAACCTTCCAGGCAAAGAAAACCAAGAGGTGCTATCAGGCAATAAACAGAGCAAAAAGGAACAAAAAACCAGCACAGACTATGCCAACAGAACAGCTTGCTCTGTTCAGTATGACTGAGTGACAAGATCTGGAAAAACAGGATTAACAGTCACAGATGTGCCTGAATACAAGCAAAGAATACCACAAGGAAGCAACTGAGGTATAGTACAAGAGAGTTTGAGACAAGGTTGATATTGGAAGCTGTATTTTTATTGGAAAAATATATGTTTCCTTCATGTTTCCCTGACAGCCAGCCAAAATCTGTCACCTGCTTTTTTAATGCTGCCAGTCTGTTAACCTCCCTGGTTTTGGACAGCTCTGAAAACAAGGAATGGTTGGCCTGCTGTACCATTTCTCACTCTGGGAGGGTAGCATGTTGCAGTAAGCTTTGTAGAGACATTTATAATTTAAAAGAGCAGCCTGAGAGCCCTAGGACTCATACACAGACCTCCTCTACATCAAGTGCAACACACTAAAATATTAATGTTTCTGTTATTTAATGACTCTAAACTAGCAATATTAATCTCAGGCTAGACAGAAAACATTATCTTGCTTTTCTACATCCTTTTTCACCTTTTGCAAATAAGCATACAACGACACTCCTGAAATACAAATCCATTTGTGTCAGTACTTTGGTTATCACAGGTGAAAGAAACACTAATGATTTCCAGAAAGAAATGCAGCCTCAAACTTTGAGAAAAATTCTGCCATGCTGGAGCCTGCCATTGCTTTAAAAACATGCTGTCCATACTACACAGGTCCTCAAAATTTCCTCTCAACTGTTAATAATACCTTACAGCAACATAGGAATGAATCTCATCCATGTTTTCCATTTGGTAGTGCTTTAAGTGAAGCATTGAAATAACACATAACACTCTATATATGAAAAACAACAGATATTGAAGAAATATTTTTAATCACGAAGACATATGCCAGATTCAACTACCTCACAGAGCTACTGCATTACTTTAAAAGAAAGGGTGTTAAATACTGGTGTCTTTCTGGTCCATCTTTCACTTTTAAAGCTATATATTAACTGAATCACAGCAGCACAGAAACGTGTAAATGGTTTGGAACTTGGACAATCAATGAGAAAACAAAAATACACTTGATTACAGGATTATGGGTCTTCCTATATTAGAAGCATATGCAAAAAGTACTGAAGGTACAGAGGTATTTTACTCACACTCAAAGCATGTAAATTAGATATACAGAACTTGGTAAAGTGACAGCTAGATGGAAAACTCTAGCATCGATTAACACTTCAGCAAAGCACAGCTGCTTAGAGCGAAAGCGATGGGATAAACCAGAAATATACCAGCCGAGAAACAACCCCCAGTGAGGCCCCTAAGCTAGAGTAACTGGAATCTCTTTAGTTCAATAGATGTAAAACTGAGCTGACAAAGTATCCCCCAAGTTTCTCCAGATCTTGAAGCCTGCTTCCACAGATAAAGTAGAAGCTTGTGTTTGTGGGTACCACGTGACTCTCTATTCTTGTGCCTCAAAAGGCAGCAGACATTTGTGAAGATGATTTTAGTATTTAATACATTACAAGTCACTGCACAAACAATACAGGATTCAAGAAACAGCTTTATTGCCTCTTGTTTACCCTCTTTTGGGTAAAGTTAGTAAAATAACTAGGAAGTGTTAGAAGCAACATGGAGTTAGGCAGTCTTCATAAACAATATGCAGGTATAGAAAGTATCGTATTGGTTTAGGACTATATTTCTACATAATAAGAAAAAAAAATTATACTTTGGAGCAAGTAGAAATAATTTAAGGTTTAAGCTCCATTCACTGGAAAGTTGATTAAGAAAAAGCAAACATAAAAAAAAAAATTTAAAAATATGTAATTAAGGCAAGAAAACAAATTCAGCTGTATGACATCTGTACAAAAAGCCAAAGAAAACCAACAGGAAAAGAAAAACCAAAACATAACCAGACTCACTGAAAACAACTTCACCTCCATGCCCTAGTTTTCAGCCTTGAATTTCTTTGCCCTTCCACCATGTCTTTTTAAGGGCCATCCTCCAATCAGTAGCAGGGTGAGCCTTCAAATTAAGATCTTGAAGAACCAATAAAGCTTCGATAAGGGAGAAACAGAAAGGTAGCATCAGCCCTTGAGCAAAAGCCTTTACTTCTTTCATCCTTAAATGAGCGAGTAAACATTAATATTGTGACAGTCAGGTTAGACAAGCAAAATAAAGTGAGGAAGCTCAAAGCAGATGGTAAGAGTACCAGTGTACTCTTGTCATTAGCGCTGCAAGTTGGTATGTACCTTGCCTCACTTAAGATCTCAATAGCACTGTTTCTAGAACACGGGGCGGGGGGGAGGAGGAGAAGTAGGAAGTTAATGGATGAAGGTATTTTTTCGAAAGAGGAGGTTTGAGCTCTTTTGGAAGCTTTTCCTGGTGCTATAAACATGCTAAGTAAAAGAAAATTACAACTTGTGTTGCTTGTGATACTACTGGCAAACTTTACACTTCATTTTGAGGGTAGAAAGGTTCATACTCTAACTGATGTGGTACATGCTGTGTTCTTGGTTTTGTTTTCTCTAAGGCTCTAACATGTCAAATAAGAGAAATAAGAGTCTTGGCTTTTCTTTTCTTACAATTATTTCCAAACTTAACCCAGGTGTAATTAGTCAGGCTCACTTATAAAATTAAATGTTAATACAGCTAAATTAAAACTAATTTAGCCTAATAAGCTAATTTAAACATGCTTATATGAAAATTGCTGCTATTAAAATCAGAAGGTTTAAAACTGATTCTGGTATATCTAAGCAATGTTTTAAAATTTAAACACATCCTGAGTATTCGAGGTGGGAAGATCACTGTGTCCTGTTATTTTTCAGCCTGCTGCCACACAGGCATTCAGATTCTCTGGCTTCAGAGTATGCATCTTCCTGATGCCTGAAATGTTGTCATTGTAGCTATTTTTGTTCGAAATACGGTGGATTTTAAAAAATACTTCAGTTTGACAAGAGGGAGGAGTAGCCAGGGGACTCACTTGGCTACTTGTTAAAGAAGCCTTCTAGCTCATGCAATGGGATTTCTCCATCCTGGTACAGTATGAGTCCTTTGTCCAGGCTTACTGCCAAGTTTCCTGTCAGTTTCACACTGAATATGAAAACAAAGCCATGTAAAACACTTCTGAGCTTTCAGTTTCTAATCTGTAACTGTACCAGTGCCTCCCATCTCCTACTTGTTTAAGTCAGGGGCTTTTCCTCTGGAAAAAAGGTCAAATTCTTCACATTTCATTGTAAAAAAACAGCCCTAGCCAAGGAGGATTACATCTTTTTTGGCAGTATTATGAATACAGAATTTAAATAACAGGTATTCTGCTCTCCAAATTAAAGAGACATTCTTATTCCTGCAGTACACATACGAACGTCTCCCAGGAGGTGACTATGGGTTGTTTTTTTCTCTTCAGGTACTTGCTCAGAAATGAGAGTGAGAAAGATAGGGTTTATGTAGGACAGCACCAAATCTGTGAGGCAAACAGGTCTTGGCCTGTGGCGGAGCGCTGGCCCAGAGAAACCGCCCGCACCTTCTCGGGGGTGAGCATCCCTCCCCACAGCACCTCGTTATTCAAACCGTTTCCCCTCAGACACCTCGTTTTCAGGCAGCGGCGAGAAAACCACCTCCCTGCAGAGCTGCGTTAGTATGAGAAGAAAAAAAACAGACGCGAAACCAAAAATAGGGGAAAAGAATCTGCTCTTCTCCACAGCTTAAGGTCTGGGATGAGGGTGGTGGCCGGAGGCAGCCGGATGAGCTGAGGGGGTCTGGACGAACCCCGCAGCAGCGGCTCGGGGCAGCGGGCGGGAGGGGGTCCCGCGGCGGGGGGACCTGCCCGCTGGCCTCCCCCCAACGTCACTTCCGAGGCTGGAGACAAAATGGCGCCCGAACGGTGCCGGAGCTGAGGCCGCTCCGCGCCGCTCCGAGCCGGGCCGCAGGCGGCGGCAGCGGCGCAGGTGAGAAGGAGGCGGCGGGAGTCGCGGTGCTGCCCCCGGGCGCCGCCGCGCCGCAGGGCGGGCCGGGCCGTTAGGGCGGTGGGCAGAGCCAGCCGCGCGGCGCCGGGGGCGCGGCTGAGAGGGGCCCGGCCCGGCGCGGGAGGAGGGGACCGCGGCGACGGCGGCGGCCCCGCGGCGGAGCCTCCTTCGGGGAGGTGGAGCCGCCCCGGGGGGGATCCGGGGGAAGGTGGGGGCGGCTCCTGCAAGTGCGAGGAGAGACCGAGGGACTTGAGTTCTATGGGAGAGCCTGATGGAGAGCGGGGGTCCGGGGAGAGAACGAGAGGAGGGGGATGGCGGCAGAGGCCACTGGGGAGAAGGCGCTCCATCCCTTGGGCTGTTATTCCATGTTTTTTCCTTGAAATCGCTGCCTCGGAGGTGTCAGCTGGCGAAGCAGAGCTCCATAACCGCTGCCAGCCCGACGCTGCGAGACAACAGTTGTCTTCCCAATAGTTGCAATACACACCGTCTTCAAAACTTCTGGCAATTCACATGCCTTAAAGCTCGCTGCAGGTCAAGGGTCTGCCAGACTGCGTGAGAGGGGCCTGGGGAAATGGATTTCAGGATTGATTTTCTAACTGGAAATGTCTTTCCTAGGACATGTCGCATAAAGCAGAGGTTTATTTCTTCATGATGGTGCAGTAGTACCATGGGGAAGAATGTTCCTGCCCAGGGCACGGGTTTGGAACTAGATGATCTTAAGGTCTTTTCCAACCTAAGCCATTCTGTGATTCTATGATTTTGTGGCTGGGGTGAGAGAGAAAGTTTAGGACAGATCAAGGGAAGTATCTTCAAGTAGGTTTTCTACTTGAAGCCAGAGCAGTAAGTGAAGTTTTGCTGGTAACTGTCTCAGGAGTAGGTGGCTGAAGCCTGCAGTGAAATTTCCAGTGGTTTCAAATTCACATGAAGCTGCAACATTTCCATTGTGAAATGGTAAAGAAAACTTTAAATTGCTTTCAGCCATTGCAGAAGGAAGGGGAGGTTTTGTGGTTGCACCTGATATCTGATTGTTCAGTGCCAGTATAAATCCTTCTCTTGTTTTACATTTGAGTAATCAACAGTGGACAGCTCTTGAGAGCAGGACTGGTTGTGTTCCTGATGCTGCTTCAGTTTGCTGTTCCCAGTCCAAGCTCTTGACTTTGGGCATGTTATTTGGATGCAAAGTCTTTTTCAGTTTATTCACACATATGAAGTAGATCAGGAGAACTGGAGATGCACAGCAGTGTGGTATGCAATTATTGTGTTGGCTGAAGACACTTGCCATGTTTTAATGAAAATCACGTGTGTGTTAAGGATTCAGTTATGCTTTCCTTGGTATAGAGAGGCCTTCAGGTGTTAAAACATATGATGATGATCCATGTGAGCATTGGTACTCTCCAGATAAAGAACTGCATCATTGATACAGTGACTTTTAAGTCCAGAAGAAATACTGGATTTGTAGGGACAGCAGTGAGAACCATGTTCATGATGGTCTTCAAGCATCTAGCTCCCAGGATTTGATAGGGCAGAAGTGTGAAGAGCCCATGGATTAAAGCATAAAAATGAGGTTAAATTTCACTTGTAGTGTAACCCTACTAATGCTAAATAAAAGGCAGATCATCACTTTGGATAAAATGTCATGGGTAGAAATGTCCCGATGAGTGTGGTGTTTAGAGATTCCTGAGCTGATCCCTGTTTAGTGTAGGTATGAGGATCTGAAGAATAGCCTTTTTCCGGAGTAGCATGGAAGAGGGGGGAAGGATGTTGAAATACTTACGTACATTTGTATAATCTAGCCTTATTTTTCTACATGAGCATTTGTTGGAAAATGGAAGTAAAGCAGAAAGTCAAAGTGAGCTACTGTTTTTCTGTAAAAACTAAAATGGCTCTTGCAGTCGATCTCCAGTGCAGTGATGTCCTCATTCCACTCTTTTACATAAAAGGCTTGATCCTTAGGGGTAAACAAGTAGGAGCATATAAAAAAGAGGTCTGAATATTGTTGCTTACTGGATGTCTGTCTGTTGAAAACAGAAGTTCAGAGTGATTTAGAGGTGACCGCTGTGGTAATGTTTTTTCCAGTTAGTATCCAGTTGATAGTTTATTTGCAGTGCGCCTGCAAGACCTTCGACTGGAGCTCTGAACCAGAAAACAAAAGCAAAAATAAGCTTATGGGAATAGTGCAGTACCTTGATCACTGTGAGTCACTTTGTTACTGGTGAGATGAGAGACTGCTACTTGTATGGTTTTTATCAGGGATTTGTAAACAGCCGGGGTTCATAAACTCATGGGCCGGATATCTGCATTGGCACACCTTTTTGAAGTGCAATATATTTGCTGTTATACTTGTTAGCATATTTATCTGTACCAGTGTGTTTTTTTTCTGTGGCAGTATTCTGAAAAAAAAATACTTCTTTTTTGTCTCTCTATAAAAACATGCCTGTAGACAAAAGTGGGTGGCTCAGTCCTGTATTGTAAAAATGAATGACAGAAATGGATGTTTTCACATAGTAGCAAATCAGCAATGTACTTGTCTGGTAAATTGAATTGTAAATTCAATTTCATTTGAATTTACTGTTAGGAAGTAGAATTAAAAGTGTATTTAGGTCTGAAGATTGGAGTGGTATTTTTCTATATTTGCAGCTCTTGGAGACTTCCTGTTTTCTGCTGACTTCTCTTGACTAGTTGCTGTTTAATAAAGTCAAGTTTTTGTGTTTGTGATTTCTTGGCTTATTTTCTCAGTTATCTGAATAAACCTTCCTATGGTATAGCAGTTTATTTGGTTACATAGAAGTAAGCAAAGCTTTTTTCCTAATGGACAATAGGTGGTAGATTTTTGTGTTCAGAAAATCGTTGTTTGCCCATTTTTTTCTCCTTATTCTGGCAGTCTTGAATAACTGACCATGTTTTGCAGTTAAATGCCCACAGATAGTGCTTTCATTTCTATCAAAAGCATATGTTAATCTTTAAGAGTTAACATGAACTTTATTTTTTTTTTTTTGCAAACTTTATTTCACCAAATACATTGAAAATTGTGGATTAGAGCAAAATACTCTATTACCGGCATACCATTGAATTGGAAAAATGTAAGTGCCCTGATGTTAAAATAAAACCAAAAAATGATCTGTTCAACTAAAAACTAAAAGAGCCCTGCTGTGTCCCAGCCTGAGCCCCTGGTCATTAAGAGAGCACTGTTGAGACTTTCAAGTTTTGTTCCTGGTTCTATAATGAACTTGTTTTTACTGGAGCAGTGACATAATGCATGTCCCATTTTCAGCTTCCAAAAGAGTGTTGATGCTCTTATGTCTGTTTTTTCTTTTTTTCTGAACTGGAAGCAGCAATTCCAGTTCTCATTCAAAGTGCTTTTTGATTCTGAGATTTTTTATTTTTTTAAAAAGGCACCTATAGAAATTATAAATGTGGTTTATAAAATCAGAAGGTGAAACCTAGAAGTACCATCGGATTTAGTTTGAAAAAGATGATCTGTAGTGTTAGCTTTGTATACAACTGCTTGCTTTTGTTTGCAGCCTGTATTCCCAGCAGGTGTCTTTGTTTCTTTGTAAGGGAATATTTAAGAATTCTGAAGTGTAGAATTCAGAACTAAGGTTAAAATGTTTTTTTTTTGTTTCAAGCATTTTGTTTTACTGTGACCACAGTATTTCCTTAAACACAAATGCCTTGTATTTTCTTCTCTAAAGAAATATAATCTGTTGCTTAACAGTGCCTCTAAATACATTTTTCTGACACTCTTAAGATTATATGATGCAGTAGGTCTTTTTTCTTTTGTGTTTGTTTCCCAGATGCTTTAATGCCTTGAGAAAGAGTATAGTATTTTTGTACTCATGAGATAAAATAGTAGGTAGTGGTTTGAAATGAATGCGACTTTGCTGTGTTTTCTGGAAATGAATATTAAAAATTCAAGTTCCTGTACTCATAATGTGCTTCATTTTTGGCATAGAACCTTTATTTAGTTTTTCTTAGGTACTTAGTGAATCTTTGGAGTTTACTGTGGTAGATGTTACTAACAATATTCAGGTATTTCACTCTCAGATGCAGATAAATGTTACTGCTGAGTTAGGAGGAAAGGTTGAATCGAACCATTTGTTACCTCTGATGGAGTTGCTGATGTGAGTTTTTCCAGAGTACTAACACAGTTGTAGGCTATTGCTACCTTTAAAAATGATCTAATGTGGTCATCATCACTTCTTTAAACTTCATATATCATATTTCTCTGGCTAACAAGTCAGAGCAGTAACATTTTCTTTGGGGCTTTCCTGGAAGATCTTCAATAAGACTTGTCTCTGTAGCTAAAAAGTCATTAGCTTATGAAATGAAAGCTTGTTTCTGCTTGCAGAGACAAGAGGATGTACATTGTTGGTAGTTATTGATCATAGGTGCACTAATATTTGTATAGCAGTTTCTTTTTTTTTTTATATTTGTTTCATATTTTCTTGGTTTTTTTTTTTAATTTTGTACTAGAAGTTAAAGTGCAAGTTTAATGTTACATATACTTTGTCTTCCTCTGTCATCTTTCATTTAGATGGCAAGAAAACTAGCGATTATACGTAAGGCTGCAAGAACTCTTAAGTTCTGGGTTTTTTTTCCCCCAGTGCAGTTAATCTTGTTTTCCACATCGTTGAGTTCATTGTTAATGAAGTAGATAACAGAGGAAGGAAGAAATGGGGAAATATTTTTAGTCTCTTTTTCAGTTACAGAGCTCATATATGAACTTGTCAGTATACTGCAGGTATAAGTGTATTTTAAATTAATAGCAATATAAATACTTGTTGAAGCTTTTGCTTTACTGTAGCTTAATTTATCATTTAATTGTTATTTTATGGTCAGCTGGTTCCTCTACTAACTTGTAGCTGCAAGTGTATAGAATAGTACAGTAATTACCTAAATTGTATTATGTGGATGTTTAAATACATCAGGATGTTAAGATTTGATGTAATCTTCTAAGAAATGCTATTGAGATGTTTGACTATAACCAGTTCTATTAAAGCTGAATAAAGCCTTTATAAAATTTGTAAAAATGGTAGGATTTTTTTTTGAAAAAAAAAACAACCCTCTTTGAAAACAGTATTAATTCGTAGCAAAATAATGTTGAGTTAGTCTATGAAATACAAGAAAAGTGTATTCTTACTGCTCATATGAAACAGAAAAGTTTTGACTGCTTTTCAAGTCTTTGACTAATTTGCTTAACTTGGTGAGAAAGGAAGCTTTCAGCACAACAGCGTTTTAGCATTGAGCCCTTCAGCCTATCACTTAATTGATATTTGCTGGTTGTGACCCAAATTCTTTATGTTTAGTGGCTGAGTAGCAATGGTATTGAAGAGTTATGGGTTAAATGTCTTCCTCTTTTACTCAGTGTTGAAAATGATGTGTGTACTTAAGATGACTGTCATTTACCATCATGTAGCATACGTGTGCTTCCTCCAGGAGGTTTTCGAGTGTTTTTCCAGTGTTCAAGGCCAGGTTGGCAGAGCCTTGGGCAACATGATCTGGGATGAGGGTTGGCACTGGATGATCTTAAGGTCCTTTCCAACCCAAACCATTCTATGATTCTGTTATTCTAAATCACCTTCCAGAACTGTAACAGCAAATGGTTATGTGAACAGTTAATCTCTTGTCATTGAGGGACTAATAATCCTCACTGTGAGGGAGGAGTAAAGGTACAAAAGGCACCTGGAGACAATAACCACTTAAACTGGCAGCTACAGCCATAGTAAACTGGCAGCTACACCCATCAGGCTGGGCTGTAAAATAGCATCAACAAAAAGCTCTTGCTTTCGTTGTCTTTAGGTGAGTAATCATTTTTTGTTTTGTAGCCAAGTATAGCAAACCAAGACATTTGCTACTAAAAAGTTGTTTTTCCCACCAGAAAATGTTTTGATGCGTCTTCTGCTATCCAAAATATTTCATTTATAAATTGACACTGTGTGGGTATTGTCCCAGTGAACAATGAGTAGGAGCACTGGATTTTTCTCTGTTATTCAGGCCTCATCTCAAGTACAGAAGTTTTTGTCAAGGCAAGATTTAACTGTCTCATAAGTGACTGTGATTAGTAATGAAACCTGTAGAGCCTTCCTTACTTCTTGTACTTTGGTGTAGGCTATGTTCTCAGTAATAGAGAAAATCTTAGAAGATCAAATGCTTGGGATGTCTTATTCCTAGGAATTGATTTCCTTCAGATGTTTAAAAGCTGTTCAGATGGAGCTGTTTTATCCAGCAACTGGACTTTGCTGGCATACTGTAAAGCCCACTGAACCAGCTGCAAAAGTGGAACTGAAATACAGATGTTTTGGCTTTTTGTGTAAATGCTCATGCAATATGGAAATATCGGGGCAAAAGGGAGTTAATCTTGGAAGAGCTGTATACAACTGAAATACCCTTTTCAAGGAGTTTTTTCCTTTTCTGAGGAATTTCTTAATGTAATGTTTCTAAGACGTATGGCATTGTTATGCAGCAGTAAGAATTCTTACAGTGCAAAGATGTGAAGGATTATATGAAATTTATTCGGAGTATGTATTTCTGGAGTATGTTTTCCTGGAATGTATTTTAAGTTAAATGTTAGTATTTATACAAAGCACTTGGTGAAGAATCAGTTAATTGTTGTTACTGAAGACGAGGAATAAATAGCAGTACTTCAATGAAGTGCTTTAAGTGATTAGGTACGAGTTAACATCCAAAACAGGGGGTTGTTCCTGTATTGAAAATTCTGTGTGTCCCTGGGAAGGATGGGGTTTCCGGCACTCGCAATAATGCTTTTATGTAGGTATTAAAAAAAAACCCTAAAGTGAAGGAAGTGGGTTGATGTACTGGACTTTTAGGTACAGCATTGTTCTGATTAGTTTTACATTGAGTCCTGGGGTTTCAAATTTGATGCTTACTTCATCTAGGAAACCTTATGAAATCTCAGGCATTCTGCTAAACAAGAATGCCAAATGCATTAATGTAACAAAATACCTCAATAAAAGGCTTAATTTTAAGCAAGAATTTCCTGTTTCTAATACGAGAGCTTGGAGACTCAAATGCATACATTCTGTTAATTCAAAATCCATTAAAGGTGTTTAATAATGCTTTGATACTAAATTCTGCTCCCCTAAAGTTCTTAAAGGTACTTAATCTTGACCAAGCTCCCTTATGTTTAAAAACAGATGAAACAATCAGAGGAGCACATTTCTGTTGCTGCATCATTTAAAACTGGAAGAAAGATTAATGGGAGATAATAATCTTGAGATTATTCATGTTCATTTGAGCTATAACAACAAATCCATAGCTTGGAGCAGATTTTATTCTTCTCATAAAGCAATATGCACCTTTGTGACAAAGGGATCCCTGCACCTTTAGGAAGGGATCCTCCAGGTCTGTATGTGCTTTCACTGTACATTTGTAGGTAGGTACATGTTACAATTGTCTGTTTTTCTTTTTAGGGCTCATGTAATCAAAGGAGTTTCTTTGTTGTGTGTGTCTTTTCAGAACACAACAGGAATTCAAAATGAATCAGGTGAGTATGAATGTAAGACTTTATCAAAATGCTTAGATGTTAGACAATAATAATAAAAGTAAACTATCCACTATAAGAGAAATGCGCTCTAAAATCTTCAGTGTATTTAAATGTCATAATCCTCCTTTCCACAGCGTGTGTGTTTGTGAGATGTATTTTATTTCATTTCATGATGTTTTTTGTATATGAGTTACCTTTAGCAGCATGTAAGTTACTACTGTTGGCACCTCTTGTAAGAACACCTTTTCCAGAAAAATCCGTTTCATCCTGAGGCTTTTTGTAATAATTCAACTCCATATGAAAGTGCCTTGAAAATTGAAGGCTTCCATTATATTTTTTTAAAGCTTTTCTAACCACTTTACCATTTCAAATGTGCAGTGAACAATCAGTCACGGAAATTGATTGATCAGGACATTTCACCCTAAGCTTTTTCCCTAGAATCGAATGAAAAGACTGGGGAAGCATATTTTATCTGTGGCGTGCCTATAGGGATGCACGAATATCCTGACTGAAGGGTGTTGTTTTAATCGGTGCCAAGTGTACATGATTTTACTTTGCATTTGTCTCTCCAAGTAGGAATCACACATCTGTTTGTGTATATCGTGCACAATTGTTTTATTTAAAGATTACTTGCGGAAAAAGTACATCTTGCCTTAATTTTCTCTTGTAAGTACTTTCCTCTTTGAATGATCTTACAAAGTCTTTTTGGTGTGCGAATGTGAACGTAGGATGTTACATGAAGGAATGCCATTTTGAATTTATGAAAAACGTCAGTTATGTACAAAAGTCATATGAAATGCTTTGTATACTTTTCTTTATTGATGCCTGTATCTATTCTAACGTGCTTTTATTACCCTTTGTGCCTTTTTCTGATCAGCAGCAGCTTTGAATACAGCTAGCACTTTGCTCTCACTGTTATTACAGGAGTATATACATAGTACAGGCAAATGCAGTGTGCAGTGGGTTGTTAGGATGTTTCCTTTTATTTTTATTTTTTTCTTCTGATTTAAAATTAAAAAAGAATCTTCAATATATATGTTCATTAAAAAAGTAAAAAACCAGTATTATCTCTATCACATCCTTTAAATATGTATTGTAAAATACATATTTGTAAGATATACACAAATAGAAATTATCATACATATATATATTAAAATGACATTTGCTTTTGCACAGTTTTAAGCCTTAGCAGTCTAATTTGGGGTAGGTGGGTTAACTGTTGCTTCACAAGTTATTTCTAGAGGCTTGAAATCTTTACACCTCTAAGGTTTGTTTTGAATGCACTCGGTGCCTGTTGCTCTGTCTCCTTAAGTAGTAAACCTGCCTTAAGAGTCATTCTGATAAGCTTTGTATTCTGCTAAAGTTCTGAAAGCTGTAGATCCTCATATTTACCTGCTATAATTGACTGTTTCCTTTCCATTTACCTATCTGTGTCCCATCATGTCCTATCTATTGTGTTTCCCTGCTCCCAAACTGTTTCTAGAATGAAGATTTCTGAATTGAAACAAAGCCTTCATCTTTCTCTTTGGGCTTTCACATTTAGTTTCTGAAGTGCACAGAGCTCATGTTGCTTTTTACTGTTCAATTACCATTCATATTAAGTTTGTATTTAGCATCAACCCCGTGGAGTTTTTTCTTGCAGTGCCCTTGTCATTTCATTCACTGTTAACAAGTTGTAGTGCCATGTCTGTATAATGCATGATGCCAAACGTCTTTCAAGTGTTCTTTCTTCTTATCTCTGCTTTTGGTGTGATGTCAGTGACCCTGAAACTAATTGGTCTACTGTTAATTGGGTTTATATGAAAGGACTGTTAGTTTTGTTGTTTATCCCATAGAAATCTTGAAGAAGGGAAAGAAAACCTTTTCATAAGTACTTCCATATGGCCGCCTTGTAGTAAGGAGAAGGCTTAAAAAAGCAAGCTGTTGTTGGAATTAGTATTTTTAGGTTTCTAGGAAGACTGCTGTCTCAGGATAGACAGGATTTGTTTTCCTGTCTGTTTTTAAAAGAGGCCTTCCTTTAACATGTGAACTCCTTCATTGAATATGCTGAGTAATGTATTTTAAAAACGCCAAGCAAACATGGGGGTTTTATTGCCTCTCAGACTGCAGTAAGATAGACTAGAAAAACAGTTGTGTGCTACCTGGAAAACTGCATGGGAACTTAACTAAAAACTGGGGTGGTGTCTGTTAGCAAATGACACCCACGCTTGTACTAAAGCTCCCTCCCCACATTCTTTCTGATTTTTTCGGTGACTCTTTAAAGTATTTCCAATACATCTTTTAATTTTCAAGTACCCACAGTGAAATTGTGGCTGAGGGGTAGCTAGATAAGGGTCTTGGGACAGAGAGACGTTTCTGCTTCTGACTTCCCTTCCTTGTACAGTCTGGTTTGTGTTGGCAGTCTTAGTCCCTTCATCTCCTATTCACAGCTACTTCTTCTGCCAGCTCCTTTTCACAACTACCTCCTCTGACTTATCTGCCCTTCCTTGCTCTCCCAGTAGCATCCTTTCCTTTATTTTTTCATTTATCTTAATCCTCTTCCCACCAAAACATGACACTGACTGACTGTCATTACACTGTTCAGGATGATTTCTTTTTTTCCTTTTTGCTCTGATCTCTGGTTATCTGTAAACATCTTATTTACAGATACAGGTACTGTTCCTGCTCTGCTTAAATACTGCTTGTAACATTATAATCTAATTTGTGGTTGCTCCATAGGTACAGTTGTGTAGAAAGTGGTGTGAAAAATTGCTGAATGTATTGAAAGGTACTGTCAAAGCGATTGGACTCTGATGGAGATAAGAGAGTTTCAGTTAAGGCACCTTCAGATGATTTTTTGGCATTGTTCTTAAGTCGCTTCACCCTGTCTGATTTGATTGAAACAATGTAATATTCCTGTTGATCTTCAGAGTATGAAGCTTGAAAGTGAAATGAGCCTCAAATGCTTTTGTAGTCAAAACTGCAGTCCTACAGTGGGTGAAAAATACTGTGTTAGGACTTCAGTTAAATGCAAAAGTTGGCTGTAGGACATGCACCATTCTTACCAACAGGAGATTTCTTTAAAATGCGATTAAGTGTTGGTGGAAAAGTGATTGGAATACGATATTTCTTCTTTTGGTAGACAGACATTCCTGGGGGACAGGCTGCGATCTGGAAAATGTTTTAAGTAGCTACATTTAAATTGCAAATAAAATGAAATTGCAGTGATTTGACTAAACTAAACTGTTGTTTATTTTACCATTCAGTATTTGGTTACTTATTACCATTCGTTTGAGGTGTGAAATGTATTATGTCCTAGACCATAGCCAGTTTTCTAGTACTTGTGAAATCCTGTAATATGGCAGGTGTCGAAGTAGTCTGAGTGTTGTGTTCTCTGAATGTAGCTGCTAGTCTTTGATTTATGTAGGCAGGTGCAAAATAAAGTTCTGATTCTGAATTACTGCATACAAATAAATGGTGGAACAGTTTTGGGATATTAATGGCTAAACTATTAAGGAATATGCCAGACATATCAGAGAACACAGTGCAGGTCCTTTCCAACCTTAACTATTCTATGATTCTATGATTACACTTGTCTTAGATCAGTTGAGTCTAAATTTTAAAGTTTTGGTAGGTTAAAATTTATCCACAGGCTTGAGATTTTCAATTGCTTGCCTGGCTATGGTTGTAAAACAATCCACCCAAACCCCAAAATGAAACCCAACTAAAAACCCCGCCCTGCTTTTGTTAGCTTGAGACTAGAAGAGCATTGTTCTGATAGCTGTCTTCTTCCCTCTCTTTAGTCCCCCTCATCTGTGCCTAGATATAATTTAGTAGAAACCACAGTGAAAAACAGGCTTGGTTCTTCCCTCATGAAATCATGGCATAATGTGCTAGAATGACATTTAGGTTTCTTTGATATGCTGAGAAGTACTCAGAAGAAGAAACATACTTGTTTCTTTTTTGTTGGAGACATGGCTTCTTGTATATCAGTTCAGGGCTAACAGATGTCTGAAAATCAGACTTCTTTCATCCCTGTTTTTTCTTTTGGATTGTTGGAAGAGCAGAATAACACTTAGCTCTGCTTTGAATAGCCTTCAGCTATTACAACTAAAGATTAAGGATTTATTTTTATTTCGTCCCTCCTGGTCTCTTCACTCTCTTGGATGGGATGGGATTTCTGGCATTCTGTTCCTTCCATGGTTTCCAATTTTGAGGTCTTTCTCCCCCACAAATAGCTCTCAAGGATGTGTCTGTGCAGCTGTTAGGGCTTACCAAGTCAGCAACAGAATAACCTTGCTATGACTCCAGTTTTATCATATTTCTCATTGTTGCTGTTAAAACTGGCAGAAGACATTGTGACTTAGTCAGAAATGCAGGGAGAAATTACCATACGCAGCACCCTCACAAAGATGGGGTGCCAAGTAGAGAAGGTTGAGGAGCTCAGTTTTGCTTTAGAGCTAAACCCCTGAAATTGGATAGCATGTAGAGATGCATTTTTAAATAGATTTCAGTAAACTTTCAGCATGACATATTTCTGAAGTGCTCAGTGGACAATGCTCTGAGTACTACTCTGTAGGAAAACTGGCATATTTACGGCAAGAATAATTTTTGGAAAGCCAGGGTTTACTTGGACAGCTGTAGTGTTGCCCAAGTTGTTGTTACTTCTCAGTTTAACACCTCCTGAAGCTTGCTCAGATATTAAATATAACATCCTTGTCGTGGTTTAAACCCAGTCAGGTAATTCGTTCGCTCACTTCCCCCCCTTTTCTTGCCCTCCCCCTGCTCTCGGAGGGACGGAGAGGAGAATCGAAAAGAATGCAACTCTCACGGGTTGAGAAGAACAGTTTAGTAACTAAGGTATAACACAAATCACTACTGCTACCACCAATGATAATAATGATAAAGGAAATGAATACATCATCTCACCACCAGCCGACCGATAAATCGCCCCCCACAGCCCGACCAAGCAACCACCCATACCTCCTCCACCCCGGCAGTCTCCCAGCCCTTCCGGCTCACTCCCAGTTACATCCTGGCCATGACGTGCTGTGGTATGGAATACCTCTTTGGTCAGTTTGGGTCAGGTGTCCTGTCTCTGCTTCCTCCCAGCTTCCCCTCCTCCCTGGCAGAGCATGAGGCTCACAAAGTCCTTGGCCAAACCTAAACATCACTCTCAGCTCTGTTCCCAAGCTGAAAGTCAAAACACTGCACTGCACCTGCTACCAAGAAGGGGAAAAATGAGTGCTACTGCTGAACCCAGGACATTATCCACCCCTTATTCCATACCATTCACGTCATGCTCAGATCCCACATTTTCAATATACCATCACTCTTATCTCAGTGCACTCTTATCTTAGTGCATGGACCAGTCCCTATAAAGCTGCTGAGTCCATCTGGTCCATGATGTCAGGCTCCATCTCTTGTAACAGTCTTCCAGAGCAGGAGAGACTGTGTGCAGTGTTCACACTCGTGAATAACCTGGGCAATAGTGTCCATTGCTAAGTCCACCCCTCGATCATGAGTCCATCTCTGTGTTGCATCTCTGCCCTGATGGCCTGAAGTGTCATGGGCCCACCGGGCCAAAAATAATTCACCTTTACGTTGCCAATCTAAGTCCATCTGAGCCACTTCAATCTTAGCCGCTTGGTCCCCGGGGCCGCTCTCCCGGGCCGGTTCGGCTGCCGCCGGCTCCCGGGGCCGCTCCCCCTCGGCTCCCCGCAGCCTCACGAAGATGGAGAGTAGGGTGAGGGCCAGGACGGTGAAGAGCAGCCGGACGGCCAGGTACAAGTCCACGGCCACGTCCGTCCCGCCCTGCTGCTGGAGCCCGCCCGTATTACAAGCCATTGCCATAAAGCACAGTGAGACAAGAACCTTAGCCCAGGCCCCATACTTGATAAACACTATCACAGCAAATACCGGCTCTACGTAAGTTACAACATTCTGAAGCTGTGAGATCAAGCGAAACAACTCTGAGAGCCAATAAATCAGCATTGTGACGAGTGACTATTAATCCAGTCAAATCTGTCGTTATCTCAACCCTTCGTGCCCCACGTTGGGCGCCAAAAAGAACTGTCGTGGTTTAAACCCAGTCAGGTAATTCGTTCGCTCACTTCCCCCCCTTTTCTTGCCCTCCCCCTGCTCTCGGAGGGACGGAGAGGAGAATCGAAAAGAATGCAACTCTCACGGGTTGAGATAAGAACAGTTTAGTAACTAAGGTATAACACAAATCACTACTGCTACCACCAATGATAATAATGATAAAGGAAATAACAAGGGAAGAGAATACATCATCTCACCACCAGCCGACCGATAACTCGCCCCCCCAGCCCGACCAAGCTCTGACCGATACCTCCTCCAACCCTGCAGTCTCCCAGCCCTTCCGGCTCACTGTTACATCCTGGCCATGACGTGCTGTGGTATGGAATACCTCTTTGGTCAGTTTGGGTCAGGTGTCCTGTCTCTGCTTCCTCCCAGCTTCCCCTCCTCCCTGGCAGAGCATGAGGCTCACAAAGTCCTTGGCCAAACCTAAACATCACTATCAGCTCTGTTCCCAAGCTGAAAGTCAAAACACTGCACTGCACCTGCTACCAAGAAGGGGAAAAATGAGTGCTACTGCTGAACCCAGGACAATCCTTCATCACCACCAGGAATTGTTTCTGACCAGAATGATTGAAATTTGATTTCAGAGGGCAGGTACTTTAGGGCCGTTGTACGTGGTTCGATGTATGACTTAATTCTCACCAAGCACGATTCTTTCAGAAGTGGACAGGTTTTATGAGAAAATACATGCTTGTAATGTTAAAATTCTGGTAATTTTTATCAGGAAGAGTGTTTTAGTGATTATTATGAGGTAATAGAGCAAATTGTTTAATGACAAGTCTGAGTAGCATTTATTGTGTTCTACAAAGAATAGTGTGAATGATATTTTAAGTTGCCTATTGAACCTTGTAGGCTGCTTAAATTGGAATGAATCACTAGACATTCATAAATCATTTACTAGCTTTCTGTTGCCTTTCAAACTTTAATATAAAAATACCTTTAAAACTTTTGTATTAATTACAACCTGCTGGCTAAGGATTCTGAGTGGTTGATTTATTTAGGAATTATGATTAGAAGGATTTGGAAATAATAAGCTTTACGACATTCTTTAAAACCTTTTATTATCTGTAAAATCTACTTTTTTATCTTACTCTGTTGGTTGCAGAGAAGTAGACTTGACATGCACATACTCCAGTGTCAATCTGTGGAGTGAAATGGCGTGTTCGTAGGTTGTAAATAGAGCAGTAGAAAGACAACAGTAGACACAGAGTAGCTCTGTGAAGTACATTAAAAGCTTTGCTGTGTCAGCTGCTCTACTATGAGAGTACTACGCACATTACTAGTCCCCAGGATGTGCAGGGTAGCTTGTCTCTGTCACCTAACATTCAGTACTGGGTAGTACAGGTACATCCATGTTTATGGCAGAGTAGATGCTGTATCCCAAGTGCAAGTTCTGCTGTGTACATTGGAGTAGTTATTGTACTGCAACATCTTCGATTCAATAGGCAAAACTTCTCATTTTTATGAACCATATGTACTTCTTGGAACTTGGAGTGTGGTTTTCTCCGTAAATTACTGTTTAGTCTTTCTCACAAAAGATACCTTTTCACATAAGCCAATACCAGAAACTAGTTAGAAATAAAGACTTGCTAATACATGTGAAATTATCCTCAGTGCGGTGAGTAGCTGATGTCCCGGCTTTGAACTCTATTTCCAAAGGCATCACTAGGGTGTTTCTAGGCAAGTTATTCCTGTTACCGATGCTTTACGTAATTTTTTCCTTGTGCATAGAGGCATACACAGTTGTTTAATTGGGAACTTCAATGTGCATGTTTAGGAAATGATTGGCAGAATCAAAATGGAAGGTCTGGACCCTCAGACCGTAAGTGCTCTGGAGCTGGAATTGCCCTTTGGTTTGAAACTAAGATGGCCTTTTACTCTAAGGGGGAATACCAGTTAGCTTTCATTATGAACGCAAATAGTACAACACAAGGGCATGCTCAGGAAAATTGCAGTTTTCCCTTGAAGGAAGGATTTTTTTAACAAATACAGAAAATGGAAAATGCTTAGACTTGTTAAAAGTACAAATAAATACTTTTCAAATTTAATGACTTTTAGCATTTAATTGCCTACTTTTCTATTAATAGACATGCCTTCAACAGTTAAATATATTTTTTCCTTCCTGTTGATCACCATTATTTTTTATGGACAGATATTTATGTTAAATAGAAAACAAAATGGCTGGTTGATAAGACATACGTGTGTTTTCAGTCAACCTTTTCATTAATGCTGTCAATTCTGATAAAGATAAGCCACATAGAATTAAGTGAATTAAGAAAAGTAACAATGCAGGTGGTGATGCTTCAGGACAGAATCAGTTTACATTATACCTCTGTTTTAGGGACTTCTACCATTTTATTTTTTAAGAAAACTAGGATTTTAGAAAACTGTTGATAGGATGGTTATAAAATAAAGTGAAAAACCTTTTACTCCTCCTGTGCTCTGGCTGGTTTGCTGCGTACCATTTTAATCAGTGTACTTTGGAGTGGCAATTCACTTGCCTAAAAAGGCTTACACTAAAAGCATCATGTGTTGCTCCTATATATGCCAGCCTTTCAGAAGCTGGCAGAAACATTTTCTAGCATAAGAGATAATATTTAAGATCTAGTATACAGCTGAAACAGAAAATAATGAAAACTTTTGGTGTCTTATTATCAGAGAAGTTTAGGTCTGAATGTGAGATGCGGTTGTTGTATCTGTCTGTAATGTCAGGCTGCCCTAGTTTCAGCTGTAATAGTTATTTTTCCCCTTCCTAGTAGCTGGTGCAGTGCTGTGTTTTGACTTCAGTCTAAGAATGATGCTGATAACATGCTGATGGTGTAGCTGTTTCTCAGTAGCACTTACTCTGATCAAGGACTTTTGAGTCCCTCGTGCTCTGCCATTGAGGGGGGGCACAAGAAGCTAGGAGGAAGCAGAGACAGGGCACCTGACCCAAACTAGCCAAAGGGGTATTCCATGCCACAGCACGTCATGCCCAGTATATAAACTGGGGGGAGTCACCTGGGAGACCCAGATTGCTTCTCGGGTTGGGCTCAGTGTTGGTCAGCGAGTGGTGAGCAATGGTATTGTGCATTGCTTGGGTTTATTGTTTGTTTTCCCTTTCTGCTTTCAGTTTTATATTCTCTCCCCTTGTTATTTCTCTTATCATTATTAGTATTCTATTGTACTTTTATCTCAAGCCATGGCGTTTACATTCTTCGATTCTCCTTCCCATCCTGTAAGGGAGGACAACGGGAGGTGGGGGGTGAATGAGTGGCTGCGTGGTTCTGAGTTACAGTCATGACTTAAACCACGGCACAGGGGGAAATTGATCTGCCTATTTTACTTTTTAACCGGAGTCAGACTTTCCAGGCAGGTTACATACAGGCTAATGTGTTTTCATGCTATGTCTTACTTTGTTGAAAAATTTTGAGTTGCCTAAAACCAGAATTAAGCATATTGTTTACAAATCTGTTGTGTAATCAGTAACTAAGTCTTCAGTGGAATACTTCAGGAACTGGAGTTTTTTATAGTGATAACTCATAGATATTAAAACTCTTAGACCGTTTCTGTGAACACTTACATGATACTTCTCTGAAGGAAATCTCAGCAGGTAGATGAATTTACAGTGTATTTTATCTGAAATTTGGAAGAACTTTAATTACAAACAGTACAAAGGAATGTTCTCTCAAAATAACGTAGCATTTAACAACACAATGTTACTGACATAATTACTTGTTAAATGTAGTTTCTTATGGCATAGCTGACCAGTAAAAAAAAATGCAACTGAAAACTGCTCCATGGATGAGCTTCAGATTACCATATTAATGAGCGGTTTCAAGACTTAATACAAAGCCTGAACTTGTATGAAAACTATATTCTGAAAAATGCACATATATCCATGGTGTAGGACCGCAGTGCTTTTTTGTTACATCTTTAGGTATAATATAGTAATGCTGTCAGGTAAGTCATATTCAGATGGCAAGAGGAAAATACCTTTAGCTCTGTTCTCCAGGTAACTCAAAGGAGAATCTTTGTTTGTAAGGAGAGGCCAGAGGGAAATGAATGTTACTGCTTGTGATCAAAACACATCCATTAACAAAAGCAAAATAATAATTGCAGCAGCTTTAGTTATCAGTGTTCTGTGTATATCTCTATTGTGGTCATAGAACTCTGCATTAAGCATAAACAAGTGTAATAAAAATAACAGTGAAATGGCAATTTGGAAATTTTGCTTTAATATCAGGTCAGGGTTTTTTATATCTTGTATGAGTTGACAATCTGTTGTGCTATTGTTTTTACCTGTTAATGGTTGTGGCCCTTCTGGGTTTTTAACTTGTAGAACACAACTGAAGCTACTGTCACTGTGGAGACCTTGGATGACGTACCTGAGCATGTGCTTAGGGGGCTTCCCGAGGACGTGAGGCTCTTCCCATCTGCTGTTGACAAGACACGGCTTGGTGAGTGCTACAACTGTGAAAAGGAAATGAAGAGCTGTACACTAGATCACATGAATTACAGTTGCTGTGAAAGTGTGGTGCCTTCCTGTGCTGAGTAGAGATGGTGTCTGGTGCATTTATCTGAAATAATTTCTGTTGGAAAGAGTGGACATCTTCCAAGTTTCTCCAGCATTCTAAGATGATGTTCCTGGAACATCAGAATTGGGGTCTAAGATAGACCAGGATGCAAATAGATTAGATTATGAAAATAACTGATAAGTTCCTTTACTGCTGTGTTTTCACTTATAACACTTTAACTGTTACCAGCTTTGTGTTTTGCAGCTGTCTTACTCTGTCTCTTTAGATTGCTGCATCTTGTTGTCCAATCAATATAAAAGGTTTTATTTAGAAGAACAGACTCAGTGCAGACGTGAAAGCTGCTGTGTGGAGCAAAGTGGTGTTTCTGTAATATATCCAAAATGCTTGGCTGCTTTTTTAACACAATGGGAGAACTTTGATGGAAGTCAGAATTGCAGACTGGGTATGCAGACGTTGGTGTTGAAAGCTGGTGGTTTGAAGACTAAGCCTGACAATAGATGCGTTACTGTTAGTATCAGGTTATAAGCTCCTTGGAGCAAGGTTAATCTTTCCTGGTACAAACCTGATCTAGCATGGTTTGAACGAGAATGTTATTTTTAGTTACCAATTACTTGTCAATCTGTTCTTAGTTTTCATGCTGTAAATGTGAAAAACACGTGTCCATTTTCAGTTCAGTTAAATCCTGTCAATAAAGCTTTGGGCAGATGCACATATTTTAACCAGTCCTAGATGTTTTTTCCTTTAAAGTATAGTATCCATTAGTTGTAAAACTTTTGTGAGGGCTTCATTTGCCTGGCATTGTTTCAGAGAAAGCAAATAGTTTTTGTTTAATAAGATATTTACTCAGCAAAACAGCTGAAATCTGTGACTTTACAATATAAAACCTGAAATGCTCTTACAGTATTTTCAGTATCACCTGAAGTACAAGAAAAATGAAGATTGTTTTTATTTTCAGAGCTGCAGTAGCCCATGAGCAAAGAGTGAAACTAGATACATGCTTAAAACTTTCACGGTTGAAGTGATTTTTGGGGAGAGGATTGTTGGAATTTATTTTAGTGAACTTCAAATTCCTT
The DNA here is from genome assembly GCF_034315485.1 of Pezoporus occidentalis. Classification (NCBI taxonomy): domain Eukaryota; kingdom Metazoa; phylum Chordata; class Aves; order Psittaciformes; family Psittacidae; genus Pezoporus; species Pezoporus occidentalis. The sequence goes on from NW_026914383.1 coordinate 395,398, forward strand.
ATTGTGATCTTAATGTAGAATGCTCCCCCATCTGAGACAGACTCGTGATGTTCTGAAGAAAAACGAATTGTGAGTAGAAGATTTACTCGAGATAACTTAAACTTAGATAAGTTTTAACTACTGGTATGTGTCTCTTTAGGTGTCTGGGCAACAAAATCAATTTTAAAAGGCAAGAAGTTTGGACCATTCATTGGTGACAAGAAAAAAAGATCTCAAGTTAAGAGCAATGTGTACATGTGGGAGGTAAGAAACAGCTTGTCAATGGAAAAAGGTATCTGTCACTAGCACAAGATTTTGTTTAGCCTTTATTTTTTCTAGAGATTTTAGAAATAGACACGATGGGAAATAATTGCCCTCAGACTTTGTCTACCATTACAGTTACTTATAGACACTTGGATTGAACAACCTTTCTGAATTACTTTTAAACTCCTGACATAGTTTGAAACTGCTGTATTAATTTTCCTAGATACTGTCTCTGAATCACACCTACCTTTAAGAGCTTGTTGTTGCTAAAGCTTTGCTTTGTTGGCTTGAATCCTGAGTAATATCCCTTCTGCAACTGAGTACTGTCAACTGCTCATGAAATTAGGGAAATCAGGAGGATATGGAATCTTTTAAGGGAGCCCCAGCACTCCTCCTCATTTAGCTCTTTGAAAACCAGCTTGGTTATGGGAATTGGTTTTTCTTTTGGAACTTTTATAAAAAGTTCTCACTTGTGCTGCTTGTGTTTGGGCTTGCGTTAAAGCAAATACTATCTTCACAGCGGAATCGCACTTTAAACTCTGCTGCTAGTCATAACATTTGGATATTGTGTAGATTTCAAAATGTAGGTGCTTTAATCTGGTCTTGAATCTTATCTACAGTTTCTTCAAGGCAGTTCATAACTACTTCCAGAAGCTATTTTAATCTTTCTAAAGACACATAGAGCAAATGGCTTTAGCAAAGTGAATGGTTGAGGAGGGGAGGGATTGAGGAGCTGTGGCATAGCATGATCTGGGACAGTTTATGGCATTGTAGGCCAAAGATACTGATAGAAGTCATCCTTCTGGCCCCTGGCTTGCAAAACTTGAGCTGCATAAACCACTAGATACATACAAATACGTAGAAAACTTACTGTTAACTCTTATCAGAGGAGGTAATTTAGAACAACTTACTTTACATGCAAATTCATATTCAGGAAAGTAATAAAGTGTTCAAATAGTGTTTGTTTCATTGAGCTGATATTATCAGAAACTCCACTGCATGAGGTATCTCCAGTTTTGATCAGATACAAGAACACTTGGTGAGATTGTATCAGCCAAGTAAGTTACTGACCTTGTGGTGTTTTTTCTCAGTGCTGGATTTTGAGTGTTCTCAGTGGATATACCTTAATATTTTTTAAATTTATGTTGAGAAATGATAGTTGCAAACAAGCTGCTACAGAATTCTGTAGTTTTTCAATGCAGGTGACAGTGGGAACCTTTGCTAGATGGCAAAGGGATCCTGTGTTGATTTAATACTGATTTTAGAATTGAAAAAAAGCAGCTAAAATGAGACCAGAACAGTTGGCCCCATATGCTGATATCTGAAACCACTCCAGAATATTCTCAGTTAGAAAATAGGATTTGTGAAAGGATGGTGGTGTGTGGGAGTAGTTAGGTGTATGGGTTTCAGTTTGAACCCATCACCCCTTGTCCTATTGCTCCAGTCCCTGAGGAAAAGATGGTTTGAAAATAATTATTTGTAAGTAAGTATCAGAAACCTCCAACTAGCAGAGCAGCCTTTTCCACAAGAACCCCATTTGTTTCTCTGATGAAGTTAAACTGAAGAATAAGTAAAGCTTCTCAAAGCTGCATCTCTGATGAATTTTAATAGTTTTTAACTGTTGTGCTGGAGGATCCCTCTGAAAGCCACAAGTTCTGTGTGAGGGCCATGGCTGAGGAGAGAAACAGAGACTTGAACATGTTTTCATTCTCTGTCGGACAAAAGCCACAGGTAAGAAAATGACATCAAGTCACTGAAAACGGAGGGAATGCCACCAGACGATGCGGGATTCGGGCACTACTGTGCTGAGGGATCTTTATTGTGGTTTTCAGGAATTGCTTAAAGTCACAGTGTTCTATAGAGGACTTGGAGCTGGTTCCTTTCTCACGGTGCACGAGTCCTGTAAACAGTCATCTGTGAATTAGAAGCTTGAACTGCAAAGTAATAAAGTATTTTGTTTTGTGCGAAAATCATAATCAAGTTGTGTGACAATTTAATAAAATAATTCATTAAAAAAAGTAATAAATCATTATGTTTTGCCAAATATTGCATATCTGCTAACTCTTCCACAGCACTATTCAGCTCTCTTCTTCCATTTTAACCAAAAGAGTTGCGAGTTGCTTTTACAGTCTTGGTCTGTGCAGCTGTTTATGCTCTTCCATATTGCAAGGGCTGGGTGTGCTGATGATCATTCTTTCAAAAGTCAGCTGATGAAATCCATACTGGAATAGTTTAAGTAACTTTCTGTTTGCTTGGAAACTAAGATTATTTCAGAGTGTTTATTGAAACTTTATTGCAAAAGTTCTATTTTATTAGACCAACAGTTTATCAACACAAAAGAAATCTATTAACTTAAAATCATTATTAAAATTACTTACTAAATCATTAAATTAAAAATTATTTAATGTTTCTTTTTTTTTAAATTGCTGTAGGAAATTGAAAATGTAAAATCATAGAATCATAGAATGTTTGTGTTGGAAAAGACCTTAAAGCTCACGTGGCTCTAACTCCCTGCCATAGGTGGGGATGCCTTGTACTAACTAGACCATGTTGCCCAAGCCCTGTCCAACCTGGCCTTGAACACAGCCAGGGATGTGGCAGCCACAGCTTCTCTGGGCACCCTGTGCCAGCGCCTCAGCACCGTCACAGGGAAGAACTTCTGCCTTATCTCCAACGTGAAATTCCCCTGTTTCAGTTTGAACCCATCACTCCTTGTCCTATTGCGATAGTCCCTGATGAAAAGATGGTTTGAAAATAATTATTTGTAAGTATCAGAAACAATAAAAAGCTACAACATTGTGTAACAAAATATGAAGTTTACAGGGGAATCAGAATTTTAGCGTATTCCTTATGTGCAGTAGTGCTAAGTGAGTGTAGCAGGAGTCAATGAGCTAGGGAGGATGGGTTTTGAAAAGAGCTCTTCCAGGCAGAGGCTGTTGTTTAGATACTTCACCAAAAGGGAAAAAGCAAGTAGAAAATACAGTAAAATTACATATATTTTTCCTTTCTTGTTCTTAAAACATGTGAGCTGCCCAATACTCCTGACACGTTGTGTACCTATTAGTATGTCTGTGTTCAGAGACAAAGTGATGGAAGATAGTTCCAGTTGCCAAAGTGGGGTGTTACTTGTTTGGGGAAAAATGCTGTACCTCATCCACAAATGGCTCTTCTTATAGACATCTAACTCGAATTATAATAAGAGTGGGAGATGCAGAACATGTCTTGAAAGAGAAGCAGAGTTGCCTGTCACCAGGAAGCACTGAAGGTGGCAGTAACCTTGCTTTAGTGCAAGCTGTCTTGAATGTAAAACAGGAGTAGGTGTTGAATTTTTTTGTCCAAGAATGTAAACCAAAGAATTTACACATCTCGGAACATGCAGCAGTTCATTGACATGGACAGTTTTTTTTTAAGGGTTTCTGAAACTTAAAGATCTTCTTTAATACCCTGAAAAAAGATTAAGTATAAATTACACTTTTCTTTACCTTCCCAAATAAAGCAAATTCTTTTAACTACTATATACTTTTCCCAATTCATAAGAAAGTAAAAATAAATCCCTCTTGCCTTTATATCTTAAAATCAATCATCTTAGGAAATGCAAAATATACAGGGTCATTTCAGGCTTGCCAAACTGAAAAGAAAGCATGAAATGTTCCAAGTATTCTGGCTTTTGAGCCCAAAACCTCTAGAGTAGGAAGTTTGGGATTTTTTTCCCCTTGGTTGCAGCAGTTCCGCTAAAAAAAAAACACCTTGTAGAAAACCAGAAACATTTCCCTACCCCTGCTCACGTCGTTTGTGTTACCTCCATCCTTAGATGATAACTACTACTTTGTATAGCCTTAAAGTACATAGAGTTTTAGTACGTGTACACTTCAGTGTTACGAGTTGTCACACTTAGTGCCATTTGTGTCTCACAGGTGTATTACCCAAACCTGGGATGGATGTGTGTCGATGCAACTGATCCAGAGAAGGGGAACTGGCTGCGGTATATAAACTGGGCACGGTCAGGGAAGGAGCAGAATCTGTTTCCTCTGGAGATCAACAGGACCATATACTACAAAAGTTTAAAGGTACTGATGTCTGAACAATCACTTACTGCTCCGTTACTTGTTATTATTAATACTTCTAATTTCCCTTTATTCAAATCCTATTTTTTTTTCATTTATGTTGAACAGATTTTGAAACATTTTATGAAATATAATTAAAATATTGCAGATGTCACGTTTCATCAGTCTAAATTCTTCTATGCCAGTACAGTTAACATTAAGATCTACTGGTAAAATATAGGATATGTATGAACAGAAAATCTTACATGTTAATGATCTGCTGTAGCACCAAATTTGATACAAATGAATGAAGAACTATAGCAGATTACATAAATGTTTTTTCTATTTCTGTAGATACTGAGACACTTTCTTCTGAGGAGCTTTTGCAGAAATCAGTTATTTTTATGGTCTTTGCATCAAATGTCAAAGATTGGTTGTCAAGACACTTTTCATAGGTAGCTTCATAAAACAAATTTGCCTGGTTTTATACCGTTCCAATTTTATTCAGGGAGTGGGAGGCAGGAAGAAGGGTGTAATTCCTGGGATATTGTATCTCCCAAACCAAGAAAAAAATTTTTTAGTTTAACTAATGGTCGAGTGTGTTAGTTTTAGACTATTGGGGCTGTAAATTATTATTTGAATCTCTGATCAAGAACGTCCTGGCAGTTAGTAGTAGATAACAACTAGTAGCTCAACTTTGTTTCTGTTTAAAATGCTTTAGTGGTTTTTGGGTATATTCAGACTTGCTGTTAGGCTGTTGCTGTTTCTTACATTTGTTTGTAAGGCTGACAACATCTATAAGTAACTGATCTTCGTTTAAAAAGAATGAGTTTGATATCATTCAGTTTTGAAGCTGTTGACAATGCAGCAATAGGTAAAACTGTTATATTTTAGGTCACTCAAACTAGATTGAAAAAAAGCCCAAACTTCTAAACATGTTCCGAACTTTCTGGTAGTTTTGGGATAGCATTCTGGTAGAGGTTGCTGTGGCCAGCCAGACTATTGACTTCAGTGTTCATCCACTGAGAGAAGGCTCCCAATGTGAAGCTGTAGCCAGCTGAGTTTTCTCTGGACACTATGTCAGGTTGCCTCTGCCTTTGCCCATAGTCACACTAGTTCATTAACATTAAGTGCTCTTTTGGAATCACTCTGACATTGTAAATTTCTCTCTCATTCAATGTTTTCAGCAGAGATTTTAGTCCTGATAAAAAGAAGCATTTGCTTATTCCAGGCTTGTTTTCTGATGGATAATACTGCACTTTGGAAAATAATTGTACCCCTAAAGAGGCAGACAGTAACAAATACTTTGCCTCAGCATGTGAAAGATCCTTTTGTTCCTTTGGCTGTCTTCCCTTGCGACCTGATGAATTTTATCCTAGTAGGTTTTGCCAACAAGATCATGCTGCCAAGCAGCTCTTTCTGAGGATTGTTAGAGCAGCCTATAGGGATCAGTTTTAGTGTTTCAAAATCAGTCTGGGATTTGTTGCAATGGGAGGTTTTGAGTTTGGGATGTGAAGGGGCTCTTCAAAGAGCCATCTTCAGCAGCCTTTATTTGCCCCTGCAGCAACCACTTATATATACGTGCACTGTGGGACTGTTCCTTAGCTTCAGCTCAGGGTTGGCAGTACCAGTCCAAGTCAAGCCTCTGGAAATCCATCTGTATGTTTGCACTGTATGCTAGTTGGAGGGAGTGTTCCATCGGGAATGGTGTTACTTCAAGGCCGCTTCTGTGCGAAGGCTTGCTGCTGTATTTTTTCAAGGCCAGTAGAGAAGCAGAAGCCCTGAGTAGTTTTGGGCTTGGGTGTCACACACCGAGGTCACTGGGCATAGAACCACAGAGCTGGCTCTGCCCTGTAGACATAGTTCCAGGAAGGCAGTGTAGTCATGCTCAAAGAGCTACTACACATGAGCTAGGGTGGGATGGCCTGTTTTAGTAATTCCAGCTTCGTGCTGCTCAGGAGTAGCCAGTTTCCAGGACCAAGTTAATCCAAGAAACCTTGCAGCCAAGGTTCAGTGGTGTGCTCCTGCTGTTCTTTGGTTGTCACTACAACTACGACACAGGTAACTTGCAGGTAATTTAAGAGGTGGCTGTAGAAATGTCTGAATTGCTTCACTAGGGAAAACTAGGTTATAATGTAAAGTGTAACTTTGCCCTATGCTGGGGAAGAAAGTTCACAAAGCTGTAATAAGGAATGATTGTTAAAAGTGCATTCTAATATTATGATTATTTTTGAACCATCTATTGAATATTTTTTTTTTCCACCTTATAGAGAAGTGATACATAAGGAAAATTCTGATCTTGCTAGTCTCTGATGATTTTTAAAGTGAAAGCTTATTGTTAAATTGGACAGTTTTCACTACCATTAGAATCATAGAATGGTTCAGCCTGTATGGGAGGTGCTTCAGCCCCTGATCATCCTCGTGGCCCCTTAAACATTCAGCATTCAGTCAGCATACTGATAAATCAGGTCAAGATTTAGGAGTCACATTTTGTGTTTTTTAATTGCACAAGTGGACTGTTCTTGTCCTTTAATAGGAATATTTTAAATCAAATATTCTCTTTAATTTCTTGTCCATTCCAAGAATATGAAAACCAAAGGAAGGCATTAAGAAATCTTGTCTAGTGTTTTGTAAACTTATTTTTCATTATTTAGTGACAGGCTTTTAAAATAAAGGTAGTGAGAAGAAATTGGAAGTTAAGCTACAGGTGACTGACAGTGTAGGAGAAGTATAATGGAGGAGATTTTGAATGTGTGGTCTGAAGGGCAAGTTACTAAATTAAAGCACTTAAATATTGTCTGTCATATCGGTTTTTACTATCTCAACCCTTAGAAACTGCAGGGAAAATTCATGTGTTGGGGGTGGGGAAAAAAGAGCTATTTTTGCTTTCTTTACAAAATATGGTTACTTATATATCTGCCTTTTTTATTTAGAGGTTTGTAATTGTCTCAGCTTCTGTAACAGAGGTGTTGTTCTTGTAGAGTCCATATCAGCCTTAGATTCACATCACACCTTACTCATGATTGAGACAAAAGAAAGCATATAATAACAGCTGTCTTTCTGCATGTGTTCTGTGGACGTGCTGCCATTTCAAAACTATTGCAAATTTACCAGCCGAAGTACATACACATGGTGCTTTCCTGATCTTTATCGTGATTCACAAATTCAGGGGAATTCCATTTAGTGATAAATCAACAGCACTGTTTTTATTTACCCCCAAAAGAGAATCTGAGTGGCTTATACTTAATTTTATTCTGCTTTACTTCAAAGTACTTGAAATATTGTTATGGCTCTCTATTTATCTTTTTCCCAATGTTTTCTTAAGCTTTTTGTGGCTTGCTGATTTGTAAGTTAAACAAGCTGATCTCCAGGCTTCATTGCTGAGATGAGCAAAGTCCGAATTTGCTTGGTGAAAAGAACCTCAGAACTGCACAGAGCTTTAACTTCCCTCTTCTCTGCCCTGAATGAATAGTAATGGGATAAAACACTTAAGTGAGCACAAGCAAATACCTTTCTTTTCCATCTTCTCTTTATCCTTACTGAAGGACTGAAGATATTTGGAGACTGCTTTGCATATGCTTCCCCCAAGATGCATATATAAGAGTTGTGTTATTTTGATGAAACAGCTTAAACTCATTACGGAGTTTCAGAAGTTCTTCCTGCCTCTCCTAATGAAATGAGCCGGTTGAATAGTGTTGTTCTGCACAAAGCACAGGACTTTGTATTTCCTGAAGAAGCAGAATTGGAATGAAAAGTCAGTTCCAAACACAAGTACTAATGCCACTAGCTGTCTACTTTGATAAGGCCACATTGAGGTGCAAAAGCACAGTATGACAGTAAAATGTAATGTCTGGGGTGAAAAATATATATTCTAATAGATATTTTATGTAGGCAAATGCATGTCTCTGTACAAGACACATTGTGGTGCTTGTATGTGTAGAGTGAACTGAATTTTAGACAATCTGTGCTAGAACTTCTTAGGATGTGAGTCGTATTTTTCTCAGGACTTCTACGACTTTCATTACTGTGACTAAGTGGATCTGTCAAACACGCAACTAGGACTTTTTATGTGGTAGGGACAGGCCAACCTGACAGAGGGGAGACTGAGATGAGCTCTTAGGCAGAAGCTCTTCCCTGTGAGGGTGCTGAGGCGCTGGCACAGGGTGCCCAGAGAAGCTGTGGCTGCCCCATCCCTGGCAGTGTTCAAGGCCAGGTTGGACACAGGGGCTTGGAGCAGCCTGCTCTAGTGGAAGGCATCCCTGCCTGTGACAGGTCTTTTCCAGCCCAAACCATTCTGTGATATTTCTCTTGAAAATAACAGTTTTTTAAATTACTTAAAACCTTTTGAACAGAAAATACTCAGATTAAGAAATGCGAAATGTTGCATTAAAGCACAAAAAAGTGTGGGGGAGTTGTTAAAGTGATGAGCCTTTTCAGAATCCTTACCTTATCTAACTAGGCTATGCCAACCTGATGTGGATGCTCAATCTGTAGGTAATAGTTTGGAGGAGGTTGGGTTTTGGGGTTGGTGTTAGAGGGTGTCATCAGTAAGAGAAATGTGTTCTCTAGTGTTGTAGTAGCAGTAGAAGTGGCGCTTGGTCAGTGTAGTCCTTTTCTAGCTCTATTGATAGTGTTTTAATTGCTTGGCTTTGAAGCTGCTGCTCCATCTCATTTCAGAAGCACAACGTTAGAGGCCTTAATTTAGATTCTAAAGTAGTTACACCAGAACTAAATTCACCACATCGAATGTTAGCTCCAGCCATGCAGCTAACAGATTATGTGCTCCTTATCATCCCGTGTTTGCATTGCTTACAGTTTCTGCCAGCTCTTCTCTCCAAGGTTTTGTTTAGATGATAACTTGTTTGCATCGGACAACTCTTCTTCATTCCTTGCTGCTAAACAGCTGTGAAACGGGACTGTGCAAATGGGTTTACCACTGTTTACCCTGTCAGGCCTCCACAAGTATTGCAGAAGCCAAACCATAGGCTGCGCTTATATTATAACTTAAACAGTTGGAGGGATCTTGAATCTCTTGCTGTTCTGGAATCTGGGGCTGTAAAGATAACTATCACCTTTACCAGGTGCTGTGAGACCTACCAGAAATAAGTGCTTTAGAAGAGACAAATATTACTATTACTGTTGTTCTTGAAACAAAACTTCCCTTTGGCTTTGGACTTGAGATAAGAAGTCAGTGATACCCTTTACTTGAATGAAATCACTCTAAAAATAGTGTCTCATCTCCACGAGCCTGATGTTTGCCAAGCCCTTGGAAGAAGGGAATTGTAGGTCAGGTAAAGGAGGGCATTTTAGGTGGTTTTTCTTGGTTTTGGATAGAATGTTTCAGGAAATGGAGAGAGAATGTTTGAGATTTAAAAAGCCAAACAAACCAACATTATTGTAAGTGGATCAGTTAAACATGTAGTAATGATCTCCTTCCCTCTGTATTACCTTTAACTCACTGCAACAGCCTGTTCCTGTACCTTTAGATTTTGTTCCAAACCCCAACATTAGTGGATGACTGAAGTTAAACTCACTGCTTAATGCTTTGTGTAAGGTAGGTGTGTTCAGCTTGTATCTTGCTGGCAGCTCCGTGGAAAGAACGACCCTGTGCAGAGCAGTAGTGGCACACACCAGGGGTGCACTGCTGTGTTTAATCATAGAATCATTGAAAGGTTTGTGTTGGAAGGGACCTTAAAGCTCCTCCAGCCCCTGCCACGGGCAGGGACCCCTTCCACTAGAGCAGCTTGCTCCAAGCCCCTGTGTCCAACCTGGCCTTGAACACTGCCAGGGATGGGGCAGCCACAGCTTCTCTGGGCACCCTGTGCCAGCGCCTCAGCACCCTCACAGGAAAGAGCTTCTGCCTTATGTCCAACCTGAACTTCCCCTGTTTCACTTTGAACCCATCACCCCTTGTCCTATCACTCCAGTCCCTGATGAAGAGTCCCTCTGCAGCATCCTTGCAGCCCCCTTCAGACACTGGAAGCTGCTCTGAGGTCTCCACGCAGCTTCTCTTCTCCAGCCTGAGCAGCCCCAATGTTCTCAGCCTGTCTCCACACCGGCGGTGCTCCAGTCCCTGAGCATCCTCGTGATCTCCTCTGGACTTGCCCCAGCAGCTCCATGTCGTTCTTACGTTTGAGACAACCCCACATCGGGGTTTCCGGGCTGTTGAACGGCTCTGTGCTGTTAACGCTGCCCGCAGCACGGAGGGTGTTCGGCGCTGCTCACGCTGCGCGTCCTCCAGCCGCCAGGGGCGCGGTCGGCAAGGCCCCCTCTTACCGCCTCCTCACGCGGGGTGCCGCGGGCTCCGCGGGACACCACCGCCACTGCCGACGGCGCCGCCGCGCCGCTCCCCGCCCCGCGGCCCGCCGCCACCAACAAGCCGCCGTCTGATTGGCGCCTCGCCTCTTTCTTCTCTCCCGGCAGCCAATCGCGCCCGGCGAGGAGCTGTTGGTGTGGTACAATGGGGAGGACGACCCGGAGATAGCCGCCGCTATTGAGGAAGAACGAGCCAGCGCCCGCAGCCGGCGGCACTCCCCGAAAGCCAAGAAAGGTAAAGCCCTGCGCGGCCGCGCTGCCGGCTCCCGCCGCCCTCCCGCGTTGCCCGGCCGTGAGGTGGGGCGGGGGAGACCTGCAAACTTTTCCCGGGTGGGCAGCGGGGGCCGCCGTGACCTTCCCCAGCCGCCGCCTCCTCCTGGGCCGGAGGGAGGGCCGCGGGGCGGAACGTGGAAGTTGTGCTGACTGCGGCCCCGCTGGGAAAGTTGGCGGCGGGGCGGCCGCGGAGCAAAAATGTCTCCGTGCAGCGCGGGAGGGAGGAGCGGGGCCGGCTGCGGGAGTGCGGGAGCGGCCTTTGCGCAACAGCACGCGAGGCCGTGTCAGCCTCCCCAAACTGTAAACTTTGTGTGTGGGTGCGGCCGCCGCTGCCAAAGCCTTTCGCAGGCTGCGGGAACAAGTGGAGCCGAGGAGCGGGGCTGCTCCTGCGCGGGGGTTGTGCACTTCGCTCGGTGCGGATGGAAAACTTGAGGCTTTGTTGTGCTCTGTGGCTTTTAATTTCTTCTTGTTTTGGGGTAGCGGCGGTCTCGTGGGGGCTGGAATCCTGCAGGCAGTGTGGCTGACTGCTTCCAGCTGGCTTTGGGAGGGGAGGAAGGATGAGGGAAGGATTTCGGGGGTGGGGGGTACACACATGCTGGTCTTTACGTAAATATGTATGTCTGACCAGACCTCCATTATTTTTCCATGACTAATTCAGTAGCAATATGTTTTAGAGTGCTTGTACTTCCACGCATGGCCTTATATAACTGACATTTTGACTACCGTTTTAGGCCAGAATCGCAGTAGAAACTACCACTTGGAGAGAGTAAATAGCAAAAGGAAGTATTTACAGTCGTAGCAGGAGGAAATCGATTCCTCTTGTAGGTGAATGTGTGTGTTGGAATTCTCTGAAAGGTTACAAGTGAACCGAAGAAAGGAGATAATACTTTAAGTGGCATCACCGTGGGTTTTTTAAGCTTAAAATTTTGGGCCTGATCTTCCTTGTAGTGCCATTGAGTGTGGGACTCACACTAGGAACGAGCTTGGATATTTAGGAAAACAGTTAATTATATAAGTTTTTCTATTTTAGAGATTGGGGAGGGGTTTGGGGGAAAGAAGTGGTGCAACACAGTTGTTCTTTTCAACAGTAATTTGTAGATTAGGTGAGAACAAACTGAAATGCAAGCCCGGAGTTTTGTTTTCTGCCTGTAATGAGAAGCATATTTAGTACATATAGAAGGAATGGCTTGGCAAATTACAGGCTGTATAGTGCTTTTCCCTAAATGTGCATTATCTTAGCAAATAAAATCTGTGTGCCAGTGATTTACCTGAAAGGCTAGAAAAACAACTTGAAAGAATTTGATTATATTGCAGATCAGAAAAGCCAGACAGAGTAATTGCTAAGGTAATTTTTTCGTGGCATAGAAATTTTATTTGCATTCATGAAGTTAATAGATCAAAATACCACTGAAGTAATTAGGTGGTTCAGGGGTTTTAGTTGTGTGTTATTTTATAGGTTTAAAGTTTTAACTGTTATGGAGTATACAGATTTCAGACTGTCAGAATTGGCCTTTTCCCCCATTTTATAAACCTGAGCTCCTTACCAAGGCTCACAGATACATAAACCAAATAAAATGCAAATCAAACCCCACCCCAAACACAATAGAGATGAAGCGTTTGGGAATAACCAAGAGTAATTCATCTGTGGGATTATACACTTGTATCATGAAGCAGAAAGACCAAATTCTTAATATTTAGTTGAGTTGAACTGTTGTGATTACAGAGTCCATATCCATGCTGTAAATGATAAGTCAATTCATAGCATGTACTTTATTCTTTTGTAATAGATGCATATTTTGAAATGATATAATTCTAGTTCCAGTAGGTTTCATCAAAATTATTTTTACTCTTCTATATTTACTCTGTTATTTTAGTATGTGTCGTAACATCTGGTAATATTTGCCATTCACAGCAATTTTCTTGTAAGAAACATGGTATTTTTGTGCGGATTTAATGGCAGTAGCTGCAGTTAGGATTCCAAAACGGTTTCTACTGATATTTCTTCTTTTGCAGATTCAGCTGTATTTCTTGGATATGGAAGTTTCTTAGCCCTGGGCTTTATGGGAAAATAAAGGAAATTGTGATGAGCAGGGTTAAAAAGTGATTAAGAAAAACTAATGTAGCTATAATAAAAGGGGGGTGGCAGGAGAAAGATGTGGCTTAAGTTTATGCATATGAAAAATCAGGATAAGAGGTAATATTTTAGATTAAATACCAACTTAAACAACTCGCTGGAGAGCAGCTTCTCCAGAGGGCTCTGAAAGTTGAATTTATTGGCTACCTAATCAGATCAGTCCCTTTTTTCTTACAAACTTTTCTTTGGCTTGTGTTGCAGGTTGTTGTCTTACACACTGGGGAGAAAATAGAACTAAGTCAAAACTGCCAAGTTTAAGCACCTGTGAAATGAGAGTGTCGTTTAGAAACACATTTTCCAGAAAAGTAAACTGACAGCTTAATACCTAAGAAATGACTAGACATTATTTGAGAAGTGTATTAGAATTTAGTTACTTAAAGCATGTAATTATTAAATAGCTCATAATTATTCTGTGTTCAGTAAAAGAAATATCCTTTTGAATTTTTAATGCACCTTAGGCCTTGCCCTTGGAAAGTTAAGATACCCGTCATTTGACAAAGAGTGTTTATTTAATGAACTCTGGTTATATCTGAAAAGGTGATTTTTTCGCAGGTATTAAAAATGTGATGTGCTTTGCCTGATCGAGTGAGGCGGTCAGTATTGTGAAACTTTTCACGTTGCAGTGGCAATACTCTTATTTCTGACTAAATCCTCCTGTGGTGTCAGTTCGAACTGTCTTACTGTAAGAGGCAGGTTTTATTAAACTTGTGAATTTGAGATGGCATTTCAGGATCAGCAGCTGACCAAGTCTAGACACAAAGTACTGATTGAACTGTTTTCCTTGCCCTTGATCTGACCTCTGTTTGCAAGTGATTACTGACATAAGGTTCATAATCTCCTTTAGAGCACGTTTAGGGCGGCATGGGCATTCTCTGTGCGCCAGTCTTCTCTGACATGTTTGCCCAACAAGGTGTGTTCTCACCAAGAAGATGGGATCTTGGTTAGGCTTCAGATGTGTTTCTCAAAGCTCCCTTGCTCTTTGCTTGTACAGCTTCAGCAGTTCAGTGTCTTCCATATTTTTCTTCCTGTAGTGTGCATTCAAATTCCTTTACATCTCCCAGGTGTTAATTTTGGTAGTCGCTGGTTGGCTTGGTCATAGGTTTTCAGAGCTGGAATAAATCCTTTACATCTTCCTTCTGCCATGCGCAGCAGCTTAGGAGACCTTGAGGAAAAGAGGCAGTTCTTATTTATTTTTATGCATTGAAACATTGCATGTTGTTGCTAAACTGATGAGTGCATTTGAGAATTAGAAAGAAATGTAGTCGGATAAAAGGGGAGGGGGGGGGGGAGAGGGAGAGAATTCAACAGCAGCTTCGTGAACTTGGGTAGCATCAAAGATTTTTAGCAGAGCCACCCCAGTCCAGTGGTTGATCAGGCTGTAATCTGCTTTAAGGTGCTACGTAGGCTCTGAAGTGCAGTCAGACAAAGCTAAAACAGTCTGGGCAGTTTCTGTTATGGATTAGGTGGCAGATTGAAAGTGTTCTCAAAGGGAGAAAGATACTGATGTTACACAGGATAAAGGTTTGCTCTGCTACATGTTCGTGAATAATACCTTTTAGAAAAAAAACTTTTTTTGGGGGAGAAGAAGGTGATGTTTTACTTTTCCTGTGCTTATTTATGGTAGGGGTTCCATGCAGGGCTGTGCAGCTGTAGTTGTGTCTTAGCTGTGCTTCACTTTGCACTTTATGTAGGCAACAAACCCCAGTGGCATTATCTGTACTATGGCCTGGAATCAGTACTACACGTGCCTTTCATATCTTCTCTGTACAAAGTCATGCTGTCAAGAGCAGGGGGGAAAAAAGTCCGTAATTTCATTTTACCAAAAGCACATGCTGCATAAGGTGAATTGAGTAGGAGTCTGTCAAGAAACCAGAACACCTCTTAAAAACCCCACCTCTTAAAATAGAGTCTTCTGTTGTAGTGAGGGCAGAACACCTGAATCGGGTTCACCTGTATCTTGGACAGCCTCTGGTGATTATTTATTGTAGTGCAGTTTTAAAGTCTGAAGCCATTGCTACTAAATCTTTTCAAACTTTATTACCTTCAGTGGCTTTACTGCTGTCATAATGTTGCTGTTTCCCATAGTTCTTATCAGATTTCAGGGAAAGCTTGAACTATGGGGTAACTCTTGGTAATAGTGTCCCAGAGATAGTGTGAGCTCAAGGTAGGTGAATTATGAATCAATTCTCACCTGCTATAAATAATTATTATGCCTTGGTTTATACCAGTCTGAATGCAAAGTGCAACTTCAGGTTTTGGCTCCACAGCCAAATGCTAAATAAAATAAATGCTGTCATAACAAAAGTTATACTGGATTTTCTTTTGTCTGCAAGTATGACTGTTGCTGAAAGAGCCTTCAATTGCTGCAGAAAGGGGAAATTGAAAGATGGAATAAGCAGGTTAAATTCTGTGGTGATATGAATCCTTACAGTTTTTTTTAATAGGCATTCTCAGTTCCAAATAATGAGCTGTACTTGAGAGTCACATGAATAGGCATCCTGTTTATGAAAGGTAGGCCTTGGATTGCAGTGTGGATGTCATCACAAATGGAAATCATGGCCAGATGATGTCTGTTCTTTAAGTTACATGAATTTATTAGACAGGCTTGTACTTGGAGTAGGTTTAGAAGTCTATTTCCAAACACCAAAGAGCTTTTGAGAAAAAATATTTTTTATTAATTAGAATGTAGCTTATAGAAGGGTGCTAAAGTTTGGCAAGTTGTACACTTGTAGCAAGGATAATATGAAGTGATATTCTTATCTAAGCTTTGTTTCCAGTAGATTTACTGAAAGCCGTAGATCGGAACTTAAGGCTTCAAAATTTCCTAGCCAATACCGAGAAAAGTCAAGGGCAGGAGGGGGGAAGGAGAAGGTCAGCTCTGTCTCTTGTGGCAGCTTCTCTCTGGTGACTATCTTAATATATTTGAGGTCATCTAACCAGTGGAAATTCTCTTTTATCCATTGTAAGTGGAGCCCTTTGAATGGGAGGCTCGTGTTAAATTCCCATCTCACTTCTATAGCAATTCCACCAGTTCCTAGGAGAGTTGCTGCTCTAAGCTTTCCCAAACAGCAGAGTGCAGTGACTCATTCCAGCCCTGCTTCTGCCTACAGGCTTAAGAATAGAAGATAAGCCTTCATTTCAGAGGGAAAAAATAAGTAATCTTTATTAAAATAAGTAAATGACGAATCTACACTAAATTGCATGTATTGACCCCTTAAACTCCTAGTGTAAATTTTTAGACATATGAAGCCTTAGCACATTCGGATGTTTCCCAAGTTACTGAAAACCATCAGTGTTTTGGCTTTAGTCAGGTTGTGTTTTCTTTATGTGAACATTGGGAAATGTGTTTACTTACATGCTGTAATTACAGGGGTAGGGGAGGCCGTGTGCTTTGTTTCTTCTTCAGAAGCCTCAGATGTACTATTGTGTACACACTCCTTTTAGAAGTTTCCACATGTGCAGCTGGGGATGGATCCCCAGGTGCTATCAGAGCCTTGGCAGTGTGGGACTTAACAGGGCATCACAGTATGTATTTGTAGGAGCAGTGGGGTCAGACATCCTCATGTCTGCTGTGGGAGCCTCTGACCAGTGATGCCACCAACAAAGCAGAACTTCCATAAGAAGAATTCAGCAAAGGGCTCGAAGGTGGTCGAGAATGCAGTGTAAGGACTCAGTGCTGACATCAGGTCTTTGTTAATTAAGTACTAGGAGCACTTTCCATGGTGTCCCTGTTACTTTATCTCTCTGTTTCTGTGTCCTTAACTTAAAATAACAATATGGCCTTCATGATTGTAACAAGTTGGCATATTTCTACCTACTGAGGTATTTCTGTTAGAGCAAATACATATTTTTATCTAATGTAAGAAAAATATTTGTCTTGGGTTTCCATGTTTTTCTTTATGCTTTTGTTTCTTTCAGCCACTCTTCCTTACATGATTTTTTCCAAGCTAAAAAAATAAAACACATCTCAAGCACATACTGTCTCCAGTTACATAACCTACAGTGGGAAGTAATAAGGCACTAGGCAGCTTTCCAGTATTTATCAATTTTTTTCTATTGGTCAGGGTTATGTTTGAAACCATGAGTGACCTGAAAGAACAGTGGATGAGTGTTCCACTGCTCAGTCTTTATTTTAATAAAGACAATGTGTTTTAGAGCGATTCTCTTCCTTTCTTAGGAAAATACTTTTTTAATTTTCCTGAAAATAAGTTAAAGGTTCCTGAGTTTCTGTTGAAAAGCAGCTTTCCTTGCAAGAATATTGCATTATATTAGGATTTTTCAAAAGTTTTTTAGAATCACAGAACTGTTTAACTGCTTTTGCACAGGAAACCTTGTGATTGCTGTTTTAGGGAAGAGCTTCGAGGTTAACGTATTTGGAGGTTACGTTCCAAACCAGGGAGGGGATGAATTCCTGCAGAACAGGAGAATAGCCACTGTTTTCCACAGTGAAGCAAATACTTTTCCTTTTTATTCCAGTGTGTCTTATTTTGTGATTTAGAATTGTCAGGTTGCTTAATCCTGTACAGGAGAGCAAGCTCCATGAGTCCCTGACTGCCTTACCTGTATTAAAGCATTTGGGTTTGCTTTCTCCCATAAGTCTGGATGACGTCTATTCACATGAATAATCCTTTCTTGAATTCCTTTTCATTACCTCATGCTAAGTCAAGGGCTTTACCAGAAATTCTATGGTTTCCTTACTCTCCTATGCTATCTCCTACTCACTTTTTTTGTTCTGTATTTAGAGACTGGCTTTTATGGTGGATGCAAGGTAAAGTCAGCCATTGACTTTAAGTGTATTCTCATTCTATTTAGCTTGAATTGTGTCTTAGTTTAGTGAAGACTTTAAGCTTGTCATGGTTTAAACCCAGTCAGGTAACTCGTTCACTCACTCCACCCCTTCTTTCCCTCCCCCTACTCCTGGAGGGATGGAGAGGAGAATCGAAAAGAATGCAACTCCCACAGGTTGAGATAAGAACAGTTTAGTAACTAAGGTATAACACAAATCACTGCTGCTACTACCAATGATAGTAATGATAAATAACAAGGGAAGAGAATACATCACCTCACCACCAGCCGACCAATAACTCTCCCCCCCCCAGCCCAACCAAGCACTGACCGATACCTCCTCCAACCCCGCAGTCTCCCAGCCCTTCCGGGTAACTCCCAGTTACATCCTGGGCATGATGTGCTGTGGTATGGAATACCTCTTTGGCCAGTTTGGGTCAGGTGTCCTGTGTCTGCTTCCTCCCGGTTTCCCCTCCTCCCTGGCAGAGCGTGAGGCTCACAAAGTCCTTGGCCAAACCAAAACATCGCTTGTTATCAGCTCTGTTCCCGAGCTGAAAGTCAAAATACTGCACTACACCAGCTACCAAGAAGGAGAAAAATGACTGCTACTGCTGAACCCAGGACATTATCCCCCCCTTATTCCATACCATTCACGTCATGCTCAGATCCCACATTTTCAATATACCATCACTCTTATCTAAGTGCATGGACCAGTCCCTATAAAGCTGCTGAGTCCATGTGGTCCATGATGTCAGGCTCCATCTCTTGTAACAGTCTTCCAGAGCAGGAGAGACTGTGTGCAGTGTTCACACTCGTGAATAACCTGGGCAATAGTGTCCATTGCTAAGTCCACCCCTTGATCATGAGTCCATCTCTGTGTTGCATCTCTGCTCTGATGGCCTGAAGTGCCATGGGCCCACCAGAATCAAAATGATTCACTGTCCTCTTCAGCAGTTACTGCAGCTTGTTGCTGGGGACTCCATACAGCTGCCTTCCACCTCTGACGCTCCCAAAGCACCGGAGGGGCCCAGTGGACTAGATACTTGCCCAAACTGTCCCACACACCCTGCCACTCATGACTGTCCAGCCTTGGGGAAAATCTCCTGGTCCCCCTATATCGTCATCTAACCCCAGACAAGACCCAAACCTGACTCTGCTTAACTTCTGAGATCAGACAAAATGGTCGTGGGTAGAACAGAGTCTGTGTGCGTGCCAACATGCTGATCCCCATCACAATCAGCAGGCAGGTCCCAAGGATGCCCAAAGGCCATTCAAAACCTTCAGAACTCTCAGACGATGCTGCTGTACTTGTCACTGGGGCTGGTGTAGCTGCTGTTCTTGCCGGCGCTCCCACCGCCAGCTTCTCTTTTCCTGAGTCCAGCTCTTCCTCCTCTGCCTTGCTGGGAAATGCTGCCTGGTCTCCTGCATCCTCCTGGGGCTCGGTGGGCGGCTGCCGGGGGATGCTCTCGGCCGTCGCGGGGCTGGGCTCGGCTCCTCCGCTGCCTTCTCCCGCTGCTCGGCAGCCGCCTCCTTCCTCTCCTCGACCGCCCCGACCTCCTCCACCCGCAGCCGTCCCCTCGCGGCCTCTGGCCCCGCTCCCGCCGCCGTTTGGTCCCCGGGGCCGCTCTCCCGGGCCGCTTCAGCAGCCGCCGGCTCCCGGGGCCGCACCCCCTCAGCTCCCCGCGGCCTCATGAAGACAGAGGCGAGGGCGAGGGCCAGGCCCGTGAGGAGCAGCGGGACGGCCAGGTACAAGTCCACGGCCACGTCCGTCCCGCCCTGCTGCTGGAGCCCACCCGTGTTACAAGTCATTGCCATGAAGTACAGTGAGACAAGAACCTTAGCCCAAGCCCCACACTTGATAAACACTAACACAGCAAATACCGGCTCTAAGTAATGTACTACATTCTGAAACTGTGAGATCAAGAGGAACAACTCTGAGAGCCAATAAATCATCGTTGTGACGAGTGACTATTAATCTGGTCAGATCTGTCGTTATCTCAACCCCTTGAGACCCACATTGCGCACCAAAAAGAACTGTCATGGTTTAAACCCAGTCAGGTAACTCATTCACTCACTCCACCCCTTCTTTCCTTCCCCCTGCTCCAGTAGGGATGGAGAAGAGAATTGAAAAGAATGCAACTCCCACGGGTTGAGATAAGAACAGTTTAGTAACTAAGGTATAACACAAATCACTGCTGCTACCACCAATAATAATAATGATAAATAACAAGGGAAGAGAATACAACACCTCACCACCAGCTGACCGATAACTCACTCCCCCCAGCCTGACCAAGCACCGACCGATACCTCCTCCAACCCTGCAGTCTCCCAGCCCTTCCGTCTAACTCCCAGTTACGTCCTGGGCATGACGTGCTGTGGTATGGAATACCTCTTTGGCCAGTTTGGGTCAGGTGTCCTGTGTCTTCTTCCTCCTGGCTTCCCTGGCAGAGCGTGAGGCTCACAAAGTCCTTGGCCAAACCAAAACATCCTTGTTATCAGCTCTGTTCCCAGGCCAAAAGTCAAAACACTGCACTGCACCAGCTTCCAAGAAGGAGAAAAATGACTGGTGCTGCTGAACCCAGGACAGAGCTCTACTTGTAATGAGAATCTTTGTTACCTCGCAGTTGGTTTTACTGCCTTTCTCTTCTTGCTTTCTTTTTAGACTTCATCTCTTCCAACCCATTTGAAAAATATTATTGATATTGATTCTGTAGCATTTATGGCACTAAACTTCAGTGCTTATTTTTATTACAATTTACCCTAATTTTGCACCAACCATTTATTTCACTTGAATTGTTTATGAGGATCATCTTGCACTGAGGGCCTACCTACAGGTGCCCTCTGTAATTCACTGTGCAGTGCTAAAAAAGCATGTTTAACCTCGTGTGTGCATGCAAAGTCTTGATAGCTGGTTATTTCTGAGGAGAGATACCGGCTACATCTGTGTGTGTGTGTCTGAGAGCTTTTTAATTGTGAGATCTCTGCAAGGTAATTTGTGTTTGTGAAGTCTCTGCAGATTCTCATGTCACTGGATCATGAAACTGCAAAATATCAAAGTAACTTTATAATCCACTTATTAGCTCTTTAATTCATTTTCCAAATCAACAAAATGGAAAAGCATTGTCAGACCGGAGTGTGTGTATTTTTTTTAACATGTCAAACCTTCATATTTATTTTGTTATTCCTGCCAAGAGCCTTACACAGGCTGACAGGAATGACTTTGTTCTGAAGAGCTCTCACTGGCTTTCACTTGCTGTGTCAAGTTCCTCAAGGAAATGTTACAGCAGTCGAAGTTTTTACTTGGCTTAGTGAAATAAGACTCGCTGGTATTTCATCATCTGTAGCTAAGAAATCAGATAATGTCTGACCATCAGATATTCACTGACAAACATTTACTCGCCTTTTAAACACTTCTTTCCCCGGGACTAAGCAAGCACAGTATTTATTTGGATCACCAGTGCCTGGAAGTTGTTTAGGATGAAACTCTGAGGAGCATTCAGGAGATTACTAGAGTTGCTGTTAAAGAGTTAATGCTGTTGTCACACTTTGTGTCAGAGTTCTGCAAGAGCATTTGATATACTGTGATTAATGCTTTCAACTTCAAAGAAGTAGTATTATTAGTGTGATGATTGACACTAGTGAGAGTATTGTAATAGCTGAAAATCAATCATCTGGATTATTATTACTGCAGAATGCCATGGATTACCATCTGAGTGGTAACCATCAGCTACAGATCTATCCTAGCTTGCATTGGAAGCCAGATGTCTTACTTGAGTCTAGTCAGATATGAATCTTGTTTTATTTGGCAGTTGAAACAATTTGATTGTTGAATGGGAAAGGCTGAATGATTCTGAAAGTTACTCAATTCATACAGATTTTGGTAGACTTTCTTACGCATTGCCATTGCTCAGAGCTGAGTCCCATGCAGGCTTTCTATGCTGCTGCCAGTAAAATTAGCAGCTAAGTGTCTAGACAGTAAGCTCTGGGGTAAAACCGCTCAACTGCAGCAATAGCTTACCTCTCTTTAGCACTAAGTTTGCGTCAGAATGTTAAAATACACACCTTTGCCATAGAGTCGTACTCTTGAAAGGAAATTTGTGTGACACTGCTGCCAAATTAGAGCTGTCTGGGGCTTTTACCAAGTAGGTCATGCTCCATTTCAGTGAATTGAGTAAAAAAATTGCCTTGCCCACAGTGTTGCAGGTGAAGAGCAGAGAGTCCAGTGGTTCCAATCTTACGGACCCTTGTCTCAGGGGATGCAAAAGCCAACTGGATTTTGTGCTGCAACTTCGCTACAGCTACCGAATCCTTAACTGTTCAGTATCGACCTCCAGTCTCTTGGCTCTCCACGCTCATAGTCCAGAGCTGTGGGTTTTTTCCAGTTCCTTGCCTGCAAATGAAAAGATGCGGGTTACTTTTCAGTGAAGTTTTCTTTCTTGCTGATATCCTATGCTATGCAAAGATGTGTGCCAAAAACTTACCCATCTTAAATTTAATCTGAACAGGTTAATCTTGAATATAGTAGTTAACTGAGCAGAAGACACATACATTTGTGCTCTGACTGTGGGTTCTTTTCACATTGTTTGAAAAATGGAGGAAGTTGCCATTCCTTGTAGTGACTTTGAGCCTATAGACCTGACTTGGTTTCAGAAATGAAGCAGGTACCAAATTGCTGTCATCTGGTTTGGGGAAAACAAAAAATTTAGTAACTTCTGTTGTTGGCTCTGTTAACTTAAGCACCAACTGTTGCTGTTGTTCTGTGGTATGCTCTTGTGCATCTTGAGACATGCTCTGGTTGGGCAACTGGAGCATTATGGTTTGAGTTCCTTTGGAAGTACAAGTCAGTATATTTTACTATCAGAGAGGACTGAAAAGCATTTCTCAAAGGAATTACCAGTGAGCTGCAGCTGAAGTGAATGAAGAGCTTGGTTTCACAGAGGAACCTAAGCACATCTCAGTTTCTCAGCAGATAAAAATGATTTGGGGTCTGTATTGTACCTTAAAATAACAATTGTACATATTTACCTTCTTCTTTTATCTACTTGTATGTATTAGAAAGAACCTGCAGTGATATTCTGCCTCATGACCTTGGATTGTCACTCTGAGGTTGGAAAGTTGGAGGGACATGAGGTTTTTCCTAAATTTAACAGATGCGGAGAAGCAAAATTTTCATGCTGCAAATGTCATGACAGCAGCTGCTTGTTAACAGTTCCTTCTTATGTTGGAAACCCAGTTCATGAAATGCTCTAAGATTTTTAATGGGGACTGATGAAAGCGCACTACATATTTACTATAGTTTGTAGTTGGTAATTCTGTTACTGTCATCTCTGCTGAAGCTGGTAATTGTGGTGTTTTCCTTGTACAAATCTGAGTGTGTGTCATTTGATATATGTTGTTCTTACATCTGTTCTTAGTGTTTGAGCAAAACAGTCGGGGAAGTTGTTAATGCTGTGTGTGCAGTAAATAATAGCCTTTAAAACTGTACAGAAGAAATGCTGTTTAAGGCAGGCTTGCATTGCATGCCAAAGCTGATACCTTGGCACTTTGGGGTGTGCTGGTGACAGGAGGGCAATAAGGGGGTGTGTGCTTTGGGGAGTACCACTGAATATTGTTTCCAAAGTAATTTTCCCTTCTTGAAATACAGGATAGGATTCTATTACAAATCTGTTGGATTGCTGCTGATAACAGTAAAAAAAAAATTACCTCAACAAAAACTCTGTGCTGTGTTTTTCCCTTTTGAGTCCCCAAAGTAGAGATAATGTCTGCAAGTTGTACCGAATTAAAATAAGAGAATTAGGTTAAAGGAAAGAAAATGGGGAATGAATGCCAAGGAGGGAATGAAATACATTGTAGAAGAGAAGAGGGTGATTTCACTGAGAATATTTTACTGTATTGTTGGAGGAAGATTTCTGACAGATGACATGTTGTATGTCTGGTAAACAAAAGAATTCATTTGGAAAAAAATAACAATATAAATAACTGGACAAATGTGAGAGCATTAAATAGAAAATGTTGAGTGTGACCTTGTAGCAGTTCTGAGGGGTTTAATTTTATAATAGAGATTTAATCTGGCAGTAGCAGCACTGTCTGGATCCTGCATCTGTGAGAGGCTTTGCTCTTGTTTCCTCAGTGTTAGAGACTCCTGTTGTAGTAATTCCATGCTCCGGTTTGATACAAAGGCAGTTCTGTTTCCTGGGAATTGTAGCCCTTGTACAGCTGCGTTCTCCAAGTAAAGCCACAGCCCATGTCTGGACAAACGTTTGGATAAACCGTGCTTTTGGTCTTCCAAGCAATTGCAGTTTTTCACCTTTCAAGAGTTCTGTTTGGTGTGGTGGAGTGAAACTGCTCTTCATAGGGGAAGGACACCTTTAGCAGCAGTGTCTGAAGGGCATCAGCTTTGGGGTCTGCATGTGGACTCAGCAGTCCTTTCATTTTTCTTTCTTCTTTATTAGTATTTTCTCTTTCTAAATGTCATTATTGGTGTGGTCACCACTGTTTTTGAATCTATCCAGTGTGTCAAACAGCAGAGTTTGACAGTAGTTCTAAAGTCCTAAGTAGTTACTGCTAAAGATAACTGAGCTAAAACCCCTGGGTATTTTTAATCTAACCCTCTCAAATGTTTAGTGATCCAGACAGAGCCATGGCAAATATTTGTGTTATTTATTACAGATCAAGGCAGGCTGATCTAATAGTGATCCTGTTAAACTTTGTGGTGCAAGTTTTTGTGTGAGGTCTCTCATTTGCATTATCTTGTAGATGATGCTGTCAGAGTGCATGTTATTTCTTAATTATCAGAGTTTAGCTTCCTGTCAGGGGTAGAAAAACATATCAAGGAGAGATGTAGTGAATGGGGAAGCACCATTTTCTGGATTCAAGTAAAAGCTCACATTTGTTGAAGCATAAATTCAACTTTTGAATAATTCTCTGTATT
This sequence comes from Pezoporus occidentalis, assembly GCF_034315485.1. Taxonomy (NCBI): domain Eukaryota; kingdom Metazoa; phylum Chordata; class Aves; order Psittaciformes; family Psittacidae; genus Pezoporus; species Pezoporus occidentalis. The sequence goes on from NW_026914383.1 coordinate 420,122, forward strand.
TAAATATGTACTTTGGATGCTCTATTTTTAACTGAATTGTCCATAAAAACTGGCTAAATATAGAGAGCACCAGTTATTTCTGGAAAATCTGTATGCCAGCTGTCATTTCTTTCACTACTGCTTTTGTTTTAATGCTTAGCAAACTAAAACCTAATGGATTATAATGAGGGAAGGCTGTTGATCACGTTTTCTGTGAGGGTTGGCTGTGTCATTGTGCCTGTGGCGGCTGGCTATCAAGTGACTTACTAGGAATTTGTAGTGAATGGTGGGAGGTTGTGTTATTGGGGAGGGTAGGAGGTAGAAATACACAACTGTGTTGAGTGATGGAGAAATTCTAGGGCAAGTCTGAGCGCATATTTGTGTGCTCTGCTAATTCAGTTTTAGAAATACTGGCATGGGGCAGGAATAACATTTTAAATCTTGGGAAGATGAAAGCTCCTTGTTTAATTATTTACATTTAATAGTGTCATCACAGCTCTCATGTGGGTGAAAACTGCACAGAATTAAACCCTGTACATGTTTGTTTGCTGTATTTGGTAGTTGTTAGATGGCATTCTGTACCGTTTAAGTCATTATGGATAATGTCTAAACCACGACAGATGAGTAAGTCTTCTTTTCTATGAACTTAACACTTCCTATGATTTATACTCAGCTTAGTCAAAAGGCATATCATATTAATAATTTGCACGAGGTGCTGCCAATGTGGATGGCATACTACTGCAAACAGATAATATAAACTGCTTTTTGCCCCTCTTCCTGTTACAGAGGAAGATGGTACATAATTAACTTAAAAACCAGGAAGTGTAGGAAGACTACTGAAGAGAATTCCTATTTTAATTTTTGAGGACTAGTGTAATATCACATATGTAATACTAAGATTTCCCTTCATAGGATTTTTCAGGCTAAATGATTTTTTACATTTGAATTTTGTGAAGAAATTCAGCTGAGCTTTTCTGGGGTCATGAAGAACTCCACATAATGGCAGTATATTCCCTTTTGCTTCTTGCAAACTGTTGCATCATTTCTTTACATTGGCATGGCATACCCTATGATGCCATGCTAATGTTTCTTGTACTGGTTATTATATAATTCAAGAAGTTTGTATTGAGATAGAGTAACAGGATCTTCAGTGCTATCATTGAAGTGGAGACTTTGCCAAACACTTGCAGGAATTGGTGTTTTAAATAGCCCAGCTCAGAATTTTCCTATGCTTTCCATGGCAACAAATTCATGTTATGCAAATGTCATATTAACAGTCTCCGTAAATGCATGACTCCATTTTTCTGCAAAATGGCTGTTTAGTGATTGGTACAACCATTTCAATACATATACACGGGTGTATGTGCATCTGTCTTCAGGTGTTCTGAAATGTCTTCTCAAGGCAGGACGTTACTGCAACTTCCATAATCTGGTTGGAAAATGCAGTGATTAAAATGCTACTCTTTGTATGCAGGGTGATGGTTAATGTGTAGCATTATGTTTATACAACAAGCAGTTTGATATTAATAGAATTATTGTGAAGTTTGTCTTCCATGCTTATTTGGTTCCTCTTCTTCTGCTTCTACTGGGCAAGCTTGAAAGTGTCTTTTTAAGGAAGAGTTGATGCTGGAAGAAATTGCAGAAGAGCCTTTGCTCACTGCATTTGCCTTTATTCTTGTCAAGCAGCCCTTTATCTCTGCTGCTGCTGTTTGTGGTCTTCAAACAGAGGTAGTGGTACTGGAGATTGTGTTTCAAATTACAGTGAGGAAAATAGATTATCTAAAACAACAGGGCATGCAGTTTCTCTTCAGAGACCTCGCTGCCTTCTCTGGCTTTAAATTATTCTTGGGAATCAGAAGTTAAAGTTACATTGTGGTAGTTTTTGGACACTGAAACATCCCATGTCCATTTTAGTGTTTCATTTTCTTAACAGTACCTAAGATTATACTTCCAGGGTCTACTTGTATCTGCTGCTTTTGTAATGGTGTTGCAAGGAAAATGCTCCATCAATTCTTTATCGTATAGATTGAGGAAACCAGGGTAACCACATTGAAATTTTGCCTTTTTCTGCAGGTTTTCCTACATCCTTGACAGCATTGTTGAAATAGGCCTTGTTGAAATAGGCCTCTTGATGATCCTGTGTGTCCATTCAGATTTGACATGCCCTTTAATCACGTGTTTCAAAAATTGATCTGTGGATCTGTGCCTCCTGTAGCTTGAATTTCACCCTTAGAATTGCTGGAATCTGAATAAGAATGTGCTGCTTTGGTGTCTTTTTTACATTGTTTTAATTTCAGTTTTAGAAAGATTTAGTCTTGAAGATGGAAAAGTCAGTTAATGTTCTCATACTTGGTCTTGCTTTTGAATCAGAGGGATAGGTACCTTCCAACCCAGGGGAAAAGTTCTGCCAGAGGGTGTTAGAAAGGGTTTCATGTGTGCGTGCAACACACACATATAGCCAAACTGGAAGACATTACTCATACAGCATCTCTTACACTCACAATGGCATAAAAATAAAAGTTTTTTTCTGCCTTGACTCATACCAGTTCAGCCTGTGGAAAAAAAATCTACCATCAAAGCTGTTCTTTGGCATCACTTGCGTATCTGAGCCTTGGGGTCTCAGGAAGCATCCTGGTGGGTTCTCTAGTACTTTAGCTTGCCAGTACAAGAGCATTTTTCCCCCAAAGCATTTGGTGGGCAGTGGTTTCATGTTCTGTTTTGTTTCAAGTTGGAAGCTTTGAGTTCAAAAGACATTCTCCCCCCCCCGGTAATAACGTGTGTGTGTGTGTGTGTGTTCAGAAGTACACAAGAAGTTAAACACAGCTCAGCTTGTTCTAGTCAAGTTTCAAATCAATATGTAAATGTAAGTAGTTAAAAGGAACTTTGGGGTATTGTATTAACAGTAATATTATGTAGAAATATTGGAGGTTAATGTTATAACACCTAAGTAACATCAACAAACTAGAATTGCTGGGGTGTTTTCTTTCAGGGGTGTAATCTTTTCAATCCCTAGCCTAATATTTGCTAGCTTTATGACTTGTCCCTGCTATTTTGTGACTTATCCCTGCTATTTCTATGCTCATTTCCTCTCTCTCCAGTAATTTGCAGTGTGACACTTTGAACAATATAGTGAATAAACTCACCTATCCTAAATCACTTTAAACTTTGGACAGCAGTTTAAAAATGGATTAATTGTGAGACGGTGAATGCTAAAAGTCAAATATTCTTTGCCACAGTAATGTGGTAGAGGTGTAAGTCTGCAGTGCTTAACTCTTCAAATGTGGATGAGGAGCTGTGCAATGAGCTTGTGTCTATTTTGATGTGTGGCTGTTGGCTTAGATCTTGAAATAAAATATTTGCATAACCTTGTGAGTATGACATCGTGTTTTCAGCAAATTTCTGTAATCCCAATGATAATACGAATAATCCTCATATATATATCTATATATATACATATATGTATATCTCAGGCATGTCATATGTACCAGGTTTCCTGAATATTAGAAAGAGTTCTTCAGTCCTCCCAGTGTCTGTAAGCAGCTCTTAACACACAGGTATGTTGCTATTTAGTCAGCCAAGTAGTTCATGATTTGGCTTTGCTGCCTGAGCAGGTGCTGGCAGATAGCAGGAGAGGTTTTGTAAACAGGATTTCACTCTGTGATGAACTGTGGCTAATGGGGGAACGAAAAAAAAAATCAAACCCCAAAATGAAGACACATAAAAGCCATCAGGGGAAAACACGTTAAAAGAACAGCCTCAGACTTCACAGCTTCATAATGGGCATCTTGACTTCAATACATTTTTTTGGTGCTTACTTAATTTACTGTTTAATAAATTCCATTTATTAAATATGTAAGGTCTTTAACATTGATGTGCTGTGACATTCCAAGTTGGACAAGATTCTGAGAGTGACTGCAACATGTTTCTGTGTTTTTTCATGCTCCTGCAGCCAACACAACTTGGGTTTAATTTTTTGGAGCCATTTATGCTGTTATTTTGGACATGGCTGCTTTTGTGTGCAAAGGGCATTCATATTTTCTAGCCTGTCTTCCAGAACAAACAAGTAGTCAGATTTTTACAGATGCCTGAAGGTTTAAGGAATGTACTTGAAAAGCAGGACATCTACCAGCATTCCGGGTATAGAAACAGAGGAATTCTGGTGCACAGCAAGCAGTTTCTCAAATTAAAAAATCAAGCGGCATCAGTATTGTAGAATTCATTAATCAGAATAATGTGGAAATGATTATGCTGTTGTCTTCTGCTGAGTTTTCTGTAGGACTTTCTAGCTTGTATATAGGCTTATCCTTTATTTCATTCTCTTCAATGCCAAAATACTATTCTAGAATGGGATTGATGCAAACTCTCACTAATCTGAACCAGTCCCAAAGGGATTTGACTATCAAGTTTATGTCATTACACTGTAATTTGCATCATGAAACCATGTGGGGATCCTTGTTTGCCAGAGTATAAAATGCAAATCTGTCCTTTTCCTTTTGGCCATACCTTTCCAAGGTGGCCACACTCACCTGTGCCCTAAGAATGCATTTTAAGGGTTCTGTTCTGCACTGTTTTCCAGGAGGCTTGAGATTTGGGCAGGTATCTGTGGTACTTTGAGACAGCACAGGTGGGGTATGAGGTAGATACGTTACTGGGCTGCAGTTAGTTGTTGGCTACGGATTTCAAAGGAGTACCAGAAACTTACACCAGTGATTCTTTTCCCTTATAAACACAATCTTTTGGGGGAGGCCAGTGTCTGTCAGATTTCTTGGAAGTGATTCAAAACTGTTCGAGGTCAGGTGTGAGTATCCTTGCTTTATGATCGTAACTGTGAATGTAGAATCCCAGACTGGTTTGGGTTGGAAGGGACCTTAAAGCTCCTCCAGCTCCAGCCGCTGCCACGGACAGGGACACCTTCCACTAGAGCAGCTTGCTCCAAGCCCCTGTGTCCAACCTGGCCTTGAACACTGCCAGGGATGGGGCAGCCACAGCTTCTCTGGGCACCCTGTGCCAGTGTCTCATGGTGCTGCACTTAATGGTTATTAAACATAATAGCAGCTTGTATAGTTTAGTAGCATTTACTTATAGAATTCAGCTCCAAGTGTATAGAAACACTGTGTTTAACTTCTTGCCTCCTGTTGTCTGAGTATGCTTATCCCATCCCACCAGAAATAACTCTGGTTTCACAGTTCCATTAGTATTCTGGTTAAGAGCAAAAATACAAGCACAGCTAACTGTAGGTTGCTTTGAGGTATCTTGGTTTGATCAATAAAGTGTGGCCAAATAAAGGTTACTCCTCTCTCTTGAATTCTTACTCTGTTCTCATCTGAACTCCTGTAGTAAGTGGGACTTAATGATTATCCGGACATTGGCAATAGCATGAGATCACCTGTGGCTGTTGCAGTTTTTGGGCTAAATGTTATACAAGTATTGTGAAGGTTTAAAGGCAGATAATGCTTGTGCTGAGCTATCTGCAGCATAAGTGAAAGGAAAGGGCGTAAAAGGACTATATTTTAAAAAGAAGTTGCAAGCCAAATTGATGCATTCCTCTTTTGATCTTTGTCACTGTAGACAAGTAGCTTTTCATCTGTTTCTTTCACTCATTTTCCTTTGCATCTTTCTTTTGCAATTCTTTTAATGCACGTGCACGTATATGAAGTTCTGCCCTTCATTTATTCTTTTGTCATTGTTTCCATTTCACTTTCCCTGTGTTTCATTCCTGTATCTTTCTTGTTTAGACCAAGTGGAGGATCCAGCTGGCAGTAGCAGCCATGTAGGACCCTTCAGGAACCTGATGGTAAGTGCACGTGTGTACTTATACTCAGGCTTCCACCAGGTTCTGTATTCTGAGGCATTTTCCCTTTCCTGCAGGCTTCTGTTAGTGCTTGACATCTGAAACAGTAGGAAAATTAAGGGGCAGACCTTCTTGGCTACTCCCTGTGGTACCCATTATATCAGAATAGTAGGTTGTGTTATTCATTGAAAATCTGCAGGAAGAAAATGATACCAATGTTTCAGGTGTGTATGGATGTTGGGAATTCATAGAAGAAAGTCTAGCAAAAGCTATTAAACATCTTCAAAAGTTCCTGAAGTCTTGATCTGTGAAAGCTGGGAGAGTATATCAATGAATTACCACTTTACTATTACTCTGGTCTTAAATTCTGTTCCTGGGCATCTGCTTTTGAACATTCAGGGCCATGAAGTGGACTCATCTGGGACAGTCATTGCCATGCTTGAGTACAGTGGATTCTTTTAACCTTTACAAGAATGCTGCAGCCTATAAATGAACAAGCTAAAGCTGGTCCAAGGAAAACACTGAAAACTGGTGGTTGTTTCTAGCTGATAACTGTCAGACACTTAACTGGCAAGTTTGCTTGCCCTTCTGAGTAAGGGCAGTTAGGTGCTAGATGAATTTTCAAATGCATTTATGCTTCAGGGCCAAGAAATCAAACCACCTCCAGCCATACAATTGAGCAGGCTGCATTGTGAGCAGGTTGCATCTTTGGTTTTTTGGAGTGTGGCAGGAGAACTTGCAGATGATCTTCCTTCCATAGCATAAGGAAGTATGTGACTTGAGTAACTCCATTTTGTGTACAAATCCTGCTATTTTAGTGATTTCCCAGATTATAATTGGATTTGAAGTACTGTAAATGTTACATCCCATAAATGGACAGTGCTTTGGAAAACCTGTGCATGCTTTAACACCTATGAGTGATTTTTATTGTTGCTTTTATGGTCTTGACCTCACACTTCAAAGAGCACAATTTGTTTCTAGTCCTGTTAGAAAAAAGAATTGGGTCTGGATTTGAAGGCTTTAATGGTAACACGTCATTATGCTTAAATTCAGTGCTGCTCTAGAACTAAATGTAGAATTGCCCTGTGACTTCATCTGCAATACTGTCATATGCTTCACAGTCTAGTAGAGCACTATCTCTAACTGTGGCTGAGTTTGGCACAGATGAGAGGGGCCTGTGGACCCATCTTTTCCTTCTTATTTCCACTCTCACTTATAGAGATGAGAGAGAAATCTAGAATTTCATGTTTTCAGTCACTTAAGTCAGGATACTGATGTTGGTCTTGAAATGCTGAGCAGTCTGCAGGAAAAACGTCAGCTCTTAAAGGGTTCTAGCAATTGAATACATTTTGTTAGGTTGGTCCTAAGGTGTACTGTGAGATATGTTTGATTCCCTCAGGATGTATTGAAGTTACACGTTTGGATCTTTTACCTAGTTTTGTTAGGTTGGTCCTAAGGTGTATTGTGAAGTATGTTTTATTCCTTCAGGATATATTGAAATTGACACATTTGGGTCTTTTACCTAGAAATGGAACTGTAGGTGGATTGTGTTACTGTACATTGCAAGAGTGGTTTCAGCTGACTTCTGGAAGCTTGTTTGAAATACTTCGTACTCAGGCTTGGTACTGGGAGTTGTAGTTACAAACATTAGTGGTGCTGATACCAAGAAGCTCTGTTCAAGCTGGACGTTCAGTAGCCTCTCACAGAAAGATGCTCTTCAATTCCTTATACCTGTGTGAACACTAAAATCCACGCTGCATATTCTCACAACTTGTAGGTGTTTGGTATAAAATACAACCAAATGTTGAATCATCAGATAAACCAGTATTGGTTCATTATGGGCTGTTTGGACACAGGGATTGTTATAGTATCTGAGGATATGATAATTGCTAGTTCACTTTAGGAAGGGTGTGTGTGTATTTTGCAAAGGTGACATAAATCCATTCTGTGACTATTGCCAGTTTCTCAGGCTAAAGGCCGTTGAATTGGAATTAGGAAATTAACACAAGGGTAATTATATACATGAAATGGAAACACTCCAGAATGTGGGGAGAGCCTGTGAAATCTGAGCTCCTTGAGAGGAAATCCAGATAATTACTTAGATAGAATAGAATGTTCAAATAAACCCAAGCATTTCCTTTTAAAGCTGACCTGTCTCTGATCTGTTCTGTTGGAGGGCTACATACTCGAACATTTTCAGTTTGAACAGAGGAACATTTTTTAAAAGGCATTTCAGTTTCTTGGCTCAAGATGTGAAAAAATATTTTCAAGGAAAAAAAAAAGAGGAGGAACTTGTTGACAGGATTGTGGGTTGGAAGAATGTGCTTCTAAATAAGAAATGGGTTTGGGGCTGTGATGCACACTTCTGATTACAGGGAAGGGTCAGTGCGTTAAAGTAGCATTTTCAGTGTTAGAGAAGGAGTTTGTGTTAGAAGGAGGAATTTTGCTTGCTTCTTCTGAACAGTTCTCACTCCTAAGAGGTACTGTGTAGAAGTGTGAAGTTTCAGAAGAGGTGGATGTCTCAACCGCATTGATGTATGTAAAATAACCATTCTATCTGGAGAATGTGGTCTTTGCAGTGAATGAGGTGGAAGGCCTTAAAGTTTCATTTGTTACTGCAGTTCTTCCTGTAATTTCTATATGTTACAGGACTGAATTTTTAAGATTAATGGAAAAAATCAGCAGATGTAACGGTGCAGTGCATTGGTAAAAGAAGTTACAGTGTCCGTACGTCTTGCAACACTGATCAAGTCTTTGCGTAATGCCATTCTCCCCTAATCTTCCTTGTGTTCAGCATCCTGTGGAACTAATCTAATCTCTTAATTTTGCCAACAGAAAACATTAGAAAATTTGTTTGTGTTGGTGGACATGATCAAATACCTTCATGTTGTACTGTTACTGAGTTCCATCTGGTTTGATTTTATTGTCTTTGCCTTTTTGGTCAAGATTACTTTTAGTTTTCTCATAATGTTATTACTTCATTGCTTTTATTACAGCTCTTCAAGTCATTATTCAGAATATTCATACAAGTAGGGAAGCCTCCATGGGTTTCACTTCATCAGATCTTCCAATTAGCATTGTATGAAGACATTTCACATTTTCCATATGCTTTTATGGATACAGTAATTCAGTAGCCATATGGAGGTATTGGGTAACTGTATGGTGTGAGCTGGTTAACTCTGGACAACACATTTTTGTTATAGTCTGTTCTTGCTTTGAAAGTGAGTAAAGTATTTCAGAGTCTTAGGGTTTTAGACATTCACTGTTGTCTTCTAATTTCTTTTGGGCTCTGGAGGTTTGTTTCTTTGTCTTTTTTACTGATCCATCATTTGTATTCCTCAGGAAGATGGGGTTTCTAGGGAAGTATTATATTCCAAAGCTGGGGGGTTTAATTCTGCCATTTAAATACAAAAAGCAAATATTGTTGAGCAGGAATAATGACTGTTGGTCATCTCTTCTCCTCAGGAAAGAAGAAGTCTCAGGAAGGTAAAAAGGGAAAGAAGGCAGTGGATACAAAACAGAAAAAGGCTGATTTGGATTCTACTGCTGCAGATATGAAGGACTCTAAAGAGGGTGAGTTCTTAAGTATTTTATCTTATTTTTTATCCTTCTAACTATCTTTTTGAATAGGGGATGCTTTTTGTCCTGTTTAGTATGTTAGCATGTTTTGTTAGCGTAGCAAAGTGAACGTGTTTCTATCTTTTGCCCAGACTTTTTTATTAGTAGGGAACTTTGGTATCAGAAGTATGTCATTAAGCATGCAGGACTGACAACAGGAAAACCAAATGTACTGTAAAACTTAGATGTAAATCCAGACTTCTTAGAACAGAAGAGTCTTTGGAGCTTAGTTATACAGTCAGTATTTATTGTTATTTAATGGAAATCGGTGTCATAATATAAATACTGTTTATGCTATGTTAGAAGAAAAGGCAGAAGAAAGGTGCAGTGTACTTGGAAGTGTTTGGTAAAAATGTCTCATGCTTTTCTTTTCCTACTCCGTGTGTCAGGTCACAAAGAGGAAGATGAAGCACCTTCTGTTTCTGCTGTACTGTCCCTGGAACAAACAGCCGTAATTCAGGAAATGGTAAATCAGGATGTACTTCCAAAGCTGATGATCCCCAGTCCTACCAGTGAACCACAAACGGTAACTGAAGATAAACAAGAAGAAGCAATAAACTGTGCATCAGATGATTTTGATGATGAAGATGATGAGGATGATGAAGAGGAGGAAGATGAAGAGGAGATAGAAGATACCAGTATGCCTAAAGAAAATGCTGAAATGCCTTTGGTATGTGAAGAGAAGATAGACTGCGTGGAAGAGCAAAAGAGTACATCAGAAGAATCTCCAGAAAGCTCTCCAAAGAAAAAACTGGTTGTGAAAATTCCAAAAGCAAGAGGTGAGTCAAATGGGGATGTTCCAGAAACATTCATGTTTCCCTGTCAGCATTGTGAGAGGAAGTTTACAACAAAGCAAGGACTTGAACGCCACATGCACATCCATATATCTACTGTTAACCATGCTTTCAAGTGTCGATACTGTGGGAAAGCCTTTGGTACTCAGATTAACAGGCGAAGACATGAGCGACGCCATGAGGCAGGGCCAAAAAGGAAACCATTCTTAACACTAACGTCCTCACAACACTTGGATAATGTTGCTGATAACCAAGTAATTGTGGATGATGGTCTTAAAGATGACCTGAATGTTTCCAGTCTTGTGCAAGACTCTGTTGTCTTAGATTCTGAGAAGGTTTCCCAAGAAATGTCAAACTCTGCTTTTGCTGAGGAAAATAAGGAGCCCAAAGAATTACATCCATGCAAATACTGCAAAAAGGTTTTTGGAACTCACACCAACATGCGGAGGCATCAGCGTAGGGTTCATGAGCGTCATCTTATTCCCAAAGGTGTCAGAAGAAAAGGATTCTTTACTGAAGAGCCACCACTTCAGACAGAGCAGGCCCCACCAGTCCAGAGTGTATATATAGCAAGTACAGAAATAGAAGAGGAAGGTGAGGTAGACGATGTCTATATTATGGATATTTCCAGCAATATCTCTGAAAATTTAAATTACTACATTGATGGTAAAATTCAGTCCAACAGCAGCACTAGCAATTGTGATGTGATTCAGATGGAGTCCAACTCTGCAGAGTTGTATGGGCTAAATTGTATCATCAGTCCAGTCACAGTGGAAATTTCCCCAACTTTAAAGGTTACACAGACGCATGTGAATGAACCTCCTAAGGAACCCTCTAGCAATGGGAGCAATGAATCCAAAAAGAGGAGAACTGCCAGCCCTCCTCTTGTACCAAAAATAAAAACTGAAATAAACCCAGAACCTGTAACTCCTACTAGTTCCTTAAATCTGCCTCTCAGCCTTTCAACAGAAAGCTTACCTTTTCAGAAAGAAAAAGGTGTTTATTTGTCGTCAAAATTAAAACAGCTTCTTCAGACACAGGACAGTAAGAAGATAAATCCATCAGGAGAGATCCCTAAACTGGGACCTTCTGTTACATCTTCACCTATTTTGCCTTCAGTATCCAGTAGATTTAAAAGAAGGACCAGCTCCCCTCCCAGTTCTCCACAGCACAGTCCAGTACTTCGAGACTTTGTCAAATCAGGTGAGGGAAAAACTGTGTGGAATGATAATATTCGGGGTTCAAAAATGCCAAAGTTAGAAAGCCACAGCAACTCACCTGCTTGGAGCTTGACTGGAAGGGAGGAGAAAGAGACTTTGAGCCCTCTTTGCTTTGAAGACTATAAAATATCAAAAGACTGGACAGCAGCTCCGACTTTTGGCAGTGTGTGCAACCAGCAGCCACTGGATTTATCTAGTGGTGTGAAACAAAGGTCTGATACCAAGAATAAGAATCAGGTTCCCTGGGAATCTGTTTTAGATTTAAGTGTGCATAAGAAGCCTTGCAATGATGCTGAAATTAGGGAATATAAAGAAAATTCCATACAGCCAACCTGTAGTGGTGTTAAAAAGAAGAAACCAACCACTTGCATGTTACAGAAAGTTCTGCTGAATGAGTATAATGGGACGGATGCAGCCACAGACAGCACACTCGGGGTGAACAGGAGTGTGAGCCCGAACAAATCCCTGGAGCCTCAGACAGAACCTGACATGGATCCCCGTCTGTCTGCATTGTCTTCTGTTGACGCTCAGCCCCTTAGTTCTTCCGTTTCCCCTGTTCCACAGGCATCTGCTGTACCTTCCATGTGCCAGCTGCCTCCTTTGTTAACACCAACCAATCCTCCTTCCCCACCTCCCTGTCCACCCATGTTAACAGTTGCTACATCGCCTCCTCCCCTCCTTCCCACAATGCCCTTATCAATTCCAGAAGCCTCTGCCAGTGCCACTAACACTTCTTCTTGTCCATCGCCACTCTCTAACACTACTACCCAATCCCCGCTACCAGTTCTTTCACCTACAGTTTCTCCTTCTCCATCTCCTGTTCCTTCTGTTGAACCTCTTATTTCTGCTGCTTCACCTGGTCCTCCTACACTCTCTTCCTCATCTTCCTCCTCATCTTCCTCCTCTTTCTCCTCTTCTTCATCTTCGTCATCTCCATCTCCACCTCCTCTTTCTGTAGTTTCTTCTGTTGTTTCCTCTGCTGATAATCTGGAAAATACTCTCCCAATAATAAAACAAGAAGAAGCTGAAACCGAACAGCAGAAAGCAAGAGAAGATCCTCATACTTCAGGTGAATCAGGAGTAGTGCAGGAAACATTCAACAAAAGCTTTGTGTGCAATGTCTGTGAATCACCTTTTCTTTCCATTAAAGACCTAACAAAGCATTTATCCATTCATGCTGAAGAATGGCCCTTCAAATGTGAATTCTGTGTACAGCTTTTTAGGGATAAAACAGACTTGTCAGAGCATCGCTTTCTGCTTCACGGGGTAGGAAATATCTTTGTTTGCTCGGTCTGTAAAAAGGAATTTGCTTTTTTGTGCAATTTGCAACAGCATCAGCGGGATCTCCATCCAGACAAAGAGTGCACACATCATGAGTTTGAAAGTGGGACTTTGAGACCCCAGAATTTTACTGACCCCAGTAAGGCAAATGTGGAGCACATGCAGAGCCTGTCAGAAGATTCTTTGGAACCTTCTAAAGAGGAGGAAGATGAAGATCTGAATGATTCCTCTGAAGAGCTTTATACTACTATAAAAATAATGGCTTCTGGAGTAAAATCTAAAGATCCAGATGTTCGTATGGGTCTCAATCAACACTACCCAAGCTTTAAACCACCTCCATTTCAGTATCACCATCGTAATCCTATGGGGATTGGAGTTACTGCAACAAACTTCACTACCCACAATATTCCGCAGACTTTTACTACTGCCATTCGATGCACAAAATGTGGGAAGAGTGTTGATAACATGCCTGAGTTACACAAACACATACTGGCCTGTGCATCTGCCAGTGATAAAAAGAGATACACACCTAAAAAGAATCCAGTACCGCTCAAACAGACGGTGCAGCCCAAGAATGGCATGTTGGTTATAGCTGGCCCTGGGAAGAACGCCTTTAGACGTATGGGTCAGCCTAAAAGACTTAATTTCAATGTTGAGATTAGCAAAATGTCCTCAAACAAACTCAAAATCAGTGCATTGAAAAAGAAGAACCAGCTTGTCCAGAAAGCTATTCTGCAAAAAAAGAAAGCTGCCCAGCAGAAGGCAGACTTGAAAACTCATCCGTCCGAGTCAGACCCTCACATCTGCCCCTACTGTAATAGAGAGTTTACTTACATTGGCAGTTTGAACAAGCACGCATCATTTAGCTGCCCCAAAAAACCCATCTCTCCATCTTCTAAAAAGAATTCTTCTAAAAAGGGTGCAAGTCCTTCACCTGCAAGCAGTGAGAAAGGCAGTAACCAGCGCAGGCGGACAGCAGATGCAGAAATCAAAATGCAGAGCATGCAGCCTCACCTGGGCAAGACCAGAGCACGCACCTCAGGACCTGCCCAACTCCAGCTTCCTTCTGCATCCTTCAAATCAAAACAAAACGTTAAATTTGTACCTTCCATTCGCTCTAAAAAACCAAATTCATCATCGTCACTGAGGAACTCTAGTCCTGTGAGGGTGTCCCGAATGTCCCACGTTGATGGGAAAAAGACTAAGGGGGTTGGTAAGAACAGTTCCTCTGGAATCTCTAGCAAAGCCTCCCGGAAATTGCACGTCAGAATACAAAGGAATAACAAAGCTGTTCTGTCAAGCAAGTCTGCTGTGGCAAGTAAGAAAAAGGCAGACAGATTCATGGTGAAAGCTAGGGAGAGGATTGGAGGACCTATTACACGAAGCCTACAGCAGGCGGCAAATGCAGAGGCAGCAGAAAACAAAAGAGATGAAAGCAGTACAAAGCAAGAACTGAAAGATTTCAGGTAAGCATTTAATTTGAAGTTGAAACAGCACAGGAGCACGTTGTTTGCTGGTTTGCCATAATTCGTGGTCTTTTTGTTTGTTTTTGAGTTTCTCGTACTTAAATAAAAAAGTTTTTTCTTAAACCCTGGTTAAATAGCTGTCATGCTGAGGTATGATGTACATACTGGATGCATTCTTTCATGTTGTCATGAAATAATACATAGTTTGTATAGAGAATGTCTTTAATTATAAACTGAATTGAAAACTCTGGAAAAAAAATGTCAGTACCTGAGTGCAAATAAACTGAACGTCATTAAACTTAATGGTATGGGAGACACTGAGCTTGTATTTGATACCTGGCATATACGGGGGCCTAAAATCTTTCTAGATTTAGTTTATGGTGGTTGGCTAAGCTACAAATCATGATGGCATTTTTTGCTCACTAAAATGACTTGCATTGTTGGTCTTGAATAAAAGCATTCTCTGCATATCTTTTAAAAACCGAACCATGACCAAATACTTCAAAGATGTATGTGCATATTGAGTCAGATCAGTGAATACTTAATAGAAGGGAAGTAGATGTGTAAGAAAACTTACATGAACATGTAAATTTGTTAGAAGTTTCATGTTCTTACGTTGCAGTATAAACAAATTTTATAATGAAAGTTCTATTTCTTTTTGCGAAGAACCATTTTAATCACAAGAAAGCATAATACATCAATAAATAAATAAACTCTTAATCTATGTGCCTGAGTCCCGACTTACGTCTTCATGTAGTCTCTCAGATCAGTAGGGTGCTTTCCAAACTGTAACTGCTAGTAACATGCTCCTAGCCTGCTGGAGTTGAATACAGGTGCGTGATTTGCCCAGTAACCTCCACAAAGCTCGCTGGTAGTTAGGAGTTCTTTTGGTTTTGGTAATTGCAGTGCGTGGCTGTGTTTAACACTAGAGTTGTGGCTGAAGGTATTATTTCTTCAATCGAAGTAATTGACAGTGGAGGAACTGGCAGCCTCCTTCAGAACAAGGAGGATTTATCAAGTGTCAGAATCCAGCCTTTGCAGCTTGTGTGTCTTACGGTGAAGACCTCCTAGGTGAAAATGTTGAGGAAATGCTTTGTAAAGTAAAGGTTCAATATAACAGAATTGTTCAAAGCGCTAAAGGGGAACTT
Source organism: Pezoporus occidentalis (assembly GCF_034315485.1). Lineage (NCBI taxonomy): Eukaryota > Metazoa > Chordata > Aves > Psittaciformes > Psittacidae > Pezoporus > Pezoporus occidentalis. The sequence continues at coordinate 435,419 of NW_026914383.1, forward strand.
GACTTTAAATAGTCAATACCCTAATTAGGACGTGTTGAAAGAGAAAAATGTTACTGGAATTTGGAGACTAATGGGGTAAAAAAAAATGCCTTTAAGGAACAAGAAACATCTACCAGGCCTGTTCTCTTGGGACATAAACATCTCTATGTTACTTAATTCTCATCAGCCGCTCCTTTAGTGTTGTGTGAAACTCTGTTTTACATGGTGCCAGAACAGACCAGTAGAATTTGAGGCTAAAATGACACATCTTTCCATCTAAATTAAATCATTTGGCCTTGGGCAGAATAATGGAGTACTTGGAAATTGGTGCATATGGAAAGCATTCAATAGTATTTGGAGTAAATCACAGTTGACCTGGGTTAAGATTTCCTTGACTCTCTCAAATGCTGTTGGTTTACATTGGCAGCTTGCAGCCTTGACTGATTTAATGAATAGTTAATGCTAGTAGAACTCTTGCATTTTGTTTCTGCAGTAAGTAATGTTCATAGATCTAGATTGTGTAGTCAACTTTGGTTTTCTATCAGGTATACAGTATGAAGAACTTTTTTGCCTTCATACGCTATTGTCAGCACGGGCTTTGATTCTGCTCTGTGCAGGCACTGTATTTTTTCTTTTTTCCAGGAAATCTTAATATTTTTTCATGTAATATTTGTCTCCAGATGTGTTTTCCACCTTTCAGTTTCTCTGTGTAAACATATTCCATTCACAAAGAGTTTGTTTTGTCATTTATCTTCAGTTTTTTGTCTTCTATTTTCTAGGAATCTCCTGTAAAAACAAAACAAAATCCCTTAATGACATGGTAGAGCTGTTGCATGCTCAACTTAGGATAAGCACTACGCCAATGGATGTGAAATCCACCAAGCTTGCGAAACCAGCTGAAGCTGACTCACAATCGTAAAATTGCCTTCAGGCTTCTTGCTAATAGTCAGGGTCAGGCTTAGGTTGTCTTACTCCGTGCCTGACACATATGGCTGGCTCATGGATGATTCAGTTAGAAGGGTACTATTCAAAACAAAACCCATGTGAAACCACCAAAAAAATAGTGGGATTAACTAAACCAAATCTACCTTTGTGCTTGCTTAGATCCTGGAGTTGTCTGTACCTTCATGAGTGGCGCGCAGGCAGGTCAGTGGTGTATTTGGCAAAGCAGGATCCTTGATTTTGTTGATAATTCAGTGTAGATTCAGGGACAACAAATGTTGCTGCACTTAAAGTATTTTTGTCATGTATTTAGTCTCTTTTGTCTAACTGAATCAATAGAGGCCAACCTAGCACCACAGAATCTCCTTCCCACCTCCTCCTCCTTGCTTTCTGAGTCTTTTAGATATCCAGTATACAATGGGGGAAAAGCCTGATTTGGATGTTTTATGGATTTTTTCCAAATTCCTATTTATACATGCAAATGAAACTTTATATAGCAATGAAATACTGATATCAATTTCTAAATACCATATATATAATGAATGCATTGTATCTTTTTATCGATAAGAAGGCTATAGACCAGGACTACATACCTGTATATTTTGAAAGTTAAATATATAATTACTCAGAAAGGTTGTACACCTCTATCTAATAACTTAAGACAACAAATTAGTCTGTTGTTGATAACAGCTTTTTGTGGAAATGCTGTTTCTCGTGTTCATGCAGCTTTCAAGATTAATGACAGAATGGATGGAAAAGTGACTCGTTTCTTTACACAGACACCCCTTTTATTTTTTGTTCTTGACTTAAAAAAGTAATCTACCTCTTAAAATTTGTAGTTTAATACTTTGTTTGGTGAATTTGTGCCACTTTAACTTTCACTTTCACTATCATTCCCATTTTGTTACATTTCTGTTATGGGGACTTTATGTTGAAATACTGTATAAAAGCATTTGTAGCAAGTTTAAAAAAAATAAAATATTTAAAATTATTTAAATTGTTTTGGACACTTCAATTGTACTATATGTGATTTACATTTTACATCAATTTCAGTTTGTTTTCCTTTTGGGTTGTTAATCTTGGAGCATGTTCCTGTATTAAAGTTTGCTGTTAGTTATATTGTTTCTTTTATTGGAGAGTGATATAAAGACTATTCTAATGAAAACATTAAAAATTACAACTTGATGTAAAAGTGGGGTTGTCATTGCTTTTGAACATTGTGGCCTTGCTGAAGGTACTGTAAATGCAGGTAAGCAACTGAAGGGGGATTTTCTCCTCCAGCACAATGCATCGAGTGAGTTGCAGATGTATGTAAGTCTTGGTGGTGTTGCAAGCACTTAATGACCAACTAGATGGAACTATCCTGACACATTTTTATATAACTGTAACCAATAAAGTCAACTTTTTACAAACTTGTGAGAAACTTGCCTTTTGTATGGAAATGAGATGGACCAGGAGCAAAGCAGCAGTGTACATCTAGAAGGAATTAAGTGTGCTTGCATCCCTGAATGGTCTACACCCATGTCACTGGAGCAACTTTATAGCAGCTTGACACTTCTGAGTTAGGCCTGGATTCTTATTTTTAATTGAGGATACAATAAATTTGTATTGATTAAAATGACATACTTTAACTTTTTTTGTACTGTACTGTTCTATTTGATGTGCTTGAAACGTGTGAAATAGTTTAATTTATAAGGTACGTGTGAAGAGTTTTGGTTCTGAGAGTTTTGGATTGTTGTATTCCATCACCAAGATGTACATTCTGCCTCCTGCAGTGGAGCTGGAAGCGTCTGGTTGGATGGAATAATGTAGTATCATTAACACCATCAGTATTACAGTAGCCAATTTCTTAACATATTCATTACTGATCCAGTAGTAAATTAATATTTTATGCAGTTGTCTGTTCAAATTAATACTTCTGTTTGAGTAAGATTCTTTGGCAAGAACTCCGTTGTTATTTTCTGATGTGACGTATTCCTTGAACTCGTTATCCTCTCCAGAGCCAAGTTTTCCTTGAATTTTAGCAAAGAGGAAGATTCTGGTACAATGAGGCAGGAGTTCTAACTTTGTTCCCTGGGTGTTTTTGCAGGCACATCTCTGTTGGGATACTATACACTGCAGTTTGGTAGCTGCAGTGTGATGGAAAAGGTGAATTCTATCCTAGCTCACAGCAGTGGTTACGTGGTAGGACAGCCACAGTAAAGGTTTTTTATATTGATTAGGTTTTGCTATATTTACTTAAGTGAAAACATTTTGGTTTGCATACCCATAGTTGTATTTGGATAGATAGAATTAGGAAACATAAAAAGGTAAAAACTCTTCCATAGTTTCGAAGTTGCTGAGGATGGGGTCTAAACTTCCCCTTACCTACTTGTTACCACATCTTTCATCTCTTGCTGACAAGTGAAATACCGGTTGGTGTTTGATCTCGCTGCAATGTTGGTGTTTTGATCACCATGTAAGGGTTTCTTAGAGATGTCTAGCAGTGAATTGATCCTAAATAAACCAGTTTCCATCCTTCAATCCTTAATATGATGGCAGAGGTTTGTTGCCATTGTCTTTGCTGTTTCTCTGCTGTGATATTAAATCTCTGGTGACCCAAGGATGCTACTACACTGAGATGTTCACATGTGTTTGTACGTGCTAGTTCTCAAGAGGAGGGCTGTATGGTGGACATCTCTATTCCAAAGTGAGAGCTGATAATCAGGGAACAAGTTTCAATCCTAAATAGGCACCTCATCATAGATGGGAAGTTTAGAACTTTATAGTTACTGTTGCATCTCATCTGCGCAGTTGAATTTTTGTGGCTTCTATAACTGCCTCTTTATGATCTGAATGCAACAATAAAGCTGTAATGATGCACGCAAAGTGCTGACGTTGCTTGAAATGCATCCAGATGGGCACTGAAAGCAATAAAACTTGTGCTGTTCACAAGACTGACATGCTGCTGGCGATCAAATGTCAGTTTAATAAAAGCAGTAATGCTGCAGTGTGTGTGGAGATGGGAGATGTATCACATTGTGATTACTCATTAGCCAGCTTACTAGAAGGAGTTAAAACCAGCTCATATCAGAGAATGTCTTGACTGTGGTATTTGACACCCTGCATACAGTGTTTCCTGCCTTGATCTGCAAGCTCCTCACCCTTCCTTTGTGTAAGGCACCTGTAATTGAATTAGGGTAGTGTATTTCTGATACTATGTTTTGTCAGCATTTGGTATTACAAGCCTCTTACTTGAAGTTTAGTTTAGTTCCTGATGATTTTCTTCATGGAAATGTAGAAAACTAGATCCTGGCAATTTGATGTGTGAGTGCAGAAATGAATAGCACTCCTCTTACTGAGGTTTGGGACTTCATCTCCAAAATTATGGGGCCAGTTCCAGCTTTTACTGGAGTTAAGTTCAGCTGAGTTGCCAGTGATAACCTGTGACAGACAAATAGCTTGTGAATGGCCTAAAATACGTAACTTGGAAGACCTCGCATACTAATTCTAGCTTTTATTTAATGCATGTGTGATCTGAATGAGTCACATGATGTTCTATTCCTGCTGAAAATGATCTAAAGGATAGGTTCTGAGCACCAAGTGCATGCTGTTCTGGATCTGAGCTTTGTGGTGAGTTGTGAAAAAGAGGTAAACTTCTACAGCAGCTGTTTAGTTAAACTGGTAAAGAACTAGAAAGAAACTCTTGGGACTAGCTTGAAATTTCATAGTAGTAACTGAAGATACTTTAATACCAATATAGAGCAAAGCTGATTTGGGGTCACCCTTATGCAATATTTATAACAGAATATCAATGCTTGTAGAATTAATGCTACATTGTGTTTGGTGGTTTTAGGATGTAGCTCGGGTTTTGAAGAGAATGGCTAGGAGCTGTTGAGCTTAAACCTCACAGACATCTAATGGGAACCCTGTAAAGCTTCACCTACACAATAGTCTGAGTTACTTTCTGAAGCAGATTGCTTCATCTAAGCTTTGTGGATGGACGGTTGCAATATCAGTGAACTGAGAGTTCACACCTGCTCAAGAGATGTCATAGAAAACACTTGGAAACAAAGTACAAATCAAAATGCTTAAGAGATTTCAAAAAAGCTGATGTTCTGATGGCATTGAACCCCCACAGTGTTCTATTGATGTATGGGATGGATTTTAATTCCAGAGTTGTACACTGTATTTTGGGTAGAAACCATGACATAACACAGGGCAGAGCTGCTCTCTAATGAATAGCAGCTCTTTAATAGAAGGGGTATGTTTAGGACCTCCCAGCAGTGGAAGAGTGGGAAAGTGAGGAAAGTAATTGTGTTTCAGAGCAAGGGGCAAATAAAATACTGTAAGAGAGGCATGATACAGTAATGGTCTGTTACACACACCAAATAAGACAATTCTAAACGTTAATGTCACTAAAGATGGATCTTTATGCCATATACATGAGTGTCTCAATGTCATTTCTTAAGCTTGCTTTGGGATATTGACTTTGCAACGTAAGTTGTTTTTTGAATGAAATGAATACTGAGTTAACACTTAAGTGCAGCTGAAGTCGGTGCTGCTGTGCACTCATCACTTGCAGACAGGCAGAGGTCACCCGAATGATTAAAATAGGTATTGGACCCAATAGTGGGAAAGGAAACTGCTGGTATAAGCAGGGTCTAACGCGAGATCGCTGGTGGAACTCGGAAAGGAGGTACCTGCGTCCTATTCCTCTGCACCAATCTCTTCAGCCACTTATAAACCTCTTCCTTAGTTCAGAGGAAGCTTTCTTGCTATTGAGGCACTTCTGACTACTCCTTCCTGTGCATACTTCATTGCTTTGCATTCTCATTTTGCAGCTCCTGCACATTTACTTCTCCTAGTAAGACTTTTAAAATGCTTTTGATAGAGTGTGCTTTTCAAAGCATGTGTTTGAAAAAGAGCATTGAGATACTGCTGTGTTTTTTTTTCCACAGATACAAGGCAGTAAAACACTGGAAAAGGGAAGCTAGACCAGGCATCAAGTTGGAGGGAGGCTTTTTTGTTAAGAGATACGTATCTGCTTCATCTTCTTAATTTATTCATAGCTGGAATGGTTTGTGGGACATAGTATAGTAAGCAGCGACAGGCATGATGTGTATATCTGCTTATTTTTTTGTGAGATTTGTATGTTTCACAAGCCAAACAGGGTCTCTCAGTCCTGGTTTGGATGAAACTGCCAAAGGGTTTCGAGAAACAGCTTTGGTTATTCGGTGGGTGATGTTCCATTTCTCAGAAGTGTGGGCTCAGCATTCAGGTCGTGTGATGCAAGGTGGGATCGCACACTGCAGGTGTGCTGCCCTTCAGGTGAGCAGGAGAATTGAGACTTCCACTGCTCCTAATGCCCCATGTCAGTCAAGAAAAGGAGACTAATCTCATTTGTGGGTCTGTCTCTGCAGAGCCTGCCTCAGGGCCTTCTGCAGTTTAGGCAGTGCTGGTGCCTAGATGCCAATGGTAAACACGAGGATTTTGTTTCAGGGAGGTGATTCTGTTGAGAGAGCAGTGGATGTGCTGCCTGCTGAGGGTATTTGAGGGCCTGGCAGCAAGTGGGAACAGAAGAGCTCAGTTTGTTCTCACTGCAGGGCACTGAACCATGGGGCACGGGCACTGCTCCATCACGGGTCCTGGGGGCAGTTTGCATTGGGAAGTGCTCAGACTGAGCAAACCCTCTCTTGAGCAGATCTTGTGAGTAGCACTTAGTCATGTTCCAGCTGTGACCTGATGGGAGAACTCCCTTAGTGTTTCATTTAGGCGCTGTGATTTCTGCTAAACGTAGTGTGGAAGGAGGCAGGAAGAGGAGAGAGACTGAATTCTTCCATCATTGAGCTGCTGTGGGTTACACACTGAAACTCTGCTGTCACTGGAGTTTGAAGGTGTTTTCCCCATTCATTACAGCGAATGCTTTGATTCATCTCCCTTTTTAAATTGAAAGCACCTTTTGTTCTGTGATTTCTCTATGTAATGAGATGTGCAGGACTGAAGGCTCATAGTAGTTCTGCTGCCCTTCAGTGATCATTTCGAGCTCTTTCAGAGTAACTTTCTGTGTAAAGATAAAATTTACTTAAGTCTTCCCTACGTATGGTAAAAGTTTTCTCATTCTTTTCCTGTCATAAATGTGATTCAGTAGATAGAATCTTTTAAACAAATGAGTAGTTTGTTTGACAGTGTAGACCATGTATTTGAGTACTGCTATTTTTAATGCAACATTCTTTGCCTTCTGCCTTGCACAATGCTCTGTGCTGCTTTAAAAGGGCAGGAAGATGAATCGAGGATGTGATACTATTCATCTAAATTTATAGACCTAGACCAAGATCTCTTAAAGAAACTAATAATGTCTGAGCTCAATTTGAGGTACCACCAAGGACTGATTTCCTGAAAGCTCCGGAGCTGAATCTCTGTAAAGTGGCTACTGTATATAGCTTCTGAAAATCTAGGGATGTTTAAGTAAAATGGTACCAATCTGGGGTATTTCCCTAGCTGAGTTCAGGCTTGGTGTGGGATTTATTCTGCTCAGCAGTGTCAGTGTTGGCTTAGTGTTTGTCACTGCAGTTAGTAGTGGTCTGAAGCAGGTTTTAGTGGGAGTGGAAGTAAGTCAACAATGAAGAAACTTGAACTCTAGAGCACATGCATGAAACAATGCAATTCTGGAGTTACAGTGGGGGAGCAGTGGTGCTTTAAAGTTCTCAATTTCTCTGAAGCACTGTGGTTAGCATGCTGCTAGGAATCTTCTTGAAAGCTGAGAATGCAAAGGATCTCAGTAACAGGTTTTTCCAGTTTAGATTCATGAAAGGCCTGACCATAAAATCATAATACTCATGTTCTGTCCTTCAGCGTCACCTGACCGCAAGATAAAGTCTGACGTGTTCCAGCTTTTTCACCCGTTTCATAAATGTATGTCTCAAAATAGCTGCAGTACAGCACGTTAAGGTCCTTTTAGCTTAGTGCTGCTCCCCCAGTTTTGGTACGCAGAGGCAGGACGTCCTCCTCCAGGAATTCTATGGACAAACCTTTTGTTCTGCTGAAGAGTTTGTTTCACTTAAATAAGAACAAGAATAAGAATTGTTCATGTAATTGGTGGTTGATGGTTTTCCAAGTCCTTGTTTTGTGTATTTACTTTCCCATTAAGCAATATGCTAGTGCAAGAGAGTACATGCCAGTGGTGGTAGCAGCACCATGCTTTAGTTCTTGCTGAGAGCGTAGTGCTCAGAACTCTGTTATCCAGACTCTGAACTCCCTTCCTTGCCTTTGGCCTGTAAAATTGCCTACCCTAATTCTGCAAAGCCAAGAACTCGGGCTCAAGCATCCAGATCTCTTTGTTTTCTCCCAGTCTGCTTTCTTCTGTGTCAGCTTAGATGTAGTTTTATTTAAGAGTAGGAGACACTTTTGATAGACCACGTCCCTATCTATTTTTGTGCAGTGAGTTGGAGTGCATGTCTGCAGTGCTTGTCCATATGCTTGGGGTTTTTGAGTGTAGAAGCCCTGCAAGAAAAACACACTTTAATTGAGGTAAAATGTGAACTTCAGTTACTTGAGTGTTTTATGCATTGACTTTCACTGAATGTCACTGGTGTGACCAGCAACATCGGATCCCTTCAGCCTTCATTCCCCATGGTAGCATGGCTGATGTTTCTGGGACGTTTCTAGTGACCTAAAGTAGGAACTGGGAAGAACACTGATGGCACAAGTGTGGTAGGAGAGAAGGTGATCTGCATGAAAAATACCAAATGTATTTTGGGAATGGCTGAGGGAAGGGGGTGTGCTGGGAGCTGGCAGTTTCACTGCTGCGCACTCTGTGTGTGCTGCTTGCTTCAGTGGCCTGGGAAGATGCATGGAAGTACGAATTTGGTTTAGACAAGTAAGGTGAAGCTTAAGTATTCAGTAGGCAGTTTAACACTGCAGAGTCCCAAGGGTGGTAGCAGAACCTTCACCTTTGTTCCTGCCTCGGCTTTAAGACTGCAGATTTTCTGGGCAACCTTGGCAAATCCCTATCCTTCTGACTCAGTTCTGCAGCTTTAAAACGGGGATTATAGGACTGACTCATACAGCAAAACACTTTCAGGTCCAAAGATAGGAGACTAAAACATGGGATTTAGTGTATTTTTATTGTAGTGAGTCTCACAACATCGATTTGTCTTTAGTTGGGGTGTGCTTTCAATCGAGAGAGAAGCTTGGGCCCTATGTTTTTAAATAATAGCACCCTTTAACTTTTGGTGTAGATTTAACTTACGGCATAGCTACCGCATTTACCAGAGCTGTTTATCCTAATTGAAAACCCTGTTGACAGAGAAAACTTGCTGCAGATGAGTCCTTCCTGCTGTCTAACATTGTGTCTCTGTGCCCTTGTTAGCATAGCATGTTTTCTGATGCTGTTCCTTTGTTTTCCCACCCTTTCCCCCCAGCTTATTCTGGCTAAGGCTGTTCCTGAACAATGGCCTTGGCCAAGCTGGTGTAGTGTAGGGTGTGCTACAATGGTGCACAGTGGGGCTGGGGTACAGCCCCTCACCCCTTCCCGATAAATCCTTGTTGCTCGGCTGCATCAGCACAGGGCGCCTGGGAATTCCTCTGCCTTTGCCTGTCTCCAGTTGCCCTGCACGGGTGATGGTGGAAGCAGGTGCAAAGTGACACTGCTAAAATTAGTAATCTCAAGAGCTGTTTCTGCATGTGATGGGGGCATTTCAGCTCCCTCCCTGCTCCGGGATCCGCTTCCCTGGCAAACCCTGGGAGATCCTCCTAAACCAGCAGGAATCCAGCATTTCTTTAAGGAGTCTCTTTAAACACGGAGTTCTCAGTCCAGTTCAATGCCATGACAGAGCAGGGCTCCGTTTTCCTCACTGCTCTGGTAAAGCAAGGATCACGGCTCTGCCAGTGCTTTGTCATGAAGAAGTCCAGTCTCTATCTAGAAAAACAGTCCCTCTTTGTCTTCTTCCTCTAATCCTTGACTTCTAAACAATAAACCAATGATCTATTTGCTCTAAAGCAAGATGGAATTAGGGGATGAAGGATCTCCCTTTGGGAGAGGATGAGGAATGTGCATCTGAAAATGCAGGTCAGGTTTTCTCTTTGTCTCTTTGGATTTGAGGCTTTGGTTTTGTTTTGGTTGAGGTGTCCCACAGGGTCTCGTTGCATGCAGAAACGCACACATGTTGGTGGCGGTAGGACTTCTACAAGTCAGAATGAATTTTGTGACATGAAGCATTACTTAAATGGAAACCAAATAAAAAGAACACAGAATCTCTCTCTTGTAGTTGAAGAACTGAAGCCAAAAAACTTAACTCATTTGGGGTATTCTGCTGTGTCCCTTTGTAACTGCCCTTACATGGGACAACAAAATCCAGCCTTTGGTGACCTCCTTGTTACCACTTTGTGGTTCTTGCTGTCCAGATGGATGCGTCAGTGTTGCATTCACAATGCCTGCGGAGTAGGATGTGCATATAACAATAGCAAAACAGTGGGAGAGGATTTTAACCACAAACTCTGATTTGGGAAGAATGGCAGTGCTTAATCTTCAGAACGTCTGTGGTTTTGCTTCTCTGTCGTAATGGAAAACTTGGTGCTTGTGTAACCTGGGTGTAAGGACAAACAACTGGAATCTCCTTGAAAGGCTGCACGTTGGACTCTAAAAATAACCGGGAGAAACCCCCTGATTTTTACCTCTGCTTTGATGTGGTGTGTAATGAAATGATGTTCCAAAGCTGTTCCTTTGGCAGAACGTGAGCAGTTGGGTTTGGTGGGACTTCTAAAGGATTTGTGTATGGAAGGTTGAGATGAAACTACAGCAGGTTTGGGAGGTGAGGGGGGAGCTGACGTGCATCTGTACACACCAGAGAGGCGCAAGGGTGCCCAAGATGGCAAAAGATGCTGAATATGTAAAGAAATGGGTGATTTTTGTGTCTTTTAGTGTAAGAAGTTGAACTCGGGTATGCATTTGAGCTGAGGTGGTATGTTTCGAACAGCGCCATAAACCCTTCTGTTTCCCTTGCTTTGACTCATGTTTTCACGCTTATTGACATCACAGTCAATGGAGATGTAAGCAGCTCAAATAAAACCTCTGGTTTTCACTTCCCCTTTGGGATTCTTGCAGTTAGTTTTAGATTTGAGGTGAAATAATCATGCACTAGAGGCCCTGGGGCAGCGCTCGCTGCAGTGGCCTCTGTGTGTCAGCATCAATTCTGTCAGTGCTGCAGTGGCAGAAGCATGGTGCAGGCTTTAACCTTGGGAAAAGTGACCAGCTCTGCTATGATGCTTATGGAAAGTGACGTTTCTTTTATGTAAATCTGTATTTTAAAACCTCCCATGGGCTGTCCTGAGCAAACAGACCGTGACTCTTCTCATTGCTCTTTACATCGCTGTGGATTTGTCAGTCCCAGTTGGAGGGTCTGGGACATGCGGTGGGAGCCTGGATGCTGCTTCCAGTTGATACTGTGTGTTTTGTGCTTAAAAAACTTTTATCAGGGTAAGTTCAGAACAAGGCAAAACTCCTTCTGGCTTTCAGAAGCCCCTCTCAACACCCGCAATGTGGGTGAGTGTATGGTTTTTACGTACACCTTAGTAAAGCCCCTATAGGGCCCTAAACCAAGTCTCTGCTTTATGCCCCCAGTACCCTAATGGATGTGTATGGGTTTCTTCTGCCTCTCTGTACAGTTACAGGCTCCGCATGGCCTCTAGATGTCCTTCCTCCTCTTCGCATAACACCAGCACCAGGCAGTGCAAGAAATCCAACTGCATCGCACCCCACTTCCTTAAGGAATAGACTCTTCTGCATGTCCAACCACACCAGGTAGGGCGATGCAGCTGGGTGCTGCCGCGGGAGGATGCGTAGGGCTGCCTATCCTGTGCCTCTGTGAGCAAGGAGATGCTATACAGGAGATACCAGATACAGATATTACCCGAGCCTCAGGAAAGCCACAGTGTTGTTGCCCTTGTTGTAAGTGGTCACTGATGGCAAAAGGAGGTGTAGAGCAGGAGAGGTGTGTCAGAAGTGGGTTAAATCCAGCACAAGGGACACGGTGTTCGCTACTGATGTGTACTTGTATACTCTGGATCAAAAGGATCTGGTGGGGCAGGGTCAGCTCTTTAGCCCCATGGAAGATGTGGGGAGAGTTTTCATTCATTTGTGAGCTTTTAAGACATGAGGTGTTCTGTTGCTCCTCTGGGTGCTGGAGGAGGAGGCTGGAAGATGGTGGTGATTTTGGTAAGGATGAGGTTTGTCCCCATCTTAGAAGAAAGTGCTGTTTGTATCTGATCGTAGTACAGAGTAAAGTGCTCTGAGATCTTTTAAGCTGGATGTGTAAATGCTGAATGAATTACTAGCTCTGACCAAAAGAAAGTATGCCTGGGAAATGTGTGTTGTGCCTGGCTGCTTTGGTTGGATGCCAGAAGCTCCAGGACCACTATTACAATGCAAATTGCACTGTTACAATAATATACAAAAACACTAGCTGGGATTGTGGTGAGATAAACTGATGTAATGAAGCTTATAGGGGCTGGGACAAATTAATGACCTGGCCCAGTGGCGTTGGTGAAGCTGAATGAATTTCCTGTTGGTTGACTTTACACAAGACACTGTCTTCTGCTGCTTCATTTCCCTCTCTGTAACACACAGATACTTCCTTTATGCTGCTGTAACAGCTAAGGAACATGATACATGTGTAAAGCTAAAACTGTGCCAGCAAAATCAAGATGCTGCAGCCTGAAATTTATTCTTTGTTAAGTATGTTCAGAAAAATAACTTCTGGGGGACAAATTAGTGAGATTGTGAAGTTTATTATCTCCTGAATGATGGGGGTGTTTGCTAAGGAAATGTTAACGTCCCCCCCTAAGGCATAGACCGTTCAGTTGTGGGAAGCCTTAACACAGAACTGACTTTACACAGAAGTGAAATCGGGGGCATCTTCTCCCTGCTCCCAGCTCAGGGTAACGGGGCAGGTGCTCTGACTACTGATTCTTAAAGCTGACACTGATTAAATGCAACTCTCTGTGTTTTCAGGTACTAAGAACTTGGAAAAGGTGAGGTGAAGTGATCCTCAAGCATTATCCTTTCCTGCTTTTTCTCACACGAGGTGAGACAGGTCCCTCAGCAGGTAACAGGGACAGTAGTTTCTTCTGCTGGAAGCACTGGCTTGCTTGCTGTCACATCGTCCTTCCTTCCAGAGGGAGAGAGCACAGAGCAGGCCTCCTGCCTTCTCCAGAGAGTGATGAGCTGTGGCTGCTGGTGAGGGGTGATCTCGGGGTCCCCTGTGCATGGAGTCCGCATGTCCCCATCCAGCGTCGAGAAGTGTTCAGACACTTGCAGGCAGATGAAGCGTGTTCAGAGGGTTGATGGGTCTGGATGAGTCTCCTCCTCCTGGTGAACACAGAGGGGTTTAACATACTATGCAATTCAATTCTGAAAAGACTGTTACATCCTTTTAGTTCCTGCTTTACATCCTAACGGGTAAAGAATGGGGCATCCCATGGAAATCCATGAGGGGAGTGGTAGGTTTTACTGAGGTTTCCACATCTGAAGTCTGGGGGTATCCCAGTCTCTTGACTTTGTACCATTAGCTTTAATGGGCATAATGCCATTGCTTTCCAAGTGGGTCAGGACCCACTAGTTTTTGGGAAGTCCACCTGTGAAGTGCACTGGTCACCCAGTTTCATAAAGGGATAAGCATCCATTTCTCAAAAGCTACCATTACATTTGTTGCCGGCCTGGTGCTCCTGTCATAGTCAGGATTGATTTATTTAGAGTATCAAACTTGCATGTTGCTGTGCAGTACCAAGTGACATCTCTCCTTAGATACAGAGCTTGTGATTGCAGCCCTCAATGCAAGCATGTTCTGTTACAGTGGTCCAGCAGAGAGGACATCCATGAAGGTAGCTGGCAGCCAGGATAGACAAGTTGCAGAACCACATGGGTCAGTTGGTAAAACACAGTGCAAAAAAGGTCTCTTACCTCTTGTTCCAAAATGGTGACAATCACACACTGGTGCATCATCTACCAGGGGTGCTTCCCCAGACCCCTTCATCTCAACACAAGATGAAGGATTCCTTCTGTCAAGATAAGTTACTGCAGGATCCCTGCTAAGGTAGCATCCGGGTTTGGGGTTTTTCAAGGAGTCCAGGGGGGTGATTGCCCTCTTTTCCCCTATTTCAGCCAGTTTATTCCTCTCCTTGCCTTTGCACTCCACACAGATAAGCATACATCTGTGTATGCACAAGCTAGGTAAGAAAAATTAAGTGCCCGGTTGATACTCCTTCCCTGGAAAAGTGAAAAAAAAGAGATCAATTTTAGATATATCTTCATATGTATATGACATATATATTAATATATATGTATGAAATTACTGAAAACAGTTAATTTTGTATAGTTTTGCTGAGAATCAAATTGTTCAACATGAATCCAAAAGCTTTAAACAAGAACCATTGGGTTTGTGCATTGTGAAATCGTTTTAGCTACATGTTGTTTGAGTTGGAAAGAAAAGGTCTTCAGGATCTTCTATTACCCAGATACAGATTTTTTTGGATAAACCCCTGCTGGAGGCTTTCTAAGTGCAATTGTGGTTTGGGGGAAGGCTGAGCTGCTGAGAACTACATGAGCCATAAAAAGCTACATCCCTTTCCATGTTGGAAGTTCAAGACTGATACCATTGAGTGCAGGCTTTGTGGGGGGAGCCCCTGCCACTGCTGGCTGCTCTGGCTCTAGGATTTGTCCCCTCTTGAGCTTTTTCTGCTAGCAATAATTTCCTCTTTCCCTATGTGATGTAGCAATCCCAAAAGAAGGCTGAAACTGTTCGCAGTAGCCTGGGAAGACTGAGATTCTCATCATCCATCCAAACCAGTTGGAAGCGAGTATCCAGATCTGCTTGGCAGCTTGGTAAACCGTGGTCAAATAGCACAGAAATCAAGTTCCTGGCCTTAGGCGTATCTCAGAGAAGCTGGCGTGTACATAGAGCTCCCTGATCACTTCAGCTCGCTTCAGTTTTGCACAAGATGTCTGAAGTTTTAATGTATTTTCTCTCCATGTTTTCTCCTTCCTCTCATCATCTAGTACTAGTATGGTAAACCCTGTTCTTTCAAACAGGAATTCTCTTCCTGCGTGTGTGGACAGCATCTAGATCATCTGAAAACTGAATATACGGAGCTAATAAAATCTAGCTCCAGTCTCCTCTGTCTTAAAGCACCGGTATGATGTTCCCTTGCTTTCCTGAGTGCAGAGATCACCCTGAGTGTATAAACGTTCCTTGGTCACACAAGGATTGTTGCCAGGGAAGAGCATTCTTGCCATGCAGCCCAAATCCTGCTTTGAACGCTCCGTTCTTCTGAGATCCCCTCAACTTCCAGCAACAGTAAGTGAAATTCAGTACAGAGTGTCTGGCACGGATGCTGCTGAGTTTAGTGCCTTTAAGGCATACCAATGAGGTTAGAAGAGGTCGCTTTTGTGCAATTTATTCTTGCTGCTTTTTTTTAGTGTGGTATTAACTACAGTAACGGACAAACTCAAGGAGAGAAGTGTGTAAATTGTGATATAGGAACATTTGTTTTCCCCAGAGGAACTCTGCTTTCTCACATCAGCCTGTAAATATGTATTTACACTTTTCAAAGCACGTCTTTATGTCCTTCCTGGTTGTAAATGCTCTGTTTTTACAGTTTTATAACGCGGGTTACTCAGCCAAGAGACCGGAGCACACAGCTTTATATTGTACTGCTCTGTCTGAGGCGTCGAAGCTGGGGCAGAAGAATACCCACGCCACTGACAAGAAACACCCCATGGTTGCACCAGACTTTTCCTTGTTTTCCCTCAGATAACAAAAGCAGGAGGTTGGGGGGGGGGGGGAATTGCTTTTTCTTGCAGAAAAGAAGGATCAGTTCAAATGGTGTCATTGCTCTGCTATTTATCCACAGTAAATTCAGGAAAGTTTGCCATTTTTTATTGCCCAAGGCAGATTTTCACAGTTTTGCAGCAAATTTTTAAGCTCCCCCCGTGCCTGCTGCTGAAACGTGGAATTTTGCTCTTGACCAATATCCCAGGTTCTCATGAAAATCCAAGGAGAGGGTGGGGAACAAGCTCAGGTTTTGCATGTAGGAATTAGTGACACCGGTAGCTCCGCAGTGCTCTCGGGACAAGGCTGATACTGAGATGCTTATACAGAATCAACCGTGTGGAGATGTGGTGGAACCTGGTTGGTTTGTGGGTTCTGACCATTCCTCTGAGGGCTGAAAGCTCTGTTGTCTGTCTGCCGTGTAAAGAAAAAGAACAATAAATTCATGTGACAAACAGCATTATGGAAATAGTGATGGTTATTCCAGCAAAGGAAGTGTTCAAAATGGAGATTCGAGGTAGTCCAGTTCTGAAACAGTGGGATGGGGGGCAGGAGGCAGGAGGGGAGGAAGGAGATGGAAATGTCACCTTGGTCTGTCAAGCTCCAAGCGTGTGGTTACTGCAGATTGAGCTCTCCCAAGAGCTTCACACTCTGGGTCTACAGGACTGGATGAGCAGCACGGAAGCTCTTTGTAGTTTGGACTCTCCATTCAAAGCCCAAGCTCTTGTAGCGTTGTGGGAGCAAGACAACACAATGAATACCAAGGGTTTCTGTAGCTGTGGGAAGGTGAAGGTTTGAGCAGGGTGGGAAGTGGGAGGTATTTCGCTTCCTAGAAATGATCCCTGTTTCATTCATCTTGGTTCAAGGATTTGCTCCATCACACCTCAAGGGGAATTTTACACCTTTCCAGGGCTGTGGAACTTGCCGCTTACTTGAGGGGCTCAGTGTGCAGCCATTCAGCACTGCTGCATTAATTCAGCTATTAAAAACAATAGCAGATACAACGAACAGGTTTGGGAACAGATGAAGCATAGGTATGAATGTTAATTTCACATATGCTAAAAGTGGCTCTTTCACCCCAGAAAATCTGAAGTTTCTTTATGCATTATAAATGTGATCTGTGGGTAAAAGATCATTGCTGCCATCACTGCACCTTGCTGCCTTGCCTGCAGCAGCCTCACAGCTCACAGTGCTGCAGCCTACCTGATCTTTATTAAATGCCACTCAGCTTCAGTTCCTTGTGAGCTGATTATTCCCTGCATGAGGAACTTCTGAAATACTCTCAACCTAAACTGCTACATACTTCCACTGCTCTGAGCCACCACGGGAAGCAGCAGTAACTACTCCTTTTTGTGAGAGCTGTGGCTTTTGGGGGAGAAGACTACCTTCAAAAACAGGCAAGGAGAAAAACCTGCAGTGAAGCTGCTGCCTTAGTACTGCTTTACTTACACCGTGTGTATTGTGCTGCTTGCAGCTGCTGGGAGGCAGGAGGATGCAGAGAACAAGATGCTGCTGGGAGCAGAGTGTCTGGGTGAGGCTATTTGAGACTTTGATGCTGGTGCCAATTGTAAATGGTCTTTCAAGGTGATAGGACACCCAGAGCATTGTGTATGCTCAGGAAAAATCTCCAAACCAACACTTAGTGGACATGGAGGAGACAAGTACATCACACCCGAGATCCCCAGCATCGTGTCACCTCGGATGTGGGCTGTGGAAGAGCAGTAGGAATAGAAACGTACATCAGGCACTGCTGAGTAACGTTTTCCTGCACTATAGCAATGGAGCCTTTCACCTCCAGGCCTTTGGCTTGCACCAAGCCAAGGTCATTGCTCAGGGGTGGTTGTGCCTGGTGATGAGCAGCCTGGGGGAAGGAGCAGTGATACTCCCAGCCTGGTCCCACAAGGGCACAGAGGGCACACCCAAACAGCGCTGTGCCTTCTGATGCGAGAGACATTCCGCTGGGTTTAGGGATGAGCCAGCCTGGGAAGCTGACAGAGAAGCATGTTCTGGCCTACTGGTCAGGAACAAGCACCACTCACTCTCCAGTGAAGAAGATGAGGGGGACAGACAGGTGCTGGGGGTAGGAGGGAATTTCAAGCTGTGCTTGCATTTGCTTTATGACTTGCTTTGCAGCTGCCTTGGAAGGAGAAGAGGCAGTTGTTAAAGATTACACTGCTCTGGAAATATTCTTAGATATGAGATGCTCATGCAAATAGTCTCCCCCCTCCTTTCACTGCTCCGCTAAGTTTTGGGTCACCTTGACTTCCACAGGGTTTTGAATAGATTTCTCTCTATTCATTTCTCTTTGTGCCATTGGCTGTGCACAGAGCTAGGCAGGAGGGTGCTATCTCCAGGCTCATCTCCTTCTCACCCCTCCAGCGGGAGGGTGTTCCACATCCTCTGTGGAGCACACTGTTTGGGAACAAGCATTACGTCAGAAAATTGGCACTATAAGACATCTTGCTCATTGTTATACTCATCTTGTCATCTACATAATGTTTATACATTGAATCTTCCTACAGCTGGAATACTTAACTGATACTCCCTGAACTTCATCCTCTGATTTCTCTAGGAAGTGCAGTGATTAAGGCTTACCTAGGGTGCATTGATTTAGGATTGCATCTTAGTTTAACCTTGGGATGTGAAATACCCAGATGATCTCCTTTAGTACTCTGTCCTAGTAGATAATGTCCGTCCCCGAGTTCAACTTCCCTTTGTGCCTAGCATCAACTAATTAGGGTCCTTTCATAGTTGATATTTCTTTTCTGCAAGGATGTTTATACATCAAATAAGCCATACCTCAGGCTTACTTTGATAAACTACCCAAAGAATTATTTAAGTCTTTTAGAGTTTGACTTTTTCTCTCTTCATCACTTACATCATTTCCTTCTGTGCCATTCCAGCTTTTATTTTTTGGAAAGAATAAAACCCAACCAAACAAAATTCTCTTTCAGGCAAGAACTAACGGAGACGTCATCTGAAGGAAGGGGGAAATAGTGCTGTAACTGATGCCAGACCTTAAGTGTATTGCTTCAAACTCATTACTCAGTTTTCTCTGCATGATACAGGTGTAGGGATTGCATAAATGTTCCAGACCTGTTTTCAGCAGTGGTGTCTGCAGAGGAATAATTGCATCCATACCTCCCCATGCATCTAGCCAGTGATTTGGCCAGCCCTCCTTGTCACAGTGTGTGCTGCAAGCTTCTCATTTGTGTCTGCTTTGTAACAGTGAAACACTGACTTCTGACACACAAGAAATGAGTTCTCACTTGCTACCATCCGTTGCTGGTGACATCTCAGTAAGTAACATCTGAATTTGTCAGTGTTCTTTCCTGAGACCTCCTCTATTCCACAATCCTTTGCTACTAAGAACACTGTTGTGAATAAAGCCCCTTTCTCACACAGGGTGCTTCTAGAGATGTTAAATATCACTGTAACAAAATGCCCGTTCTATTGGTGTAATGAGTTTAACCAAGTCCTTCTCTGCAGGGCTGCTCTGAATCTCTTCTCTGCCCAACCTGTAGCTGTGCCTGGGATTGCTCTGACCCAGGTGTAGGACGTTGCACTTGTCATGGTTAAACTCCATGAGGTTGGCATCAGCCCACCTCACAAGCGTGTCGAGGTCCCTCTGGATGACATTCCTTCCCTCCAGGGTATCAACTGAACCACACAGCTTGGTGTCATCGGCAAACTTGCTGAGGGCACACTCAATCCCACTGTCCATGTCACCAAACCAAATCAAATAGCAAACTGGCTTCAACACTTCTCCCTTTCTCTATTTCCTCTCATTTCTTCCTCTTTCTCTATTTCCATTACGTAAGAAGCTTTCTTACAGCCAGGGTGCCCGTCCTACCAGTGCCAGACTCCTTAGCACCTGCACAATACCCATTTTCTAAGACTTTTGATAGTTGTTTTTGGCTTTTCAATAACTTTCAATGCACTCCTCTAATACATAATGAAACTGGGGAAAATACCTGTGAATTGCTCTGCAACACTAAAACTCCCTAAAATCCTGGAGAGCTGGAAGAGTTTGTTAAGAAAATAGGGAAAAGGGACTTTCAGGCAGCCTCCCGCATAACTTTTTTGTTTGGTTGGTTTTTTTAAGTTATACTTTAATATTTCAGTGCTAGATGTGTGGTGGATTTTGCAGATATGCGATACATGATCAGGAGTACACGTTGCATGAGATGATGCCAAATGTAGAACTGGCTCTCTTTGCTCTTCACTTACCACTTCCCACCAAATTAAATGCCACTAAGGCATTTAATGCCGGCTTTTCTGGCGTTTTGCATAGTTTTAGAGCCTGCTCTTGTAGGCTTCAAGTATCAGTAGGCTTTGCCCAAATGACAGCTTGCTCTGGCAGCTGGACATGGTCACAGCAGGCAACAGAGTGAGAATGTCGAGGACACACAGACCCTGCACTTGGCCTTGTTGAACCTCATGAGGTTCACATGGGGCCACTTGGAGTCTGCCCAGGTCCCTTAGGACGGCATCTCCTCCCTCAGGTGTGTCAACTGCACCACACCGCTTGGTGGCATCTGCAGACTTGCTGAGGGTGCTCTCGATCCCACCATCTGTGTCACTGATGAAGATGTTAGTTAGCAATCGTGTGCAGCCTCAGGGGAGGCAATAGCTTTCTCAGCACAGAACTAGGCTAAGCAGCTGTTAAAAGTGCTACACCTACCAGTTTCTTTGGACTATGAGCAGAAGGGGGCAGATAGATACAGTAAAACGACAAAGCCGGGTTTGTAGGGCAGCAGCAGCTCCTGCCTGAGCATCCTCCCTGTGCGGTGCCATCGCTGGGTGAGCGGCGCCTGCAGCGCAGCGCAGCCCAGGAGACGTGCCTTCAATTCCCCACTGCTAAAACACCTCCAGGCGGCCCTGGGCAAGTCTCTGCCTCTCCCTGCTGCAGACGGGGGCTAAGGACACCTCCGTGCTGCATCGGGGTCTGAGCTACCTGCAGGCGCCTCTCCTGCTCCGGCTGCTGCTGGAACCCGGCACCCTTCCATCTGCGGTGCGCTGTGCCCCCCGCAGCGCTCCTGGAAAGCGCCGGTGACTCACGGGGCTCCTGCAGTCAGCATCCTCTGCACTGGCAGAGGGAGTTTGTAAAGTGAAGATGGATCAGCCGAGCCAGACTTCCCCGCGAGTTAACTCCTGGCTTCTCCTGCACACAAACCGCCTTGGCTGACGTTTCCGTCCCAAGAGGCGCAGCAGCCCCAGCCCTGCGGGAGGCAAAGCCAAGGGCATCCATGGGCAGGTTTCTGGGTACCTGCGCTACCCGCTCCTTCCCCTTGGGTACCTCCGGAAGAGGCGCGAGGGGGTTAACGCTCCCGGCTGGGTTAGCGCTTCCCTGTGCCTCCGGGAAGAGCCGCCGCATCAGGGCAGGGGAGAGGGAGGGACACTGCAGCAGGGCAGCGGAGGCGTTATTTAACCGCGCCTGCAGTCTCCTCCCCCGCGCCTGCTTTGCTGAGGGAAGGGGGAGCGGGCCGAGAGGAGGGAATGAACCGCGCGGCGGGGGCGCGCTGGGGGCTGCCGGAGCGCGGGGCCTGCGCCGGGAGCCGCCGGGAGCGCAGCGGCTGCTCCGCGGGGCTCCTGCGCTGAGCTCCCAACGGGGAGGTTGCGCTCGGAAGGCCGAGAGCAGCGGGCGCCGCTCTGGTGCTTCAGCATCTGCCGTGCCCCCCGCAGGGGCCGGGGGCAGGGGCAGGTTTGAGGCTCAGGGTCCGGCCGTGTCCAGGGCAGGAAACTCCTCGTGTTCCTCTCAGAAGATGTGCCGAAGATCATGGGCAAGGTAGCGGCTGGGTTTGGACATTTTGGCTCCGCAAGAAGGAAAGAGACTCATGTCTCTGCTGTGACTATGGATGATACCCTAGAAGAGGTCAGTCCGCGTTGCTTAATGCTTGTTTGTGCCTGAGGCCACCAGCCCTGCCTGGGACACACCACAGGACTCCTGGAAGAGGCAGAGAGGTCTCAATGCAGGTACCGGTGAGAAGCCCCTGACCCACCTTGAACAGGGAGGAAGGAGCATCCTCCGGGCTGGGGGAGAGGCACCATTGCTCGGGGGGTCTCCTCCTGCCCGCTGAGTGGGGACAGAAGCTTCTCAGAGCTGCTGGGCTCATCCCCATGACTAACAGGAAGGACTCGAAGATTGCTATGGACTCCCCTCCGGTGACCTCCGGCTCTGCAGCAGGCCCTGTTACCTTCTCACATGTTTTCGGGCAGCAGTGCCAGCTTATGGAAGCAGGTAAGAGAGAAACGTGTGCAAGTGCAACCTCATCGTCCTGCATCTCATCTCCTGGTTTGCAGATCTCTTCCCTCCCATCGTGTTTCCCAAGTTCTTCATCAGGCCTGGTCTTATCCAAAGGGAAAGTTGGAGTGACTCCTGTCACATCTGTGTAGCTCCCTCAACTTCTCCCAAAACTACCTAAAACCTTTGTGTCCAAATAGTTACAACTACGAGGCAAGGGTTGGGGTGATTGCACGTTTTTGGGTTAACGTGGTCTGGAGCAAACTGCTCTTTGCCTGGTAGAGGATGTTCCCATTGTGTTTGGATGTGTACACAACATGTATAGCAATTTTTCCAGTTTCAAAACAATGCCTTTCCAACTGGAGGCTGGTTTGCTGTTTTGGAGGGTGACTCTTGCAGTACAGAGCCTCTCGTGGTGTGTGGATCTTTACTTCGGTGTTCAATTTGACAAAGTGTTTGGTTGTTTTCCTTTGCTGCTTCTGGCTGTTTCTGTTACCATAGCACCTAGAAGCTCTGTTCCCTTTCCCAGGTGTTTTCATACACTTGTAATGTCTCTGCAGATGGGCCTGGTTGAACGTTGTTTGTGGCTTTTGGGTATTAAGGAGGGAGTGTGTAACATGGCTATTAAGGAGGGAGTAACATGGCTTATCCCAGATGTTAAATTTTTGCCTCTTGCTTTGCTCTAGCATCCTGCATCCTCCTTCATACTTGAGTACCCAAGACAGATTAGGACAATGAATCTTTTCCCTACCCCTGCTTCCAGGTAGCTTGGAGAATGGATGGATGTATTTATTTGCAGCTGTGGAGAAAGCCTGGGTTTTGGCAATGGTAACATCTGCTCTGAATTTCTAGGGCTTGTTTCACTGGGACCTGATTATTACTGTTGGATGGTGCCATGTATCTTGCACATACGTTCTCCAAAGTGTCCCATCCCCCCTTTCCTCTTTTTTTCTCTCTTCTCCCCAACTGACTCTGTGACTAATGAGGTTTGATTGTAATGTTGCTGTTTCTGTGCTGAGATACAAAATATTACGTACTGGGGGTTAGCTGCAGATCTGTGGGTGACTTCTGTTGTGCCTCTCATAGTACTTGCACAGGCTGAGCTTGGAGAGTGACTCCATAGCTGACATACCCCAGCTCATCAGGCCTGTGACCATGCTGCTGCCTCCAAGGAAATGGCAGGCAGTTTTTCAAGAGGGTTTGGTGTTAATATTCTGTATTATACGGCCTGGGATCAGTCCAAAGGTGCTGGATCTGTTGTACTGGATGTGACGCAGGGAGGAGATGTGTGAAAAGCCCTAGTCCTGGGTGAGCAATGTGTTTTCCAAATTAGTAAGATTGATCAGGTGGGAAAGCCTAAGTGGTCGTTTTAGTTTGGTTTCTCTTTCCTGTAGAAACCCCAGAGAGGAAACCTGTGATTCCAGGGCTGTTGAACCCCACCTCAGTAACGCAACCATAAGATTTTCTCCTTTTGTGTGGATCATTTTAGCAGGATTTTCTAGATGCCTTCTCAGGCATGTGCAGCCTGCAGGTACAAGGTACAATGCAATGTAGGGGTGGCTGCCATGAGAGTCACTGATACCCAAAGCAAATGGGTAGATACATGTGATACACATCTATTTCCATTCCTATTCTTATGACAATATAAGCTCAGCATACCTGCAAGCAGCATTTTGGTTGATGTGTTTGTGGATTTGCCTGTGTTCATAGGGCCTGTGTAAGCTGCCACTGTACTCCGGGGTTTTAATGTGCCCTAAGGGAGCAGGAGTGGATACAGGCTTGGGATGCCAAGCTCCATAATTTATTTATGTCCTATGCTCAAAGTGACACTTGGGGTGAGCTATAAAAGGTCACTACATCGTGTAGGGCTGCGCAAGGCCTTTACAGACCATAAACCCAAGATCCTGTGCATCCTCTGCAGTGACTTCTGAGGAGCTGTGTGTGGGGCCAAGTTCTCACCTCTACAGGCCAGATTTCATGAGCAAGACTTGTAGGCACTCAAGTACCACATCACTGCTGATGGTGACATTTGGGCTGTTTTTAATAACTGTGATGTGCTTGAATGTTAAAGGTTCTGGCCTGAATTAAATGTCAGGTTATGTGCCTGCAGAAATACTGAACTCCAGATAAATCACAGAATTGACAGCACAGCTTTCATGTACCACCTGGAAAGAGCTCGATTTTCTATAGCTTCTGCCTTTGCTCCAAGGCACCTGCAAGAAGATCGGGGATCTGCTTCCAGAATATGCTTGGGTTTTGTGTAGCAGTGTCTGTCCTTGAAGGAGAGAGCGGAGGGTGCGTGATGCTCTTGCAAATGTGTGTCCCCTTGTGCCAAATGCTGCTCTTCAGTAACTTGCTCTGAAAAGCCAGTACTGAATGCCTTGAAAGTTAACTTGTCTCCAGCCAGCTGCACGTTTTTCCAGTTGATGGAAGGCTTGAAGTTTTTTGTGTGTCTCATTCTGCATAATTGGCTGATTATTCATGCATAGCTTTTGTAGATTTGCATAATACCCTGGGATGTAGTATGGTAATCACAATATTAGTCTAAAGAGTGTGTTGTCATATGGGAGCTCTGCTCCAAAGCTGTTTCGTCCTTTGTGGAAGTACTTGATCTCTATTTAACATCTGAAGCACTGTTTACTTGTCTATTATATAGGATGCTCTCTTGAAAATTAGTCTTCGATCTTCCTACTCTACCCCACTGTACTGTTGTTACTTTACCAAGTTTACTATGCCGCCATACATTTGTTTGGTGGGATGTGTTCCTTGCAGTTACGTGGGGTTTTGTGTGCACTGAGCACAGGGAGTAGTGCAGGTTGG
Organism: Pezoporus occidentalis; assembly: GCF_034315485.1. Classification (NCBI taxonomy): domain Eukaryota; kingdom Metazoa; phylum Chordata; class Aves; order Psittaciformes; family Psittacidae; genus Pezoporus; species Pezoporus occidentalis. Next base: position 460,208 of record NW_026914383.1, read on the forward strand.
AACACTGCAGCTGGCTTAACTCCTCCTTTGGAGCTCGCTGATAGAACTCCAGTTTTCCCAGGCAGGCAATTCTTGCTGTTTCAGGCTTTAAATGTGCCTGATGCCTGAAAGATCTGTCAGTGTCATCTGGGGACATGGTCACCTTTCAAGAGAGTGTGATTTTAAAAGGGGGGCTGTAAGTCCTGTCTAGAATTGCTCAGAGAATAAGGTTTTCATTTCATGGGCAAGCCATGTACGTTGATTGGTTTTTTACCTGGTTCAACCTAACTCCAAGGGTGGTGATTTCCAAAAGGAGTAATTGGGAAAGAAGCTGTCTTCATAACCTAATCCTAAATCTTTCATATCTTAGCTGGAAGTCCTGTCTGCCAGGGAACGAAGGAGCATCTTTCATGTCTGAAGCACGAATTTGAATCTGGCATAGATAAATCTACAAATACTGCCAATACTGGGGTGAAAGGGTCTGGGTTTCTCCATTTGGCTGCTTCTGGATTTAAAAATAATAATAAAAAACTGGTAGTGTCAATTAGAAATCTTTCAGACTTCAAAATAGGAGAGACTGAGGATTTGAGGGGTATTTCCTTTCTGCCCTCCCAGGAAGTATTGAATACATGGAGTGAGACCAGAGCTCAAAGAGAGCTGAGGACTCTCTTGAAGAATTAGGCTTAGTAGAGAAACCACTTTATACACAGGCAAGTTCCGAGCAACTTGTTTTGCTTAAACCACGACCATGATGCAGTTTTTTGGACTTACAGCCTTGACTCACTGCTCCATTAGATTGTCCTTTTCCATATATTCTTTGGCTTACAGATGCTGCCATTTTGTTAGGCTCCAAGTTGGTTTATTTTTTATATCTTTCCAGTTAATTTTCCATTGGTTATGAAATAAGGAACTTGGTTCAAAATGGACCAGAAAGAACAAGAAAGCTTTAGGGTGATTTGAAAATCATTGAGGCTTTAAGATGTTGCGTTGAAACTTTTCCATGTTATCTTTCAGTTATACTGAACACTTACGCAAGGAAATGCCCTGATTTGTTGCATCGGACACTATAGGTGCGCTGATTTGCTTTTAAGCAATTATAAGGTGCTGAATTCACAGCACTGCACTGCCTGATGAGGAAAGGAGCCAGAGAGTGACAGAGCAGACTGATTTGCTAGTACACGAGCAAGGTCTGAGGGCAAACCAGCCCTGACAGCTTTCAAAGGAGCAAAGCTGCAGCAGGGCAGGGAGGGGTTCTTAAAAATAACCCCTCAGATCAATGCTTGTCTGTAACTTACTGCTTTTCCATGTGGGACACTGCTCTGCCTAATAACTCCTTTATAGCCAAGGCCTTTCTTAAGAAAGCTTCACTAATATCATTGCTGATCTAAAGCACATACTGGGCACATGGGAAGAACTTCTGGGGAAAATCACAGCCCCTCATAAAACGCTGAAGAACATCTCTGACCTTTCAAAATGAAGCTGAGGAGCTGAGCATTTGCCATCTGTGCTCTCACATTTTTGTCCTTCAGTCCCTTGTGCATTTTTCCATGATTTAATTAAGCACCAGCCAAACAGGATCTGGTTTCAAACCTTTTACCTGCAGCTGAAACAGAGCAGAGGTGATCTGGTTTTACCTTCTTCCCAAAAGCTGAGACTAGGAGTGCCTGTCAGGCGCTCAGGGAGCCACATCGCTCTCATCTTCTGCCACATATATGTGATGAAAGATGATTTAACAGGTTCATATCAAACCCGCAACCCTTTCTGGTCTTGGGTTTCCGTAAGTACAACCCTTCAGCGAGCTCAGGCTCAAGCTACGAGCACATTTGAGCTAAGCCCTTGTGACAGCTCTTCTTTCCTCTCACGGACAACAAGAGAAAACAGTCAGCGTGAAACCCGCTTGGATCAGTTGGTTTGAGACCACACAGAATCGGGGCTAGAAATGTGTTCCTTGGCTCTCAGTGATTTAAGTTTCCTACAGGCATTAGTCTGTAATAAATTTTTAATGGTAACAAGTTGTTTCATTTGCTCTCCCAAGAGAAGACCCTGTGTGTATGTACAGCAAAGAGACTTTGGTTCCAAAGACGATTGCAACAGTCCTGATTAATCAGCGTGCCATGGGGTAGGTCTGTGCATGAGCAGCAGATTTCCTGCGTTTGGGGACATAAGAAACAGAAATATGTATCAGTTGAGTGAGGTGCTATGAAATCAGCGATCCCAGAGGCTGGTCCTCCTGGGCGATAGCCTTGTGATGCTCAGTGCAATACCAGAAGGTTGGACTTGAGGATCTTAAAGGTCTTTTCCAACCTAGTTAATTCTATGAAGCTGTTGGACTATGGGCCAGCCCTGCAGACACCTGGAAAGAAAATACACTGCAGTGTTACAACGTGAAGGCCTGTTATGTTGCTGGCATTTCATACAGGGATGGAAATGGTGCCTTTTCCCATTTTACTAAATCTGCCTGCTCTTGAAGACTGCTGTTTTCCCTTGGGGTGGAGCTGTCATCTCGCTCTACCTCCTGGTATTATGGCAGGCTTGAAAGCAACCAGCATAAATCTCTGTGCTCAGCACTATGGTGCTTAAGAACATGTAGATGAGATCCCTGCCAACTTTCCATGCGTGCTATTGTCATGCTAAATAACGTTGTGCGTGTTGTTGTAGAAAGAGGTGTCATTTCTGTCAAAACCAAACCCCTGTTTTTCTGAGATGACAAGAAAATGTATCAGAACCAAACTACTCCAAAAGCCTTTTGTGTTTTGGGGGAGAACAGGATTATCTGATTCTCTCCAGGGCCAGCTCCAGCACTAGGAAGGAAAGTCATTTACCTCCCCCCAGAAAAGCAGTAAGTAAAAATCTGCCTTGACAGATGACGTGCTCCTGCCTGAGCTGAATAGATTAAGGGGCCACAGAAATGAGATGGGAAGATCACAACTGTTTTTCTTTTCCACCCAGTGGAATGAGCTGTTACGAGGGATAAAAAAAAAGGTGACTTTTATCTCTTTTATCTCTTCCTTCACTTTGCTAGGTAGCACTGTGCTCCCCAGGAGGAAAAATGGTGATCAGTGCCTTATGGATGGAGCTCACTTGCTGTTCATGCCTTCTGTTGCTTTACAGTGTTCTCCTTTTCGTCACAGCAATCCTGTGCTGTTGTTAGTTGCTGGGGAAGCTGCAGGGTACCTGGGGGTGCTGCACAGGGCTCTGAAGGACAGGGGCACAGAAGACAATTGCTAGCTAATACTCTAGAAACATTCCTGTGAAGTGCATGGCAATCCACAGAGATGGCATGTCAGTGATCCACGTGGCGGCTGACGGGTTGGAGGGTTTGTTATGTGTGAGTGGCTGTCCTGGTTTGGGGTGTTTGCACTGGAAAAGCTCGTGGGAATTGTGGCACAGGGCTGAGATGATGGGTCAGGGTCTCTTACAGCACGCTTTATCTGTTTCTAATGGCCAAATAGTGGATCGTGTCCTGAGGGTGATGGATTGTACCTGCTTTGAAGAGGGGAGAAAACCAATGTTTTCCAAAAGCATGACTGTAGGGCATCTGGGCATTAAGTGAGGAAAGCTGCACTTAGCCTGTGGCTAAATCCGCATTCCTAGAGATGGATTTGGTGCTGTACTCCCCAAAGTAGTGCTCTGGATGTGGCAGCAGGCGGGAGCTGAGCAAGATGCCCAGTGCTGTGGGTCTGCTGCTCCCTCTCGCCATGGCCACTGATTCGGAGAAAACTCCGGGAACAAACTCGCCAGCAGTTTCAAGCTGACAAGCAGGTATTCCTTATTGCGGCGCCGGGAGACACGGGGGATAGCTCCTCCTAACGTGTGTCCCCGCATTGCTCTACAGGTCATCCTTGTATGGTCACTGGGCATATTACGGCATGCTTACAAAAATGTGATGGTCTTTAAGGGTGCTTTACTTTTCCCAACAAGCTTAATTAACATTACAGACATAGCAATCATCCTGGCCTCCTGCTTATCAGTTAGTTTAACTGCTCTCATCCTGGACGTCTGCTAGTCCGGGATACTCCCCATCCCAGGCCCTGTCCTTCTATTCTGCTTTTCTCACACCTTTTGTATTGAGGCCCTGAGGGCCTGAACCTATGTCAACTACCTCCAAGCACCGCGGTTATTTTCCATTCCAAAGCCATCAAACTTCGCATTACTTGGAACTGATTACATTTTGAACTTTTGTGCCTCCGTGTCTCACCACGTAACACATGGCAGAGTCCCTTGTGTATGTGGTTAACGTGCCTAAAAGCAGAGCAGCACGGAAGAGTCATTGGAGGGAGGAGGCGGCGTGCTAATAGGTATGAAGTGATGTATATGTACCCACATCTCTCTGTAATTCACAACAGGATGGGTTTATTCTTCAAACGGCAAGGCTTCAAACTTTTCCAAAGTGTTGTTGATACTGCTGCATGCCGCTAGTGTCTGACCAAAAAAACCCCAATGTAACAACAGAAAGCAGAGAGAAATAATTGAAAATACTTTGCATCAATGAAATACAGATTTTCCCCTGTCACCCCAAGAGAGAGATTCAGTGACACAGCACCTCTCTACTAACCTGCAGCTGATTTCCTCCTGATTAAATCATGGGTAGTGCTCATCTCCCCTCCTGACAAATTTGGGTTTGTCAATGTTCATGAACAGTGAAGTAGAAGAATATAATAATTCCTTCAAATTGAAAACAGCCATCATATTTTTATGACACCAAAATAATGAGCTGGAAACATGCGTGTGATTAGATTTGCAGCTACAACAGGAATTTGTTATCCTTTCTTTCTTTGGAGGTCTCTGAGGCAGTTTCAATAGCCATGCATTGTTAAAGGGAAAGTGGACTAAATGGCATTAAGCAAGGTATTTGCCTTTACTGTGCTCTTATCCTATTTAATGGTAGGTGGGGATTTTTGAGAATCATGGAAATGAACGTTTTGCCTAAATTCTGATAAGTGTTTTACTAAAAATATCATTTTAATTGGGAAACAGGGAACAAGGTCGACATATTGTTTTTGTATTTTATCATCCTGGCTAACGCAGTGGCTGCAGTGATGAAACTGAAAATGTATGAGCCTTTCCAAACCAAAACATTCCTCCAGAGCCAAAGTACACTACTCCTGACAGAGCTGTACGTTATCCTGGCTTTGAGTGAAATCAAGTATATGAAGTCTTAAGAGATGGAGAGACTATGTTTGAATTCCATTAGTTTTGGGAATGTATTGTAGTGCCATTGAACCTCTGTGTAAAAAGAAAACAGGTTAGGATAGAGAAACTGATGTTTTTTCTGCAGAAGGGAAAGACAATCTATGTCCCAAAGCTGGTGGCAGAGGGGTTACAAATGAGGAATACTGCATTTTTGCAATATCATTCTATAGGGCTTGGTTCAAAAGCAGTTTTTAACAGCTCCCAGTAAAGCAGCTGGAGAGAGTGACGTTGCAGCAAATCGCCAGCAGCCCGGTTAATGGTGCAGTGCATTCATTTGGTACGAGGTCTGCATCACTGCTGCTCTGCCATTTGGGCCTCATGGCTGAAACTGCTGCCCCCACTAAATGGTTAAAGAAGTAAGTTAGATTTCAGGAAATTGAAAGTGTTTGTAAAGGTCTGGGAGAGCAAAAGGCATCTGATGCTCTGAGTGTACACGGAGCTTGCAGCAAAATGAAACTTCATTCTCCCTGCAGCATCTTTCTGCATGGGTAAAAATAGTTTCTGTCTCTCAATTGAGCTGCTCAGGTTATCTTCCAGAAGTGCTTATTGTTAGCTTGCTTTTGCAGACACTGGAACAAAGGTACCGTGTGCTTCAGTGGCTGCAAAACTGAATTGCCCTCAGGATTGCTGACTGCTGCTGCTGTGACTCTGCAGAAAGCTCCGGGAGAGGTGGAGCAGCAGCAACGCAAGAGCTTGCAAACATCAGGCCACCCCAGAGCCATGGGATGTTCTCTTCTGGGCAGCTAGAGAGGGGAGGGGAAAACAGGTCAGCTCTGCCCTTGCTCTGAGCATGAGCCTGGCCTGACTTGTGCACAGCCAGGGACATAAACCTGCAGAACTTGTAGGAATTCCTCTCGCTCATGTACCATTCTCCATCTGTCCCATGCCTCCCATGGATGTAATTAACTTCTGTGTGCTGCCTCTCCAGAACTCAGTTATGTGCCTCTTTCTGTAATGCTTGACCAAAACACAGCTATATCTGGAGAACTACAGGTAAGGGCTCTATGTTCCAGCTGTAGTTTACCTGAGCAGAGGAAGGCAGGACAATTCCTGCATGCCCCTCTGACCCCACTTAAGTCTTCCAAGGCAGTGGTTGCCAGGATTGCTTTAATACCTGGAGGATCCCTTGGTTTTATTGGTCTGTGTTCAAGGTTCACGGCTAGTTTGACAAATGCCTAACACAAAGACTTGGTGTTTCCATGATAAACAACCCTTGTGTGCTTAAGTGGGGGTGTACCTATAACATCCGGAGGCTTTAAATAAGGTTTAATGTGTTCCTAAATGGACTGTAAGCGTTTCAGGGCAGGTGCACTCTGGTGCAAAGATACCCCAGTGCCCTTAAATCATCATGGAATGGTTTGGGTTGGAAGGGACCCTAAAGCTCATCCAGTTCCAACCCTGCCACGGGCAGGGACCCCTTCCACTAGAGCAGCTTGCTCCAAGCCCTGTCCAACCTGGCCTCAAACACTGCCAGGGATGGGCTGTGGCAGCTCTGATGCACTCTTTCTATCCTTCTTTCCTAGCTGCTGCAGGTGGAGCTCTGAGCACCCATGGTATGTGCACTGTCCCTCACATGCAGGTTTGCACTCTGAAGTTCCAGGCTGTTTGCAAAGTTACCTTTTCATTTGGAGGTAGAAAAGTCGTTCAGGCCATTTTGCATGGATACTCCTTCCAGTAACCGTTATAAAGGGTTTCGGCCTCACTAGGTAATCCATTAACAGGGTGCCAAGAGAGGTTTTTCCCTGTTGTGTTAAGGATCTCCAGCACAATGTTCTTGAAGGGCTCTGTTTAGTCTGGGAAGATTCCAGTTATGTGTCAAACACGTTAAATCAGTGTAATTTCTATGATTGCAAAGGAATGGAGCTTCCTCTTCTCTTTCACCTGCAGGCAGGTGGTGATGGCAAAGGACTTTTAAACAATAGCTTTATCCATGACTTTGAACCAAATCTTACTCAATAATCCAGCCCCTCTCTCGGACTCGGCTCCCCATCAGCCTGGTCGTGGCTTTGGTCCATCCCCACAACCTGAATAATTCTGCTTTTCTAGCAAAGCTGCTGTTCCTGTCAATGTCCTCTGCTGTGGTGCTGACCCCCGGTGGTTGCTGTGCTGGTGCCTGCTTTGCAGTGCTAACAGTTGCTTGGGTATGACCCAAGTGCTCGTTTTAAGTAAATGAAGTTTTCTGGGGAAAGGGAATGTATTCTGAGAGACAGAACAAACGTTTTCAAAGAACCTCAAACTCGCTTTTTAATTCTTTTTTCCTTGTTTTATTCAGTTTGGGGAATATATTCCCAGTGACCTAATGCAGAACTGAGAGCAGTTTGTTTGTCATGAGCTTATCTTTCCATTTTCTGTCTGTTTGTTAATATGCTGCGAACATGGACTTGAAAACCAAAGAGCCATCATCACAAATCCGCATGGATTTGAGTCAGGCTACTGGTATGGGTAGCCCCAGCTGAGTTGGTTGCTTAGAAATAAGTAGGAAAAAGACTTTTTGGGCTTGGATTTATATTTGTACATGTGCTTTACAAATAATTACTTAACCTAAAGCTGAGAATTTCTTTCTGCTCCCCAAGAAGAGTTAATCATGTGGGAAGTACCACAAATAAATCAAGAGTTATTAATGTTGGCTGCCCAAATTGATGTGAGGATTTGTTTTCTGTAAACTGCAAAATGCTGCTTTTGCAGATATAAAAAAGCTTGTATCTTCCAGGCGAACTGTAAATGAGCTGGAAGGGTAATTTAACAGTAATTTAACATTAACATTTTAACATGAATCTAACATTCACAGTTAGTTAAACTGGATTAACTCCTGTAAAGATTTCTGCACATGTAGGACCCCCAGAAAAGGCATTGCAGAAGTGACTTTTTCTCCCCTATCAAGTTCTGCATTTTCATTATAAATTTGATATTCGAGTCCGAGGTGGCAAAAGGGAGTGCCATGATTTTCTGAGGGTGGAATATCTATTGTTCACCATGTGGAAAACACTGAAGACCACATACTCTCCAGCTCTGATGGCAAAGTACACACAGGAAAGTTTAAAATACAGATGACATTCTTCTGAATCTAGCTACAGGGATCTAATGCTGATTATCCTATTGATCCGGAGTATTTTACTGTGTTCCAGGTACACCTAGGAATCTGATACTTAAAATGTTGCCAACGATTAAGCATTCATTTACATTTATCTACATAACTAACTCGGGCTGGAGCTGCTGTTTTGCCTCAGCAGTAGAACAGGGTGTTTTAGCTAGTTTTCCTTTTTTTTTTCCTCCTCCTTCCCTTTCAGTTTTCCTAACCCAGCTGCCCACCGTTACCTGGGAATGCCCCAGTGCTCTTTGACTCCAGGAAAATTACATCTCCCTGTAGAGAGAGGGATTTTGTTACGCTTAAACTTTCATTGAGCTTGATAATGTTTCACTTGAGGCTTTCTGCTTTCATTCTTGTTGATTGAATTAGGGAATCCTGGCTCAAGATTGATGCTTCCCCCTTCCTCCCCTTTCCCTTGGGGAGTGCGTTTTGTATGAAGTTTAAAATGATTAATGGGAGAGCGTGATTGTAATCATTTATTTTAAGAAAGCCTGAGTGGAAATTGTTAGGCTTTGATACCCGTGCTTGTGATCTTAAACAGGGATTATTGGCTTGCCTGTTATCTTGCCTTTTACTGGGCATTTGTTACAGCTGCCAGTCCGTGGCAAAACCTGGTTTCGGAAGTATCAGCTCAGGGTCGGTAGGTTAATGATGGGAAGGATTTCCTCAGGGCTCACTGTTCTCATCTATAGGCTTTGAGCATTTTAAATGGACAAATCCTAATCTGGCTGGTGCTGCTTTCGTTTAACTACTCGCCAGTTTCTCATTTAGACAGGCCAGGAGAGGGAGGCAGAGTCCACTGCAAAGCAGAGTCCAACTCAAACGCCTCGGAGTTTATGAGTATAAAAAGGTTTGTACTGCATCAAACCCACAACTGCACCACGGGGATCTCCTGCAGTTCCTCACCATCTTAAGCCATTGCTAGTGGCCATACACAAGGGACATGAGAAGCTTGCAGTATTAAGTGAAGCTGTTCTGTGCTCCAAGTTACTATCCATCCATGCATCCATCCATCCATCCATCCATGCATCCATCCATCCATGCATCCATCCATCCATGCATCCATCCATCCTGCAGTAACACCAACTCTGCAGCACTTACAGTCAAATTCTACTTTGCTGGCAGCTCATGGTACCCCAAGGATGGGGGGGGGGGGGGGGGGGGGGGCATTGCCATGTGTGAATGGGTCTGTCAGATTTTAGGCTGAAGCATAATTCCATGAGGTGATGGCTGTTTCAGGTTAGCTAAACTGTTACAGATTTAGGTTCATTTCAAGGTAATTTGGCTAATTTAATGTCATTTGATGATTACAAGCAGTAGCAGCATTTGGTTTATCAAATAGGCCACGTTTGGCATAAATTCAATGTGTCTTGATAAATTCTAATTCAAGAAATGTTCATCTATATAAATCATGTGGTGGGGATTAAAATGGCAAAAATAAGTAAGAAAATAAAAATAATTAAAAAAAGAAAATAATAAAAAAAAGTGAAAATCAGAGCTTTTGTGCCTGTGGCTTTCTCCATTGTGAGAATGTTCTTAGTTTCCCAAACTGAATAGCAAAATCCAAAAGGACAGCTCAGTCTTCTCTCAGCAGCCCAGCTGCTATCTGCCATTTTGCTGTAAAAAAGGTGTTTCAAGGAAATAAGAAATCTTTTGGGAAGCTCTAGCTCTTACAAGAGTCACATCAAAGGCCTCTCGTGCTTCTGGGGATCAGGCCAAATTCATCAAAGAGTTTTTATAGAGTTCTGCCCTGTGTAAAAGTTTTATTGGAGGTCCTGGGCAGCCTTCAAAACTCTTCTGGACTGCATCAGTTTGATTTAACTCAGCTTCATATTAGAGCAGTTGATCTAAAATTAGCTTGGAGTATGGGCACTCTCCTTAATACAGGATTTTGCCTGGTATGTATTTAGGATTGACACTAGGACAGAGTGACCAAGGATATGACAAAAGCCTTTGCATCGTGGCTGAGTGTGAGGAAAGTTAAATTACTGCTTGGTGTTGCTTGCAGGACCCCAAGGAAGCATGGAGTTACCCAGGTCAGAAATAACTTACCTAAAATGATTGTGATTAAACTCAGGACAAGCTGCACGTTGAATTTCCTTCTAGAGAAAAGCCTTTATCTAAATAAAGTTCTAGTGAACATTTACTGTCATAATTCGGTGGTAATTCTGCCGGGGAATTCTTCTCAGTAACTCTTATTATTAATTAGTTCAGCCAAAATAGGGGATTAATAAATATTGCAGCACTCTTGATGTGACATTCCTTGTTTATTCCCGTTTTACACATAGCATATGTGAGGAACAAAGGCTTTTCCTCACTTTTGGTAGGTACCAAATTAGGGATAACGGGAATCTTGTGCGTGAGGAGGCCTTGGTGTCTTCTAGGCCTGGACCAGTAAGGAATGGTATTGAAAACCTTGGAAGTAAGGGCTCTTCCAACTAGCTGGTCTGTCCCTCAAAACCACAGCAGCCTGACTGCAAACCTGAGCATGGTGATGCTCTGCCACACAGGCTGGGGTGTGGGTGCTCGTGCAGCTTGCTCCAGGCTTCTGCTTCATGTAGACGTCCTGAGTGGCAGCACAAGGGATGGTGGTGGGATCAGCCTGAGAACAAAGTAAGCTGCTCAGCCGAAGCTTCTGTGATGTGTTGGCTATTGATTTTGCCAGCAAATACACCTGAGGCTGGGCTAACCTTTCTCCAGCAGCAGCCTGAGAATTAGTGATGACATTTCTTGTTAGGAAATAAGCTCCATGTACCACTTTCTGCCCATGTTACCATGGTTTCCCCCACCCCTTTGCAAGTCTAAACCATTAGCACTCTAATGCATCATCTAGGTGATGATTTTTCATGGCTTCATGGTCTACTCAGACCTCTCTGGTCTTGTCACTGAGACATGACAGCGTTTTTATAACTCTCTTGCTGAGAACAGCTAATGGGAGTGCTCAGCAATTGAAAGGTCAATGTGATAAGGAGTGTTCCCTTAGGTACCTGCATTCCCGTATTAAAGCCTGCGTGAGGAGGGAGCGTGGCACAGCGTGAACCTGACTTAGTGACAGACTACAGTAAAAATGAGGAAGGATGGGTGTTGAAGTCACTCTTGTTACCCATAACCTGGAGTTTCGTGAGTGCTGGAAGGGGGCTGTTAGGCTTATGACCAGCTCCTTTAATTTATTTTACTACATGGAAAGAAGCGTCCTTCAGGGTGCATTTTTTGTATGTGTTCCGAAATGGTTTTTAAGTATCTGCTGTGGTGCCATTATTTCCTTTAATAAACAGAAATAAGAACAGGACGAGAGAGAAGCTGCTGGGGTTGTTGCACTATAGCAGAAAGTAACATGTTTGAAGAAAAGCATTTGCTGTGTTTACTAGGGCACATGTAGCTAATAAATGGATGAATAATTAAGTGAACTTATACATAATTAACTCTGCAGTCTGTGGGCATAGGACCAAACTGGCATTTGTCAAGGCACATGTGTAAGCTCAAATCCTTATGGAAGAGCAAAAGGCTTTGAGCAAGTATTAGCTGTTTTCCTGCTGAATTTCTAATTAACCCGGCTGGGGGTTATTTTGTTTGTATTTGTTTTATCAGTATCTTTTACTGTTCCACCACACGTGTCCCAGCCCTACAGCTCATCATGTATGGTGTGATTTATCCCTTTCTGTCCAACGCTTCAAGCTTCACTGCGTTATTTTGTGTAGCATTCCACATAGAAAATGCGGAGTTGCAAAACTTCTTGATGGAATTCAATATGTAAAGCTCAGTGTGAGTCAGGGGAAACTGAAGACACAAACTTGAGGTTCTCTTAAATTTTATGGTTTTTTTTTTCAGCCTGGTTTTAGTTTTTCTCCAGCTTTGACCTCATTTTTTTTTAATTTGGTTTTAGAAGCTTATGTTTTCATTCATATATGTGTCCTTAAATGGATACGAGATGAATTTAAGCATTTTTGCAGGTGTATTCCACTCTCTGCGACTGAGTTATTGGGTAAGGATCTGGTCCTTGAAGATCCTGAAGGTATTTGAGCAGCTCTGGCTCCCCTTTGCTGCTTGGGGTGTAAATGAGTAGTGAGTAGAGCGAGTGGCGGTGGAGCCATCTCCTCTGTTGTTATGGGAACACCAGCAGTGGGGTGCCAGGGAAGGCAGTAGAGATGGTATTTGCTGAATGACGTGTAAAATCAGAGCTCTGGAAGGAATGGCTCTTCCCTCCTTAGAGAAATTTATGCTTTTGTAGGGCTGATCTGAAAACAAGCTGCTTGGAAGTGATGCGGGGTTTGGAGGTGTAATCCATGCTGGTAAAAAAGTATGCTTTATGTCTGTGTGTTATTGCTCTGCAGCCATCTGCATGCTGTTACCTGTGGATGCACATCTCCATCCTGCTCTATACTATCACAATAACTCTGTCATAGCTGCTTGAGGCATGCAAGCCCTCCTTCACTGCTCTCCTGAATGGCTTTTTGCATTTTATTGAATTATTGTGTGCTTCAGGTCCTGAGGTTCAAATCAGGGTCTGCAGTGCTGAGCTACATCTGTTTCACACTGTAATAACAGAGGCTGTACAAGTGTTCAATACAAACCAACCTGCACTTTGAGTAACAAGTCCTCTTTGAAGCATGAATAAAAAAGAGGAGGCAAAGTCTTGAGGGACGTTGTGGGGTGAGACGATGCAGACAGGGTGGCTCCAGTGCAGCTGTGCTTTGCAGCCAGCAATGTTCACAGACCAGTGGGTTAAAATCAGCAAGCTGCTCTAGTGGAAGGTGTCCCTGCCTGTGGCAGGGGTTGGAACTGGAGGAGCCTTAAGGTCCCTTCCAACCCAAACCAGTCTGGGATTCTATGCTGCTGTCCTTTGCCATGGCCATGCACCCAGTCCATAGGCTGGCATGGGAATCTAAGTAAAGCTTTCTGGCAGTGACTGTGCATCTCTAAGTCTAATGTTTGGAGGCTACTTTAGTATAGATCCATTTTAGGCTATTTTAGGTGGAGGATATGAGCTGGATAGTTCTAGACTTCATCTAAAATACTTTTTCCTACTTTAAGACAAGGCAAAGCCTTCTACATTTTGGAGCCTGTTCAAGCATGAAGTTCTGAGCTACAGCAAAGTATTTCATTTCATTACTTTTCACTCCATCTTTCTTCCTAAAAATGTCTAAAACACACATAACATTAGAAATGCTTGGTTGCCTAACAGTGAAACTGCAGAAATTTTGGCACTGGATCTGATTGGAAATTCAAATGGGCTTTGCTAGTGTGAATCTGAATTCATCTTTCAACATAGTACACGTGGAAAAGGAGGAGGGGATGATGTTACTAGAAGTTAGAATTTATGTAATAATTTGCATAGACGATTTGCAGCATGGAGGTGTCTAAATAGTATTAAACCTCATGTTTTAAAGAATAGAATCAGGAATAATGAAGGTGATTTTTTTTTTTCTCGTCTGAAAAAAGTGAGTTGCATTTAGTTACTGTGTTCTATTTTTAGAAACACTGAGCTTCCTAAAGTCTCTCTAAAGCTTCTCTAACACTTGCTGTGCCTGTAGGGGCTCCAGTTGTAGGGCCTGGGTCTTGCTGGTTCATTAAATCCATGGAAAGGCTGGAAAGCTGGAAAAGGCCATATCCCCTGTCCCCATCCCCAGAATAGAGAGGGATGATGCTTATGCTATTGCATACTTCTGTTTTGCTTTCCAGGTTCTTCATAGGCTTTTTTCACTTGATCATTTCACGTAACTGCAAGAAAAATCACTAAAGCAGCGACCTCTCCCATAGTTTCCTTAAATATCATTATTTCATAATGGCCATTTTTCACTTTTTCACTCTCCTCCCTGCCTTCACCTAACCAGGGATTAGAAGCTGCTGCTCATCAATGGCAAGTTTAAATCTGCTGATACCAGCAGATAACTGATATCAGTTATTAAAGGGAGTAAGAACAATGTGGCATAAATCTGTGCCTTATCTTGCAAACAAAAGTAAATGCTCTTCAGTCTAACCTCCAACTGGAGAGAGGCTACAAATGTGCTCATGCCTTGGTTTTGGAAGGGAACAAATGATATAATGATTAATAAAGATCAGTAATGTAATATTACTCAGTTTGTCTTTTTTGCCATCAAAGACTCAAACGCCTGTTACTCTGCTCAAAAGCTTAGCACAAGAAACTGCCTTTAGGTCAAGGAAAATTTACTCCATATATTAATGTAATCACAAAAGAGAAACTTCCTTCCTGTGATGATTCCCTCTGGACAGCCCAGGAAAAGAATCATTATATCAAAAAATCAAGAGTTTTACAACTCACTGCAAATCTGATTACTTTGGTGTCTTTGGAAAAATGCAAGATTCTTCTTTTTCCCTTCCCCTTCTGTAAGAGCACTTCATTTTTAGGGGCTGTTTAGTGAATCTGAATCGCTGAGGAGCAGGTGTAGGAGGTCTGAACAACATCTGTGTGACCACGGATGAAAACATTATGACCATTATGGTATAATAGACAAGAATATCTTCTGGTAGATGTGCCAGAGCTGTGGGCATGGATCTCCCTGTGCATGTGCCTGTGCATACATCCCTCTTCTTCACTTCAACAGCTGGCCTGGGAATTGCAGGGCTGTGTGTTGGCTTCTTGAAGCGGAGCTGTAAATCATAACCCAACTGCACAAAAAGGCACCTCTCTATTGAAAAGTCAGTAAGCTTTGTCAGAGATCTGATCTGCTCCAGTTCCCAACAACTGCTTTTTACTGCTGGTGCAACACAGGCAGTACAACAAGCTGGGGCTTTAATGTGATGGATGAAACAGGGAAAAGAAACCCCAAAGTCAACCCTTGTCTGTGGAGCTTTGAGCATTAAGACCTTTCTTTCTGATTTGGAAGTGAGAACAAGGTATTTCTGGAATCAATTATTTTAGCTTGGAAACTTAGCAAGTTTTAGCTGAAGGAGGTAGCTATGCCATAGCTATGAAGGAGAAGATATGCCAAAATAGCCAGCATATTTCCACATTTTTCTGTACTGCCACTACTGATACTATAGAAGATAATACTATCTATAGTAGTATCTATACTCCTAGAGCTACTCCTTTTTGTCATCAGATCCTTCTACATCCAAGCTAATAGGTTAGCTGCAAAAGGAAAAATATTTCAGAAGATAAAAGAAGTTTTTCCTAATATTAATCCTTGAAAAATAACCAAACATACTTCTTTCTGTATTTACCAGCTAATCTTTTAGATCTGATGCTTGTGTGTAGGAGGCACTTGCTTATTTTACACAATGCTTTGAGATCAGTGGAAATGAAAACCAGCATAATTACCCTCTGGCCTTTTATCTTTCTGTGGTATCATCTCTAGAGAATGCCAGGAGAGGGTAGAGAAGCCTTTGCACAGTGGATAATCACAGCCATTAGAGGAAACAACACTAACTTAACATCACCTGATTTTTCTCACTAAAACATAGATATTGGAGTCAGTGTTGATCCATTACTGAAATCATGCAGCCAAGAAACAGCCACACTTATGGTAGGACCCACAGGAAAACCTGAGCTTTGGCTATTCTAGTAAATTCTTTAAATATTCAGAGGGTTGGTATGCTAAAATAGGGGTGATGGACACAAAGAACATGAATGACTGCTTTAAGTGCAAAGTACCAGTCAGCCATAATTACAAATTTGGGATCAATGCTGCTGTATTTTGACTGTGTTGGTAAATAATTAATGGGGGAGTGCAGTGCAAGGATGAAAATCTCCTTTTCAAACTCTGTCTTGAGTGAAATGTAAAACTGTATCTGAGCAAATGCTGGTGCTCTTTAAAAGAGGGGAAGGAAAGGACCGGATTTACAGTGCAATTGGAATTTCAGAAGGGAAGCAGCAGTTTTATTCAGTAGTTAAATGCACATGAAGTGTTCCACCCTCTCCGGTTTGTCATTATCCCTGATCCAGAAGCAGCAGCTGAGTGAGCAGGATCTCTAATGGTGTGGGGAATATTCACGTGTCAGTAAGATCTTGACTGAATGTCACATCCACTTAGTGCTGTTTAAAGGAGAAAGGAAATCACTCTGTCTCGCACCCCTGAGAAAGGTCAGCCCATCCATTTATCTCTGTTTGTCTGAAGCCAATTGGAAGTGTGATGCAAGTTTGTCACCTAAGGATTTTTTTTTGAAAATGGGTTTGTTAAGGGACAAACCACCAGCAGCTCTGAATTCTCGTGCTGGTGCTTCACTTTCCTAAAGCCTGTGGGGTTAAAATCCACTTGTGGCTCTGTCTGGTGTGCGTTCTGGTGGAGAGCCCAATGGGGATGCTCTCTACACTATCTCTTGGTTGTAATACTGGGTGTATAACAGGGTAATTCTCACTAGAAATCTTGTATGTCCTTATATTAAGTTGATTTTAGTCAAGCCTACACCACCATCCTCAAACAATGGTCAGTTGCTGTAGTGCAGTTTATCTGCGGAGAAATTTGCAGTGACACTTGAGGTTGTGCCCTGGAAATCAGTTAACATTCAGTATAATGCAAGGATGCTGGTCCTCATAGGCTCAGAAAAGAAATGTATTTTCCAAATATTTCAGAAAGTAATGGTAGTTTTTGTTTTCCCTCTGTCTTGGTGCACCTTTGAATGGTTCTGTAGGCAAAATAATGTATCATCATCCCTCCTTAGGGATGCAAGGTGGGAGGGATGCGAAGGTGCTATATTTACCAAGGGAGAAGAGGCAGCAGTGCAAAATGAGGCTTGTCCCTGGATGGAAGTAGCTTGTCCCTCTTGAGCTCAGTTCACTGCTGTCACTCCACTTACTGCTGAATGTGGCTGATGAAATTTTACCTAGAATGCATAAAATGCAATCCTATTAAATTCTCATTTAATCTGAGGCAGAAAGCAGCTACCAGTGCACGCACAAATGCTGCTGTGATGAGTGATAGGAGAACAAGAATGTCAGCTGTTGCATGGATTTGCAATAGAGTGGGAATAGAGGAGGCTTTGGACATAAACATGTGGGCAATGCTCTTAATGTGCTTTGGTGCAACAGAGCATGGAGCTGATATCAACATCCTACCAAACACCATCCTTAAACCTTGGTAGTCTGATCCCTTGTTTTAATTTTCAGCTGTCTTAAAATGCATCCTGATAAACTGTTGATAAATCAAGTAGCTACCATCAGATGATCTGTAATGGAGCATAAGTGAAGCTGTAATAAAGCAAATAGGCCCATCCATATCATTCTAGATTTGCTTTTGAACTGGTATAGAAAGTGCTGAGACAGAGATGAAGTGGCCTGATGATTTAGGAAGAAGTGGATGAGTGTCTAAATAATAAATGATCCCAGGGAAAATGTCACATGAGAGGTTTTATGACATATGTTAATGTTGTAGAATAAGTTACATTGTCAGGGAATGGAAGTATCAGATTTGTACAATACTCCATGTGATGAAGTGTTCCTCATGTGAGAGGTGCTGCTACAGTCACACCAGTTACCAAGTGACAAAATCAAGTAATTTCATTGTGATTTCACAGTATTTTTTGCATGTTGAATGAAAGGCTTCATTGCCTCAGTTTAGTCGGCTTCACTTTTAATAATACTGATTGCACCATATATGTTTCTTATGTTTTTAGTGCCAATTTCTCAACTTGGCACAAGATTCAAATTTTAATGCAGTCAACAACATAAAAGCCAGGTTTATGTTAAACTTTGTTATGGTAATGACTTTTCCCTGCTGGGAACCAATTACATGGAGAAGTACTTCCTGTAGCTGGGGAGCCGGTGTAAAGGGACAGTCAAACCCCCCTAAAAATGTAGGAGCATGTTTCAAGCCTTTGGTGTAAGGTAATTTCAGTCTATTTGAAGGACTTGACACAAGCACATGCCTTCCAGTGCTGTTTTATGTTTCCCCAACTTCTGGTGATGAGAAGGTCCCCCTGGAGATGCTTACTTCAGCTTTCTGAGAAGGTAGTGGAGCTGTTGTGATTCCTAATCCTGGTGTAAAGCTTATGTATGATGCAAAAAAATCAAAGTAGATTGAACAAGCGTGATGCTTGAAAATCTCCATGGACTGTGAAACGTGAGTGTGGGAGCAAGAGTCACCCAAATGAGTGTTTTTAGAAACCATTTCCTAAGGATCTCCATGGGGATGGCAGATGTCAGGAGAAACAACTTCCACTGCTTTATCTGCACAAAGCCTTTAGAATAAGGTAACCATGGGGGAGAGGTGCCAGAATACACACAGGCACCTGCTGAGAATGGAAGGTGGACTGGGGTCATCTCTCTCCAATGGGTGAAAATGGGTTATGAAAAGGCAGGGAGTGAGGGAGGTGGGGAAGGAGAAGGGGCTTGTTCGGTAGTCCCAGGAGAGAAATGGGACTGGTTGAAGCAGTGCTGCAGACTCCAATATAGACAAGAGAGAAAAGCAAAATCAATCAGGGTTAATGATGGTCCATCTCCCTTCTGCCCTCCACCTGAGAGGCAAAGGCAGAATGGGGTGATAAAGATGCATGAATAATTGCAATGACAAAACACCTGCCTGCCAGGGAGAAGTGGTGAATGAATTCCTTATTCATAGCTTTAAAGCCCACATATCTAACTTAAGCATAGCTGAGTTTGGGGAATAGTAGTCAAGAAGATGAATGGCTGGACCTCACTGAGTTAAGAAGGATAAAATAATGCACACTGTGTATGAACACAGTACCAAATACATTCTGTTTCACAGATTATGTGAAAATCAGTGGTGTTCAGAAGAGTAAGACATCACCCTGCCTGTTTGTTACTGTCAATGCAGTGTGGATGTGATTAGAGGGTGGTCCTTTAGGGAGGAAGAAGAAACTTCTTTCCCCATCTGAACTGGAGAAAAACCTCAGTTCAACTCATGGCTGCAGTAAATATTAATTATACAAAGAGGAGGGATGGCTGAGAATAGCACACCCACGCTGGGTGGTAGCCCAGTGGCTGGGAGACCTGCAAGGTATGAGAGAAAAAGGGAGAAAGATCCACACTTTGGCCGGTTTGGACCAGCAAATGAAACTAAATTTCCCCATATTTAGGAACTTCCTAAAGAAAGGCAAAAAGCTCCTGTTAGTACCTTCATCAAATTAATGCCCCAACAGCAACACAAGAAGGCAAGAGAGTTTCAATCACAGCCAAAACACGGCAAACTTGAAGTCCCTTGGGAAAACAGTTTAGCCACGTTCAGGCTCACGTCTTCCCATTTATACTAATGCAAAGGGAAAATCTAAGGAGGGGACTGAGTTCAGTTGCTCACCACATCCTGATTAGCTGCTTATTGAAAATAACAGCTTTGCCTGTTTATGTTCACCTCCCACTAAACAGAAAGTTGCTGCCAGAAGCTCAGGGTATTCTCTCAGCAGAAAAGCATCAGTCTGGAGGGATGCAGGTCTGTGTCCTGCTGACAGCTTGGAAATCTACTATCCAAAGGTTGCATCAGAACTTGTCTTCAAGAAAAGGTAAATGAGTAAATTGCAACTAAGCATCAAGTTTAGATAAATAACTCTTTGGATCCAGAAGCCAAATAATTCCCATTGGCCATAGCCTGTTATTTTTTGACGGAGACAAACAGAGGCCATTCAGGGGAGACCTTTAAAAACCAACTGGCCAAATTCAGCCTGGATGTTTAAAGTCTCAGAAGTGCTTCCCACTTCACTGATGTCAAATTGTCTTTTCCTTTCTTTATCATCAACACAGGTAGCTCATTTGTTTTCTGATCTTCATTCCTCAGTGCTGTTTCAGAAGCCCAAATGCATGGAATTGGTTCAAAACCCACCTAAATATCTAAAGCGAGTTAGATCTAAACCCTACACCTAAATCTCTAAGCTACCTGAAGTGGAAGGTCTACTCAGTTCTTGTATATTGATGTATTTTAGGTTTCCTCTTTGTCCCAGTTCTGACTTGAACTGGTTTGAAAACTTGCATCAGGAAGAGCAAGCTGCACCAGGTACATGATGGGACTCCTGAATCTACATGAGTATTCTGGGCAAGCTTTTAAAGACTACGAAGAGCATGGTGTCTGCCAAGGGCTTTAGGAAACAAACTTTACATAATAATAATAGTGAGTTCATGTGTACCAGGATTCCTCTTCTTTTTGCAACAGCATCAGACACTGCTCATGGAAATCCATGAATAAGAATAGCAATGACTGCCTGGGTTTTGGTGCCTTTTTTTCCTCTTTGTTATACATACAATCATTTTAAGGAGGACCTTTGAACCTTGACACAAGCCATCAGCTGCCCTTGGGGTAGAAGTGAACAGAATCACCTCTGTCTGTAGGTGTGGGGGTGCTAAAATCTGCTGTGGCTGAGCTGTAGAGAGCCCCCATATGGGCATTATCAGCACCAGTACTGATGCAGTGCAGAACTGAGTTGCTTTTGCAGTTACCCACATTAGCACCTGCATTGCCAGGTTTAGTTCAGATCCCACAGCAGTGCCCTCCCAGCTCAGAGGAAGAAAAGAAGTTTTCATATCTCCTCTTAATTTCTTCAGTTTAATCTCAGTATTTTGAATCCTGTTGGTGCAGTCCTCATCACCCTGTTAGATTAAAACCAAAACCACATCATCTAAGTGCATTTGCTTGTTTCTAACAAATATGTTGCCATGGGAACTCACTGTTGCTCTAGCTGCTGTGCCAGATGCACCAGCTCTCTGTCCCTGGGCTGTTTTAGTTTTTCCAATAAATTAATTGCATTTAAATTAAACATACTAAGTGATTTCTTGTCAATTAATTTGAATGTTAAGCTGGGTACTCACAAAGTTTCTCTCTTCCTACTCACCCCACAAGATTAATTAACTCCTCCAGATATTGTAGTCCATCACATAAAGCTGTGGTCTTCCCCAGCGCTCTGCAGTTGGAGTACTCGCTATCTGCATGGGAAGTAATCAGTGGCCAAAGTAATTGCTTTTCACAAGTCTGTTCTCAGCTGTCCTGTCAGATTAAAGCTCTAATGAAACTGTTTCAGCTTCCAGGAAAAAATATTCAGCAGAAATGTGCTGTAGTTGCAGGTGGAAAGCAAAGCTGAGAATGGAATTGGGTTGGTTTAGCACATCAGATGTTCATTTGTTGGTCCTCTTTGGAGGCATTCCCACCAGTGCTGGCTCTGGCATGTTTCCTCCTCGCATTCCTGCTGTGGGAGGATGTTTGGGTTCCTCCCAATATCCCTATTTTGTGTTAAGGCAGTAAAAGATGGAGAATTCATGCATAATGCGCAGTGGGTGAAGAGCATCGCTGGCACAGAGGCAGACAAATGATACAGGGTTGCTCTGTACTTTGCTCGTGTACATTCAGCCAGTGGTTGGGGCTTGAGGAAATACTTAAATTTGAACTTAGAAGGTCAGTAAAAAGATTGTCCAAGAGTGGTTTCTAGATCGGAACTCTGAGAGCTCAGCAGCAAATGAGCTTATGAATCTATTGCTTAGATTTGTAACAGGCTTCCTCCTAAAATTCAGAGGTCTTGGAGCAGAATGTTTGCTGTGGGTACATGTGCCCAACACTAGCCTAGAGAGAGGAAAAGATAGTGAATATATGTAGCAGGCTTAAAACACTTTATACACAGCTTCCTGATCTGCAATCCTAAGCTGTAAAGAAACTGACTGATAAATTAGTAGCCTACAGGGAAATCTTATTTACAAGGAAGGCAACAGAAACATTAGTGCATCTTTATTAGCCTTATTTAGACCATATGCTTGGTTCATGGTGGGAAACTGCAGCGTCCCTGCAGTAAAGCAGCAGTGTGTAGATGCTGAGTTCCAAACCGCCGATTTGCATGCTTGCCTGGACCTCTGCAGCTGCTGGGACTTCTTGTTGCAGTGAGAAGTAGGCGGATAATCAACAGGTAAAGGGAAGTGGAATTTTCTTTGTCTCCTCCAGGATTTCATTGAGTAACAAAGTTATGGAGAGTACAGAAAGGGCGAATGATGATTTTATAGCGGAGGGGGTGCACAAACTGGAGTTTGTCAGCTTTGGTGAGAGAGAACACAGGGAGGTGTTTCTGTTTTTTTCCACTGTCTGAAGGGGGCTGCAAGGATGCTGGAGAGGGGCTCTTCATCAGGGACTGTAGCAATAGGACAAGGGGTGATGGGTTCAAACTGAAACAGGGGAAGTTCAGGTTGGAGATAAGGCAGAAGCTCTTCCCTGTGAGGGTGCTGAGGCGCTGGCACAGGGTGCCCAGAGAAGCTGTGGCTGCCCCATCCCTGGCAGTGTTCAAGGGCAGGTTGGACACAGGGGCTTGGAGAAGCTGCTCTAGTGGAAGGTGTCCCTGCCTGTGGCAGGGGTTGGAACTGGATGATCTTCAGGTCATTTACAACCCAAAACATAGATCCTATGATTCTATATCTTCCAGCCTCCTTGTCCTCTGAAATCTTTCCTCCATAGTAACAAGAGCTGGGACATGCCATGTTTATGGTTTTTGTTGTTGTATGTTGCAAGATAACCCCTGTCAGAGTTAGGAGATGCTGTCCTGCACCTGCAAAAATGCCATAGCTGCACCTTACACATCACTGGGAGATAAGCTGGTTGCTTTGGTGGAGGATATCATCTATAGGCATGTATTATGTATTATCATTGTAAACCAAAATTTAATAGCAAATTCTATGCTTTATTCATTAGGGTGGTTACAAGTGTTTTTGGATTAAGCTGTAGTTACTGGCTTTTTAATGCATGCACATACTTTGCTGCATATGTTTAGATAAATCAAGTATAGGCCAATGGAAAGGAATTAAAAAGTTGATTACCATAACTTTGAATTTGATTTCCTCTCTGGCTTTTCCTATTCCAAGCATGTTTCACTTTGCAGATTGTTTTGCTTGGTTCGGGCCAGTGCAATCCTTGCAATTTTTCACTCAACACAGTGAACAGAAGATGTCTCGCTGCTTTTAGTGGCAACAGTTTCATTGCCAAACTTCCCTTGGCACCTTTGAAGCTTGATTTGTTTATTTCCCTGTTTAACGGAATGAAAGCCCTTTCAATCACCCCATGGTGGTTTCTTGCTCTCCTGTTGAGTCTGAGTTTTAAACTGAAACATAAGCCTAAGCAAGCAGGTGGATCATTCCTAGCTGAAACTTTCTACAGGCCAATTGTAGCTGGAGAATGACAAAATTCCCATTTTGTTCCTCATCATCCATGAAACAAAAAATATATTGAAAGAAATGCATGGAAAGAATCTTGGGGGCTCTATTAATGCCAAACACAAAGAAGCTCGTGCTTAGATTGTACTTCTTTGATTACTCACCTGAGTTATTAGATACATGTAGAACACCCATTTAAATGTATATCAGTTCTCCTTCTGCAATAGATAAATGTGCTTGGCCTTGAATCTGTAAGCAGAATACAGCACTTTGATGTAGGAACTGGAACTGAATAAAGCCAGTCAGGAGACCGAGGGAAGGATGAGGTTGGCTTTAAAGTGAATGGAACAGAGGAGTCCCTTGGTTAGTTAATTAACTTCAATTTCTGTTTTAATGAACTTTCTCTGATGCTTGTTTAAGTATCCAGATGCTTGCAAATATTTTTCCCCAGCAACAGCCTTTTGTTGGTGTGTTGTAAATTCTAAAGTGGGGGAGAACCTGTCTTCTGTATCGCAGGAATCACTTTAGTATTTGCACTGTGGCAGCATCAGTGTGCTGGTGGTTCAGGGAGGGCAGGTGATCAGAGCTGGATGCTCACTACAGGTGACTGGTCTGGTGAAGCTCTTCCCAGGCTCCTCCTGCACAAGGAGGGCTTGGGTTAAATCAGATTTTTTTACTCCAAATAGCTCTCTGTTTGCTAACAAGAATAGAGGAGTTGAGAGAACCTTGTTCTACTAGACCCAAGTTGTGCAAGGTGCATGAAGGTAGCCCTTCCCACAGAGGTTATCCTTAAATCCTCAAATGTTCTTCAGGAATTGGCTGAACTTACAGAATCCCAGACTGGTTTGGGTTGGAAACGACCTTAAAATCATCCAGTTCCAACCCCCTGCTGTGGGCAGGGATACCTCGCACTAAACCATGTAGGTTCTGTCCAACCTGGCTTTGGACACTGCCAGGGATGGAGCATTTACCGCTTCTTTGGGCAACCTGTGCCAGTGTCTCACCACCCTCACAGTAAAGAACTAACTAATGCCAAGGCAATCCTCTTTGCTATTTGTTACAGGGAACTCTGGAATAAACTTTAATTTCAAGATGATGGCGCAGCAATGTTTCAAATCACACCTTGCTTCTAGAGAGGGGCTGATCCAAGCCCTGGGTGATGGCTTTGCCTGGTGACAACTCCCACAGCAATAGGATAAATGACACTCCCAGAGTCAGATACTCGCCTTGGGTGGGATTTTGGGAGCAGCCCATGCTGGCTGAGCTCTCCAGCAGGAGCAGAGTTAAGCAGCTTTCAGTGCCTCGGAAAATCTCACCCAGAAGCAAAGCTGGAATAAGCACATCTGAAGTTAACGAAGTGGCACGGCTGGATTTCTCTCTGAGCACAGTAAAAAAGAGGAATTGTCCCGTGGGTGAAGACCTGGGCTGAAATATGGGAGAGCTTGCCTGCAGGGACAGATTATCATCCCTCCCACCCCAAACCAAAGGCAGATGTTTTCCTCTTGCTGTCTTTCCATAACTCGTCCTGCCAAGGACTCCTTTTGCACTGCTGAGCAAATTGCTTCTTCTCTTACATCCAAATTCCTTTTTGCAGTTCAGCTCCCACAGTTTTGGCTTTTGCTTGCTTGTAATAGAAATACTCTGGAAGAGGAAACATCCTCTGTATTTTACACAGCAAAACAGGGCTGTGTTCTCACGAACAACTACAACAGCCAGGAAACAATGGCAGTTTCACCTTGGTAGTCTGTTGGAGGTTTTCCATTTCCTTTATCCTGGACTACTTGTAATTGAAGATGCAACTGTCCTTGTTAAATGAGCAATTTCAGTATTCTTCCTATTGATGCTATTAATTGGATGCTTAATTCTTTAAAACATCACAGTCATCTGTGGAATGAACCAGATTTAAGATCCCATAGCGGAATAACCACATCTGCTGCCGTAGAGCTCACTGGAGCTGCAATTAGCCAGTTAAAGGCATCAGACATCTGTGTGTTAAGAGATTAGGTCCATCCTACAGCTTTCATTACCTTGGTGAGAAGTGGGTGGGTTAATGGAACTCCTCATTGCGGCACTGTATTTTCAGTAATTGTGGTCACCAGATTGTGTAGGGGTGGCTGCGCTAAAACTGCACTAGGGGGAAAAACGTATTGGGTTCCATCCCCAGGGCTTGAGCAGCAGGTTGAGGGGAGGTGATCCCTCTGCTGTGCTCTGGGGAGACCCCACTCCAAGCATTGTGTGCAGTTCTGATGTCCCCAACATCGTAAGGACATGGAACTGTTGGAGCAAGTTCCAGAGGTCACGAGGATGCTCAGGGGCACATCCTCCGGTGTGGAGCCAGGCTGAGAACACTGGGGCTGTTCAGGCTGGAGAAGAGAAGCTGCGTGGAGACCTCAGAGCATCTTCCAGGGTCTGAAGGGGGCTACAAGGATGCTGGAGAGGGACTCTTCATTAGGGACTGTAGCAATAGGACAAGGGGTGATGGGCTCAGTGGAACAGGGGAAGTTCAGGTTGGAGATAAGGCAGAAGCTCTTCCCTGTGAGGATGCTGAGGCGCTGGCACAGGGTGTCCAGAGAAGCTGTGGCTGCCCCATCGCTGGCAGTGCTCAAGGCCAGGTTGGACACAGGGGCTTGGAGCAAGCTGCTCCAGTGGAAGGGGTCCCTGCCCGTGGCAGGGGGTTGGAACTGGATGATCTTAAGGTCCTTTCCAACTCAAACCATTCTATGATCTATTGCTATTAGTTCAGGTGGTAGAAAGAGTTTCTGGTTGTGCTCTGTGTGAGGAGTCCTCTACAGACTCAAATTAAAAGGTTTTTTGCAGTTACCTGCTTTTACCATGATGCTTTGAAACACTTCTTGGAGTTCTTGGGGTTTGCTTTTAATATTTTGGGCTTTTTTGGTACTACCCCCAGCGCCTGAGACTGCAGGCTGGGAGCCAGAGGAGCCCTCCTTGCAGATAAATGATAAAAGAGACCTGGACAGGTTGGAGAGTTGGGCGGAGAGGAACTTGATGAAATTCAACAAGGGCAAGTGTAGAGTCTTGCATCTGGGGAAGAACAGCCCCATGTACCAGTACAGGTTGGGGGCTGACCTGCTGGGCAGTAGTGAAGGGGAAAGGGACCTGGGGTCCTGGTGGGTAGGAGGATGACCATGAGCCAGCAATGTGCCCTTGTGGCCAAGAAGGCCAATGGCATCCTGGGGTGCTTTCGAAAGGGTGTGGTTAGTAGGTCAAGAGAGGTTCTCCTGCCCCTCTACTCTGCCTTGGTGAGCCCGCATCTGGAATATTGTGTCCAGTTCTGGGCCCCTCAGTTCAAGGAGGACAGGGAATTGCTTGAAAGAGTCCAGCACAGAGCCATGAAGATGATTAAGGGAATGGAACACCTCCCTTATGAGGAGAGGCTGAGGGAGCTGGGACTCTTTAGGTTGGAGGAGACTGAGGGGTGACCTCATCAATGTTTACAAATGTGTAAAGGGTGAGTGTCAGGATGATGGAGCGAGGTTTTTTCAGTGATGTCCAGGGATAGGACAAGGGGCAATGGGTGTAAACTGGAGCATAGGAGCTTCCATCTGAACATCAGGAACAATTTCTTTACAGTGAGAGTGACAGAGCACTGGAACAGGTTGCCCAGGGGGGTTGTGGAGTCTCCTGCATTGGAGATATTCAAGGCCCGCCTGGACAAGTTCCTGTGTGATGTACTCTAGGATACCCTGCTCTTGCAGGAGGGTTGGACTAGACGATCTTTTGAGGTCCCTTCCAACCCTTAGGATTCTGTGAAAAGGGGGGGCCCTGTCTTATATATCCCAGAAATAACCTTGCAAAAATCTGACAATTGATTTTAGACAGTGCAAGTGCTGCTTTTATTACATATAAATGCCAAGGAAGAAATGAAATTGCTTTTCATACTGTAACCCTCCAACCTGGGGAAGTTGCTGTTGAAGTCTCTGGAGGAGAGAGCTTTGCTTAATCCTCTTAAAATTGGTGTGAGTGCTCCAGGTTATTCTGGTGTTTGAGTCCTGTTTGTTCTTTGGTCCTCTCTTGCTGCTCTGCAGATGGGGGAGATGGCTGGTCTTTCTCCCAGTTTATTCCATTATTCTGCATCACTGGGGTGTTGGATATAAACTGACCCTGGCATCACAGGGAGCCCAGTGTAAGTACCAGCCCAATGGGCTGCTTCTTGGCCAGGAGGGTATGGGGCAGCTCTCTGATGGTTCTTGGGTTACTGGGAAAGCAAACACAGTCACACTTCTACACACCAATTCTAATACCCAGGCCACAAAATGATCCTTTTTCAGATATAATACACCAGAACACTAGCTGAGATGTAGCTGGGTTGGGTTTCGGTTGGGGTTTGTTGATTTTAAGCTGTTTTTTGAGTTGTTATACCAGATGCTCGATCTTGGCTCTGTGAGTTGCCTGCTCTTGAACCTGTTTCCTATGGTGGGGACAGTGGGATGGATGAAGCTCTTTGCTTGCTGAGGTTGTGCTATGAACACTTTGGGCAAAACTCTGTCTAGCAGAAAGAGAATAGGACAGTTAACCTGATGAGGAGTTATGTCTTGTGGGTTTCTCTG
This sequence comes from Pezoporus occidentalis, assembly GCF_034315485.1. Taxonomy (NCBI): domain Eukaryota; kingdom Metazoa; phylum Chordata; class Aves; order Psittaciformes; family Psittacidae; genus Pezoporus; species Pezoporus occidentalis. The sequence goes on from NW_026914383.1 coordinate 488,058, forward strand.
TCTTTATATACTCTCTATGATGGAATCCGAGTTATTAAAGCCAGGTGACTGATATACCTATACAGGCCGTGGAGTGACCCTGAGTTTTTGCTAAGCTTTGAAAACCTCAGGTTCATTTATTTAGATTTTCTTTCTATGTCTCTAAAACTAGACTGGAAAAAAGGAGTTCAGGGCTTGCCTGAGAAGGGCAGTGAAAGGAAATTGCCCTGAGAGGTGACAGAGTTGTTGTGAACATGTTTCTACAAGTAAGACTGAGCTAGGGGACTGTTTTCCGGATTCTGCTACAATTAGAGATGGAGCTTTGTACATTTCTCTGCTGGTTTGGATGCTTATTCAAGTGCTCCACACCTCCTGTCCTGATAGCAGCTACTCAGTATTTTAGCTTAAATTGATGATGCATAAGCTAAATATGTTCTGAATATGAAGTGTTGCTCTAAGAGATCCTTTGAACATACAAGGTACAGCGTTAATGGGCTGTGTATTACCTGCATCATTGCTGGTTTTCCCAGTGCTGAGAGCCTAAGGTGCATAACACTGTGAATAGTGATGGACTTGCTTCCTGAGGTCTTGTAAGCTCTCAAATTTGCCCATGGTTTTGGGTATTAAAGATACAAGAGAGCATAGACCTTCTACAGCCACCTGTTTTAGTGTTCAGCCAGTGAGACCTGACTTAATCCTCTTTGTTCAGGGATGCTGTGCACTAGGTTTGTAGTATCCCAGGTCTTTTAGCACTACTTCTGTTTCCTATATTAATTATTCCTCCCTGATGTGCCAGGACAAAGCCCCCCCCCCCCCCCCCCATGCACTTTTAAACTTGCAGCACTCAAGTGGGCACAAAGCAATGGGAGAAATGAGTTAACTCATCCCTTGTTTCCAATTAGCTTTGCATGTGAAGTAGCCTGGGCATCAACTTATGGGCTGAGGGGCAATACTCCATTGGGTCAATGACCAGCAGTTAAGTAGCCCCAGGGTGCCCTCTAAGGCTAATAGCATCCTCTAAGTAATAGCATGTATATATGAGTCTGCCAGGTCAGAAGCTATTTATTGTCAACCCATGGCATTACAGCATGCTTTCAGATGCTTTCCCTCTCCATACTGTTTTCTAGACACAGCCAAGTTTGAGCTTCCTCAAAGTGATACTAACATTTAATTTTGAATGGGCTAATTAAACTGGCCGCCACAAAACCTTAGTGGTCAAGTGGAGTTTTGGCTTCTATCATGTAATTCTACTTTTCAGTAGAACTTTAGCAAAATGCTGAGACAGTGTTGTCTTTATGTCAGAATAGTACTTATTCCCTTTAGTACCTCGTGTATTTAAACTTCTGCTCAGTTCTATAAATACCACTTTGTTTCCCAACATTTTTCAAGGGATAGAAAGGATTTGGAAAGCTTCTTTAAGTTTTTAAACAGATACAGTAATATGCAAACATGTAATTCAGATACTAATCAAATACAGAGAATTGTTTTATTGAGCAAGCTTGAAGTTTTAATAGAATTCAAAATGCAACTGGATTCATGTCCAAGGTAACATAATCCCCACTGTGGTTGTGCTGCTTGGAATTTTAAATTCCATGCAAGAATATATGTATTTAAGTCTCTTTTGCAAAGCACTGTGATGCCAAAATGTGCCATCTGTAAATGAGATGCTCCTCAGCTTTGGCTGTATAATTTGTGCCCTTAAATTATCGGGCAATGAGACTCTAAATATGTATTTTGTATGTCTTCAAAGGTTTTATTTGGCTGCCAGCCTGAAAAGTATCAATATTGTAAGGATTAAACAAACACAAAATCAAATAATCTAACAGAGAGATTAAATCAATCCAAAAGGAATGTTTGAGTTGTGTAGGCTTGTTGGACAAGGGAGAGAAATCAGTGTCAATTTGATAATGGTTTTCTGCCCTGGGAACAAACTGTCTTAGCAAAGTGTGATTCCATGGTACGGGAATGCTTTCACACAGGTGAAATAATGATAGCTGTTTGTCATTATGTGGATAGAGAAAACTTCTGAAGGCAGTAAAATGTCTTGAGAAGGAAGTGCGTTGAGAAGGTCACAGAAAGCACAACCTATGGACCATATCATAAGTGGGCCAGAAATGGGGTTTGGGTGCAAATCTCTAAATAGCAACTCTCTAATTAACTCGGGAACCATCACTTGTACAATTAACTTCTTTCTGCTGATGTTGGACATGCATTTCTTTGATCTATACAGTGTTTGTAATTTCAAATCTGTAGTTTTTAACTGAAAATCTATGCAGCTGAGGAACATTAACATTTCCTCAAGTGCGATGCTGCCAGTGCACACAGTACTGCTGTCTGAGTTTCATGTTGCAGGATCTTAGAGTGGGGAAGAGCCATGTTGCCTGTCAGACGTGAGCAAAATCAGAAGCTGAAGCTGTTTTCAGTGGGTCTGTATTGGATCCTCAGTGTAATAATCTCTGCGAACATGAAGATTTTGGAGATCTGCCGACTCTGAGCTCCCTGGGGCTGGCTGCAAAGGGGTAGAGGCTGGTGAGTCCCTGGCACAGGCTGCCCAAAGAAGTGGGAAACGCCCCATCCCCGGCAGTGTTCAGGGCCAGGTTGGGCAGAGCCTTGGGTGACATGGTCTAATGTGGGTGTCTGTGCTCATGGCAGGGGGCTGGAACTGGGTCATGTTAAGGTCCTTCCCAGCGTAAACCCTTCTGTGATTCTATGGATTCTGTGGACTCACAGAACTGATCCCATCAGGGGAATCCCCGAAACTTGTAAATCAGGCAAAGAAAAATGTGTAGTTATTTCCTGTGATCCATTCTCCTGCATTGCACAATAATAAACCAGTCAAAGCTGCATGCCTGACAGTCAAAAGACTGTTTTATTATTGCATCTTTAACTCTTGTGCCTTTCCAAGATCTGTATTTCCATGAAAATTGAAGGTAGATGGAAAATTCCTAATCTCCCAAGCAAACTGAGTAGCTGGAAAGGAGCAGACAATTAAGATGCACAATGCTTTGCTGTAAGTGACAGACCATATATCACAGCCTGTGGAATATTGCATGTTAATGAACTGCCTAACCCTCGTGCTCAGTGCACCACACTGCAGTGGAGCCCCCACCATAGCTTAGAAATGAAGTCAGTCTTTGAGGGAGCTCACACTGAAGCCATAAATAGGTGTCAGGCCTTTGGTATGTTGTTTGCAATAATAAAGGAACAAGACTGTGGGTATCTGCTTGCTCTCACTTCTAGAGGAGGTGTTTAGGAACTTAAAGGGGGTTTATTTCTTGCTGCTAATGCTGTTCGCAGAAAGGTTTGTGAGAAGAATTAACAGAAACCATGAGTTGAGGCAAAGCTCAGAACAGCCTCATAAGTTTTGCAAGGAAAATGTTACCTCAACAGTGTGCTTGGGCACTTACAAATCCCCATCGTCAAGCAGTACTGGCAAGCAAAACAAAATTCTTTTGAACAGAAGGGGATGTTACAGGCAGACGCAAAGCCAGAGTCAAGATTTCTACCAAAAAATGACACAAGAATGTTGCAAAGTGGCAGCACAAAATGTCCATGAAGTCTGACTTTTCTCGGATTGCTCTTTATCTGTAACGTTCACTGCCTAAAGCACCGTTAGGAGAAAATAAACAAAGAAGGGGCTGGCTGGAGTAGTGCCCATGGATTTCTCTGAGGTCTGAGATGGTTCCCAATTGAATTTCACTGCTCTTGTGGGGGTGATCCCCAGCTGAACCTGCCCTGAATGTGGGGCAGACTCCCCAGAGGAGCTGCTGGGCATTTGGGGTTGGGGGGACCTGCCACGGCTTTTTCCTTTGATTTCATAAGTTATTATGAAGCTGGTTTCTTCTTCGGGGAGGTGCCCATCTCTGTGTGAGTTCCTGCTGTTTCCCTGTCGCCTCCGAGCTCCTGTGCCTTCTCTGTGCCTCAAGTATTCTCTGGAATTTGACAGTTTTGTTTCTGTTATTTATGAGGGGTCAAGTGCATACAGAGGGATAAATCAGTGAGAGGGAAAAAAATATCCAGCCCCCCAAAGCAAACAGTGTAGGAAGAAAGCATTGACGTTGCCTCTGACTGCAGCACGTCCTACCTGTCTGTAAATGAGTTCTTTGCAAGCGGCAGGGAGATGGAGGAGATTGTTCCTGATCTATCACTCCAAAGGCCAGAGCATCATCTGCAGAAAGGGAAGCTGACAGGCTCTGACTTCCAGAGCAGCTTCAAGCTGCTGCAGGCTCAGACATAAATATCTCCACAGGCACCAGGTTATTTAAAGGAGAAACACATACCTTCGTGCTGGGGACAGTTTATGTACTTAAATGTGGGATGATTTAGTCCTATTGACTCCAGAATGATGCTGAAGTGATCCCCAGACACCAAAGACTGTGTGTGTGGTTCAAGAGGACAGCAGTGTGGACAGTTTGCATGCGCTAAGTTAGTATTTGCTCTGGATGTATTAATGACCTCTAAATGTTCTATACAGGGTGATGTTCTTTTGCTAGTGAATAAGGTGTGTAGGTGTGTCTCAAGACCCATGCTATTAGAAGTCCCAAATTCAGCTGGAGCCAGGGACCAGCAGGTAAACCCCTCCACAACACCTTTTCTCCCAGCTGAATGCTCAGTAGAAACCATGTCCTTGGGTGATGGGTTTAAATTTAAACAGGGGAAGTTCAGGTTAGATACAAGGAAGAAGTTCTTCCCTGTGAGGAAGGTGAGGCCCTGGAACAGGTTACCCAAAGAAGTGCTAAATGCCCCATCCCTGGAAGTGTTCAAGGCCAGGTTGGACAGAGCCTTGGGTGACATGGTCTAGGGTGAGGCATCCCTGCCCATGGCAGAGGGTTGGAGCTGTATGATATTAAGGTCCTTTCCAGCCCAAACCGTTCTATGATTCTTCTTTTAGTTGCAGAATTGTGTCCTCCTTTCCACTTTCCACCCAGAGGTGGTGCTCCGTTCCACCTGCACTCATTTATTTATTTAGATATTTTGTAACTTAATGATCAAAGCATAAAGTTAGGTGCTTCCCCCCTTAAATATTCTTGCATAAATAATTCATGCGTGTGTGTATGCGTCACTCGTCACATACAGCATCCTACGTTTGGGACTTGGCAGATGAAGAGGTCATCCCTTGGCCTACCCAAATGTGAATTCAGACCTGAATTTCCTTTTTTCTTTTTCTTTTTTCTTCCTGCAGGTTGGCAGGAATGAAAAAGCCCCAAATTATCTTCAATTTCTTATGCATAAAAATGCATCAGGCAGTTTTATGCTGCTTGAGCTTGTTTGACCTTGGCAGGTGTAGGAGTTCCATTGAGTTTTATTTGCCTGAAGTTATAATAGAATATTCTGGAAAGTCATCATCCACTGACTGAGAAATACTCAATCTCTGAGTTTACATAATTTTAACCAGGAGAAGAATTTCACCTATTTGTTTTTCCATCTCAGTGCCACATGGAAGCCACATCATTATTTCAGCTATATGAGAACTGATGTATCTATAATGAAACCAAGTTACTGAAAAATACCAGAAATTGGTTTTACTGAGTATAAAAGGAACCTGATTTTTGCCTGAACCCTTGTAGTGCTTTGTATGAATTCATGACTCCTCCTGCTTTTCTCCCCCCTCTCATTTGAGGCAACTTCAGAAGATGCAGTTGGAAGCAGAAGGAAGCCACATTCTCAGATTTCCATCCAAAAGGGTGCCCTTCTCCTTTTTCATCTTATGTTTATTATTTTATCCCATCAAAGACACAAATGTCAGCTACTCCTGTTAGAGGAAAAACGATGTGTAGGAGTAACCAAAGGGAGACAGGCTGGAGAGCTTTCTCAAGAAAGAAGTCTCATTGTTTGCTCCTTATCGACAGAAAGCAATGGCCACATTAAATGGTTCTGGGAATGGGGAATAATTAATTCCTCTGGCTGAAACTCTGTGTTATCTCTGCATGTGAGTAGGGGAGGGATGAAAGGCTTTGTCTCTCTGTTTTATTTCTTAAGGTTATTGTGACAATATCCTCCTCCTGCATAGGCTCTGGGCTGCTGTAAAGCTCATCCAGACCTTGCTTCCCATCAGTGACAGTCAGACGTGGCTTTTGGCACTTCTGTGCTTTGTGTGAAGGCAAAAAAAGCCCCTCTCCCATCAGCAGTTGTCAAACCCACAGGTCTGAACTAAGTTGTGTGGATGGGATCATGTTTTTCCTCTTTGTTTCCCTTTCAAAGTGAAGAAGGATTACCTTGGCCCGGAAACTAAGCGGGAAGGGAGTGGATACTCATGTGCTTCTGTAGTCTTCCTTTGCTGAGCCAAAAGGAGGGTTTGCCAACAGGCAGAGAGGTTTCAGTGCAGGCACAGAGCAGTGGTTTGTCTTCTTCGGTATTACATGTCTATGGATGGCCAAAACCATGTGCATTAAAGGAAGAAGCAGTATGGGCTATACTGCATGTTGTAGAAAAACCTTTAATAATTTTTTCCCATGAACGACCTGATTTGAATGTCTTTTTCTTATGATAATTTAGACGATGGAAATAACTGCCGTAGGAAGCATCTGCACTTCTGCTTTGTATTCTTTCTTACCTTTGTGTTTCTGAAGTGTCGGGTACCTTAAAGACATATGGGACAGAGCATGTCCCCAAGAGCTTTTGTGCTAAGCAAGGAGTGTTTGGTTTTACTCTATCAGTATGTCGTGGTTTAAACCCAGTCAGGCAACTCGTTCACTCACTCCCCCCCTTCTTTCCCTCCCCCTACTCCTGGAGGGATGGAGAGGAGAATCGAAAAGAATGCAACTCCCGTGGGTTGAGATAAGAACAGTTTAGTAACTAAGGTATAACACAGATCACTGCTGCTGCCACCAGTGATAATAATGATAAATAACAAGGGAAGAGAATACATCACCTCACCACCAGCCAACTGATAACTCGCCTCCCCCCTGCCCCCCAGCCCGACCAAGCTCCGACCGATACCTCCTCCAACCCTGCAGTCTCCCAGCCCTTCCGTCTAACTCCCAGTTACGTCCTGGGCATGACGTGCTGTGGTATGGAATACCTCTTTGGCCAGTTTGGGTCAGGTGTCCTGTGTCTGCTTCCTCCCGGTTTCCCCTCCTCCCTGGCAGAGCGTGAGGCTCACAAAGTCCTTGGCCAAACCAAAACATCCTTGTTATCAGCTCTGTTCCCGAGCTGAAAGTCAAAATACTGCACTGCACCAGCTACCAAGAAGGAGAAAAATGACTGCTACTGCTGAACCCAGGACATTATCCACCCCTTATTCCATACCATTCACGTCATGCTCAGATCCCACATTTTCAATATACCATCACTCTTATCTTAGTGCATGGACCAGTCCCTGTAAAGCTGCTGAGTCCATGTGGTCCATGATGTCAGGCTCCATCTCTTGTAACAGTCTTCCAGAGCAAGAGAGACTGTGTGCAGTGTTCACACTCATGAATAACCTGGGCAATAGTGTCCATTGCTAAGTCCACCCCTCGATCATGAGTCCATCTCTGTGTTGCATCTCTGCTCTGATGGCCTGAAGTGCCATGGGCCCGCCAGGCTTAAAATAATTCACCTTTATGTTGCCAATCTAAATCCATCTGAGCCACTTCAATCTTAGCCGCTTTATCCACCTGTTGGTTGTTCTGGTGTTCCTCAGTGGCCCGACTCTTGGGTACATGGGCATCTACATGACGTACCTTCACCACCAGGTTCTGCACCCGGGCAGCAATATCTTTCCACAGTGCAGCAGCCCAGATGGGTTTACCTCTGTGTTGCCAGTTGCTCTGCTTCCATTGCTTCAACCACCCCCACAGGGCATTTGCCACCATCCATGAGTCAGTATAGAGATAAAGTACTGGCCACTTTTCTCCTTCAGCCCGACCAAGCACCGACCGATACGTCCTCCAACCCTGCAGTCTCCCAGCCCTTCCGGCTAACTCCCAGTTACCTCCCCGGGCATGATGTGCTGTGGTATGGAATACCTCTTTGGTCAGTTTGGGTCAGGTGTCCTGTGTCTTCTTCCTCCTGGCTTCCCCTCCTCCCTGGCAGAGCGTGAGGCTCACAAAGTCCTTGGCCAAACCAAAACATCCTTGTTATCAGCTCTGTTCCCAGGCCGAAAGTCAAAACACTGCACTGCACCAGCTACCAAGGAGGAGAAAAATGACTGCTACTGCTGAACCCAGGACACAGTATTAATCCTACAAATGCCCCTGTTCCAGCATGCTTGTGCCTCTCTCCCCCAAATGAAAAATGAAATGCTGTGGTTTAGGGTACATTCCCAGCTCAGCTGCTATGTCCATGCTGCGCTGATCATTACATGCTAAGCACACACATTGCAATATGGGTATCACTTCCTCAAACCCTTTTAAGACCTTGCCTGGGGTCAGTAGGAGCTGTTAACTCTTCAAATCATGTTCTGAATAACTTCACGTTTGCATTCACTTGCACTGATCAGTCTGTTATCACTGGATGAGTCCTTGCTGCATCCCCATGTCACTCCTGGAGTTGCCATAGCAGGGTGATGGTGACCCAGGTTGGGTGATTTGTCCTTGTAATAATTCATTTATCACTCTCTAGAACCCACTTCAGCAAAACACTTAAATGTGCTTTAAAATGGTGTACTTACAAAGAATTAAAATAAGCACTTGCTTGAATGGTCTGGAGGTGGGGAAAGTTGTGCTAATCATACCTAATCATACTTTTCCTTACTGATATTAGTGATAAATGCTCCCCCCTTACAACCTTTGGCCCAAAGTAACAATTGGAGATGAAGAAAGTCAATAAGCAGAATCAAATACCATCAGTGTGTGATTTCTGATTAGATTTGACATTATGTTAATAGCTATCTTCCAGACACTCTGTCACATTGACAAAGCCTTTCCTGCTGGAATCTGGCTTTCAATTAGAAAACCATCCAAAAAGACTGAGTTCAATTCAAAGATCATTGTTTTGCTGGAGGACAACAGAGGAAAGTGCAGGATTTGGTGGATGCCCTTGAAGCGCTCTTTATTTGATTTTCATTTGCAACCAGATGCAGAAGAAATATTGAGTTGAATGCTGCTCCACATGGGTAATAGTGCTGCAGTCAGTAGAGCTAGTTCATATATACACATAATATGTGTGTGTGTATGTATATATGTGTGTAAATATATATTTATGTATACACAGAATCCCAGCCTGGTTTGGAAGGGACTTCAAAGCTCCTCCAGCTCCAACCCCTGCCACGGGCAGGGACCCCTTCCACTAGAGCAGCTTGCTCCAAGCCCCTGTGTCCAACCTGGCCTCGAACACTGCCAGGGATGGGGCAGCCACAGCTTCTCTGGGCAGCCTGTGCCTATACCTACATATGTGTGTAAGCCTTTACCAGCTCAGTTGTGACAGTGAAAAGTCCAAGTAAAGTTCTTCTGTTATTACTAAAATCTGCACATTTTTATTTCAACCATATTGGAAATGCAATCTTGACTAAATAGGTTGAGAACAGTTGTAATGTGTTAACATGTTAACTCTGGCCCAGGAAATACTCAGTTTAATTTGCATTTGTGAGAAAATCTTCCCATTACAGCTGCAGCAGAGTGTGAGCTGTGGAATGGGGTAGAGTTTTGGGACAAGGCTTTTACACCTTATTAGCAGTGCAGTAAGGGAAAAGTACTTTAAAGAGCATTAAGGAAAAACAAAAAGTCGTTAAAAACATATCTGTCAGCTTCCAGAGATGCTAATGAACAGAAACATAATGACATTAACAGCTTGCGATCCTCTCCTTTTCCAGGGAAAACTTTAGCCTCACATACTTCTTTCATCTTGGTATAGAAATGCACACTAATGAAGGTTCTTTTTCAGGACAGGAAGTCCATGGAAGTATTTTATTTGAGAGTTGAAGATGTGGGAAAAAAAAAAAAAAAGGCCTTATGTGTATAGCAGCTCTTTTCTTTTGTTTAACACAGCAATAAAAGCCCTTAGGAAAAGCAGCATGAGGCAGCTGTGGACAAACCAAAAGAAAAGGGAGGTCTAATACCTAAATGTTGTTTTTGCTGGTGGTGGGAGCACTGGGAGAGGGAAAAACTGGGAGAAGGTGTCTGCTATTCCCTCAGCTACAAACATTTTTAAGGCTGAGGAGCAATTCTGGGGGAAGAGGTTGTTTTTGCTTTTCATTAGCCTAATCTCGTCTGAGTTTAATAGCGAGAACATGATAAACCTCGTGTTCTTTTCATTACAGAAACCTGTATCTTTTCTCGTCTAGTTCAGTGTGTGCTATCTGCTGCCATTATTAAAGAGTTTATCATTTTGACTCCTCATGCAAATCACAAAGGGGTTGGAAGGATTTGATCTGCAGCTGCAGAACTTCTGAGGTGAATCCAGTGGACCCATACATCCTAATTGGCACCTAATGTGCTTTAGACAAATAGTGCCATAGATTGTGCAAGCAAATTACTTCTTGACCACGGCTACTTCACTGTGTTAATTCATAGATTTAAATTTATCCTTTATTTTTGTCAGAATACTAATGGAAGTGTTTTAAAGTGTCATTTTAAGCTATTTACTTTGAAAGCTATTAATCCAGTCAAAGGAATCAAAATCACAGCCAAGACAAACTTAGAAGGTGGTTTTATTTGTTGGGGTATAAATGTAGTAGTATCTGTGTAACTCAGACTGAGGACTACATCTGGTACAGGTTTTCCATTTGTATCAGGGGAAGAGCAAGGGTTGAATGGTGAAAATTTATTCAGACAGGCAATCTAAAGTGAGCTGACCTTTTCAAGCAAGGGAGCTTTCCAGTGTGCTCGTACAGCCTGTAGATGTACTTATCTTGCCTTCTTCTCACATTAACTTCACAACCTCTGATGATAACTTCATAATCATCAGCAAAAATGCCCTTTTAATGAGAAACATGAAGAATACATGTAGTCTGAATAATGGAATGAAAAATGGAATGTTGAAATTGCTGCACACATATAAACTCTGTACCTTTATTCTACATGTAAGTGCAGTATTGCCACCTCTATTCATTCACACACTGTGATGGTTCAAACAGCATCCGTCTCCCACCTTTCTGAGAGTGTCTTAAAAATCAGCTTTGAAATGTGGTTAGAATACACACTTTGAGTCTCGTTGTGGTGTTTTCAGTCTGTGCTTAGCTGCATATAAGCTGTGGCTTTCCAAAATTGAAGTAGAGCTGTTCAAACCATTGCATGTTTCCAAGAGATGGGCTCTGAGAAAATAAAGAGCTACTTAGGGGTGAACTAAAGTAACAGCTGCTGTCAGCTACAATCAGAATAGAAATACTGCAAATGGTAGTTAAAAGCCAAGAGGAGGAGGAGCCTCCCAGCACCTCCTCTAGTCTCGCTGTCTGCTGTGCCGCTAGTAAATCAGGAGTAACGCCAAGGAAATGAGTCAACAGAGTCCCACAAATACGAAGCACTCTGCAAGGGGAAAATCAAACTGTTGTAATATGTGAATCACTTCTTGCCCTCTAACTCGCTCTCAGTTTTGTTTTTTTTTGTGTTGTGCTTTATGAGCTGCTTTTCAGTTGCTTTTTGGCCAGAGCAATTCTCTTGCAGAATTGCAAGAGGAATTGCTACAGCTGAGGCCTTTGTAAACACCCACCATGGCAGCTCTCCATAACCTAATTAAGAGGCAGCTACAAGCCCAACACCTCTAAGGTGTCCAAAGAATCCTTTCTGGTCTTTGCTTTTCAGTGGTTACCTTTTATTTTCCCCTTTATCAGACTGAACAAAACACATCCTGCAGCTGAGGCTATCAATAAGTGTCTGAAGATATTCCTAGCTCGGGATTTACTCGCAGAGAAATTTGGAGTTAATGGACCTGTATGCGATGCTGTTGCTAAGAAACCCTGGCTTGGCTCTGTAATGTCCTTTTGCAGTTTGGCAAGTGACTCCCAGATGGAAAAGCTTCTGTTTCAGCCCCTCTGCCTTGCCCAGGGGAGGGTGTGCTTCACTCACAGCGGGTCCAGCTCAGCCCCACTGCGCCCACCACAAAATGACATGGGAAGCTGATGTCCCCTATTTTCTAACCACCTTCAGCTTGGTTTCTCAGCTCACAAACCTCCTGCCTGCCCTTTACACATGCCTGTAGCAAATAATCTACTTGTTTTCTGGGATTTGCAGGTTCTCATGGCAGGGATTGTATTGCCAGCCTCACATGCCTTGTAGCTAGGAGATGTCATAACCTGGCTCGAGACAGAAGGACAATTTAAAAGCATAGCCCATTTGCTTTACACTGTGATACGCAGTTTTCTTGTTGCCATGGCAAAGCTGGAAAGAAGAGCAGGGAGCTGTTCAGGTGTGGGAATGCTGCCTCGGCGGGCAGGCAGAAAATAGGTTTGGGGTTTTCTTTTTAATGGGGTGCAAAAACCCATGGGGATGAAACCACAGGCCTGTGCTGCGAGAATTTCCTCGAGCCACCACCATCTGTTGGGCTGAGATTTGTATGGGAGAGTCCCGGAAACCTGCACTAAACCTTCATGAGACTTCATTTGAAGGATTGAGTTTCGCCCCAGTCTCTGCTCTGGGTGTACTGTTTGACACTAGGCAAGGAACGTCGTGCTTCTGGCTTTCCTATTCTGTCTGTGATTTCTGGTATGTGTGTGGAAGGAGAACACTGGAAGCTGGGGAAGAGGATGGGCTTTCGAAAGACCAAGGGTCCTTTTTATGTTAGGGTTTCCCAGTGCTTTTCCCTTCCCCAAGCTGGCAGAGCAGCCCTTTGGGTATCTGAAGCACTGCACCCAGTCATGCTGACTCAGCTCTTGTTGGGTTGACCTGTGAGCCTGAAATCATTGTGAGACATTGAGGAAAAGCGGTGCTTAGGGGAGATGCATCATTCGGTGTTACATCAGCATAGATAAGGATGAAGTCCGCCAAAGACTCTGAAGTTACTCTGGTGAGAGCAGAGGTGGTCTGGAGCTATTCAGGAGGTATTTTCTGACTTGCACAGGTCTGCGCATATAATATTTTACATTGCTATTGAGCTCCAGCAGGTTTGGTGCTGATCTCACTCTGACTTTGTAATAGAGTAAATAAACCTCTTGCCCTGTGTGGTCTTAGCCTCGCCCCTTGCGTCTTCTAAGAACACCCTAAATATGACACCAAAATTAGTTTATATTATTATAATTTTCTTCTCTTTCTGTTTTTCTGGTCATAATTAACAGGGACACTTTCTGTCAATCAAGTGTCAAAATGAAATGCTTTCCCTTCATCCGTCAAAATGCTTGTGCCTAAGAGAATGGTTGTTCCCTGAGGCAGTTGCCAGGGGAGAACACAGTGATGGTCCCAGGTTATTGACAGGGTGAATTAGCTTTTCATGTTAAAGCTGCTGTTTAAGCATGTTTGGGAGCCTCAGGAAGATGAAAGGCCCTCAGAAAGTCCAAGGCATTCTCCCTGCCACCTGAAAGAATCTCACGCAGGGAAAGAAAGTTGGAGCTAGAGCTGCTCAGCATCCAAAAAGTGAGACTTACTTTAGGCTGTGTTGATCAGCTCCAGGGCTTTGCAGGGCGGATTGGCTATCAGGGCAGTATGAACATGGCAGCAAGTAACAGTGCTTCCAGGTGCCTTATTTGAAGGCATCTCCCACCCATTGAGAGCTGGGCACCCGAAATCACTGCCCTCTTTGACTTGCACCATCAGAAGTATTTAAGCTCTATCCTCAGAAGCAAGTTAGATGTGAAAATGCCAGGATGCAGGAGCCAAAGAACCGTGGGTGTGTTTGGAAATGAAGTAAGTCTCTGAGTCACTTCAGGGGGTTTGAACTTTTTAATCAAAACCTTTTCCCTTTACCTGATACTCTTGAGTTATGGAGGAAAGCGTTTTTATTTCTCTTCTGCTCTGCTGCTGTTGTGGTTTTACCTGCTTCACACACCACTGGGGCATTGCAATGATCTCACCTCTTCAAGTGCCTGGCTGCAGTCCGAGCTCCTTGCTTGGACTTGGCACAGGAACATGACTGTTGGAAAACCCCAGTCCTTCCAAGCATTGCTTGCAAAGTTCTGCTTCCCCAGTTTCATACTGGTGGCTGTTGCTCCTCTTGTCCTTTATTAAAGTTTCATTTCATTGCCTTGCCAAACAATCTTGCTGCAAAGGCTACAGATGAAAGCGAGGAGAGGAGGTTAATGCAATATGTTATCCCTGTCGACAGGGATATTTGTTTCTTTCCTGCTTTCCCATTGCTGAAATAAAGGCCACCAGTGACTGTTTACACATGCAGTGTAATTTAGATATAACATGTGGGGTCGGCCATGAAGTCAAGGTTCAAAGCTCAATCACAAAACCTAAGGAAGTCAAACCAAGGAAGGCATTGTCTTCTGAAGCTGGGGAAGGTTCAGAACAAACCATTTGTCCCCTGGTCAGCAACAAAAAAATGCACTTGATTCCATGAGGTTTTAACATTATGAAGTGCTTAATCCCCACTGAAAATCCCATTGATTGCAATGGAGATAAAAGCACCTTAGCAGAACATCTGGAAAACCTGATAAATAAAAAGTAGTATTTCCAACTTAGACAAACATTTGGATGTGTGTAATTAGTATTGAATGCTCTACTATTGAATGTTCCTCTTTGCTGGGAATGTCATCTTTCTGACAAATGGTGGTGCTTGGGTGGAATGAAACATTGCTGAAAAGGAATGCAGGTGCCCACAGTTCTGTTAAAATGCCACCCTGAACACAAGAGGAGGATGTGCTTAAACATCATCAAGACTTGAATGTTCTCTGAGTGAAACATCACAGTTGACATACATTTAAAAATACAAACCCCTGCCAATCACAGTTTAACACATTTCCTGCTATCCCTTTTTACCTCTGACTGACTGAGGAGCTGTTCCAAAACGTATCGTCAGATCAGGTGAGAAAAGGAGTAACAATTTGCTCTTGAACTGGGCAGCTGCTCCATAGTCATCCCTTGGTCCCTTTAATGTACACAGAAGCTTCAGGTGCCTTTATTCTGTCTCTGAATCACAAGCCTCTCATGAACCTAAAGCAAGACTCATGCTAATGTATAGGAGTGTAGAAAAAGGAGCTTGTATTTCCCATCTATTATTTTTAAATAAAAAAATAATTTTAAAGACGATGACATCTGTTGCTTTTAAAGATGACAAAATCCCGTTTTCTGGAAAGCTGGGCCTGTCAGTTGTTCTGATTGCTTGACTTAGCTTGAGTCACTGCTTCTTACTGAGAGTTGTTTGAATGTGTGGATACAGACATAGTTGATCACAGGATAATATTCTTCACTAAAAATACTCTCTTGCTGCATTTTATAGACATAGTTAACAGAAATAACAACTTTAAATACTGGTCTGAAAGTTCTGCTTTATTCTAGAAGCAGTTTGTTCAGTTCTGTGACCATAAAAATAAATGACACACTGAAGAGCTGTCTTGAATGTGAAGCTTTTGCTTTGAAGATATAATCATGTCAGGGTTATTAAATGCAGAATATAGTCTCATTTTAACTTCAATTGCATAGACGTATTTCTAGACGCTTATTTTTATCCCACATGAATAATGTTGGTGATCTTGGTTGTAGTGGTACAATGGGCAGTAATTGACACAGTAATGTCAAAATTGCCTAAATTACAAATAAGCCAAAATATCCGTGGAATTGTGCATCCATAGAGGATGTTCTTCCAGGAGTTGAATAGCTTAAATGACTAAAAAAAGGTCTGGATTTCTCAGTCGGCAAACCCAGGTAATGTTATTTCTGCACCTCATGGATTAATGGGCTTGGATGAGAAGGAAATGCAGTACTAAAGCAATGAACAGGCAGGAATTGACAGCGTGTGGCTCTGCTGGCAGTATCAGAGCAGATGCAGCATCTGGTGTGGTCCTCAGTGTCACCTTTATCTGCAGCGGGAACCAAATCCCACTCCCAGGCTCTCAGAGACAGCTGCTTTTGTGTGAGTGCTTGATAAAACTTGACCCCCTGATCCTCTGTACTCAGCTGAGGTTTATCAATCCGTGTTGCCAGTGTTTGAATTTTAGCTTTTTATAATGCTCTGCCAATACAAGTTGTTTTTTTTAAGATGGAACTGCTAAGCCACGCATTTTCTTAGTGTCACATCCTATGGTTTAAGCAGCAGAGATGCTCGAGGAGGCAGCTGTGAAGAAAATTTAAATGCTTGCTTAAACACTATCCTCCATCCCTTCTTTCAGCTATGAAGAGCAAATATAGACACATTCAAGGAGAGATTTGCAGGTTGCCAGTTTTCATGACTTTAATGCAAGCCTTATAATTGTTGACATTTTTTCTTATGTGACAATTCTGTTGGGTTTTGTTGTTGGTTTGGTTTTTTTTTTTAAGTTTCTAACATTTCTGATGAGGAGAAGCACCATCTTAAGGGTGAAACAAAGATCTCAAGAGCTGATATGAGCAAACCCAGTCTGTTTGATTTGTACATCTTGGTTTTTAAGCCAGTTTCAGTGTTTTGGTTGACCCTCTTGGATTATTGCAACACTAGGAGACTGGCAAGCCAACATTAGTCTCTCAAAAGTCAGAAAAAGACCTAAATTTACTTTCACTCTCTTCCAGATGTTTGGTGGGAAACACATCAAGCTCAGTTGCCTTTAACAATGTCAGTTCATTCAAACCCCAGAAATGCCTATGCTTTGTTAAATGCCTTTCAGGAAGTGTTTTCTTCCACCTTTGGTACCAAGAAGATAGAGCATCCTGTTTGTACCAGGAGCTGCTTGTTAAACCACAATTCCTAATCAGTAGTTGTATGGCCAGGAAAAACCAAATGAGTCCCTCATCAGTGGTGGCATCTTGCCTTTATGGCTTATGATGTTTCCATGGGCTACAGAACTTGTATTTTCAGATGGGAAACTGGAGCTCTAAGGGTTTAGGTGATCCATCCAAGATCCTGGAGCCAATTTTGGGCAAAGTAGGAGCCACTCCTCCTGTCGCCCAGCAACACCATACCACTGCCTGTATGCAAGCCCAGATGGGTGTTGCTCCTCTGAAGTCAGCTCATAGCAGCTGGATATCTGGCCCATGATGTCTTTGTGTTGGCATACGTAATTTCTGTTGTTCACTTCCTCTGTATCTAAATAAAGTAGCTATTGTTTATGAAATAAGTCACAGAATTAGCTAAAGAGGCCACGTAAAAATGACTGCTCAATAGAAACAAGGAAGTAGCAGCTGTAAAGCCACCATGCCTTGTCCAGCTTTGGAAAGGGTTTGTCAGTTCATGGTAAATGTAAATGGAGTTTCTCTTGCAGAAGTTGAATGTACTGCTTTGGCATCATGCCTTCTGTATTTCTCCAAGTCTGACATTGTTCCTGGCCTGGCAGTTTGTAGCTCTCTGGGGAGTTAAACATCTCAAGTATTTCTGTAAATAACAACAGTCCAGCTCTAAAGGCTGGTGGAGGAGCCGTAGGCTCTTTCAGCTTTAAAGCACTAGTGAAAGCAGGAGTACCCCATCGCTGGCTGCTTTATTCTGTGCTCTGACCTGGGCTCCCCATCGTAAGCATGATAAAATGTAGCAGAGGAATTTATTTTCACTTGGGGGTTTTCTTTTAGGGTGAGTAGTAATATTATTTATTACTCTAACTAGTGCAGCTGGGAGGGAATAAGCAAGTTTTTAGTCTTGGCATCACTTCTGTAGCTCGCCAGTATCCTCATAGCTCTAAGTGAGACTGTTACCCAAAAAGAAATGTTTCTTCTCTCAATGATCCCTGGCAGTATTTTAGCTGAACACTGGGCCTTTTAATTTGTAAAACTTTGGCCAAACTCTGGTTCACTTCAGCTCAGTACCGTGAGGCAATAGCTGTGATTTAGAGATGAAGAAACTGAGGCAAAGAAGAAAAATCCTTTTCAAAGGGCTGATAAAAACCCCAGAAAGACACAGCAAAATCCAACAGTTCTTCTGGGTACATAATCTCTGGAGGTTTAGAACGAGGTAGTTTCTCCAAAGAGAATATGGATACTGTCCTCATTGTATGGTTCTCAAACTCTCATCCCTTTTCTACTCTACTAAAATACATGCTTTTTGATGGTGGTGGTGGGGGAGTGTAATGAGAAAATACAACATTTGTTTTGGTATTGCTGGATTTGAAACACATCCATGCTTTTAAGAACAGATGAAAATTGTTGTTTTAATAGAAATAGTGAAAATTTCAACTTTGAAAGAATTTTCTACACCATTAAATCAAAGGTGTCAATGAAAAACTTTGATTATTCAATAGCTGCCACGACTCCACAGAGCTCCACTGCTTGATGTCATTTTTCGTTTCCCAACAGGTCAGATTTGTAAGGAGAAGCTAATAAGCTCAAAAAAATGACCAGCTTCATTTCTGAGCGGGTTTTCCTCTGGCACTTGAAGGGCATTTCGTGGTCCGATGGCTTGCTTTTGCAGCTGGGAAGCTCCGAGTGCAGCGTTTTGCCAGTTACACACAAAACATTTGCAGCCCAAGGAGGCCAGCTCGTTAGTAATTACTGTAATGAGTCCTTCAGTGTTTATCTGAAAGGTGATTGAGCCCCTAATGCAGACACCAGATATTTTTTGTTCAGTTAATGGTGTGGTAAATTATTCCTGGGAGGGGGCTCATTGAACGCCTCCTTTGAAACAAGTTAAAAAGACCACAAAGGAAAGAAAAAGCTGTAGGTCTCTTCTTACCAGGAACAGGAGAAAATATTTAGGGAGCGTTTCAGATCTAGATCTTCCCACTCTTTGTACAAACTGGGACAAGTTGGGTCTTCTAAAGAGCGACTGGCACAACCAAATGGAAGGGGCAAATGCTGCAAGGTTTATTTTCCAGCTGCAAAGACAGTGTGGATAACGGAAAACAGGCTCTGTTTGCTCAGACAGAGCTACTGCATTGTGATCCCCATGGTCAGGGCCTTGCAGCTTTGTACTCAGCTTCTCCTCTTGTTGGAAGTGAGAGGTGTTAAACCCGTAAAAGAGAAGGGAGTGATCTTCATGAGCTTGGCTTTTACAAAGGGAGATTGCTGCTGCTACTGAGTGAATAAATGATGTATCCAAACTCAATTAGCAAATGCTACAGTGGGGAAGGCTTCCTAATCAGTCATTGATCAGGTGAAAAGCAGCTGTTGCATGTTTTGCATGTCCTTTTTCTTTGCACCCAGCAATAGATCCATCAGCCAGCCTCAGTAACATAAACAAGGATGGGCATTATTTATCATCTAGCTCTAGAAAGATCTTATTTTTATACACTGAATGTGTCTGTGTGATGTAACACTGAACTGCCTTAAATTTCCATGCTTGTGTGCACAGGGCTGCTTGTATATTCATCCCAAAGTCAGGATTTGGAGCTTTCGGAAGAACACTCAATTTGTCCCAAAACCCTTGCAGACAGAAACTGTCATTGCCAGGGGGATGAGGAAGGAGAAAACATGCTGTTGACCTGTGTGCGGTCTCTCCATGCCCTTAGTGCCCCACATCTGTGGGCTGCCCAGGCAGCAGAAGGTGGATCCTTGTGCTTGGTGGCCTCTGGTTGGTGTGTTGGTATCACCTACCTCATTGCTGAGAGCATTTCATAAGCATTGTGGCCAAAACGCTGTGCAAAGTGAAAGCTCAGAGCAGCAACAGGCTAGATTTTCCTCTTACAGTTCTGCTGAAAAGTGAGTGTGTTTGGAGAGACCCTCATTGTGAGTGAGATCATTATTCTTGGGACTGAAGTTGCACAGAAAGTTATTATTTCATTATAAAAAGAAAGTAAGAGATGTAGACAAACGTCTCAGCAAAGCAGGTTTAACTGCTCTTCAAAAAGAGGAATCCACTGCGATTTAGAATGTGGGAGACGCTGAAATCCTCTGCTGAAAAGCAGCCGGGCACTTCAGGCGCCCTGCATGTTACAGACACCTGGGGCTGACTGGTGCAGTGCTGCAGATCATAGAATCAACCAGGTTGAAAAGAGCTTTAAGGTCGTCAATTCCAACCATTCCCAGCACTGCCCAGGCCACCCCTAACCCATGGCACTGAGGCCTCGTCTCCACGGGGTGTGAACACTTGCAGGGACGGTGACTGCAGCCCTGCCCTGGGCAGCCTGTTCCAATGCCTGAGCACCCTCTGGGCAGGAATTGTTCCTCAGCTCCACCTAAACCTGCCCTGGTGCAGCTTGAGGCCGTTTCCTCTTGTCCCATCCCTTGTTCCTTGGGAGCAGAGCCCAGCCCCTCCTGGCTCCATCCTCCTGTCAGGCAGTTGTAGGGAGCCATCAGGTCCCCCCTGAGCCTTCTCTGCTCCAAAATAAAATGGGGAGAGCTTGTAAGGGAAAAGCCTGAAGTGCTTTGGATACGTTTTTCCCTCTCTGCAAAAACAATGCCTGTGATGTTATTCAAGTGGCTGTTTAGTGATGTTACCCAAGAATTGCCCACACACGTCACTCCTCTTGCTGGACAGTCACACATCAGCAGGTGAGGTTGCCCTGGCAGCCTGTGGCTCTCAGGGCTGCTCCGTGCTCAGCTGTGGTGGGTTTTCAAAGGATCTGTGCACACTGTGTGGCTTTTTCGTTTTCTCTCTGAAACCTCCAGTAATGCCTGTGAGTGCTGACTGCTTACAGAGGAGTCCATGTCTTCAGGAGTCCAGTGTCTTCTTGACTTCTTCCAGTGTCTGCTTGACTCTTCTTTCACAGCAGTCAGCCAATAAGCCCAAGAATCCTTATACAGCATCCCTTGATAAAATCATGATCATGTCCATCCGCTTTCATTTAGTCACTCCTGCTAGCAAGAATTGATTTTAGACTCTGATGACTTTTGTCAGTAGATCTCTGAATGAAGTATCAAAGGTTTATTTTATTTTGTACTCATCTGGGCAGTAGCTGGAGTGTATAAAATGGGGTCTCCTGGAGCAACTTCACTGCTTCAGCCTCTTCCTTGAAGTAGGCTTTGGAGCAAGTGTATTTTTCCCCTCGTCTCTGACAGAAAGCAATTTCCTTCCTCCCCTGCACATCCTTCAGGCTCTAGTTATTCATGCCCCAAAGCACCCTGCAGAAAAACAGCTTTGTTGACCTGTTCCTGCTTCTGGGTTTGGTGAATGGTCCACACCTGAACCCCCCCAGTGCAGCACGTCACCTCTGACAGGTGATGGAACCTCCCTAGTGAGGGATACCGCTTGTGAAACTCATCATTTTCTCTCTGCTCGTAGGTGATGTCAAAGCACTAGTGGAGGATTGTTCTTGTTTCTTTGCCCTCAAAATTGTTCTTTGCAGTGAGGAAATGGCAAGATTGGAACGGGAAAAGCTGGGAAGCCGACAGGGCTTTGATAGCTGTAACTTTTACCTCACTGATTTTCTCACTCTCACTTGTGGCGTTACTGATGTGTTACCTGCCTGAAGCCAAAAGGACTGATACAGCAAGAGGAAATTGTCATTCTTTTGTTCTTTCTAGGGGATCAAGAGTCTCAGCTGAGCATGCTAGGGTTTAGATCCGAGGTCCATAATCTCATGTGTTTGAGGAGAAATTGCTGGGTTTAGTTGAAGTGTTGCTCAGCAGAAATGTTTAAAGCTTAACTGTCGTGGTTTAAGCCCAGGCTGTTAGTCAACCACACAGTCCTCTCGCTCACTCCCCACCTTCCTTCCCCCCGCCCCCTCCCCGGCTCCCAGAGGGATGGGGAGGAGAATCGAAAGAATGTACTCCCACAGGTTGAGATAAGAGCAGCCCAGTAACTAAGGTATAACACAAATCACTGCTGCCGCCACCAATGATAATGATAAGGGAAATAACAAGGGAAGAGAATACAACTGCTCACCACCTGCCAATCGATACTCAGTGATCTAGCCCTTCCACGTAACTGCCCCCAGTTTATATACTGGGCATGACGTGCTGTGGTATGGAATACCTCTTTGGTTAGTTTGGGTCAGGTGTCCTGTGTCTTCTTCCTCCTGGCTTCCTCTCCTCCCTGGCAGAGTGTGAGGCTCACAAAGTCCTTGGTCAGAGTAAACATTACTGAGCAGCAACTAAAACCATCGGTGCTGTCAGCACTGTTCCCAGGCCGAAAGTCAAACCACAGCACTGCACCTGCTACTAAGAAGGAGAAAAATGACTGCTACTGCTGAACCCAGGACACTTAACTCTCCTTCTCACTTAGACTTTTAGTGGGCACAAGGCAGGAAGTTCCTCTTGATTTAAATGAGAAAAATATCTTCTGCTTCTGAGAAGTGGCCTTTGGAAGCTGGATTGCAGACTGACACAGGACATCCAGAAAACCAGGGTCAGAAATGGTGTGGTGTTTTAGGCTTCTTTGGTGTTACTGTGTGTGCAGGTTGGAGGGTTGGAAACGCACCTTCTGCTTTCATGAGGAAGACTCAGATGCTTTTATTTTCAAATACAGTTTCCATTGCCTGCATGGAAAAAGATTTGTTTTGCTAAGCAGAGCTTGAACATAGGGCTATGGCAGATGCTGTTAAAGATCAGAGCAAGTCAAATACTCATCTGCTTTTTCCACCTTCTCACTGGAAAATAATTCTTCTGATTTCTCTAAACCAAGAGAATTACAAATGAGACAAGCATTTGCCCCCCAGAGCTCAATGTGCTACATATTGCTCAAACAGCACTAAACTTCTTAAAGGGAAAGAGAAGAAATATTGCAGAATATGGAGCTATTGCTTCAGATAAGATTGGTATAACTTTGGATAACCTAATTTTGTGTGGATTGAATTACTTTAACATCACAAAGATGGAAGAACTGTTCCACGTACCCGTTCCTGGTCATAGTCAGTGTGAATCTGGCAGGAAGCCATTAGCTCGAGGAGGAGAACTCTCATGTACATTCATATTACTGAAAGCAGATGTGGGCTTCTGGCTCAAGCCAAAATTTCAGGGGATAAAGGAATTTCTCTGTCTTCAATTCTGCACTGGTCAGAAAGGATGGGATAAATCAATACTCGTGCTGGGAAGATGACTTTCAGGACTGACGTGTCTGATAGAGATGCTAGTGCAGCCTAGGAGTGATAAGAAAATTAAATCTGCTGCTGCCTGCGTGTAGCCATATACCTGCTGCAGTTGTGTATGAGAAGCCTACAGCTTCATAGAATCATAGAATGGTCTGGATTGAAAGGACCTTAGGATCATCCAGTTCCAACCCCCTGCCATGGGCAGGGACACCTCACACTAGACCATGTCGCCCAAGGCTCTGTCCAGCCTGGCCTTGAACACTGCCTGAGGGTTTTGAGTGTTGGCTGGTGTGAGGACATACAATTCCAAAATGATTGCTTCATGGTGACTTGGAGAAGCTCAGCTCCCCTGTATCCACAGCAGAGCATCGCTGTGAGGTACCTCTGGCTTCGTGTGCATTAACGCATGAGGAGATGTTTGGTTTACAAGGATGATGGTGGCCTGGGTTGTGATATGCAATAGCGTGTGATGTACATAGGTCCCCCCCTTCAGTAAAATTATTATGTAGTCAAGACATGTCTAAGCTTTTGCTTGCAGGCCATCAAATTCTTGGTAAAACTGATTTTGGAAAGTGAAAAGTGCTGGAGAAATCCTTGTGTGCCTGTGAATGGAGGAATGCTAAGCCCTGATTTTCTTTCTTTCAAGAAATAAAAATTCTCTAAGAAGGCAAAAGCTTTGTGTGGCTTTTAGTTCTTCACTTCCCTTTTCGTTAGAGGGGAGAAAAGAAAATCACATCAGCACCACCCTCTGTGCTGGAATGAATCCTTCTGCCTGACTTGCAGAGATTTATAATAGAAATGCTGACAGACCTTTATTTATAATGGTGTGAACATACCCGTGGTAATGGGCCTCAGAAAAGAGAAAGTGCTTAAACTTTTAGGTGCCTGAGTATGGGAAATGGATGCAGAGACTTTCCAGAGGAAATGCTGTCCCTGGCATTGGTGCAGGATGTGTGTGTTGTCAAAATACACCCAGGAGGAGACCCGGGAGCAGCGGGCAATGCAAGGACCCTACTGAACAATTTGCACACCCATACGTGAGGTGTCCCTGCCCATGGCAGGGATATGGAACTGGATGATCTTAAGGTCCTTCTCACCCCAAACCAGTCCGTGATTGTATGATTACAGTTTTATGGCTTCATTTGCACTGTGTGGACCCGCGAAATCCACGTCTGTCTCCCGCTGTTCTGATGGATCATGCATCTTGAGTGAAAGCAGGGACTGATGGTGGATCTGCTGCTTGCCCAACTGTCTGGGTGTTGCTGACTACGTGGTGAGGGAGGATTTGTGGCACAGGTGACTTTTGTCTACATGTTATCAGCAAGTTTTTGCTCTGGAGAGCAGCACTGAAATGTTTTGGCTGAGGGCAGTTTCTTGAAGGCTCCTTCATCTTCTTGTTCTGTTTAGCTGTAAATGAGGTATTGACATACTGAACTAAACAAAACCAGCCCATATGAAATTGTCAGTAATGGCTCTTTATCTTGTCCAGTTTAACCTCAGAGGTAGAAAGCAAGAAAGAAAGGGGAAGGTACATGAGATGCATCCAAGCCCTAAGATCTCTTTCTGGCAATGACCAGGACCGAGTACTATGAAAGAAGACCCAGAGGTCACACAGTCAGTACGATAAACTGTGCAGAGAGAAACTGTGATGTTGGAAAAACTTCCAAATGCCTTGATGGTCGTGTGTAACTTTACTTAAAGTTTAATTGTAGAATCAGACTAGTTTGTGTTGAAGGGACCTTAAAGCTCACCCAGCTCCAACCCCTGCCACGGGCAGGGACCCCTTCCACTAGAGCAGCTTGCTCCAAGCCCCTGTGTCCAACCTGGCCTTGAACACTGCCAGGGATGGGGCAGCCACAGCTTCTCTGGGCACCCTGTGCCAGCGCCTCAGCACCCTCACAGGGAAGAGCTTCTGCCTAAGAGCTCATCTCAGTCTCCCCTCTGGCAGGTTAAAGCCATTCCCCTTGGCCTGTCCCTACATCCCTTGTCCCAAGCCCCTCTCCAGGTTTCCTGCAGCCCCTTCAGGCACTGGAGCTGCTCTCAGGTCTCCCCTTCAGGAGCCTTCTCTTGTCCAGGCTGACCCAGCCCAGCTCTCTCAGCCTGGCTCCAGAGCAGAGCTGCTCCAGCCCTCGCAGCATCTGACAGTCAGAAGAGGAACATGACCAGCTTAGTACACTATCCACCCCAGTGATATACTTACTTGTCACTATGCTGGTTTGCTGCACCTTGAAGGTGCCATGGCTGCAGGACTCAGTAGCTTTTATACAGAGGGAGCGAGCCTCTGTTTTGCTGGGTGGAACAACTTGCAAAGCTGACATCCCTGTGCTTGAGTGGCTCAGGCGAAGGAGCCTGGTGCTGTCCAGGCTGCTGGGCTGCAGTCTCTATGCTTTCCCAGTGCCTGTGTGTGACCCACTGCCACCCTAAGCCCATGGCTGTATGCTTGGGAAAGCTGAAGCTGGTCCATTTAGTTATTGCAAAGCCCTTATCTTGAATATGATTGATGGTATGGTTTAAAGTGGAGACATCATCACGGTGAGCCTCAAATACCTTTTCTATTAGCGGTGAGGTACATGAATACCCCAAGCTTGGGAAATCCTCCCAGTCCCCCATAAAAAGTATTTTCAATAAGGAGGATTCTGTCCTTTCACTTACATTTTGGAGACACCTGGTTTCTGTTATCAACCTTTGTCTGGGGAAGATTTGCCCTTGAATGAGTACGGCTTCTGGCTAATCTTTACTACTTTGAATCCTGTGCTAAGATCGTCTTTGGACAGAAACAGGTTGAGTGTATTTCAGTTGCCTCGTGTTCTTAAAATCAGTCTGTCGAAGAGTCCTAAATAACTCATTGCCTTATTCATAAACAGCCTGAGCAAATCAGGCTTTGCAGTGGGTACAGCTGAAGCGCAGTTCAGTGTGTGTGACAGTGATGTGTTACTTTGAGCTGCAAACTCCTCAAAGGGCTTCACTGCATGAACCACTGGCAGGAGGAAAATACACTGACCAGTTATTGGAGCCTCATTTGTTTAATGAGCCTACAGTAAAATGAAAACTCCAGCCTTGGGATAGGATAAAAGCAAATTGCATGGTAGAGCTTTCAGATCTGTAGCAAAGCAAAGCTTTTCATTGGGCAGAAGGAACATATTTTGCCATTAGTCTTGCTATTACAGCCTGTGTAAACTGCAGCATCATAAAGTGTGTGGAATTGCTGGAGGACTCCTTGAGCCGTGGAGCTGGTGATTTCTGCTATGCATGATTGGGAGCAGAATCCATGTATCATACCTGGGGCTTGACCCTGTGAAGGAGAATTTAAAAGATTAACAGTGTTTCAATTACCTATAATTGTGAATAAAGTAAATGACCAGTATTTTAGTTGTTTGTCTTGCGCTCTGCATACCCTAGGTAATAAAAAGCCAATTTTCCTGGCTTCTGCCTTCATGTAGTCTCAAGTTCTGGGTTCCAGCGCACTGTAGGGAGCAGGTTTCTGAGCTGGGAGCCAGGAGACTTCTTTTTCTTACTTTAACTCTAGCAATGAGCTGTTATTTGGCAATTTATTTCTTCACAGCTATACACTACAGCTGCCATATCCTAGGAGACAAGGCTTATGGGTTGCTTCTTCACAGAAACGATCTTTAGTTTCAACTGACTTTTATGAATGCTAATATGGGACAAACTTATGAAAAGCATTCTTTGTAACCAACTATTCTGTTTCAGAAATTTTCAGTGCATCTTGTTCCCATCCATATATTCCCTTAGCTACTGCTTGGGTATGAGCTTAAATCTTAGAGTTAACTTTAGATGCACATATACCTATTGGTTATTTATAATTATTGATCCTTAGAGCAATAACTCAGTGCTTTCATAACCCTCATGCCTGTTGAAGCATGCATTTACTATTGAAAATACAATTTTGGTGCTGCAAAACCATATCACATAGGGAAAACTGACTGGATGTGTCTTGGCTGGGGGAGCAGTGAGACTGAGTGCTTGGGTTCTAATTGAGTCTGCTTGGTATCTGGAAGTAACCAAAAATTAACACTGTAGTGTTCACTTAGTGTTAACTCTATAGTTAACTCTATAGTAACTCTATTAGTTTAGGCTATATCACCTTGTTGCTGTTGCTGCAGTTCTCCATCAGTATTTGACTTCATGGTAGTCACTAGTCTTTACCGTGCCTTTGATGGCATTCTCAGCAGAGAGGGAAAGGGAGGTCACGGGCACCATTTTCCAGCTACACCTTTCAAAAGCAGATTGTATGGATTCTCAAACTGAGAAATGGTGTCAGCTCCTTCCAGCACAGTTTCATTCCCTTTTTGCTTTCCCTCTCTGTCTCCGCAGCTGTGGAGTCGCTTCATTCCTTGAATGACCAGATCTCCCATTTCATCGTCAACAAGTCAAAAACACTGGATGAAGATGAAGATGCCTTTTTGCCCAGCGAGAAGGAATCCCTCAAAAATGCCATGATGTTGATGAGGCACCTTCTTATGGATGCACAGGTAAGAAATCAATAAACTCCCATTTGTTAGGACACAAGGAAGGCGCATTACATAGATCCAGAGGCAGTACATCATTTTCATGGACAGTTTTACCAGTGGAAAACATTAGTCCCTGACTCTTGTTTAAAACTGTCTTTGGCTCCTGAAATCTGCAGCTGTGTGAAAGGCCTCTCAGTGATTGGAGCATGTTGCTTGTGATGGGCCTGGATCTCACATTTAGGGTTGAGAATTGCTCTGACGTTTCAGGAGAAAAATGAACCAATACCCATTGGTGGGAATCCAGCATCAGCCCTAGAAAAGAAAGTCATTTTGCCACTGAGCATCTGTGCTGAATGCCAGTTTTAGAAGTGCCAGACACATAACTGAGCTGTTGGTTTAGCCATGCTCTGAAACTCCAGTTAGAAGTCATGAAACCGTGTGCAGATGTTTCTTTGTGCCTCTGCTGCTTTGACATAAAATCTCTGTAGGTTTCCTGCATTCTAGTGTGCTTCCTTCATCCTATAAAAAAGACCCTTTTGAAGTATTCAGTATATATATTCCCTTTTGGTCTTTATTTGTAAAGCCTGGATGGAAAATGGCAGCCCATAGTGGAGGGCTGTTTTGGAAACAGGGTGTCCTCCTTCCCCTTCTCCTCTGGTAAGCCCTAAACCCTCACAAAGCAGGTCTGAGACTGTCCTGAGCTCTCCAGGGCTGGGATCACACAGTCTGGCCCCCACGCTCAGACCACTCTCATGGGGGACTTTTGGTCTTGTGAACATCTTACTGGGATTTCCCATATTGTAGTTTGTGCTCATTGCCTCTTGATAGACATGTAACAAGGACGTAGAAGAGAGGAAATTATTCCTATAAGGATTAGCAAAATAATAATCTTCAGGGTTTTCCTGACTGCTATCCTGTGCTAACCCTGGCTTGCCATTGCAAGTACCAGCAC
The DNA here is from genome assembly GCF_034315485.1 of Pezoporus occidentalis. Lineage (NCBI taxonomy): Eukaryota > Metazoa > Chordata > Aves > Psittaciformes > Psittacidae > Pezoporus > Pezoporus occidentalis. The sequence goes on from NW_026914383.1 coordinate 516,277, forward strand.
ATGGCGGTGCAGGTAGTGTTACTGCAATTACTCCTTTAACCAATGTGTCCCCAGAGCCCAGGTTCCTGTCACTTGCTGCCAGCACTTTACAAGTGTCCAAATGGAGGATGCAAGCAGAGAAAACTATGTATTTTTGTGTTTTACTCCCATATCCTCCCATGTGGAGTCTGGTGGTTCTCTTACCTGTTTCTCTCGCTTTCAAAGCCTTTGGCTCTAATTACTTTGGCTGGTAGAGATCTTGGTGCGTGCAAGAAGTGGCCTGGGGATCCCTGCTATTAGTGGCATATGTGTTTTAATGTTGGATATATTTGCACGGGGAGTCAATCCAGGCTTTGGAGGCTGTGGAATGCACAGTGAGTGAATCATTACAACTGTGCTCAGGATTTCATTTCTGTGAGTATGGTGTTTATGTCCCTGTGGTATGTCTTGAGACAAGTCACCTCCATTTACCCCAAACCAATGGACAGAATACTGCTGAAATGTCACAGAGAGCACAAAGGGTTAGATTGTGCATTTGGATTTGCTCCCATAGCCTGTGTTGGAGGTGGGAATACACTGGGGAGTCAGGCAGGAGAGTAGGCAGGTGCTTACAGGCATCTGCATCTTGCAGATTAAAATAAATATGGGACAAAAAGGCACCTATAGATAATCTCCTTGTGCAGGAATCCTTTTTTAGCTCTCGAGAATGGCTCTGTTACTTATCAGTTGTCCTGAATACATGTTAAGTGCCTGTGATAGAGTGACTGATTAAGGAAATGCTATTAACAATGGGGAAATGTCAAGTGCTCCTGCATCCTCCTGATGTGTGGGGATCCTGGATCGCTTCCCAGAAAGGACAGGACTGTTTTCTGCCTGAGAGTTGGAGGGATGACAGGATGAGAAGTGGTAGTGGTGAGTAAAAGGATGGAACTAAACAAGTGACAGCATCAAGTACAAAAAACCCCAATAACATGAGGAAACATGTGGCTGGCAGCAAGCTACCTAAACAGGAATATCACCACCAGCGTGTGCATATAAAGTACTTACCAACCCTGACTGCAGAGTGCCCTATGGCTCTAATTACACAGGAGGAAAAAACATCACCAATGCAATTATTTCCCTTTCCTGACCTGATCTCATTTCTTCCCAGCTAGTGTTTTTTATGGGAAGATGGAGCCCTGCAGCTCTAACCAAGACTGATTGTGCAAGGCTCTGTGCAAAGATAAGCTGAAATCCATTGCTCGAACCTTTTACTCCCTTTTCTCCTCTCTTGGTGTGGACCTGATTTTGGCTGGTAAATAATCTGAGGAGAGAACATCCAGCTTGAAGTTTTGGGTAGGAATTAGCTGGACTGCTAACCCACTAGAAGTGATGGAGCAAAGGGGACAGTTAATGGCCATTCTCACTTCTCTGACACTATGAATCTGCTTTGAAAGCACAGCCAGTGGGGATGATGTCTCATGTTTGCTGTCTTTGTGATGTGGAAAGAAATTACACGAGGTTTAATAACCCTGCCTGGGCACCAGTAGGCCAGAAGATCTACCATGGATCTAACTTTGATCTTGAATCATTTTTTCTGTCTTGAGATAAATCATGAAATCAGTCAAACATAGTTTTCCACTATGGAAAATGCTGTGAGCATTTTTGGACCAGGCTGCGCTGTGGACCGTGTGCATCTGCCTGTGAAGCTGCACTGAGAGGGTGGAATAACAAGGATGCTTATCATCATGGAGAAGAGCAACAGAAGCACTGGAGGGGTTGTTCAGGGTTTCACAGCTGTATTTTCTCATAGTCTGAATGTGAACTCTATGCTCCTGCGAGTCAGTTCAGTCCCTTCATTAGGCCATATTTCTTTCTCCCTCCTCGGCTTCTTGGATGAACCTCTTTGCCCATCTGTTTTGCCAATTTGCTCTAGTTTTTACTGATTTTCATGCCTCAGTTTTTGCAGTAGTGGTGTACAAGCACCTGTGGTGGTAGTGACTGCGGCTTTATAGGAGAAATCTGCCATGTTGGATGTCACTTATTGGTAAACATGGGATAGAGAAACAGATAAAATGGGGGGAAAAAATCATCTCACCTCCCACACATGATAGGGCTTTCTCCCTGGGAAATAGGGCATTCCCTTGCATATTTTGCACTCTTCCTGCCTCCATAAATGTCATCAATGTCAACTGAAGTAGCACTGGCAGGATGAGTGTGAGCATGGTGCTGGGAGCTGGCAGAGAGGCCACTGCTGCTATGGCAGCCCCGTCAGCAGTATTAAACTGCATGCAGGGCTAGGTAATAAGCTCTGTGGAGTCTCTCAGCAATAGGCTGTCAGCTCAGATTCTGCCCAGGGAAGACAGTGATTTAATGAAAGTCATTACAGTCCGCGGGGATCTCTTGCCCCTGGTGGTCTCCATCCATTAAGCACCCCGGATAGGATTTCCTCATCATGAAAATGCCCCACTGGAGGGACTGCTCACTGAGCTGCATGCTTGCTGCTGGGCTGGCAGAGCTCTGGAAAGGGAGCATCACCCTCCCTCTGAGTGAGGGTAGGAGCTCTGCAGCCACGTTGCTCCTTTCTCATACTTGTTTCAGGTTTGCAGCAGCTCCCTGATGTCAGGCAGGAGGTAGAAAGGCATCACCTTCCTCTAAGCAGTGCTTAGCAAGTCATCATCTGCATAGCAGCGCTGAAAGGGGGGAGAAATCCGAGGGGAAAATTGAGACGGTGTAATATGAACTAAAAGGTGTACTTAGATAATGTGGGTGCATAAAAGCAGATGGAAAGAAAAGGTGCACTTATTCTATGACATGTTCCATCCTCCACATGGTATAGGAATGAATAAACAATTCACTTCTGCCAGACAGCCCCGTGCAAGATGCTGCTGCAGGGCTACGGCAGCCTATGATAGATTGTCATTGTTGTCAATCATTTCTGACAGTCCTATTATCCTCAGAAAGGATGTTTGCTCTGTGCATGTTGTTTTATAATCCTCAGAGGTGGAGTTTTATAGCCTAGCAGTGCTTTTTTCTCAGACGTTTCACTAAGCAGGATTTATTGCTTCTGAGACACACGTGAGGTGAATCCATTACACCTTCAAACTGTAAATCTGCCCTCAGCTTTGCCTAAATTACTTCTTGGTTTGTTTTCTTTTACTTGACTTTCTGTTTCTAATTGCTATTGTGAGAGACTTAGCTGGCACGGAGCAGGAGGAACATCACATTCTAAGGGCTGAGTCATATGCAGCAGCTCTAATGTAGCAGTTTGTCCAAGCAATTTGCCTAATGAATTGAAAAGGTCCATCCAGGCACCAGCATCGGCCTTAGACGCAGGGTAATGTTCTCTGTTATATGGGAGAACACATGTAATTTTTCTGGATGCCTGACCTTAAAAGGCAAGCTTGCAGGAAGTGCATACATTTAATTGCTTCCATAAAGTGTTTAACTGACTTCAAAGAGAAACACTATCTTTTCATTCAGTTCCTTTCCTAACAGTGGTGTGATTATTGTCTGGGCCCTCTTAGGTCTTGTTATGGAAGTTATAAATAGACACAGAGACAATCTTTTGGCTTGCACTCGACCTTTCAGAAGTAATCATACCAAAAATTATGACTTAAGAGCAAGATTAGCTTAGTAACCTTCTAGGGCACCTGGCTTTAGCTGGATTTCAGTTGTTGACTAGGTATGAGAGCATGAGGATGTAGATATTCAACCACTTCTCCATCAAGGGGGTAATTTCTTTCTCAAGCAAAGACAGAAAATAAATGTAGTGGTACTTGTAGCATAAGTTGTGAACAAAACAGTATGGACATTGCCCCAGAATCAGAGGGGAAAGATCTCTCATTTACATTTAGAAGTTTTGTTGGCTTTTCCTTAAGTGTTCCAGCACTTTGCTGTGGATAAAATGGCTCCAGCTTTCATTAACTAGTGGGACAAACCTTTAGCAGGTGTCTACGAAGGCAGGTCTGTAGGTATTGCAGGACCACCCAGAGCAGGGCACACAGGAACGTAGCCAGGCAAGTTTGGGATGGTTCCAGAGAAGGAGACTCCACAACCCCCCTGGGCAGCCTTTGCCAGGGCTCTGCCACCCTCAATGGAAAGATGTTCTTGCTCATGTTGAGCTGAAACTTGCTGTGGTTGAGTTTGTGGCCATTGCTCCTCATCCTGTCACTGGGCACCACTGGAAAGAGTCTGGCACCATCCTGCTGGCGCCCACCTTTGAGCTATTGATGTGCACTGATGAGATCCCCTCTCAGGCTGCTCTTCTCTGCACTAACCAGGCCCAGCTCCTGCAATCTCTCCTCATGAGAGAGATGCTCCAGAGTCCTGAGCATCCTTGTGGCCTCGGCTGGACCCTCTCCAGTAGCTCCTTGTCTTTTGTGTCCTGAGGAGTCTCCATTCCTTTTCCCACTTAAAAAAAACCACGTATTTCTTGAGCTGTTTTCCATACTATTTTTCTGCAATGTTGTCTCTTGTCTTTCCAAGGCAGCTACTGCTGAGAGGGCTGTGGTAACAGCTGCAGAACTAATAGCAGTACAGTGCTATTTCATCAACTGACCTTTAAAGAGAATTCCTATTTTCTGTGGAGGTTTGCTGTACAAACCCAGACATGTTGTTGCAACATTTTGCGTGCTAGTTAAACACTTACCGCCATCTGCTCCTCTGATTTTTAGCAGACCACGCTTCAGGAGCAAAACCCCAGGACCTTTATTTTCACACGAGTGGGTCATATTAACACCAACAGGCAGAAAAGGGAAGGGAGGATTTGTTCTTTGTTCCGATAAACTTGCATTATTCAAGTTCTGAAAGCATCCTTACCACACTGATGTGTTTTAGAAGCTGCAGAAATAGGTATGATGCTAATTCTTTGTTATGGAATATTACCAAAATGCAATTGTCAGTTGGCAGTCATGTATGTCAGCGTTCACATTTTGTAAGCTGGTTTGCCTTGGAAAAAAGCTTCAGTTAAAATTGGGATGTATTTATGGGAAAGCCTGAAAACCAAACCTGCTGCTCTTCATATTGTATTTTTTTTACATTAATCTTGCCATCCCATTCCCCTAAGAAGAAATCTTGTTAACCACTTCCAAGTTTCTTATGACCCCGCTAGGTCTAGTCTGAAAGGGAGCTGAAAAGACTCTTGCTCTTGTTGAAGGATAGGAAGTTAAAACACAGCCTAGCAAGCTTCATCAAGGACCATGTTGTGCCTAATGACATCATTAGCATATGTGATGTGAGCCCTGTTTGCCGTGCCTGTACCTAAACATGTAGCTGACAAACCACTGCCTCTCTTCATGCTCAGGGAGAGTAAAAAACTGATTTGTGGACTGTCTCTATTAGTTCAATGTCTTTGGAGAATGACGTGCTGTATAATGAGGGGAGAACAAAGATACCCTTAAAATAGGTGTGCTGTAACATTCCTGCTGCAGTCTTTACCAGCACAGCTCTGTGCATCAAGAGTCACCTGCAAATGGTGGGGCTTGGTAGGAGCTGTGATCCTCTTGAATGCTATATGCTCTTGGCTTTTAGCTAGCACAGGAGGAGATTTGGCCCAGGTTTTCATCTGTCTGACACCAATAGGTGTGTTGAGCCTTTGGTGCTGGGTAAGGATGGTTGTTACTGTACATTTTCAGTGTCACTGCTTAGCAGGGTTGTCATCTGAGGGTCACTGTGGTCATGTAGCTACTGCTGTACCCTGGCCAGACTCTGATCCCATCCTCCCCTGGCACTGGGAAGAAAGAGATGTCTTGAATGTGTCAAATCCTTATCTGCACAAAACATAACTGCATCATGAAGAGAATCACAGTTCAGCTGGTTCCTCATGAGCGGATGCTTGTTGTGGCTGAGGTTCCTGCCATCCCTCTGCTGTGGTGCTGTGTCTCAATTTGCTCCTTGCCTGTGTGTGCAGCGTGTGTTGCAGTTCTCCATGTGCTTTGCTCTGTTGCTGCAGAGCTGTGCTGGGGGGCAGTGGAAAAAAGCGATTTCCAAGGCAGGGAGGAGACAGTCATTGTATTGCAGGGCTGAGCACTGGGATGAAGGGGAAGGTCAGCTTAAATGATCTGATTCTGGAAATGAAGCAGAAGTTAGGAGGGGATAGAAAACTCTGTCACAGCGGGGGCAAGCCTGGGACCATGCAAATGATGGATTCTCTTGCCTACTGTCGCTGCAACAAAATATTCATGACACTAAGTAATGGTACTGAAAAGCAACATTACATTTACTACCACCAAGCCCTGTAAGATTGGAGCTGATGGTAATGCACTGGGTACAAGATGCTTCAGCGCTGCGACATTGGGTTGGTTGATTTCATTCTCCCTCTTTCATGTTTTGTTTTGCTTTCCTTTGGTACTAAAAAGTACCAAAGGAAAATGCTGTACTGAAAAATCCTCATTATTCTGAGTTAGGTTTGATATTGTGGTTGAAAGCTCAGAAATGTTTCATTATTTGCAGCTGTGCAAGAGTAGAGTTAAAAAAAACCCAGACACTTGCACAAAGAGGAGACCATAACCTCATGTGTAAAGGGTGCAGGAGTGAGACTCTCAACAGGTCTATTATTCATATAATTGCTTATAAATTAGTATTGACTTTTATGTTTTCATTACTGTGTGGAGGTCAGCAAGAGAGAATGGTCATGCCAGTGGAGAGGTTGAAGTTGGATGTTATATAGCAGCATGTCAGCAGTGGGCTTCAGAGAGAGAGAAATACACATACCTGTAAATATATTAAAGGATATAGCAGTTGAGAAAACAAGATAGACACCTTTCTTTGAGTCAGAGGGGAGCCAAGGCTGAGTAAAAGAGAAAATGTATAAAGAAGCTGAGATCTCTGCAGGGAGATAGTAGATACCCAGTAGATACCCAGACAATTCCAATTTATCTGCTACCTTCAACCACAAAATGCCCTCATACCTCTGAGCAGGGGGTCCAGGACAGAGTGCTTCAAATGCAGAGTCCTGTAGAATGCCAAAGAGGATGATGACAATTTTGTGTCACTTAATCTGTGATGTATATTCATGATGGGGGTGTGTGCGTGTGTGTGTGTGTGTGTGTGTGTGTAAAAGCTCTGCAAGCATTAATGAGTCATGAGAGATAAACGATAAGGATCTTCCTAAATGTAGAAGCAGCAATTAGGGGAGCTGAGAGTGTATCTGCTATCACAGCACTTTATCAGCAATGCAGAGTTTCACTTAATAAGAAAAGAAAACCCCAGTTGTGCAGCCAACAAATGAAACACAAAATCCCAGTCAGCTTCGCTCTGCGCTCGGTAAGCAGACATGAAGGACATGGAGGGAATAAAACACTTTTTCCTGAGTCTTCAAGGGCTCAATATGTTTTCTTCTGCCTGGAGAGTTTCTTGCTCCATTTCTAGTTAACAAATAAGCAAAAGAAACCCCCCCCAGAAGCCCCCAAAGCAAACTGCATCAGTACTGTGTCACTGTAATAAGCCACCAAGAAGCCCAAGAGCTCCATCACCAAGCAATTCCTTCTCTTGAGCCAGCTGTAAACTTTCCCTCCAACCTGTAAGCTCAGGGGTCATCAAAGCTGAGCCCAGCTGGGAGGTGTGAGCCAGCCAGGCTTTACATTTTTATTTTGTCTTGATAGAACTACTGACTACTGAATGGCTCTGTGAGATAGAGCAGCCTCTGTGTTCTTCCCCCATCTCTCGACACTTGCTGTAAGCGCTTGCTTGGTAAAAATTAACTGATTTCTTTGCATCCATCCCTCAGATGCTGGATAGGGAACTCGTTTGGCAAAGCAAAATCTGTCTTGATTTTGAAAGCAAATTTAAACGGAAGAGCTGGTTTTCCAAAGAGCATCCTGGGTCTGCTATTCCTGCTAAAAGCGGCAAAACTATTCCAAACAGCCGTGTGAGTTAACCCTGGCAGCAGATCTTGTCCAGATGTTGCACTCCTTTAGGCTTTAACTCCTTCTAGGCTATAGGCTAAGCTGCTTGCTAGTGGAAGCATCCATGTTAAACACGCTCTGTCTGATTCCATTTGCACAGAGCTTTGACAAACAGTAGATTTTCTCTGGACTCAGATTTCCTGAGCAAGGAGATGGATTCACTGGTTGCAAAATCCCTTCATCACTGCAGATCTGCTGTTCCTGTTGGAAAACAGGTCTTGTATCTGTTGTGTGAATTTAATGATGTAATTTAATTCCGATCTTCCTCATTTGTCTGTGAGTTGGGAATAGCATTTGCCTACTTCACAGTGATGGTGTGAGGCTCTTTGTTCATTAATGTGAAAAAAGCTTTGAGATCCTTAGGATGAAAATTGCTTTAAAAGATGCTGTTAATAATAAATATCAAGTAATGCACCTTGGTACCTCTTAGCAATAATTGGTGCTATCATTTCTGCCCAAGCTTTCCATGAATTAAAAGGCTTTGAGTGGGACTGGAACCATCAATGGGACTGGGACCAATTACCATGTAATCACATGTCGGGTTTTATATCTTTGACTCTCGTGTCATGGGACTCTTGGGAAACCCCCCATGGATTTTAATGGGGCAGTGTCAGAATTCAGCCCCAAAGTTATCGGCGGCATAACTGCTAGATAACCTGAGTTCTGGTGGTAGCTCAGTTGCTTAGTGATTAAAGCTAGTTTAATATTAACATAAATGGAATTAGCCACTCTCTGAGTTCAGTGTTACACGAAAATGTTCATTATAAGGAAACCGTGACTTTTTTCTTCTGATATTTGACTTTAATTTAACTATCTTGTTGCAGTGCTGACAGTTTTTGACCTGCTGCTCGTGCTTAACCTCCACTTTAGCTTGTGGAGGCTGGAAAAACCAATCATTTGCTGCTCGGTCACCCAACTCCAACTTTTATTAGATTTCAAGCATGCCACACTTCCTCTCCTAAACGTGTACATGCTCTGAATCTGTATCCCAAGTAAATAAAGTGTTCGTGTAAAGAAATTAGCTGATCCTTCAAATATATCAACATCATTTCTGTGGAAGGGGAAAGCACCAAACCCTGAAATGACATGTGGGATGGAGCCAGAAGGGACCACGCGAATTTAAACCAAGTTAATGCATAAGAAAGCTGGTAGCCAGGAAAGTCTGAGTTTAGAGCCAAGTGTTGCCTCTATCAGCAACCCTGGCATCCCCTCTTATTTACTGCCAACTATGAATTGCATTGCACGAAGCACTGTGAACATTACTGGTGCCACATGGGGGAGATGTTGAAGAGGAGCTGGATTGCTCCATCCTGGCACACACCAACTTCCCAGGGCAGATCAGTCTGAGGTGTTTAGGAGCCTAATTCCTCTGAAGTTTCCCTCCTATATCATAAGCATTTAAATAACCCCTATAAAAGAGATCTGTAGCAAGACATCTGAAATATGGTCCCTCTTGGCTTGAGAGTGTGTGCAACATCTTCCAGTGGCTGAAGGTGCTTCTGCAAGCACAAAGTGATGAAGCAAGGTAAACTAAGGAGTAGTTTAGCACTCAGTCAGAGTGCTGAATCACTTCATTGCAATGCAGTGCTTTCTGCTAGCATCACTGCATCTCTTGCACCTCCCATTTGGTATGCAGCGGTCTGCAAGGGAGGGTTTTGAGGAGCAAAGGGAGCCGTGTGGAGCAGTTGGTAGGATTTCTTGCTGCTCTTTCCTTAATATAGGTCCATACACGTGGGTTGTGATTTCCTCAAGCCCACTGGCCATCTTCCTTGTTTCTTCTTAAAATAAGACTTTTCACACTGCCTGTGAATTAGGGGTTAAAGCTTAGTTGTGCATGAGAAATCTCCAGACAAATGGCTGTAGGGAAAGGGGATAGATGTACTGCGTGAAAACAAAAAAAGTTGGGTTTTCTTTCAAAATAGCTTTCCAATATTTAACTATTTTTTCTGCAATGATTTAAAAAAAAAAAGTTTTTCTGGGGCTCTGATGATATGTTTTATAATATTCTAGCAGCGGGGTTAACAGGTACATTGGAAAAGGGGGCGTTGTGAACACAAGGGGTAGGTATCCTGGGGAAAGTCAAGATAGCCTAATTTTTTAGCTTGAAAGAAAAAGAAAGAGAAAGAAAAAGAGAAAAAGAAACAGAAAGAGAAAGAGCTGTGAATGCACAATGCATCCCCCAAAAGCAGGAGGGCTGAAAACACGCTTCAGCTGACTGCAGGGGAGCTTTGCCTCCTCTTTCAAGCATGACCTTCCCTTTCTGGCTGCAGGCTGCCAGAGGCTGAGAGAATATAGCAACTTCTTTCCTCTCTGTCTTTCTGCATAGAGGAATTCCAAATCGCTGCATAATGTGTGCCCCAATTAATATTCCCCAATTGTTTCCATTTCCCTTCCAAATGATGTCAGTCTCCATTATTTTTGGCATAATGGTAGCAAGAGGAATGTCTGTTTTTCTGAAAGACTTAATCTCTCATTTTGGTGTTTGTAATGATCTCTTCACGTCTCAGGATTTTTTGTTTGCCTTTTTTTTCCATCTGGTTTTGACTTACATTGTGAAAGACCTAAAATAAAATCATGAAAACTGTCTTAATCCATTATTACTCGGTTTGTACATTATTAATAATGAAGGCAGTGTAATTAGGCTGCAGAATGCACAGTGAACACAACATTAAGATATCCTTAAGCAATATCTGTGGCTGATGCTTGTCTTTTATTGGCACATGCCACCAAGATTCTACATGAAAACGGTATTTGTGTCTGGCATTGCTTTTGCAGAATACAGTAGCTTCAGTTTTCACTAGTTGCCAGTTAGAAGAAAGCATGAAATTCATATCAATGACTGCTTAGCTCTAAGTGCAGATGCTGGTCTCAGCATCGGTTTTGCTTTGCTGAAAACTTCTTCTCCTGTGCCCTTGGTTGTTGAGCTTATGGGATACTATGGGCAGAAACTCCTAAGAGGTGCTTCTTTCACCACTTGCAGTCTTCTTTCCCATGGCAAGCCCCTGTTATCCTCATCCCCACACTCCAAACAGCTGCCTGCAAGGGGGCCAGGAAGCAGCAAGGTGCTTTTGCACTCTTTTGCCAGTGTAATCCAGTGGTGTGATCCTCTGCCCATGCAGTCCTGAGGAGTGACCTGTGACATGGCAGATCCCTTGAACCAGGGGCATCAAAGACATCTCCCTTTTGAGCTGTTGCTAAGATGGGGGCAGGAGATTGTTCATGCACATCTAGTGCTGCAAGGACATCACCGCCACAGAGCTATCCGTGTCCACCGTGCCCCATCCCTCCCTTTTCAACAGCTTCGAGCTGCTGGCAGGGAACTGAAAAGGGATCTTTTGAAGAAGGCAGATGTTTCCCAGGGCAGATATGTCAGCCACAGCATCTTTGGCAAGAGCTGTTATTCCAAAGCAAACTACTTCAGAGTCATTCTGAAGTACTGATTTCAGGTTAGATCCTTCCAATGTTGGCCAGATTGGGCCAACTTCTCAAAACTCAGCTCCTTTGAATTTTCACAATGTAACTCCTTCAGCACACAGTTGCATTTACACAAATGGCATCTGGTCTGAAATGGGAGCTGAAGTGGTACTCAGAGATCCTTCCCATGTGGTTAAAAATGTAGAGGAAGCAGTTCCCATGATTACAGACTTTAAAAAGCCCCATGAATAATGCACTTGAGCTTCTGTTAAAAAGCTGTGGCAGCAATGCTCTAACTCATATCAGTGAACGTGTAATTATAACTTCTCCATTGGCCATTTGCTGCTTCCACAGCTGTCACTTTCTGTGACACTGCTGGGGTGAGGGGGACCAGAGGCTCTTCCAGCAATAGGTGCTCACACGGGGTTCGTCAGAGCCCTTTCCTGGTTAATCCCAGAAGGGAAAAGACTATCTATCTGGCAAATGCTATTGCTAACTTCTGTTCAGTCTCCGACTTGATGAAGGGGTTCTAGGTCAACAGAAGTGTTGATCTGTAGGCATTTACTGTCACTGGTTTGGGGGGGGTGGGGGGTGTTCCTTCGCTACCACACTGATATGCTGTTAAAGTTGCTGCAGCAAAAGAAGCCAAATTCTTGGTGTAAACTTGGAAATAAAGGGGATGCTTCCAAGTTGCTCATTGCAATCATTAATCATTGTCCTTGCAGCCAAAGCATGGCCATGATCCAGTATCCCTGGATGGTTCCACCATGGCCAGTACCCCCGGATGGTTCCTTGCCAAAGTACCCAAACACTTCATTATCTTCTGTATGGACTTGAGAGGAGGATGAGGCTGTTACTACCCAAAACACGGGCAGAAAACTGTCACAGGTTACTGTCTCGAGCAGTAAAAGACAAGTATACTTTGGTAGTGGGTACTGTAGCTGGCACTGGCATCAAACTGGTAGGAGTGGGATGGATTGAGGTTCCCCTCTGCCGGCAACTTCAGTTCCAAGCCCTCTTCCCAAGCCTGGCAAGCTGTTGTTAACACAACCCTTCCTGTCAAAGCCAGAATTATCAGCCGAGCTGAATCTTCCTGCTGTGCTTACATTGCACATATGATCACTGATGACTCCGCACAAACAAGAAAACAAACCAGTCTTACAGCTGTGTTAATGGAGCAGCTCCATGGAAAACACAGAGAAATGCAATGTTTGCAGAAGGCAGAAGGGAATTGATAGTGGAAGGGATTTCAGTGTGGCACATTTGAGAGTAGAGCACACATTGGATAAATAAATAAAGACCTTACAATAATACTTGGCAGCAACTCCTCTAAATCTCACAAGGTGTAAGTTTCTGATTTGAGTTGATTTATTGGTGTGACAAAGAAGCAATCATTGTTAATCAAAATAACTCACTCCTGTGTATGAAAGCTGAAGTTAGATGAAGGTTGTGGCAAAGAGATGATAAACTAGCTCGGGGTGCTTAGTGGTTGGAAGGCAGTAGGAAGCCCATTCTAGAGGGCAAACAGGTTTGAGCCAATGCTGATTACTTCTAAAATGGATTTATTTTTCCTTTTTAAGTAAGGTTTGTACCTACAGCAGATTCACAGATGTGATGCTCTGAAGTGCATGAAGGGATGCTTTTAGCAGCGAGAGGTATGTAGTGAAAAGCTTTTGGTATTCTCCTGGAGGCAGGGAGGGAAGTAAAGATTTGGATAAGATATGCAGGAGTGGAGAAGCGGTACTGCTCCGTGGGTGCCAAACCACATTTTCTGGGTCAGGTTCAGGAGCCTGAGCCACTGACATGTCTGAGGAATTTCTGTCTTGTGCATAATTGAGATTTCTATCTCGTGCCTAAATCCATTTCTATTTAGGAGAGTGCCTTTCTTTGTCTTTTGGCGGTACAGTGTGTCATTGCTACCATCCTCCCCCTGCTCAGGTCACGCTAGCCCATGCAGCGTCCTGCCGAGGAGGACGTTGGTAGACACCTTATTCAGCAGTTTGCTGGTGGCTGAGCCCCAAATAAGGCAAAGCTGAACAGGCAGAAGCCCAAGAAACCGTCAAAATGCTTATGCTAGTGGCTCTTAAGTTCTGTGTTTTGCCTTGAAACTCACTTCTCTGCTGAAACGTTATCTGCATTCTGTCTACAAGTGAGAAAGCAGTATCTAAATTCAACCAAAAGCAATTGCTCAAAACAGTGAGGAGTGGCAGTGCCAATAGACAACAGCAGTGAGCATTTTGGTGTGGAATTATCAATACCTCTCTTGCCATTAGCATTTGTCATTAAGAAACTAAGTTGAAAGCTGTATTTCACCTGGATAACACAATGCATGACCTTAGCAATGCTGAAGGGACACCAGGTCCCTTGCAAACGTTATTTAAAACTAAACATTTTGCAGTTGAGGTCTATTTTCTATTCTTCTTGTCCCATGGACGCCTGTGATGAGTCTGTACCTTCCCATTGCAAAGCTTCCAGGAGGTGCTGGAGATTTCTAAAGAACCTGCTTATCCACTTTCTGTTTGCATAATGAGTAACACAAATGCTCCTGGGGACTGCAGGCAGCATGGAAAGCAAACAGAAGATCGATTCCCAAAGGCTGCGGACCAGTCCACTATCATGAAAGCAGTTATAATATAAACAGCATACACCTATGGCAGCTCATGAATTAAATTACATTTCCAAGAGATCTCTCGTGGCAGCCTACTAACATAATGTATTACATGCTCAGAGGCAGGCTTTAGCTGATACAATGAAAGGGGGAGAATTAAAGGCTCCTCAAATCCCAAATGTGCCAGCAGCTGCAGGTCCATTCAGGAAGCAGCTCTGGGACCCACATATGTCCCTCCTGCAAGGGTGGAAACCCATTACATGACACTTGTGGAGAATAAACCTGGAGGGGGAACAGCTTCTCTGCCCAGGATAAATACATGGAAGTTAATCCACTGGGAATCATGCAAAACAAAAAAGTGGTAGCAGGTGGCAGCACTTCTTTTCACCCTCCAGAATATGTATTTAGAGGCAAAATGGAGAGGAGGAGCCAATTAGTGGGATTACTGAGCTTCAAGAGGCAGGTGCTTGCATTCCAGCTAGGAATCTGCTGCTTCCTATCAGATGAAATGCAGGTGCTTTATATACAGCAGGGGCTTTGGCCACAAAGTTGTCTTAATTACAGGGGCAGAGGATAAAGAGAGGTAAGACTCAGTGGGAGCTTGTTTCTCAGTGGCCAAAGGACCCATAAGGCAGTGTTAAAAGTCAATAAAACCTGAATTTTCAGAGCTCAGCAATTACGCGTGTTCATTGTGGAAGCCATAAAGAGAAGTTGATGTGTCCTGAGTGGTCTTTTGGATGGTGAGGAATAGGGAAACAGCAATAGCTTCCATCTGTATGATACTGCGTCTGTATGATATTGCTTTGGGGTGTAAGGAATAAAATGGCAGACAGGTTCTGGACTTGAACAGAATAATAGCACTGTGGTCATTCATTCCTACTTCAAATGCAGGAAAATGAGCGGTTAAGAACAAACCTATAGCTTAGCCCCAGAGAAGAGGCTAAAACAGAAATCCTTTCTCTTGTCTGGAAGTAGCTCTTGCTCAGTCTGATCCTTGTGTGTCTTTTCCTGGCTGGAAAACAAATGGTCTTTATGGGCACAGTAGTGGGAGCAAGAGCTCCAGCCAGCACTGGGAGGGCACGGTGCCCATCTCCTGCTGGATGGCCAGGTTTTGTAGTGTGCACCAGCAGCCTGTCCTGGAGAGCAATGGAGGGACCTTCATGGAGCTACAAAGCGCTGATTAGTTTGTCTGGGTCACAGTTTGGAGCCTTGAGGTCGTTGCTGCAGGGAGGAGGTGGGAAGGAGAGCAGGGGGGATGCATAATGCTGGCAGAGATGAGGAAATCTGGGGAAATGAAGGCTCCCATGTAGCTGGCTTAGGGCTCTGTGTGCTCCAAAAGATGGAAAACTGAACCAGGGCTGAACAGCACCCGAGAGTCCATTTCCAATTATTTTGGGATCAATAAAAAGGGAAAGAGGAAAATAACTTTGCTGAGGTGTGTTTTGGGGAATTCAGGCCGTGTTTCAGGTGTGGGGCAGTGCTGAACATTTGGGAACGTCTCCACTGCTGGCTCCCACCATGTGCTGCGTTCACCCATCAGGTTTGCTGCTTTCTGGTGTGTGAAAGGAAACACATTGGTGCTGCAAAGGATGCTCTTCAGCAGGCAGCCTTCTCCCCAGACAGCAAAGCTCTTGAGATCTCATTAACTGCTGCAAGTGTATTGATAGTATTTTTTCTTGCTATTTTTAAAACATGGTCACTTGTAACTAAGCAGGGTTGGTGGTCAAATATGGTTGTAATGTAAGTAATAGCAGTTTCCTGGCATATCACTGGATCAAAGCTGAAGTCAATAGTTTCAAAATGATTATAGTATTTATGAGAGATGTGAGAGTGAATGGTTACCATATGTAGATGCCATTATTTTTGTGGAAACATTTGTTTTAGTAGTATTTACTTACAAACAGGCATATGTTAAAGACCCAGGTCCCACTTGCTGTTCCAGACATGAAGGGCTCTGGTGAAGACAGGTTTTGTTTTGTGTAGACACAACCTTACAAGGAAGAAAGCAGGACTTCTGAAGTGAAGAGCAAACCTCTGAAGCTTTGGGTGACCTTATAAAAAAGATGGACTCTTGGGCTCGTCGTCATCATGTAACCACTCAAGTTATTAAAGGTGAGCAGAGTGGGGGCACTGAAAAAAGCTGCCTCAACTTTAGTGATTGCTGAACAGTGTTTGTAGCTGAAATAAACAGCAAAGTTCCTGAGCAGAAGAGTAGGCTGGTAAAAAGCTGCATTAGAAAGAAACCTCTTGGAGTAATGGGCTCAGACTTGCACAGGGCAAGTTCAGGTTGGAGATAAGGCAGAAGCTCTTCCCTGTGAGGGTGCTGAGGCGCTGGCACAGGGTGCCCAGAGAAGCTGTGGCTGCCCCATCCCTGGCAGTGCTCAAGGCCAGGTTGGACACAGGGGCTTGGAGCAAGCTGCTCCAGTGGAAGGGGTCCCTGCCCGTGTCAGGGGTTGGGACTGGATGATCTTAAGGTTCTTTCCCACCCAAACCATTCCATGATTCTATGGTCCACCAAGGATAATATCAGTGGGTTTTGCTCCATAAGTGTCACCAAAAAAGAGGGCAGCCAGAAGGCAGCCTGATTTCTGGCATGAGCTGATTACGAAGCACTTGGTGGTGTTACAGTATTCAGCTGCCTTGGACAAAGGAGGTTAACTGGGAATCCCAGGATAGAAATTGTGCTGCTTATAAAAGGGAGAGATCTGAGCAATGCATTTTTAAACAGCCCCCCAGACAAGGCAGCAGCTGGAGGTATTTGTGAATGATCCCAGGCTGGGGCACTGACTGGAAAAGCTTTTGTGGGTTCCTGAGACTCAGGTAAGAAACTGAGCTGAGAGCTGGATGCGGGATGAAGTAACCCAGAGAGCAGAGAGAGCTGTGAAAGAGCTGCAATTATCTTCTGACAAAGCAATTAAAATTTGACAAGCAAAGGCAGTCTCAGGCAGCTGAATGAAGCTTATGGAAGTGGACAGGGCTCCAAATGTGCGTTTCCTACTAAATCCATAATACCATGAGGGGTATGTGTCCCCAAGAAACCTGGGTGACATTCAGTGTGAGATTTATACCCCATGGAGCCACGGTTGGACGAAGCCTTGGGTGAGATGGTTTAGTGTGAGGTGTCCCTGCCCATGGCAGGGGGTTTGGAACTGGATGAGCTTAAGGTCCTTTCCAACCCTAACTATTCTATGGTTCTATGCTTAACCCCTCAAATACCCAGAGAAATAAGGAATTGCCTTCTGTTCGTGTCTTCCATTAGGTAGGGACTTCTGCGACTTTTCCCTTCAAGGTTCCCCAATGCTCCAAACTGATGTAGCTAAAGAAAGATCTCTTTCTTTCACTTTTATCTTTGCAGGAACCCTGGTCTTGCTTGTACTTTGGGACAGGAGAACAGGAAAGCCATCGTGCTTGAACGTGTTCACTGTCTAGGGCTGATGGCTTTTGAGCAGGGAAAGGCTGTGTGTGCATTTATTCAGCCAGTTGTGCTGCTATGCTAAAGAAATGGCTTTGTAGAAATTTTATTACCTTGTGAAAGTGGATATTTGGTCTCTTCTACCCATATTTTGCCATTTACTGCTAACAGAGCCTTGTTAAAGAAAAATGGCTCTATTTTAATCTTGTCTCTCAGATGTGATGAGAACACGTATGTGCCTGGCTACTTCTTCTCTGCGGCTGAGACCCGTCAATCAAAACCCAAGCCCACTCCAGGACTGTCACCCAGCCTGCCATGGCATTGTGTGTGAGCTCCACGTTTTCTCACATTTGAGTAAACTGGCTCAAGCACTTGCAAATCTGGAGGAAATGTACGTGCAGGTTGACTGCACAAGTGAATGGAGTAGTTTGCACCAAATCTGTTTTGCTGTTTCGCACTGTAACGACACTGATCTGATTATTCCTCTTTGCTTTAGCTGACAAAATGTACCTCGTTGGTGTTTGCATAATTAATGCTATAGAGTTGGGCTCTGCTCCAGCACCGTGCTAGGAAATGCTGCGCTGTGCAATCTGCTGCAAAGCAGCATTTTCTAGGGCATTATTTTTATTCTGATGCTGTAATATGGGAAGCCCTGCAGTGCATTGGCAATGTGGTGACTGCTGTCCAGCACAGCAGTTGGCTCTTCCCTGACCTGTCAGAGCTACAAATCCCATTAGTTTAAAAGCAGCATCAGCCTGAGTATCTTCCTGCTTGCATCTCCAAACTGCATTTGTCGACTAGGATGTATCTGCAGGATCTGGTTGTATTTGAGGTTTTAAAAACCTGCTGGAGCGGCAACCACCATGAGGTGGGAAGTCAGAGGTACAAGCTTCATGCAGCGGGGTTTATGATGCAACTTCCCATTTAGAGTTGCGAGTATTTGGATCTCTGCAGGAAAGCTCATCACGGCCGTGGCTGTCCTGGTGCCCAGAGGCCGTGTCTGCTATGAGCTAGACTGGTTTACCTGGGGAAAACCTTGGAGGTCACCTCATTCATTCTCTGAATGCTCCACAGACTTGCTGACCAAAAGGGAAATCCTTTGTCTTCAAGAGGAGGGAATGTTAATAATGACACTGTGCTCCTCTTGTTAGTGTGTGGTGATACAGCAAGCAGGGAATGTAATGGGTAACAGCAAATAACGTAATCACAACAGGGAAACAGTGTAATCAATAATACAATCAAGCGGATTATTATACCCTAATAGGGAGTACGTCCCTTCCTTCCCTGTGCAATCCATAAGAAGGCTACCTGCGGGTTTCCTTGAGCACCCAGCACTGGAGCCTTTCTGCAGCGGAGTGGGGCAGGGACTCAGCATCTGCCTTTTGCTGCACATGGACTGAGAAGGGCTTTTCTTGCTGTTCCTTTTTCTTTTCTTTTTCCTTCCAGCTTGCTCTTGCATACTGCAACCCCCAGTGCCCTTCCCCTCAGTAGGGTGCTTGACCAAACATGCATCACCTGATAGGGCAGAGCAAAAGCTGGGAGTGCTTTTGACTTTTTGTTCCTGCTTTGCTACCATCTTGCAGAGCGGTCTTGGACTAACAGCTTAACCCCACCTGTCTGCTCTTCCATCTGTAAAGCACAGCAAGATTACTGCCTTCAGCCACACGAGTGTTTGCCTTGGCATGAGTCGAGTGGTTATTGACACAGCACTGTCCTGATTGCAGGAGCTGCTCTGGTCTATCTTTCATAGCTTTAAAACAATAATGGCAAAAGGTAATGGCTTAAACAACCTGACACATCTGGCCAAATGTCAGTGAGCAGCAAATTGTGCTAGACCTCGCAAAATGCATCAGGAGTGTACCTCTGTGCTGGCTAAAGACCTGTACTGTTTCTCTGGTTTCCCCTTTGCAGTGGCGGAGGGAAAGCAGGTGGGTAACATTGTATGTAGTAACTCTTGGCCTGTTTGGAAAGTTTCCTTTCCACACAGGAGGTATATTGCTTTGCCTGATAAGTGCTGTAAACAGCCTGATTTGACAGGATAAAATGCAGCAAGTACAACATCAATCTCCTTTAGCCAATTGAAAATATGTCTTCCCTGTGGATCTCTGTCTTCACAGATCCAGTAGTCTGCTGCCAGCAGCAGGGATGTTTGCTTCTAGGGGCTGCCCCTTGCAGTCCCAAAGGCTTCAGACTGGAGATGCAGTTTGATATCCCAAATTCCCATTAACTGCCTTAATTGCTTGTTACCTGTGAAAACCACTGCCTCCTCTGCAGCTTTGTTCTTTGGGAAAAGGGATACGGAAATAATTGAGTCTGAACTTCATGGACCTGGTCTCCATTCCTGTGCCGCAGGCGAGCTGTGTGGAGGACAGTGATATAACACCAGTGTAAGATGAGGCAGAAACGAGAGAGGGCTGAACGCTTTTGCAAGGCAAACTGCGGCATATGCTCCTATTAAATCCAAGCCTGGCAGTGTGGGTGATGGATTTGTTGGTACTGGGACAGTCAAAAATCAAAGGGCTAATTTGATGTGTTCATCATCTCTATCTTCATTCCCTGTTATTCATTACGCTCTGATCAAAATGTGGTGTACTGTACTGAACAGAGAGTTCAGCTTCTAATTCAAGTATTAAAAAAGGCCATAGGACTTCTCATTAGGAAAATAAAGTTTAATTCTAATAATTAGTCAAAAAGATATACTTGAATTTCGAGTTCACTTTCTTCTCTTAGATGGCTAAGAGCAGCAAACAGCTTGTTACCGAATAAATGGACATACTCTGCTGTACTCACTGCGTTGTGCTAACAAGATGCTTTCCCTTCTGCTGTGTGTTGAAGGTTTGTTGGTTCCTTTTCCACAGCAGATATAGAGAGGATGGGTTGGTTGTGCTTATTGACAGTGTGTCAGAGGGTTTACTCTGCTCCCAAACCCGTGAAGCTGGTGGGATTCAGTAAGGAGGCATGGCCTCACCAAAAATGACTTAGGACCAGGCAGTGGAGCCTGTTGCGCTACCTTATGCAGCCCCCAGTTAGGATTTCCCTATGGTCATTTGTATGAGTGGGATGTATCAGTGGATCACTCCACTTGAGGTTTATTTTCGTGAGTGTGTGCGGAGAACTAATGGGCAATGAGAAAAGAGAATGTTTGCTGTATAAATGACCATCCAAACAGCATCTCTGAAATAAAGAAAGGAAAGGGGGTGGGTAGAGAATGGAGTTTTATTACTGGAAATCTGATGTTCTTTGTAATTCCAGGATAAAAGGAGGAAGAGATTAAGTGAGAAACCTAGAGGGACTTTGAAAAGAAACCCCAACAAAACCCCCAAACTAAGTGTGGTTTTAATGGCCATAAAGTAGAGTTAAGCTGGAGATGGCACTCCCAGGCTATGCACCTTCTCGTAGAAGAGCAGTGGGGAGCATTAGTGCTAAAAGCCAATATTGGTGGTCCCGTAACCCTCAGAGAAAAGGACATCAAAGCAAAGTGCGTTTCTGGGTAATGTAAGCTAAAAATATGGATAAAATAGATATAAACTTCCCAAAATCATTGTTGATCCTCTTAAGAGCTGGCCAATTGCAGCCTGTAGGCACAATGTCTGAGGCAGGGTAAGTTGTGAAGGCTGATGTCTGGCAAGAAACAGGGGATTTCTGGAACCTTTAATACCGGTTATAACGGGAGAATTTCTGAGGGGAAATCACATTAAAAGCATCGTTGCTTCTACAATCCCTCAATGAATGTTGTTCAACTTGAGCTTTTTGGTATTTTTCTTTCTGGTATTAAAGGGGTCACTGTTACTACACATCCTCCACTGATGGCTTTGGCTCCTGCAGGAGCTGGCTAAAGGTTTCTGCTCATCTTCCAGTGACTGTAGCCTCATGTTTTCTTCTCTTCCATCTTTTCATTACTGAAGTAATTCCTATCTTTGTCTCCTGAACAGAAGTTAGGTGGTAAAGCTTTTCCAATTCTTTCCCACTTGCGCAGGGAAAATAACTTTGCTTTAGCACACCAACAGTTAATTTTTCAGTAGAGCAATTTTTCAGTAATCAGTAATTTTTCAGTAATCAGTTCAGTAGAGCAACTTAAAATCTAAATGAAATAAACTAAATAAGAATGGGGTCTCTTCTGCAGATTTATAGGTGGGAAACTAAAATGTTAGGGGTCATGTATTCATCTGTCAATGTGTAATGCAATTAGACAATATAATTGGGCAAACTAACTTAAAATGTATTAACTTCTCTTCATTAGCTTCAGTAGCAGTGCGCTGTCATTGGGGGTGGGTGTTAAGCTGCAAAACTGAGTCTGGATTTAAAATCAAGGCAATGGGGAACATACATCCAACCTGCTTTCTGAATGTCCCAGGCTCAGCTTACAGCAGAAACACTGACACAGAATCACAGTATCATAGTCATAGAATGGTTTGGGTTGGAAGGGACCTTAAAGCTCCTCCAGCTCCAACCCCTGCCACAGACAGGGACCCCTTCCACTAGAGCAGCTTGCTCCAAGCCCCTGTGTCCAACCTGGCCTTGAACACTGCCAGGGATGGGGCAGCCACAGCTTCTCTGGGCACCCTGTGCCAGAGCCTCAGCACCCTCACAGGGAAGAGCTTCTGCCTTATCTCCAATGTGAACTTGTTCAAACTGTTTCAGTTTGATCCCATCACCCCCTGTCCTATCGCTACAGTCCCTAATGAAGAGTCCCTCTGCAGCATCCTTGTAGCCCCCTTCCAAATTTGCTTTGCTTCACATGTTGATTGAGGAAGATTCAGTAACTGAAATGGCAGGGGCAGTTGTAAAGATGAACCCAGGAATAAATACCTCTTAATTTAGTCAACACTTTATATACTTCCTAGGGATTTTGGTAATTGTTCACTTAGGTTGCAGATTTTACTGTGATATCCCCAAATCTCTTGTGGCAATGAAGCACCATGATGAGAAAAGAAATCTATTGTAAAGAGAACAAGAGGTTGGAATTACAAAACCCTGAGCTCTAGGACACAAGTTTGGAGTGTGTTCTGCATGTTCAACTGTCCGTCTGATTGTATTCCTTGCACACTTTCATGAGTTTATATGTGCCCTGTATAGTTTTTAACAGTTGGCATATTTCAGGCAGTGAGTCTCTAATAGTCATAGGAAAAATGTCAAAGTAAGCTCTGTAACGGGTAGGTTTAGAATTACCACTGAATTCCAAATCAGGTTCAGTACTTAATGAGAAGCTATTAAATGTTGTGCTGACAATTTTGTTAAACTAAAGTAAGGCAGCACATTTGATTTAGGCTATCCAAGCTTTCTATTCACCATGTGTATGAAGTCTTGTGGTAGCAATCAACTGGCTATATTCACAGGAAATTGTTTCTTTATAGTTTAAAGTGTGAAAACTCTTCTAGATAGCCATATATTGCATCCAGGAGGACCCTTCCTTAGTACATTCAGTGTCTGGAGAAAGGAGAAAACAGCAAAAAATTAAGGGAGAAATTGAAGAGCAATTGCCTTGAACTGATGTAGGGCCCCAGTTCAGCAAAGCGCTCAGGCACACATTTAACTTCTAATGTCTGTCAGGTTTGATGAAGGGGTTGTGAACCCTAAAGCTTTTTTTTCAGTTACACCAGCAGCTGTAATGAAAGATACTAATTCAGGCTTAAACTTTGTCTCTTGTGTATGTAGACCATTACCCAGATCTGCATTGCTGCTGCCTTGCACCATGCAGCCTTCAGGGACCTTGGTTATTGGTGCTGCTTGATTATTGATGCTTATGGATGCCTTCAGCGCAGGCTGAAGCATGATTTGCAGCATCAGGAGTAAGATTGCCTCAGACCCTTTTAACAAAGTAACATACAGGTGAAGGTAGAAAAGAGCCACAGCTTCTGAGTTAATCAAGCGTGAAGCACCGTAGTGGGTTTGTTACTGCAGATTAAGCTCCACTTAAGAACAGCCACCAATGAGAGGCTATCGGCCCTTGGCTATTGGATCTGTTGGCATGAGTTTGAATTCCCTCGAGATTTAGCATTTAAAGTAATTACTGCTCTGTTCCTTCATGTTGCACATACGGGAAGCTCTTGGATAATTATCAAGTTCAGAGGGAGTAGAAAACCTGTGGGTTTTAAAGATGTGCTTAAAGGTTGCATTCTGTCTGGCATGAACCGTGGTGTTCAGTTAATGGACACGGAGGCAGTCTGCTGCTCCAGAAACAGTCAGAGCCCTTTAGAGAACTCAACTAAGACAATAAACCAAGCACAGGGAGGGGATGGTGCCTTCCCTGTGCAGAGCTGGGGCTGCCTGGCTGCAGGGGATGCCCACACAGGCGAGGCACTGGAGGGACGGCACCATTACTGGGGTGAATTAGGATGGAAATACAGCCCCAGTCCAATGGGAATCGCAGAGCTGTAGCTCAGGTGACACAGGATCCCAGCAGGGGTTTAACTGGGTTTTATTGGCAAGCAGTGAGTTCTGCTTGTCCCCATTGCTCAGCTTTTCTCCTGCTTTAGGACTTTAATTTTCCTCTGCAAAGGAAATTGGGCAGAGCTGATGAGATCTTCCCTTGGACATCAAGTGCAAGAGAGATGATGAACCTGGTGGTTCCCGGGCAATCTTTGGCTTATGCAATGGCTCCATCCTGCCTGTGCCAGGGTGGCTGCTATCCTCTCTGTCCCTCTCATCCCCTGCATGCCTGCTTACAGACAACATACCCACTGCCAGATTCAATGTATTGGGACCCTAGTCATTACAGATTATGTGTTGGATGATCTTCAGTGCCACTGACAACACGCATTTTCAACAGGCAGATCTCATTAGCTGTTTCTGATTTCTCCCTGAGGATGCATTTTGGAAACCACCACCTTGATAAAGCTCTCCAGTAGGAATTGAATGATGATGTACAGTACTGTGAAACCTAGAATCTGACCATGCTGGGTTAATAAACCCCAGCAAGGTACCATAACTCACAAATGGAAGGCCCTAATTTTCACAGCCAGGCTGCAGAATCTAATTGAGGCCAGTGGTGCATTTCAGTGTTTGGAGAGTTACTGCCTTGTTTAATTTATCAGTGGGTTTTGCTACCTTAATTCTTAAAAAGTATTTACCCATAATTTGTCATAGAGGAGCATGATAAATTGGGTGATGTGAAGATGCCACGGGGCAGGAGCAGTGCGGTCTGTCCAGGACTGGAAACCAACCTGTGCAGCCCTATGAGCAGAAGCTGACTCTCAACCTTACCTGCTGCATATTAGCCGGGATGGATCCATCCTTTGTGCTTGGAGAGCCTAAATCATAAAGCATTGAGAACTTGAAGGTCTTTGTTTTCAGCTGGCGGATGGGAGGGTGGCTGCGAGCAGAGCAAGGGGACCTAACCAAGATAAAGCAAGACAGAGACCTCTTCCTCATCTCTCTCCATCTGCAGGAGAAAGCTCTGGTTCCTTGATGGTTTGCATTTGATTCTTTCTTCTCACTGGTTATTTTCTGGGTAATAAAGGGTTTATTTTGTATCCTTCATCACTTCAAACAGTGTCAAAGACAGCTAATGCCCACAATGATGGTTTTAATCGATATGAGTATTATTAAGTATAATCAGTATGTCGCTGTTATTTCAGCAGCATGTGCCTCAGGTGAGGTGCTTCTGATGTGTCTGCAGGCCACTGCGTTAAGTCTGGCAGAAGGATTGAAGAACTCTCAAGTCACTCTGTTTCCTGGGGAAAGAGCAGCTAATTGCAAAGCCCACACTGCTGGAGACGTTGGGGTGCTCTCATTTGCCTGGGTTTGTGGGATGTTCTTGCTACACCATGGGCTGCTCCTGGTGATAGGGGAAAAAAAGCAAAGAAAGGGGATTATCTGTGAAAATCTGGGTTTAGAGCATCTGGGAAACTAAATCTCTGCAGGGCAGCCAGCACCCAAACCGAGGCAGAGGTGAGCGAGGATGCCTTTAGTGATACTGTAAGATACATGGGATATAGAGGCTGTGTGAATGGTCTCTGACACTCCTGTTATAGCACTGTGAGCTATAAACATTTCCAGAAGAGCTTTTATTTCATGTTATCAGCTCTTCTAATCATGTCTCCTACTAGAAAATCACTTGGGAGAAAGAGCAGTGCTGCAGCAAACTCGCCTGAGTTGGCTGGTTACATTAGAGAGCTGCTTCAGTCTGAGAGGTAGATATCATCCCCCTCATGTTCATCTGTGCAGAGTTATAGCCATAATAAACCATTTTTTTTTAGCCTTCAGGTAATATCAGCTGTTAAGTAAAACTGAAGTATTCTGAGTGCGTCTCCTATGCGTGTGTTAACTACTTGCTTCCGTGTAGCAGGATTAAGGCTAGGCAGCCCCCTTTTCTGATGTTTAATGCTGTGCTCAACCCATCCTTGGTTCTTGTGCACACAAAAATCATCCTGATATCTGCTGTGCTGGAGCACATGAGAGCCCCGCAAAGGGACAAAAAATCCCAGCTTTGCCAGGAAAAAATAATGGGTCACATTGTTATTCATCTAAAGATCCATGTGAGTGATGAGCATGATGAGAAGCATTAGCTGTAAGCTGCTGCCTGCTTGGGCAGCAACTGCTCAAGGGCTGGCCCGGTGGGACCAGTGTATGGCTGGTTCATCATGCAGGGAGGAAGGTTCTTTTCCCACCATCCTCAGCCAATTCTGCTCATAAACCCAGTTTCAGGTGTTTTCCTGCTTTGTTGCTTCTCTCCATTTGGCTGGGCATATGCTGTGAGAGCTGGGGGATTCTTTTCACAGGGTTTCTGGTTGATGGGAGACCCTCGTTTTTACTGAAGGAGCTAAATATCTTGGATCAGGTTTTGGAGCACCCACCTCTCTGGATGAAATCAGTGGGGAGCTGCGTGCTCTTCAAGATTCAGAGCCCATTTAGCTTTGATTTGCATCTGCTATCTAGGGCAAACTCTGGGAAGTGTCTTATTTCATCCAGTCTCACTGACTCTGTGATTTTATCAGAAACTCTCATGGGATTTGGTGTGTTTTTTTCTTCACATCCCAGCTTTGCCCATCACCAGATCACAGCAGAACTTCATCATTCCATTAAAAATAAACACCCGTGTCCCCTGGAATGTTGAGTAAAGCTGCAAGAAAAAAGAGAAGACAAATTACAAGAAACCAGAACTTTCTATTGTGGACATCTTGCAAGGGTTCTGGCCAAAAAGCAGAGGGATTTGGGGATCTGGGTTTGAAAATGCTGCAGGACAGCAAGCAATGTGGGGTAATGGAGGGGTTTCTGGCTGTTTCCATGTAACTTGGACAGGCAGGCTGCTGGGTTTGTCACAAGTAAATGATAAAATTGTTTGGTCTGTAAAAAAGTAAATGATGTTTTACCAAAGCAGGGAGAGAGTAGGGGGGGTGACTCTGCTGGCAAATATAGGAAGAGCTCTCCTGGTCCAGCGTTCCCTGGTGATGCTTCTCCCCCCTGTGCTGTGTTGGTGTGCATTGCTCCTTTGGCAAGTCCTGAAAGCAAAAGCTTTAAAAATGAAGAAATAGGAAACACCTGAATGAGATGAGGTAGTTTTCACTTCAGGCACAGAGCAGCCACCCCAGGACAGGACTTGCTGCAAGGAGGACATTGCAGCATTTTGAGGAGCACATATTCTGCTGTTGGAGGGGATAACTGAGCGATTTGGTGCAGGAGGAGGACCTGGGGCTGTGGTTGGGCTGAGGAACATCCCAGCCGGCTGCCACCACCCTGGCAGAGCATCACCCATTTGTCACATTCTCCAGCTTTATGTGCGAGGTTGAAACGTGCCTTTTGGCCGAGGTACCTCCATAGGCATTAATCTTGCATGCAGCTGTGGAGGCTGCAGTCCCCACAGCTCCCCCAGCTCTGTTTGGGAGAACCAGATGGCTGATAAATGTTTGACCAAAGCTGCTTCTCTCATTCTTTCTTTCTTTCCCTCCCCTCTCTGCACACCCCGTGTCATTTCTCACCTTCCCACATGGATGGAAGGGAAAAGGCAGCTCTTTGCCCATGGCTCTGATCACTGCCCATGCTGGGGCCCTGTGTGTTAATGCTGTGCGTTCTGCAGTGTGCAAGGAGGAGAATTTTCCCTTAAACACTTGGAATCAGGGAGATTTCCCACATGGGTGGCTGCTGCTTTGTCCACAGCCGTGACTGCTTTGGGCAGACAGTTCTAATTACAGATGTGTGATTGCAGAGTTGCACTCAGCCATCCCAGTGAGGGACCAGTGCAGGCAGGGCCATTCCTTGGACAAACGTCAGCTTTGGGCTTCCAGTGCCAGAATATTTCTTTCCAGTTGGGAATATTTCTTCCCTCTCTCTCCACCCGGCATTCCCCAGGCTCCACATATCCTAACTTTCACACACCCAGGGAGGAGCAGTCATTGTTATCTCAGGCCCATAAACCAAGGGAAGAAATAGGAGGACAAAAGAGCAGTTTGTTTTGTTGGCTTGTTTTTTGTTTCCCTTATCCAGCTCCACAATTCTTATGTTGCTGAATCATTCTCCAGTTCCAGGCTGCTTTAGGATATCTTTTGCTAGCTGTGATGCCCTATGGGATTGCCCTTTCTCCTCCATTGTATTCACCTACTTTCTTGCAGATAATAGTGAACACAACATTTTGCATCACAGCAATTGGAGAAAACATTGTGTGCTGACTGACAATGGGACACCCAGATGGCTTGAGGGAAATTGTCCTGCACAAGCCTCTAAAGGGTCGGATAGTGCAGTAAAAAGCTATTGTGATTGCACAGGTCCCTAGGGTGCTGCTGCTCCTCAGCACAACATTGCAAACATCACAGCTGCAGTAATAAAACAGGTATAGCTAAGCAAGGCAGCTTTACCTGCCCAAGCCCAGAGCCCATGAGCTGCAGTGCTGCAAAGTTTCCAGCAGGGCTGGCTGATCTCTGCCTTTGGATTGCTGCCTGTGTTCCATGGGGCTCCAGAAGTTGGTTGCAATGGGAGAATTCATCACTCTGGCACCTCCAAACATGCAGGCACTGGGGTGATGTGCCACGATTTAATCAAAGCAGAGGCCAGCAGCCAGAGCTGTAGTAGAAAGGAGGTATGTGTGAGTGTGTGGTGGGGTATCCTCATCATCTATTTAATTATAAACTTCTCAACCTCCATATTTTACTAGTGTAGCTTTCAGTGTGGCCTGGATTCTGTTGCCTTGTATTTAACGACTATGTTTATTCTGTTTCATTTACAAACTAAAGTTTACTGCAGGAACCCAACACAACAGAAGGGCATGTGTTTAAAAATGATCTCAACTATTTGGGAGGCAAATGAGAACTTTCTGGGGAGGTGAGAATGAGAACTATGCACTTAGTGCTGCTCACAGAAACGAGTCATGGAATTCACTTGCAGATCTCGAAGCCTTGGAGAAGATAAATTGACATTTCTTAAAGGGGAGGAGGTTGGGCACACGATTCTGTGCTAACTCATCACCAGCAAAGACAGGCAGGGTGAGCCCTGGTGATCACAGCTTGTCTAGAGCATTTCTCAGAGCCTGCTCACATGGTGGTGAGGAAAAGGTTATGTTCAAAGAGACACCAGCGTTGTGGAAATGTTGCTTCTCGGATGCCACAGCATCCTGCAGCAACGTGGGCACTGACACCTCTGTGCTTCTGGATGGAGGATGAGGCATCCCGCTGGGCCTTATGAAGCTTTGGAAGGGAAAGTCCTTCTAAGTCCAGATTGCAGATTCAAGGCTGTAGGGACTCAAAGCTCATTAGATAAACGCAAAATGATCACTCAGAAAACTAATCAGCTTCATTGTTTGTGCCATTCTTCTAAGCAGATTTTAAACCCCAAAATTTCTGCTGGAAAAGCTTGTAAAACAGTAGGTGAATAAGTGATTTGAGAAGATTTGTCTCTTCCTTCCTCTCTTTCTTTCCCCTTGACTAAGAAGCTGTTTTCCAAACCTCATCTGAACACAAACCTAAGTGACAGTGGTAAAGAAGAGAGTTACACTGGCACAGTTTTAACTAGCTCATGTTGAAGTGCCTTGAGGTGGACGGCAGGATGCTCCCTGACTGTGTCTGTGCATGTCCATGCAGTGCACTAGGACAAGTGTGGGTAAGCGGGGCTGAGTATTGCCTGTTAGTTTGTGTGTGGTGATCCAGCTCAGTTAGTTTAGTTCAGGTCTGCAGGTCTGTGGCCATAGCAAATCGGAGCCACACTACTCAACCCTGGGCTGGGTTTTGTCAGCAGGGATGTTATTTCTCATAAGATACTCCAGTATATTTGGTTTTGTCCCAACTGGCTTCACCTACAGCCTCTCGTGGGTGTGCCACAATAGGCATTTCATCTGCCTGGTCAGAGGATGACCACAGTGAACTACAGGCACTGCATTTGTTTCAGATTGCATTGAACCCCGGGCAGGCTTTATTCTGTCCTCAGTAGGTGCTAGGAATGGTAAGTGGCAGGTGCCGGGGCTCTGTTTTCCTCCTTTTACAATCGTCTATTCCCAAATCAGTGATTACAAGTTATTAAAAGCAACAGATTTCGTATTAATGAATGCTTGATGCCAGCCCTGGGGCTGTGCAGTTTCATTTCCAGCACTAACTTGGCTGTGCCACCTCTCCAGAAGCAAACCAGCTCCATGCACTTCCCTGACGTGTGCCACTTGCCTGTGGCTGCAAGAACTCTCTTGTGGCACAGTGAGAACACTGCGAAGTGCTTCATTTAGAACCAGTTCTCTTTAACTTCAGACATGTGCTTATTTCTTGACCTTTATTTGTTTTCAGTGCTAATGGTGCTAGCACAGAAAGAGACTTCTTTTTTCTCCCCTAAGGCTTTTTCATCCACTTCTAATGCCTGCGGTGTACCTGGGCTCATGCTCTGCTTGTGAGCTTCAGATGTGTTTGCGTGAGGAGCAGGTTCCCCTGACAATTTGCTCTAAGGAAAGTGCCAGTGGGGTGGGGAAGTGCAAATAAATGTGAGGAAGAGGCAGGACAACTGGGAGATGGGAAGAGGTCCCAGGAATAATTTGCTTAATAACACGTGTCTTCCTACCTACAAGCACTTAATGTTCTGCTTAGTCACTGAACCATGAAAGGTTATAAATTACTTGTTTATCTACTTAATGTCGGATGTTTTAATTCTCTGCATGACATTCAGATCCCTTTTTCTTAATCCTTCTGCTTTTGAGCTCTTAAAATGTTGTGGCAATGGTTCAAATGAATAAATTTTAAAGTAAATTTAGGATTTCAGGGGCTTATTTTTGCCCAGCATATCCATTCGGGGCTACTTCTATTCATTGGTGGCAGGATATTGTCAGCAAATTGTGTCTTCATTTTTCTAAGTAAAATGCTCTTACAATCTGGGAGAGGATTTAAAGGGAGAGGACTCTTGCCAGGGCTCACCCCAGCTGTGAAGGGCCCGGGTAAGAGCCCAGGACTGAGTAATCCCAATGTATGAATCCTGCTGGCTTTGGAGGGGTCAGTGGAAACCTGTGAGTTTGGAGTGGAAACAAGCACATACACAAAAGCATGTGCATTCCCATTCGGATCAAACTGAAAACAGAAAAATAGGCTGAATTTATAATAAAAATATCCCATTTTACCTACTTTGTCCTTGCCTCCATCACCAGAATCAAACCCATCTGTTTACCTGGTTGCTTAAGAGCATACAAAAAAACTTAAGTACATTTTATTGCCAAATCATTTCTAAGTTAAATAAATAGTGTGCAGTGCATTGTGTTTAGTTCCTCTTGTAAATACACCAAAACCTTATTAATTTGTGACTATTTGCATTTCAAGCTATGATTTTGTTATATAGCAAAGATGTAACAGTGGCCTTTAGAAGGGGAGATTATTTTTTTGCCTTTACCTTCCCCTCTCCCTCATTTATCTATCAATAAAATGGAAATGTGTGAATTATCTACTCCAAGTGAGTTTCCCAATGCTTCCTTATGGCCTGCCAGAAGCTTATATGGAATACACTGGAAAATGCTAGCTGTAATTCAGTGGAAAATAAAATTTTCCAACTCCCTAAACACTTTACATCAGCATAACTCACATGAGGAAACAGAATAAGGAAAGATTCTGGCATCCCTGAACTTTTGTCTTCACGTCCTTATTTGACTGGGGTCTAATTCTAGCCTTACCTAAATAATAGAAACTTTTCTAGTGCTTCAGTAGGAGTTGGCTTAGATCTTCTCCTTTTTGGTGGTCAAGGTCATTGCTGTTCTCTGCAAGATGTCTCAAGGCTTAGGGAGTGCCTGGCAGAGACCTACAATGCACAAAAGGCAGCTCTGGAATTCCTTTGTCTTCCTGGAGATGGTTTCCTTTCCCAGTGTACTCCCCTGATTGTAATAAATCCAACACATTGTTCAGTGCCTCATGCATCACTGCAAGAAGGAGAAGATTTAAACCACTTTGGCACTGTGTGACTTTTTCTCTCTAAGCCACCAGTAAAACCTGGAAAATCTACTAAAAAAGCAGCTTACAAGTGGTGGTTATCTTAGATCCTAAACTATGTTCTTGCTGGGAAACTTAGTTTTTGAGGTGTTAACATCATTGGGAGGGGGGGTGGGAGGGGCTCATCCTGGGAATGGCCCCATTGAGACATTCATAACAGTGATTATGAAAAAGAAAATGAAAGCATCTCCCTGATAATGCGGAAAAATCTGCTGCAGATCATGGAATCATGGAATGGTTTGGGTTGGAAAGGGCTTTAAGATCATCCGGTTCCAACCCCCTGCCATGGCCAGATCCCTTTCTGTCACACGAGCATCATGGATCTGCGGAAGTTAAAACCAGGGGATTTTTCATTCCTTAGATTGTTCTTTGTGGAGCTAAAATATACATACATACATATATATATATATGGTTATAAGTATGGAGGTGTCATACGTATATAATCAGTATGTGTCACTTTGAGGGTGCGTTGCCCCAGCCCAATTTTGCTTTGCTTTATTTCGTTCCTTTGTTTCTAGCTCCGTCCTTCTTCAAACTATGAATTTCCTCCACGTCTTTGGCACCGGCATGTTTTCAGCACGTTCACCTCCTTGTGCTGCATATATTAGGGATCCTTTCTAACCTTTGCAGTAATTGAGTGTT
This sequence comes from Pezoporus occidentalis, assembly GCF_034315485.1. Lineage (NCBI taxonomy): Eukaryota > Metazoa > Chordata > Aves > Psittaciformes > Psittacidae > Pezoporus > Pezoporus occidentalis. Next base: position 548,590 of record NW_026914383.1, read on the forward strand.
GCAGTAACAGGTCGTTTGGGTGGCTTTGCTCCACTGTGAGGTGAAGGTGAGATTATTCGAGGGTCATTTCACAGCAGGGTGGTATCTTCCCTGATTTGCAACGCGAACCTGTTATTATGCAGCTTGAAAACATGCTGCCAGTTTACACACATACCTCATGCTGCAGACTCATATCTTATTTATTGTCCACCATTTAAATGAAGTCACATTTACTGGGGCTCTGAGGCATTTTTCGCCCCTTAAATCTGTTTCCAATTACTTTTCCCCCCAGATGTCATTAGTTTATATTTGCCAAGCTGCATCTCATTCTGTTTTCTTTTTGTTTAATAACAAAAAACAGAAGGGGTCACTTTGAGGCAGTGGAACTAATGGGCAATCATGAATATTAGGGAAGCTTGAAAAATTATTAAGGTGATGAAATCTTTCTCATGCTACATGCTAATGAAAACTCAGCATGTGGCTGTTTCTGAGATAATCCTATTGCTAGACTGATTGAAATATCATTGTGAGAGCTTTCTTCCAAAGATACATATTCTAAATATATACACATTTAGCTTTCCGTGAAATTGGAGTTCCTTATTCTGCTTTTCATGGACTCTCATATGAAATATATTAGATGGATGTCTTATAAAGCTGCTGTTGCTTGACATTTTGTACATCCTGTGGGGTGATAATCTTGAGTAGCCAGCTGAGCAGGCAGACACTCAGTGCGTTGTACCTCCTGCCTACAGCCAGTTAATGCCTTCCTTGCAGGTCAGTGGTATAATGCACGATGGGGACTTAGTGGCCTGTACTCTACAAGGAGCTGAGTACAAGGGAGTTTTAAACAAATCTTGGAAAATGGCCATATTAAAAACCAAAATGTTTCCATACTTTTCCTCTTGCCAGGATACAGTGGCAGTGCAAGCACAGCTTTATTGGGATGCTGTAGGGATATAACAGTCCCTGTGTGAGCCTGAGTTACTACTCAGTGTGGTTTCCAGCAGTCGTTGCATGTTGCAGATACTACATGTAGTTGGGGTTGGTTTATGGCAGTTAAGTAGTTAACATGTTATCACTACTGTGGTCCTTCCCAAACCATCACGAGGTGGCAAGGGGTCAAGCTCTTTGAATGCAGCAAACCTCCATTCATGGGACTGCCATGGGTTCCTCCTGTGCAGGGGAGTATGAAATAAAACAAGGGAAGAGCTTTTCCATGCATGACCCTTTCAGAGTGGTTTAGGTGTGAATGCTCCATCCCTGGCAGTGTTCAAGGCCAGGTTGGACGAGGCCTTGGGTGATATGGTTTAGTGTGAGGTGTCCCTGCCCATGGCAGGGGGGTTGGAACTGGATGAGCTCAAGGTCCTTTCCAACCCTAACCATTCTATGATTCTATGATTCTATTCGCTCCATGAGTTGAGTAAAGCCCCAGTCTGGGCTCAGGCTGGAACAAACATCTGTAGCCGAATAACTGCCCTAATGCAGTGAACACATAATGAAAAGTGTGGATTGTGTGCTGGGATAGTTTTTGATTCAGTACAAGGAAAATTCTCTCCCCAGACTGAATAGCAGCTATTCATGTCAATGAGAGGAGAGAGGAGGAGTCAGGACAATTTTACTAACCTTTAATAAGGCTCTTGATCCATTTATAAATGGCCATCAGTGTATGGCTGTGCATTCAGATGGCAAGAATTGAATTCAAACATTTGTTTTCTTTAATGCACTGAAACCATCCTGGACTTTGTTGTGGGTTTTACTTTGGTTCGATGGCAATGTTTAATGTTGCTGCAGCTTGGTCCCTCATAACCCTGGGGGTGACTGCAGGAGTCTTCCTTGGGATGCCCTCCTCACCAGCCCAGGATTAACATATTCCTCCTCCTGAAGAGCCCCCATTGTCGTGTGTGTTCAGAGATCCCCCTTTGCTCCTCACTAACCCTTTCACCTTCATCACTGTCTTTCAGCTTCACCTTTCCAGGTACGGATCCCCCTACCATGTCTACCAAGCTTAGATTGCATTTGAGGGACATCAGCACCCGTAAGGATAAAGCCTGTGGGGCTAACACCTCTGAGAGCTGCACCAGTGCAGGAGATGTTGGGTGACTTCCTATGTTGCTGTCTTTCCAGCTTCAGGGAGTTGGTAGCTTGAAATAGTCTCTATTAGTGCTAGCAGACAATTCCTGCTTATTTTCCCCAAGAAGAGATCCCTTGATGCTGGCCTGACTCCCTGCCAGGCTGACAAACCTCTTTTACTATTTTGGTTTTATGAAACAAAAGCTGTGGCTATTTGGATGTGCATCTTTCCCATGGATTTTCCAGTGGCAGGGTTGCTGCACGTGGGGCAGGCAGGCAGCCCAGCCGGAGACTGGCCCGAGCACTGTGCTTTCCTGCTGATGTTCATGTGATGAACAAGGGGAACTGGGATTTTGGAGCAGCTTTAACATTTTAAATAATCTATAAAGTAAAAATATTAACCAATAACATGTCAAAATGTGTCTGTTAAAAATATCCCAGGAATATCCCTATTTTGTCCAGGTTAAACGGCTGGGTGGCAGTGTGGGATGGTAACGGCCACCATGGCTTGGGGTGGGAGGTGATGCTTTAACAGAGAGCCATTAGTGTGTTTTATTGACAGCGAGAAAAACCTATAATTCTAGACCTTATACAAATAGTTGCTGGAGGGGCTGGTAATATATTGAGCTGGATTCTCAGAAATCATCAGGTGAATCTATGGCCTGCGCTCTCAGACACTCAAATGATCAATTTTGGCCCTAAAAGCTGTGAAGCTGCTAATTGTGTGTATTCCTGTGTTGCACTTCACTGGATCCAAAGGTCCCAACTCTGTGCTTAGTTCATCTTTTTTTCATGTACATCCACATTTCTCATGGTGCAGATGAGCCTTGGACACCTCCTCAGTAATCCTGTACACCAAACCCTTCCTCTGATGGAAAGAAAAAAGCTACCACGGTCTGTTATACCTTCATACCTGTTATACCTGTTAGACCTTTCCCAAGTCTTTTTTGTACCAGGCTGTAGTTTGACATATTATGGGGAAGTTTGCGAGGAGTAAAGGTTTCTGCTCAGCTGCATCTCTGGAATTACATTCCAGGAGGCTTCTCCTGGTATTTTACATCACATGGAGCTAACCTCGCTGGCTTTGTGGGTATGTGTCATACAAATGTGCTCTTTGTAAAAGCTTGGGAAATGCTCTGAAGCCCGAGACTGCAAGAGCTACAGCAAGGACCAAATTCGTGCTATGTTGTCATAACAACAAACAATGATTTGAAATGCAGATTTTTCATCTTTACTCTTTAGTTGTGATTGAAAGCTGTGGAAAATGGGGGATTTGCTGTACTGAGATTGTGCCTATTAGAATAACAATGTGATAATCGAAGTTGGTAGGATGCCCGAGGGATAGAGTATGATTTATGAAGCATCTAAACCAAGAATTATATGTGTTTAAGGGTTGGCCTATCCATCTATTTTTATTCAGCCTGTTAGACTGGTGTCACTGCTTGGGAAGGTCTGGGATCTCTGGAACAAACTGGCTTACTGCAGGTAAAGGGTGAGTTTCTGACCCTCTGATAAACCCATGGAAACTGAGTCTTTGGTGTTTGTTCAAAATACATGGTTCATCCCTTTAAGAAAACTAATTGAGTTTGCTGTTATTTGCAAATAGTTTTTACTCCTAAAACATGGGCTTTTCTTTTCCCAAGGAAGGACTCGTGGCATTCCCCCATGGCTGTCACTTCATTAGCCACAGTGCTGGTGGCGTCCTGCTTTTGTGCTGGTGCCAGAGAACCACCTGGGCTTCTGCCTCAACCCCATGCAAAGACCCCATGGAAGTGTCCTCCACATCTCCATGAATGCCCACCTGAAGCCATGTCCTGCCATTGCAAATCTGGGGCAAAAGAGCATTTCTATTGTGGTTCAATCCGCGTGTGGCTCCATTACCGGCTCCTTCAGAAGAATTCCCATTGTCGTGAGACATCCCAGGGTGTGATCCCCATTGCTCCTCTTTGGTCAGGTATTTTGGCTATTGCAGGGCAAACACAGCTTCAGGGAGTGTGTTTGCTGGCACTTTCTATTTTGACCCTGCAGATCTCTCAAACACCAGAAGTTAGAGGAACTCAGCAGCCAATTTTCAGGAGCGATGCCTCACTCTGCTCTTTCAGCCTCCTGATTCACTTTGTAGTGTCGAGGTAAGCAAAGTGCCAAGCAAAATGCAAAGGGAGAGATGGATGAGTGGAGCAGGGGTATTTTGGGGAACATTTCTGCAGTGCTGAAGTGCTAGTTTTGAAAACAACATCTACCCTGGGAAACCTGCCCTGCAGGACAGCAGGATTTTGCACAAGGATGCTCAAAACTGCATCCTGGCTCGCTCAGCTGCTCCCTCAACAAACCAGTAATACAGGAACAGATTGATGGCAGGGGTGGCTTTTACAGCATGGAAAATAACCACTGGAATGTCGATGGGCAGCCAGGATCAAAAATAAAAGAACCCCTAAAGATCTTCACCCCATGAACTGGTGGATAAATCACAAGAGAGCAGTAGGTTTTTCTCTAGTTACCCCAGCATAATGCACTGCTCCGTGTGGTTATTTTGCTTTGCCAAACAGCACTTCTTCCAGAAGTGGATGCATCACTTTTTCCTAAATTATCCCTTTTTTGTATGTTCTTTTCCAGCTTGTGATACAGGATGCAGTGCACCAGCCACAGTGGTGCCTGGGGAAGAAGGGGTCAGTGTAGGGCCCGTGCTCAGCCACTGCTCTTCTTTAATATTTTATAGTCAGATATTAGAAAATCACACTCTGCATGTGAACCCCAGTCTGTTTTCTCTACCCTTTCTGGCTTAATTCACACTCCCTTTGTCACTTTTCATGTTTCATGATGCCTCAAATGTCAGAAACCTTATTTTCCTTGATAGCTTTTGTGATTTCCTTAGTCATCCATATCTGCCTTGGTTTTTTTCTTGTCCTAATATTTCTGAGAAGCCAACTCATTTCCTGAGCTTTAGACAAGGGCTTTTTCTTTTCCTTTTTATTTCTAATCTTAATTTCCTTTTTCTGTCCCTGTCCATCCTCTTTCCACTCCCTCATTGATGCTTTTCCTGTTACATCAACACTTTTCTCAGCTTGCCTGGGTAAGATCCAGCAATTTTGATTTTTTTATACAAGAATAATCATAAATAGAGTGAATATGCTCAGTGTGTCAATACAGGCAAGATTTGTTCTGAGCAGTGCAAATACTCTGGAGATCTGAGAGCCCTTGAAATGAATCTTTCACCCTTTGGAGAAGAAAGTGCTGATGGCATTTGTTCATGCTTTGCAGAGCACGGGGCTGGGCAGGAAGAGCACATCAGTAACCTGCAGTAATTTTCAGACACGTACTGCCAGCATCACCTATAGAAAGAGCAGTTAGACAAGAAAAAGACAGGAGAAAAACCAGAAGCAAGTCTTAGCTCCAGTTATTTCTAGTGACAGATGCAATCTCTAAAGCTGCAGAGATTTCTGCTTGCTTTAGATAACTTTCCCTTTGGATATCTTTCTCTGAACCTCTTTCAGCATTGTCTTGCTGATGGGCAATGGGATGGGCTGGTGGTTTTGGCTTCAGGTCTGGGCTGGGGGCCTGGGGCTGCCACTGCTGCTAGTGTGCTGCAGCCAGCCCTCTGCTTCCCCTGCAATGCTCCACACATGATTTACCCTTAGGAATGGGAGTGCTTAACTGTTGCCTCCTTTTATCTACTAATAATTCTGGCATAAGCAACTCCTATTAAACACTAATTTGCTGTTCAGGACACTGGCTGCTGTGGCTGCTGCAGCAGGGTAATGGCTTTGTTAAGAGACTTTATATGCTAAATTATACTCTGCATTTTATTCCTCATGGTGGAATTTATTCCTTCCTCCCACGCCTGCGGGGTCACAGTTGCAGCCTCTCTCTTGCCCATCTTCCTTAGCAAATACCAAGGCAACACATTCTTAATATTTCAGCAACATCTATTTCTTCTGTCAACAATCTGATACTGGTATTTCCAGAGGCCCCTTGAGTGTCTTTCAGTGAGCCTTTCTTTTGTATTCCACACTTGGAAAAGGAAAAAAATATAAAATCTTTGTCTCTGTCTTAACCCCAAACACAATTCCCATGTTCATTCTCATTCCCACATTCCACCTCATGCACATGTGCTCCCTTTGTGCCGTGTGCTTCTGCCCATGATGGCTCAGGGGCTTCTTCCCCTTCTTGGTTATTTCTGCACCTACCCGTTCCTGCACCCTGCACTGTTATATGTCTGTTTCAGGCTGGAAGTAAGGAACCAATTCTTCACACTGAGGGTGGCGAAGCACTGGCACAGGCTGCCCGGAGAGGTGCTGGATGCCCCATCCCTGGAGACATTCAGGGCCAGGCTGGATGTGGTTCTGCCAGCCTGATCTAGATGAAGATGTCCCTGCATTGCAGGGGGTTGGACTGGATGAGCTTTGAAGGTCCCTTCAACCCAAACCATTCTATTTAAATTACCCCAGGGCATACAACTGTTTCCTTTGCACTGTTTTCTACTCTTCCATTGTCTTCCCCCAGGGACTTCAGCTTAAGGGTGTGTTGCCCATCAGAACAAATTGCACCCCTTGGCTAATGAGTGGTGGCTGGTTTTGCTTCACAGCAGCTAATGATCAGATCAGGGGTCCGTGAGTACATGCCATTGGTGTTAACTAATGTACATCAATGACAGGGGGATATTTCAGGTGCGGGCACAGAAATGGAGATGGATGGATAAGGTTGGCAGGTGTAAGGCTTTGAAATACCTGAGATGCACTTACTCAGCAGGCTGCATTTACTAGGCAGGTCTTCCTCTGGCCACATATTTGTATTCATAAAGCAAAACGTTTCTTCCTGCTAGTCAATAAGATGTGAACTTGTGCAGGCCCTCTCCAAGGGCTTACACAGCGTGTGGCAGTGATGGTGCCCTCTGCAATTTTACTCCATCTGTGTTAGGAAAATGGGTGTATTTTTCAATGGAATAAATCAACATAAAATCCCAACACAGACAACACAGGTCAAGGTGGTTTTATCCCTGTTAGTAGATCAAAGTAAATCCTAGACTTCCCATTAAGGCTTGCTTTAAACTGAGTATGTGTGTTAAAACCCTAACTGATTTTTCTACAAGTAGGTTGCTAACATATCTTAAAACATATTCTTCTTAATGCAGATACAATCACAGCATTTTTCCAGGTGGGTAAGTGTTCCTCTAGCATTTCACCTGGGAGGATGAGATCACGAAAGCTGCCAGGTTGTCACCAGACCTGTTAGCAAGAGTTGGGGCAGTCTGCAAAATCACTGCAGCGCTGGGGTGGGTTGGCTTTCTCTTGCTTTTTAATCATTTAATTGTTTCATGCCTGACTCCGTGGATGACAACAGTAACTGCAGCATTTTTAAGGCTGCTTTGGGGAGCTAAACCCCTTCAGAAATAAGGGAAGTGGATTTATTCTCCTTTTAGGCATGGGAAAAATGAGGAGTGGCTTGGCCAGCTTGGGTCATCTTGGCTTGGAGGGGGATGTAGGAGCCCGAAAGGTCTTTGTAAGGGACAGAGAATCTTGATTGTGTCAAGCAAGAGCTTGAGTGCTTTCATCCCACTGCAGCTCAACAAGTTCTCGTACATAAGAAAGATGAAACCTTGAGCTCCTGTTTTCATGTGGTTGAGTGCTGCTGGGTGGAGGGAAGCAGTTGACGTGAAACACTGGTCGTGTTCTGGTGGGGACCTTGAAGTCATGGAACAAACTCAAGCTCTCCTGAAGTTTCCTGACCAACTGGCAGGAATAGTTCATTTACTCTAATGAACTCTGGATAAAGATTCAGGTTGTTGTGGCACTCTGTCAGGGTGACCTGTGGCTCCCATATTTCATCTGATTCTACCCAAGTTACTTCATGTTTTGAAAAGCTGGAAAGGAGCAGGGTTGTAGGACAAGAACAGGGAACTGTAGGGCAACTAGGTCATACAAAGGACCTTGTGATGGAGACTGAAATCTGGACACTTCAAAGCAGTTTATTATTAAGCATAAACCCCATGCATTCTTCTTTTACTTGGATGCATAACCTTGTAGCTGCCAGGATGTAATTCCTGAGATAACAGGTTGGTGTTGTCTGGGAGCTGTGTGTTAGGAGGGGATAGTCTGGAGGGGCTCACACCTCACCTGATTTGACTGTATGGGCAGCATGAGTTCAAGAAACACCAGCTATTTCCTGATATGGTCCAGGAATGTATTTGAATTTTGGTGCTTTGTCCTCAAAACAGAATATGCACTTGATTTACTGCCCAGGATGTGTTTGATCACAGCTTGAAGCACAACATGGCATGTAGCAGCCGTTCCAAGCAGCAAGGGAGCCCAAAGTTGTTTTCTTTATCTAGTTCTGTGTTAACAGTCTCTGTTTTAGCATTTTGCCCTTTCCATGTAATCCAACAACGCCTCTAGAGCTTCCTTAAAGTTTGTGGAAGAGGCCAGGTTAATAGTTATTAAAACTGGTGGGGTTTTAATCTGAAGCAGCAGAATTGTGCATTTCCTTGTGCCAACCAAGCGAGGCATTTGAACAGGAAACCAGCCACAGGCAGAGAAAGCAGCTGGCCCATAACCCCTCGAGTCCTTCATATTTTCCCTTGGAGTGATGTGGAGAGTCATCCACTGGGATCACAGAGTGGCTTTTCCACATCTGAAACAGCCATGGATAATCCCGGCTGGATCAAAAACCGTGGCCAGAGCTGCAGCTCCTGCAGATGCTGCTGGGTGCTGCCGTAGCTAATCTGCTTTTGTGCAATACCTGCCCTTTAACTCCTTGCTGTGTGCTACATACTGAACATGTGGTGTTGTGTTGGCCAGAGCAGACGCACGGTGTTTCCTAATCCATTTCAAGTAGTGTCAGAAATCGCCAAGAGCCATTTCACAGGGAGTCGTGAGGAGAATGTTTAATTCCCCCTCTTTGCAGCACGAGATATTTTTGGCCTCTATGGCTCTATTATGATGCTAAGCAGTCTAAAAATGTTGCTTTTTTTCCTGCTTTCATCATTTTACCCCAAATACAAAGTGTGGTGTCTTTGCCAGCAGATCGTGAATGGGGTCTGAACGTCCTGATGTCATGTGCCACAGCAGAATGCTCTGCCGTTGTCTGGGCTTCAAGGATTCTCTCTGAAGCACTGATAGGTCTGGGGTTTGTGCAATTCAAACAGTGCGGTCGTCATCTTCCACTCGTATTTCCTTCCAGCCATGGAGAAACCTCTGTTTTGAGGCTCTCTTGCTGTTGCAGGTGTAGTTGAGCTGCTAAGAGGAAGGTCTCTGGCAGGACCTTGGTCTGGGTGAAGTTGGGTGAGCTGCAGGCAGCACATGGGTGCTCACACCACTCACTTCTATCAGGCAGCCCATGACACCCAGTTTGTGGGAGACAAGTGGCAATTTGCCTGTGGGTAATTTTGGCAGCCTCACAGTTCCTTTTAATCAGCTCTAAAGACTTCACAGCCGGTGGCCAAGCTCCTGCTGCAGATTCAATGGAGCAGTTTACTCTTCTGCTTGTCGTCATGTCTGGATGTATTGCAGGACTCTGTCATGTCACCTGAGGCATTATGGTGGAGCTGTGGTGCAGGCCCTGGCACTGTTAGGCATAGAATCATAGCTTCAGCCAGGTTGGACAAGACCTTTCAGCTCCACTAACCCTCAGCACTGAGGCCTCGTCTCCACGCTGTGTGAACACCTGCAGGGGCAGTGCCTGCAGCCCTGCCCTGGGCAGCCTGTTCCAATGCCTGAGCACCCTCTGGGGAAGGAATTGTTCCTCAGCTCCATCTAAACCTGCCCTGGTGCAGCTTGAGGCCATTTCCTCTATGTCCCTACATCCACTTACATTTCTGCACTGGTACAGCGTTATGCAGATCTTTGGTGAGCATCAGGTTCAGAAGGTGAAGTTCATGCAGGCAGTATGGAGACAGTAAAGGACAGAGTACATCTTTTCCTTCAATTTCCATTTGGCTCCTCAAAAAGATGATCAGCCCACCACAAAGATAAAAGCCAGGAATAAGATAGTCTTGTCCATCCCTATCCCATGAGCAGGGATGCATTTGGGTTTGCACCCTCTGATGCATGTGGATTTCAGCACTGAGGAGTCTGGCCTCATAGAGCATCCGCAGCCATTCAGCTGCACCAGCCACTGAGCAGTGGCTGCACAGCAAAGTTCCTCTCCTGTCCGCATTGCTGCAGGCACTCTGCTTTCTCTATAGGACGCAAGAAACAAGAGGCTGATCCATGTGCCCCTAGTTCCCCACTGCCTGCAGAGCTGCTGCTGGCAAAACCTCCCAGCCAGTGACTAGGTTTTGTTTTAACTTGATGGGCTCTTTTATTATTGCTGTTGTAACAACCCTTAATCATCTGCCGGTCCGGAGCTCTCCTCAAGGGGTAGAACCAAAGATATGCAAAGGGGCTCCTAATGGGAAAACGTAAGTCAGTTTGACTCCGAATTCCCCCTGCTCCCGGAAGATCCTGCAGAAAACCAGATAGCCAGCGCTGCAGCGAGAAAACTGCTTCACTGTTGTTGCTGCTCTGTTTTTTCTCGGCCTTGCCATCAGAGCAGTTATGCACAGCTCCGTGGAAAAGCCAGGTTTGGACCCCAAACTGGGGTCTCCCTCTGATCCCCAGCTTGAAAACAGTGATCTGCTTGATGTTCTAGTTAATAATGCATCATCTTGAGACTGTAAACCCAGCACCCACCTCTGTTACTTGTAGGCTTATAGTCAGGCTACTTAAGCATCAAGTCTTTAAAGGTAATTCTCCTGAGGTCCACCAGCAGGTGAGATCTCTTTCCAGCTGGAAATGGGGGGAATGTGCCTCAGCTGCTCCCTGGGAGATGGGTAAAAAAAGCCCCCAGCTTTTCTATAAAAGAGGAGGAGCCAGGATGTATCTGGGGTGATGTGGGAATCCAGGTGTGACCTACTGAGGGTCCAGCACCAGCTCTGGTATGTAAACAGCTTATGCTCCATTTTAGAGTATGTTGGAATCATTGTTACTTTTTTGAGGACCAGCCCTATTTTTCCATCGTCAAGTTGCTTGGTTAAGCATGAAAACTACAGTTTTCCTGCAGCAGGAAAGCTTTAATGTCTTTCACTAAATCAAAGAATGAAGTTGTGCTTCTCTGATCCCAGGCTCTTTGGCAGAGGTCTGGGTATCACCCTATTCGCAGGGGACATTATTACCAGAAATACAAGCAGGTTGTTATTACTTATGTTTAGCCTGGCTTTTGATGAGTCCAGGATCCACTTCTCTTTGCTGTTTATTTTCACTGGGGGTTTGGATGATGTAAGAGATGATACAGCCACAAAACTTGGGAATGGCAGGGGGTAGAAGAGGTTGCAAGCACTCTGGAAGGTGGGATTGTGACTCACATTGACCTTGGCTCATTGCATTGCTGCTCTGCATAAGGTGAAATCCAGTTTCAAGCATAGCAAAGCCTTTCTCTTAGCAGGGCAAAATCAACTCTGTGAAATGAACCTTAGTGACCTTGGCAGGAGTGTGCTAAAAGTATTTGGGGTCCCTCATGGATCACGGTAAAACCACGGCTCAGCAATGCAGCACAGTTGCTAGGAGAGAAAGCAAATACTACTTGCAGAGGGCAAAAGAAGTGCTGTCATTTCTCTGCTTGGTTTGTTGTGGGATATATCAAGGCCAGGTTTGGGGGAAAATCTGGTGCCTGTCAGGTTAGGGAGACACAGGGATGTGCTACCTATGGATGCTGTAGGGTCTCTGAATGGGATTGTCAAGGCTGGTCTGGGGGTGCATCTCCCAGCTCTGGGGCAGGAGTTGGGACTGAGTAGACTCCTGAGACCTCGCATCCCTGGCATTCACAATTATTTGCTTCTTGTGTCAGCGAGGCACTCAGCTCACAGCTCAGCAATAAACACATTGTGCTAGTAGTGTTTACAGCCTTGTGTCTAGATAAAAGCAGGTATTTATGTACTTGCAGTAAACTCAGATCTCTATCTGTGCCACTGCTTCTGCTTGCTGTTTAAGCCAGTGAAGAAAGGTCTGGCATTTTCAAGCCTTTTAATGTTTTATCTAGAAAATAAACTAGAATCTTTCTGAAACTCTTCCTGTCTGAGGTGAAGTCCTGAATTGCTCCAGAGTGCTTGAGTTTGCTGCCCTAAGAAAAAACATCTTTAAGGTAAACCAGCTTGAGCTTTGCTTTTGCAAGGCTACGCCCTGACTTTTTGACACTATCAAAATCAGAACCAGCTTGTATTTATTAACGAGAAAACAAAATCTAAACTTCCTCCAAATTTCTGCAGAGATGGATAACCTGGTGAGGTCCCTGCACTTGTATTAAATTCAGGCTCAAGCAATCTAGTTTTTCAAACCCAGATCTTTTAGTCCTTGGCTTAAAGCCTTCCCGGGAGCATCACTCAGATACGTGGTGTGAACACTTGTCCTGCTTGTGCTAAGGCAGAGCTATGTAGGTCTCAGCTGGTGGTTTCAGGTTGTGGTTCCAGTCCCCTGGGAGGTCCTTTGGGGAGTCTTTAGCACTTGAATAAGAATGAAAGCTGCGTGGAGACCTCAGAGCAGCTTCCAGTGTCTGAAGGGGGCTGCAAGGATGCTGCAGAGGGACTCTTCATCAGGGACTGGAGTGATAGGACAAGGGGTGATGGGTTCAAACTGAAACAGGGGAAGTTCAGGTTGGAGATAAGGCAGAAGCTCTTCTCTGTGAGGGTGCTGAGGCGCTGGCACAGGGTGCCCAGAGAAGCTGTGGCTGCCCCATCCCTGGCAGTGCTCAAGGCCAGGTTGGACACAGGGGCTTGGAGCAAGCTGCTCTAGTGGAAGGGGTCCCTGCCCATGGCAGGGGTTGGAGCTGGAGGAGCTTTAAGGTCCCTTCCAACCCAAACCATTCTATGGTTCTATGATGTGACAGAAAACTGTGAAGTTCCAGATGAAGGATGATCGCAAGCTTTTGATGTAGACTCTAAATGTATATCTGGTTTAGTTGCTTATTTATTCATTTGACTGCATTGCTGCTGTATGGAGACAGTATTTTCCTGAGGTGGGCACTGGGGCAGTGCTTCTCTCAGAGTAAGACAGCTTTTAATGTGTTAGCCTGTTAGAGGAGGTTTCATTTAATTATGGCAAGACTGACCCTATTATTAGCAAAGTCCATCTTTGTTAGGTTTCCACTGGAATAAAATAGTTTCTGACCCCATAACAGATTCCCTTTCAATGCACTACTGGCACAGATCCTTGTGAAGGCTCTTTCAAATACATTCTTGGCAGAGCTCTAGCTAATGAGATTTCCATTGAATAAGCTGTTAACAGAGCACCTTTTAACTCAATTCAGATAATGAGAGGAGCAGTGGGAGCTGGGACTCTGGTGGTGTCACTGGGTGAGCAGCTGGATGTCTGTCACCACATCTGCAGGATGGGGACACCCTCTGCTCTGCACTCCAGCTCAGGTGGGGCTTGGAAATTCGTAACTCATCCAAATGTGCTACTGGGTGTGATGACCTGACTGGAGGACAAGCATTTCTGCCCCTATGAGCTGAGTGGTGGTTCCAGGTTTATTGTTTGATGTGTGAAGTGGGGTGACCTTGAGTAGAAACTTCAAGGGGAGCATCTCTGCGTAACTTACAGAGTCATAGAACAGTTTGGGTTGGAAAGGACCTTAAGATCATCCAGTTCCATCCTGCTGCCACAGGCAGGGACACCTCACCCTAGACCATGTTGAGTCTTCAAACCTTCTTTTTCCTGTATTTCTGGAGATCCTCAGCCTTATTCCATCATTTGTTTCCTTTCTGAAAAGGCAGTAGCAATTGCCCAGGCATAGTGAGAAAACCCTATCTCTTTCTCTTTCCAAATGCCACTTGCCTGTTATTCCAGTTTTCCATCTCAGTTTGGGATTATGAGTGGTCAGCTTTCATGCTACAAATCTTTATAATGGGATTAAGCGGATAAGAATATGTAGAAAATGATTAGTGCTCTCCTGGGAGCCATTAATGGGTTTTAAAGGCTCTCACAGAACTAACACCTACCAAGTTATGCTGTGCAGGAAGAAACTTGCACTTCCTTTAACACTAATTTTAGAGAGGCTGCTGCTCTTTGGGTAATAAGTATTGACTCCTCAGAGATCTGCTGAGAATCATCAAGCATATAGATTTAATCAGAAGTGGGATTCTGGTTGTAGTGCGAATAATATGTAGAAAATCACAGATTTCATTAAGGTTTTGGGGATGAAGATAGGCAGGCAAGATGAGATGTCTCTATTTCCCTTCCTCCTGGTTCTACAGGACCAAACAGTGCTGTGATATGGTTTAGTGGTGGTCTTGGTAGTCCTGGAGTAATGGTTGGACTTGATGATCTTAAAGATCTTTTCCAACCCAGCCTATTCTATTCTAGTCTATTTTATGATTCTAAACCCACCACCTCTCCATCCATACCTCGATGACCCATGGGGGCTGCACTGGGGCATTTGCTCTCCAGATCATGGTCTGATGTGGAGGTTCGCAGCAGGTTGAGTTGCCCAGTTCACACAGATACACGTAGGAGTACAGCGGGCTGAAAGACGTCCTCTGCAAAGGCTTTTTCTCCCATCTCAAACACCCCAGGGATGAGCTCTTTCTCTGAAGGCACCAGCCATCCTAGTCTGCTGTAGATAAGGGCTGCAGGATCAGCTCCCCTGAAGGGAAACCTTCCTCTTGCGCTGAGGATTTGGTGTTCTGTGCCAGCTCCTCTGCGAGATCCGTGTGCAACCCAGTTTGTGTCACAGCCAACTGGCGTCCTACTCCCATTTAGTGTGTCTGGAGCATGTCAGGAAGCTGTGTCTTTTTTATTCCTGTGCTGGCTGGGGATTACTGCTGCAATCGGGCAGAGGGACAGGGAACCCCTCTTCTCCCCATCCTGACGCGTTGTGCGTGTTTTAAATAGCGATGCTACATGGAGCTCCTGTCATCTTCTGAACAGTCTGATCATTACCGTTGCACTTGGATATCATCATGGTTTATACCTATTAAACAGAAGCAAACTGTTGCATCTTTTTAGTACTTTGGTTCATGTTTTTTACAGAGCAGCCTATGTTGTGTAAATACTCTGACCTGATCGCCTCTTGGCACTTTGAACCACAAGAGATTAAATCTAAGGGGGCAAAACAAAGCTCAAACAAGTCCCGAAATGGGGGGGGGGGGGAGTGTGTTATTGATGTCACCTCTGGAGTTGCTACTGCTCTCCACAGTAAATAATTGGACTGATTACGTGTTTCTAAGTATGCCTTGCACAGAAAGCACATGTGAAGATTGGTCACGCAGAGAAGCATTTGGATCGTGAAAATCCCATTCTCTTTCAAAAGATGTTAAAATGCTATTAAAGACAGCAGACAAAAAGTGCTCTGGCTCTGAGCTGCTTGGGTGTAGCAGAATAATTCCCAGTTTCCAACAGAAGCTGGCAATTTCTCCTTGGTTTCAAGGCTAACTTTGAGCATCTCTGTTTCGTGCAGCACAACTTCCCTCTCTGAGTAATAAGAGATGATTTGCTGGATGTCATCTCCAAGCCTTGATGAGATCTAAGGTTGAACTTTCAAGAAATAAAGTATTTTTCAAGAGTACAGAGCTACACACAGAAAACTACACAGTCAAAACAACCCTGTTCTGCTGCCTGCAAGCAGAGTTATTTCCACTCTGCAGTAAGAATGTAGTTGCTGTTTAGAAAGCCAGGAATGTTGATGAATGATATCAAAGATGGTCCTCCCTGGGGTGGATGGAGGCACCAGGAGTGACATTTTGTTCCCTGTAGTGTGTGACTTTAACATCTGGTTGTTGGTTTTTGCTATCACCTTTTCCCTATGACAGTCCTTCTATTCCAATTACTTCTTGGTGGTGTTAAAATAAACTGAACAGACTAAATTATTTATGCCTGGGTGACTCTTGAGTAAGCCTTTCTGGAACAGGCCTCAAATATCCCATCTCTTCCTTTCCAACGTGTCCATATGTGCATGTGGTATTCTGGTTGGGTTAACAGGGTGGCAAATTAAAATAAAGGAATTAGTATACTAGTACGTGTCTGAGGATCAGCCTCTTCCTCTGTGTGCTTGTAGTTATGGATTAGGTGTGCTAGAAATCAATGTATTCAATTCCTACAGAGCTGCTGGAGGTACCTCAGGGCTGCAGGGATAAAGCAGAGGTTTTATCACTCATCAGTAAACATTGCAAATGATCCATTAGACAGGAGATGTTCAGGACAGATTTTGATTATCAGCTCTTCAGATTCTTAAGCCTTGCTGAGCTGCATGGTGCTCCCAGAGATGCTCCCGCCAGAAGCATTTCTTTCCTTATCGGTGCTGCAGGACCAAGGGCTTTTATCCCTATTATCCCACCTGGGGTACTGCGTCCAGCACTGGAGTCCTCAGTGCAGGAAAGACATGGACCTCTTGGAGAGGGTCTAGAGGAGGGAGACAGAAATGATCAGAGGGATGGGGCATCTCTGCTATGAGGAATGGCTGATAGTTGGGATTGTTCAGCTGGAGAAGAGAAGGCTCTGTGCAACCTTATTGTGGCTGGCCTTTCAGTTCTTAAAAGGGGCCCTATAAGAAAGATGGGGAGAGGGTTTTTAGCAGGGTGTGTTGTGACAGGATGAGGGTTGATGGGTTTAACCTACAAGAGGGAGGTTCAGGCTGGATGTGAGGAAGAAATCGTTTACACTGAGGCTGGTGAAGCACTGGCACAGGTTGCCCGGAGAGGTGCTGGATGCCCCATCCCTGGAGACATTCAGGGCCAGGCTGGATGTGGTTCTGGACAACCTGATCTAGATGAAGATGCCCCTGCTCATTGCAGGCGGGTGGGACTGGATGAGCTTTGAAGGTCCCTTCAACCCAAACCATTCTATGATTCTATGCAATGGCTCATCCCTTCAGCATCATCTGTGCGGCATCTCTCATTCCATTGAATCTGAGGCACGCTGCAACTATTGAAATTAAACAACTTTAAAATACCAGAGCAAACAGCCCTGGTTTGGAATGAATCACCATTTTAATTTGACAGTAAGCCATCCTGCTCTGCTTGCTGTGATTTCTCCTCTCCCCAACCCACACACAGAGCCTGCTGCAGGGTGTCTGAGAGAAATGAGACGTACAGCCTGCCCTGCCTGGTAAAAGCCTATTTAAGTGATCAGCCATAGACTCGGGTGGAATATTAGGCAGTAAAACAGGTTTTCTAGAAAATGAGATTGCCCCCGGCACTGGTAAATCCATTCAAAGAGTGAAGGAAGTCGGGTGGACATGGTGACATTTGGCAGGCAATAGGTATTTTTCTTTTTTAATTCTTCATATACTGGGAGACCATAAATTAAATAGTTTTCAAATATAGGACCCAGTTCTGCCGTTGTCATTGCCTTGTACCTCTCTCTGTCTCACTTATTTCAGAGGTTTTTACACTGGGAGAGAAAGCTGGGATGTCATTTCTGAAATAACATTTAAATCCAGGCATCTTCCTGGGGGCTGGTAGGGTCCATGCCTGTGGGAAGTCACTGGCTCTGCGCCATCAAAAACTCGTGGGGAGAGTTTAAAGGGCGGAGAAAAGCAAATGAATGTTTTATACAGACCAGGCAGTGATGAGGAAGATGCTTTTGGCCTTGGGTATCCCTCAGAAGGGATCCCCCATCCTGGTGGTGTGTTTGAAATGCCTGTGGTAGATCTCTCTCCAGGCTGGTTTAGCAAAATGCTGATTTCTCTGAATGAAGCAGGATGGGAGATGTGTGCAATGTGTGGTGTTAGTAAATTAAGAGTTACAAATGCTGCCACCTCCCATCCCCCTTTTCATATGTTCCCACTTTCCCCAGTATTAAAAAACAAAAAGGCTGCAAAGCAAAACTGTCTTGAATCTTATTGCCTCATCTTCCACTTTACAAACAGTCTTACAGGTCCTACATACCAAGTGAATGTTGTTAGTCCTGGCTGTACGGAATAGGACCATAATAAAGAGAGTATGTCCATGGCAGGGAGCTGGACCTAGGTGATCTTTGAGGTGCATTCCAACCCAACCCATTCTGTGCCTCTGCGGTTCTATGTTCATGCCTAGTCCTTGCTAGATTGGCTTTTAAGTATTTCTGTTTTCCAAGAGAAAGAAACAAATAAATGAAGTGCTCTTCCCTGGGGCTGCAGCAACTGTTGGGAGGGTTTTGATTACTGTTGGCTGAGAAATGCTGGAGAAAATGTCTGTGGTTAAATATTTAGTGTGGGGCTTGAGGAGCCGAACCCCAGCCGTAGCAGAGGCTGCAGTGGTGGTGTCCTCACAGCCCTTGTGTGGCAGCAGGAGGTGGGGCTGGGAAATGCAGGATATTTCAATTCCTTTCACCCAATACTTTCTACAGAATTGGAATAAAGGAAGATTTTCCAGCTGTGCCAAGCAGGAGTCCTGCGGGGAGGAGAGCGATTGGTAATGGGTGGCAGGAGCAGAGCAAAGGAGCAGGGACCGACCTCTTTGGGTATCAGGCTGGATGTAGAAGGAGGTGTAAAACTGATGTAAAGCTCTGCATAGCAGAGCAAGTAGTTGCATTCAGGCATTACCCTCCTCTTGCCCTCTTGTAAATCAGGAGGAGGTTTAATGGCTTCGGCAAAGAGCAGACTTGGCATCCCCAAGCTTTAAGGAAGAACTCGAACAAAACTGGCAGAACACAGGGCCTGATTTTTGGGAAGTGCTGAAGGTAACTCTGGCTTCAAGTGCAATCCATGGGAGCTGCAGGTGTTTGGGTCTGGCACAGTAAGAAATACAACCTCCCCTCAGCCCAGCTTCCAGGAATATTAAGAGGCTGCTGTTAAGCAAACTGCTCCAGCGTCATCTCCAGTGTACCTGCCAAGTTTCAGCCTGGTGCAATCTGAAGATAGAGAACCTGGGAAATTGAGATGCATAATGGGAGCACTGACAGATGCTCAACTGAAATATTTCCAGGCCCTGATGGCGGGATAATTTTGTATATCTGACTTTATTTTTAGAGTTTGATTGATAGTTGCAAAGAGGGAAGAGGAAAACTGAAGTCTTTGTTCCGAAGGAGCCTGCAAGACCAGGTTTCCTGTTGTGCCATGTTACAGTACCTTTCAACATGATCCTTGTTTCTGATTAGAATAATTCAATGTATTTCTGCAGCCAGCGGGAGGCTGAAGCAGTTTGTGCAATGTGCAACGTAATAAATGTTTTTGAAGGCAGGGGAAAAATATTTAGCAAATCTAAACTAGAGTCAAGCGCTATCTCTCTTAATTTGCCTGAGCAAGGTGGTAGATAAGGCTTCGGCTTTTGCAGAGCAGGAATTGCGATTACTCACAGGAAGCTTGCAAATTAAGAAGAAGGAGGCTAACAATGAAAACCGTTTCCGAAGCTTTCTCGTTCTTCAGTGTGATGAGCTGGGGTTTAGAAGTGACTAAAATGATAGGCAACGCCGTTGCCAGTGTCGGTGTGCTCCAGATGCTTGTGGCGACAAGTGCCATACACCGTTCTCTCCCCGTGGCCAACTGCTACTGGTTTGGTGCCCTGTGCTGTGGGAATGAATCGTTGGTCCCTGCTGGGATTTAAGTGAGGGCCTATGCAAGCAGAGAGACGTGTTAAAGGAAGAGCCTGCATGAGTAAAACCTCAGGCTGTGAAGACAGGTCTTAACTCCTGAAAATGAGCAGATGCATGGGGCGGCTGTCATGGGCTGTGGTGGGGATGAGGCTGTGGGAAGGCAAATGCAAGGAGCCTGTGTTTCCTATATAGACCTTAGGCAGAAGCTCTTCCCTGTGAGGGTGCTGAGGGGCTGGCACAGGGTGCCCAGAGAAGCTGTGGCTGCCCCATCCCTGGCAGTGCTCAAGGCCAGGTTGGACACAGGGGCTTGGAGCAAGCTGCTCCAGTGGAAGGGGTCCCTGCCCGTGGCAGGGGTTGGAGCCGGATGATCTCAAGGCCCTTTCCAAACCATTCTATGGTTCTGTCTCCAAAAGTGCTGGCACCTCCAGAGCCTTCTGGCCTCTCCTGGACGTCTCAGACACTTTGGTCTTTCCAGGGAAAAAACAAAGGCATAAGACGTCAGAGATGACTGTGGCACCAACCTTCCTTTCATCAGTATGAGCTCAGCCCAGGAAAGCTGTTGATCCCCTGTGGAGATTTGATCAAGTCTTGATCCAACCAGAGAGCTCATATAGTGAGTTTTTGGTCTGATTACAGTAATAAAGAGGTTCAAATACTGTTCCAAGAAGTTAAATATGAGCCACCCTATATAGGAAAAACAAGCTTTTAAAAGTGAGTATTTCAGTTGAAACAGAAATGGGGCTATTATAGAAAAGCCTCAGTGATGGGATATTTGAGGAATGTGGATTATGAGATCCAAAAGCCCCAGTTTAGTCTTTGCTTGGTTCCTCCAGCCACCCTCAGCAGAGGGATGAGCTGTGTGCAGGGATGAAAGCAGGCAGGAGCCAACAGTCCCCCTCGACCCTCTTTAGTGACAGCTCCATCAAAATCAGCAGGAGCTCATTCTTAGGCATGACACTTGTGCATTAAACCCAAGGATAGAAAGATCAGGGCAGAATTTAATATAGCTGCTAGTGCTTTCACAGTTGTTTTATTTATTTTCTATTATGTTTTTTTTTATCACCCTCTTATTAGGCAGCAGCTATTGTGTGGCCGCTTTCAATCTCCTTCCATCAGGAGGCTGCATTGATAATCAATTTTTTGAAGCACAGCTCTTTTCCGGGTTTGAATTATTTGGATTTTATTAAATAAATGTGCATTTGTGTAGAATGGAAACTTTGCTCCTTATCAGGATCATCTGTCTTGGTGAAATGACTTGTAACAGCTGCTCCATGAAGCACAATCTGATAGAAACACTGGGACTAGATATAAACACAAACATTAGTCACCATGGAAACGAAAGTTACTGTGAGATGGCTCCAAAAGCTGTGTTTCTATATGTTTCTTTATCCTAACTAAATATTCCCATGGGATTTTTCCAGCCACTTTGTTTAAAGCAGTCTAGGAGGTGTTCTGCTCGCGTGCATACAAATCACTCGGGAGTGGCACCTCCAGCTTTGGGTGTTAGAATCGATGGGGTTGTTGATTTATCCTGACTCAGAGGCTGGGCTGGGACAAACCAGTGTTTTAAAACAGCAAAGGGCAAAGTTGAATGTAGGGATTGTGGAAGAAAGCGCTTGTGCTGCCAGTTTAACCCAGTTCCAGACTGGGATGATAGCTCTGCATCCCACCCCATTGGTATTGCTGCGAGTGCAGTGTGGAGGGTCAGTGCTGCTCTGCCACGTGCTGGGCTGTAACTGGGGGACTTTGCTCCTCTATCTGCCAGTCCTGTCACTTCTCTGTGCTTTTAAATAACTGCATTGAAGAAGGAAGAAGGTTCGTGCCCTGCCAGAAGGGCTGCAATCAAAACCCAGCTCCTCTGGCAACAGAGGAGCTGCATCTTTACATAACCCTTGGAGCCTGCTGAAATAACTGCAATTGCTGGATGAAGACTGGCGTCTTGCAGAGTGGAGCCAGCAAAGACCTGACAGGGATGTTTGCCGAGGGACAGACGTAACCACTGCTGGGCAAACACGTCTCTGTTTGAAGGGAACAGCTTGCTCATCTGGAGCTGGTATCAGCTCGGGGTGTCTGCAGCATCTGTACGCAGCCTCCCCACAGAGGAGCTGCTGCTCCTGCGCTTCCTGGGGCCTGCATGCTCCTTTTTCCAGGAGTTTTAAGGAAATCCACAGTCACCATAGCAACTGCTCCATGGCACGTGTGGCCTCCCGTGGCGCACGTGGGGACCGCGTGGCTTCAAACAGGGCTGTGGGGCTCAGCACCCTAATAACGGCTGAAGCACTGCCTGCACTCACCTCCTGAGCCTTGCAAAGGGGATGCACTCAGCCGATACGTTTTGTCCCTTGGGTTATTGATGTGGTGAAGGTTTAGGTGCCCACAGGGAGCTGAGTTGCAGGTTCTTGCTGTTGACACACTTCCTGCACCACATCCCTGTCCTCATGCTGTTGCTGTCCTTCCATGTTGGGGCAAGGAAATCATTATTAATTGTTTAGCATCTGCTTTGGTGTGTCCTTTGCATCCTGATCTCATTATGTAGACCATTAAAAGGCCACCTTCTGCCTCACCCTGCTGCTGTTTCTGCAGTCATTCAGCCCCACAAAGGGCTTTTCTGCAGCTTTTGCAAAGATGTTTTGTAGCCCAACTCACCCTGCAGCACTGGTGAGCAATTGAGGTGGGTTTAGAATCCCAGCCTGGTTTGTGTTGGAAGGGACCTTAAAGCTCATCCAGTTCCAACCCCTGCCATGGTGGGCACAGGTCTATGTGTGAAGGTCTTCCCCCTCCAGTGACTGGCAGCTCCTGGCAAAATGCATTTGGATGGGGGCTTTTCCATGGAGAAGTCCCACATCAGAAAACAGTGATGTAGAATTGAGTGAGTCACTGGGCACATCAGTTGCTCAATCAAAAGAATGGTAAAATACAGGTTACTTTTTTCTTCAATGGCTCCTTGCCATAGAAATCTTGCTCCTGGTTATAGTAAAGATCTATTTTAAAGAAACAGACAAGAGAAAGCAAAGAGCAGACGCTTAGGTGGCAGGCTCCCTTTGAAGTCTGGCTGCTCCCATCTCTGTGGTGATCCAGGATTGTTTTGAAGATGTTGGTGGGTCAACTTTTATCCACAGGAAGTCCCAGGTACCACAGGTCTCATTGACCCAACCAGCACAGGAGGATGCTGAAGCTTAGAGAAACTTACTACCCAAATCAGTGGCACAGGTACCAGGGGCTGAGCAAATTAACTTTAATTAGGGAAAATTTGGGACAACATGGAGAAAAGCATGCGGGAAAGGTTTGGGGTTTTTATTTGTGGTATGTAAAAATCAGGTTTATTTCTCCATGGGAAATTGAAGTGTGTTTTTTCCCTCTGTATCTTTCTTCTTGTTTTATCACTCATTAATTTTACCTAAAAAAACCCTTTTTAACTTAACCCCTCCCTCTTGGTGTTAATCCATCCTAGTTAGTGGTACTTGAGCTAAAGCAAGGAAGGAAAAGAATCCGGCCTGTCTGAATAACCAGTTCCTACTGAATCTGCCGAGATTCGGGTATCTCATTCACTGCGACTCCTCCTCCTCTTTGCAAATCCCAGCCTGGCTGCTCCTAGTAAGTCTATCCCACGCCAGCCTGAGCCGTGTTGGCAGGCACTGGGCTCAGCAGAATAAATTATCCCAGTTTGTCAGCTCATTGCAGGGATTCCGTTACAGCTGGGGACTGGGGGGCGTTGTGCTCGTGTAACCATGTTGGGTTTGGCCTTGGTGCTTATGTCATTGTACCCACAGCAAACACTTAGAATAAATATTAAATAATCCTACAAAGTCAGACCTTGTTTAGCACCGGCAGCAGTGGCTCCAGCGCCGTGAATTGAGAGTGCAGAGGGGGAGGTTTGGGCCATTCAGCCCCTCTAAGGAGCGATTCACCATGTGCGGACAGAGGGAGATGCCTCCTGCATCACTAAATGGGTTCACTGTGCTGTTAAGACTCATGAGGCTGTGAGGATTTGTCCCATTGATGTCCCATCCAACTTGCAGCAGCACTGGGGTTGGACGGGCTGAAAACCTTGCTCAGTTTGCTTTGCCTTCTTGTGGCATTTGCCAACCCTTGGGACCTCCAAAATGCCTCCTTTACGGAAACAAAAAATCAAACCTGCAAGGATGATGATGATTAGAATATTGTTATTATAAAGGAAACTGATAATTAGAGAAAAACTGGGGTTTTGTTCATTTGCCTCCCTTTCCTTTTGAGTTTGTATTAAATCTCCAAAGGCCAGCCCAGCAAAGCACCTTTTCAGTGCATCTCTATAAGCCTGTGCCTGCAGTAAGCTCAGGGTATGATCACAGGTGATGTGAAGGGTGTGAGAAGCATCCGCTGGTGGATCAGGATAGAAGAAAACCCCGTGAGATAAAGGAATTTCTTCCTAAGAGATGGTTTCATGGTCGTGGCATGGCTATGCAGGCGCTGGTGACTGGGAAGGGAGGTTTTCAGTGAGGCACTGAGTGTTTAATCTGTGGTTTTTTAAAGCGTGGTGGATTCAGGCTGGACAGTAGGCAGCTTCCCCAGTTCCAGCAAAATTAGCTGTTTAATCTGCTCAAGAGATTCCTGAGCCGGATCCTGACACTGTCTCCTCCTTTTGATGAGGGTGGTACAAAGAGAAAAAAGGAGGCAAAAAAGAAAAGGGCACATGATGTGAATTTATTTGCATCTCCCAACAATAATCCAGTCATTCTGCCCGGGAAATGTGTGTCCTGCTTAATGCCCCTTTATGCAGGTTGTTTTTATGATGCCAAAGTGTGTGTGGGGGTTATTTATTTACAGATTTATTTTGCAAAGGTGGAAAACGAGGCAGAAAATGCCTTTTTCTTTTAAATTTCTAAGAATGATGTTTTATTTTGTCAGCAGTGGTGCTGGGGGTTGGCTGAGCCCCCTGGCAGGTGATACAACACCAACTCCCCAAGCCCCAGCTGTACAGAGCCGCTGGAGCACGTCGCAAAGGAATTGCATTTCCTGCGGCAATAAATGGCAGTTGTCAGAGCTGAGCTCTTCTATCCCACTTTTATCACCCAATTTTGCCTGTTACGCCTCAGAAAGACCCATGAAACAGCCTTCATGTTGGACCTTGTCAGGGTCTGAACCCCTTTGATGCCCAGCATTTGGGTATTTATTAAACATAACTAAATCCAGGTTGCCCAAGGAAATGGTAAATGCCCCATCCCTGGCAGTGTTCAAGGCCAGGTTGGACAGGGCTTGGCACAACCTGCTCTAGTGGAAGGTGTCCCTGCCCATGGCAGCGGGTTGGAACTTAAGGTCTTTTCCAGCCCCAACCAGTCTATGATTCTATGAAGCCAAGACTCCAGCTCAGTACTCAAATGTCTCATAATCCCAGAAAACTCCACTCTAATGTTTTTGTTCTGTTGCAGAAATATCTGGAAGCGCAGAGTTGTTGGGATTTGGGAACGGGTGCCTTATTTCAACTCCACTAGCTGGAAACGATGCTGTTGCACAGAATAATTACATAATAAATTTGTTAGAGGAATATAAAGCCATAAAGGCAGTGGTAATGGTCTGCAGTTTAATAGCTCAATTGTAAATGAATTTTCCTATAGCAGCTTTAATGTAGCAGGCGGCTACAATTAAGAAAACATTCTTTGGGGTGCCTTTAATCCTTTGTCGTCATTCTGAAGTTCAGTGTCATGAATTCTCCAGTTTCATAGAGTTAACCACTTCAAGCCATAAATAACAACTTTGGATTCCTCTGTAACCAAGAGAATAACATCCTGGAGAAGGTGTTTTGAGCCCATTTAGCAGTTGTATTTTCATCACTCCTGTGATGTGTTGCATCTTCTGCCATGATGGTGCAAAGCAAAAGAGGATGTCACCATATCTGGCTTAGGCAGCATAGACCCTGCTCGTAGCATTTACCTTGTGGTTTTTGTTTGTTGTTATGTCTATTATTATTATTTATATTAGATATGTATTTATTAGTATATTTTTTTATATATTAAGGCAGGTTGGATGGGGCTTGGAACAACCTGCTCTAGTGGAAGGTGAACCTGGCCGTGGAACTAGATGGTCTTTAAGGTCCTTTCCAACCCAGTCTATGATGATTTATTTGTTTGATAAAAGAAGCTATAAATGGAGGTATGTGGGTATTGCAGAGCTGTGTGTGTACCCCCCTAGCCTCAGAGCTCTCTGGGGAGAGGGGGTCCCCATTTTTGCTTCCACTGTGAGGATGCTCCCTCCAGCAATGGAGCCATTATCCCCATGTGCACGAGATCATACCCCTCCCCAGTGCTGATTTCTTGCTCTTCCTCTTTCCAACATGCTGCATCCCAAATGTTGCTCAAAACCAGCTTGGAGCTTACTCAGAAACAGTTTATTTTCACTGGGTGCCCCCAGACACTGACACTGACCCCTCCTGTGGCAGCTTCAAGCAACAGGGTCCCCAGCACGGTTGCTCTTGGTTTACCTCATCACATTCCTCCTCTTCTCATGTTCGCCTAATTACAGCTTTCCACTTGGATACCAGCATCACCTCGGTGGCCTGGGGTGGAAGGAGATACCATGAAATACTGTATCAGCTTCGCTTGCAAGCATCTTTGGGTAATTTAAGTTTTGATAATTATTGATGGCATATAATTACATTGCCAATAAGACCTGCTACTGCTATAGAGCAGCAGGGAACTTGCACTGCCGTGTGTTGCAAACACAAATGGACACAGGCAGCCCTCATCTGACTGTGGTGGGTGATAATTAAAAGACACAGTTGTAAGGGCCAGGGAAGCTGATGGAGACCTGACACTGCTCCAGGGGGTGGCTCTGAGTCCCCTCCTCCCAGCAGTGGATGCAGTTTAAGTGGGATTTATAACGTAGTGCATGTCCTAATGCAATTTTCTCTCTTCTGCATCCTTATTGCTGTAACTTGAGTTTCAATTTCATGGGGTTTTTTGTTCATCAGCCCTTAATAGTTGGTAATTTGCCTGTGCTCTGGTATGTGGTGTAATGTGTATGGCCCAGCCCCGCTTCCAGCAGGGACTTGACCTTGTAGTTATCCCTCCATAATCACAAAAAATCCACTCCCTCGTTGAATTCGAGGAAGCAATAGAGAAAAATAACACAGTGAAGATTGGTCTTGACCCGCTCCCTGCCCTTCCTCCAAAGGCCGGAGTGCAGCAGTGCTGTTTGCAGGAGCTGCTCCTGGATGCTGGACACGGCCGGAGCTCTGGGACGTGGCTGCTGTCAGGGCACCCCTCAGTCTGTTCCCATCACGGCTGGGTGACCTGAGAGGCCACATCCTGCGTCACCGTGTGCGCTCAGGAGGGTGGAAGGTAGCCGGGAGATGACTGCAGCCCTGGGTTGGGAGAACAGGGTGGAAACCAGCTTCTGCCTCCCTCCAGCCCCTGAAAACGCTTCTCTTGGTATTTGCAAGAAAACCCTCTCTGAAGTCCAGTGCACAGTCGGTGCTAGCTCAATCAGGGGCAGCCTGCCCCTTGCTCTGAGGTCTGTGGGGCACAGATGACTCATAGGGTGCTATTGGTATCCCCTATTGCAGAAAGTGCTGCTCATCTCTTCCCCCCAAATCCTAAAGGTACCTTTGGAGCAGGAGGATGATCCTGGGAGCAGTGCTGCCCTCCACAGTGAGCTCCTGCTGCTGTCTTTGAGGGACGGGATGGTAACTGCTCTGGGGATCAGGGATGCGATTCCTGCTCCAGAGCTGCCACTGTCCCAGCAGGAATCTGCTGGGGGAGGCAGAGCCATCGTGTGCCGCTTTCTGGAGCATTTATAGATGTAAACAGGGAGCAGAGGAGGGGAATGGAAACCATTGTAAACAAAAAGGCGCTGCGAGAGCTGAAATCTGAGCTCCCAAGTGGGAGCTGAAGTCCGTCCCATTGGACTTCAGGCAGTAAAAAAGCTTCTATGAGGATGTTTCTGATGGACTTTAAATCCCTGACTCTATTTCAAGTACCCCGTGTGAAGCTGTGCCACTGAGTGGATGCACTGCAACTTCCTCAGTCTTGGAAAACTGCAGGAACATTTGGATCTTTCACCCCTCCACCCCATGTTCTTGACGTTGAAACGTGCCACCTGCCATCTCACCACTGGTACGTGACCGAGCCTGGTCGAACTGGTCACACATCCCCGTCTGTGTTTGCTGGGAATGGGGGTGATTCCTGTAACCCGGGACAGTGTTTGCCCAACACTGGAGCAGATCGGGCTTTTTATCTAACACGTGCTTCAACAATATAAATATTTAAGTATAATAAACAATTATGATCCAGTTTCTTGGGTGGCTGCGCACAGCAAGTGGATTTAAAATTCATTTCCCATGGGTATTCAGGCTTCAAATTCACTTTCTATGAATGCTCCTGCTAATAAAACTCCATTGCACAGCAAAAGAGCATGAGAGAGATGCAAATATGACAAGGGCAAATTTGCTTTGGAGTTCAAAGGGATATTCCCCAAACTTTCTATGTTTTTTAACTATTCATCCTTATTTCCTAGAAAAAAGGTTGTTTTATCTTTATTGCCCAAGCTCAGTGAAGCATGTGCTTGAGGTGTAATACATATTCCCTTGTGCTAATGGAAAATGTTGTTACTAGCAAATAAGGAGTATATTTAAAATGTACTTTATCTTCAGGAAAAGTCTCTTCTGAACCCACGTGAGTTATCACCATCCTGATTAACAGCTGTATTTCATCACATCTTGTAATGGGAGGCTGAGGTTTTTCCAGTAAGACTAAGGGACATAAAAGCCTCTCCTAGTGTTGAAATGCAGAGGGGAGTCAAAGCCAATTCCCTAACTCATTTATGCCCCAAGTCATCCTTTATGCCCTAACTCCGGCATAACCCTGCATTATAAGCCTATTATAATGCAGGGTTATAAAGCCATCTGAGCAGGGGTTTGGTGCTGTTTTGGTGGTTTGCTGCTGAGCTCCTGCTCCTTTCCCCTCTTTAAAGAAGCGGATTTCAGATCTATATTCTCACACCCTCTGATTCTCTTCGCTTAGCTTCCATCTAGCACTGCCCTCACTTCTGAGGATGCTGGAGATGCTCCCTCTTCACAGAAGCCAAGCTCACGTTTGGAAGGACTTTGGGGTCACTGTGTCTCCTCTTTGCCTCAGGCAGAGGTAGAGTTGTTTTGACATCTTCATTTGATTTCCATCCTAGACTTGAAAGAGATGCAAATGAGCAATAATGAATATTTTCATTGAAAGTGTCTAGACACTATATCTGAGGAGGGGATAATGATGCTGCTGCTTTCTGGAGTCTGGAGTAGACCCAGGTCGCTTTATTATTTCTTTTTTTTTCCATCAGGGAAGATAACATTTATTTTAAAAAACCTGGAATTTAATGTAAATGGAATTAGGGTAATTGCTAATTATGTAACTGCAAATGAGGCAGATCTGTATCTTGAGGCGAGCTGGGCTGGTGCAGATTATGAACCGTTACTTTTAATGGGGTGTCATCAGGAGGCAAGAAAATCAGCCAAATAGTCCTAAGATGCTTCTCCTGCTTGTTCTGGACCCTTTGGATAGTGAGGGGTTTGAGGGATGGAGCATCACCCCCCTCTCTCTGCTGGTCAGGCCTAACATGGAATCATAGAATCACAGAATGTTTTGGGTTGGAAGGGACCATAAAGATCATCCAGTTCCAGCCCCCTGCCATGATCCACCCGTTCCCCCTAGTCCTAACACTACAGTCCCTGATGAAGAGTCCCTCTCCAGCATCCCTGTAGCCCCCTTCAGACACTGGAAGCTGCTCTGAGGTCTCCATGCAGCTTTTCCAGTCTGAACAGCCCCAGTGTTCTCAGCCTGTCTCCATACAGGAGGTGCTCCAGCCCCTGAGCATCCTCGTGGCCTCCTCTGGACTTGCTCCAACAGCACCACCCTAGCATAGAGTCTAGGAACAGAAATGTGGGTGTTACAAAAGGTACTGTGCTTTAACTTTCCTTTTCCCTTCATCTTTGCATTGTGACAGAGTGAGCTCTGATAGTCTGAGGTGTATTTCCTACACCTCAGCTCCCACCATCTCCATGAGGTTTGAGGTCCCAGATTTTCCCAAGCTCGTGTTCCGCCCCTGGCAGGATGACAAACTGCACTTGGTGCCTGACAAAACTTCATCCTGGGCTTTTGGTGGAGAGAGTTTTCATTTTTCTATATGTACTAGAAGGAAGTTAATCAAAAACCTGCCCTAGAGCCAAGTAGTGTGTTATGAAGTCACTGACTTTGTAGGATAAACATATTGCCCTCATACGAGCTACAGAATGTGGGTATTGGAAAAATTAACTGCACTTGAATGGCTTTGTAGATATGTATCTCTGTATCCATAAAACCTACTGACAGTGAGCAAACACAGGAGCTTGGCAGTTATCCTGCTCTGTTTAATTGCCATCGATAGGTTTTATATGTATAACCACCTTAAAATCCCTCTGCCAACAATCCTGCCAGCTCAGTGATTTGGCTCTTGTCAAAGGCTTTCAAAGGAGCTTGAGCAGCAGGTCAGGGGAGGGGATTCTCTTCCTCAATCCTGCTCTGAGGAGACCCCCCTGCAGCCCTGATCCAGCTCTGGGGCAGCAGCACCAGAGGGACGTGGAGCTGTTGGAGCGAGGCCAGAGGAGGCCATGGAGATGCTGCGAGGGCTGGAGCAGCTCTGCTCTGGAGCCAGGCTGAGAGAGCTGGGCTGGGGCAGCCTGGAGAAGAGAAGGCTCCTGAAGGGGAGACCTGAGAGCAGCTCCAGTGCCTGAAGGGGCTGCAGGAAAGCTGGAGAGGGGCTTGGGACAAGGGATGTAGGGACAGGCCAAGGGGAATGGCTTTGACTGCTCAGCCTCATCTCCAGTTTTCCACTGGAGTATAAGAACTGATAAGAAAGCCTTTGAGAGCTTGGGGATTGCTTCCCAACCATGGGCCATCCTGAGGATGAGGAGTGCTCAGAGGGAGGTGGTGCTGCTGCCTGGGTGGTGGCTCGAACAGGGGCTCCCCAAAGGAAAAAGGAGAAAATGCAGGAATAATGGGAATCATTTTAGATGATTTTAACTGTCATATATCAGAAGCAAAGTAAACTGCCCAAGTGAGTTGACAGCACCTCCATTTGATCTCTGCCAGGGGATGACTTAGAGCCAGAATTTTTCAAAGCTGCTAATCGCCTTGGTATTGATTTTATACTGAGATACTTTATCACACTTGTGTGGTCGGGGCTT
This sequence comes from Pezoporus occidentalis, assembly GCF_034315485.1. Lineage (NCBI taxonomy): Eukaryota > Metazoa > Chordata > Aves > Psittaciformes > Psittacidae > Pezoporus > Pezoporus occidentalis. Next base: position 579,292 of record NW_026914383.1, read on the forward strand.
GGTTGCTGCTTTTTGCTTTAAGTAATCTATGTCAGAAGTTGAATGGACTTTATTAGAAGCAGCATGTCCCCTGCCCTTCCATGGCTGGGGGTTGCATTAGGGTAAATCAACCTCCAGCAGATTTCATTAATAACTCCTGTTTAGGCAAAGTGTGTGCTGGGGCAATACCTAAAAATGAGGGGGTTTGTTACCATTTTCTGCACTAAAGTAGGAAATATGCTGAGCCATTTGGAGTCCAGCAGTTGTTCCCCCATGTTCCAGCTTTGCATTCCCTGCTTTTTAACCCTCATCTCTCCTCATTCATGTGGGGGCACTACAAAAACTGCTATCACAAGAGGATTCGTGCTCCCCCCAAGAGTGGCACTGTGTGAGAGTACCAGTAACTCTACAGTTCTTTAGGCAAGAGATGAAGGAGCTGTTCCTCATTCAGCTGGAAAGGGTTGCTGGGTTCTGTAGGATGCAGTAGGTGCCCTTTCCTGCTGGGTCACAGCACCCCTTCACACACAGTTTGAGCTATCCAGTGAAAGGAGGTCTGCAGCATTTTCCTACCTAACTGAAGAAATGAGGTCCTTGTGGATTATCTGATGTAAAGGGGTTTCAATCCTGAAAAAGTGTTCTCTTCCCCAGTCTCCAACCCACCTGCCTTATGAACACTTAAGGAGATGGCCACCAGTACACTCCATGGCCCGAATGCATAGAATCAATGAATGTTTACTGAAGACTTAAAACATGAGCATAAATCATGTCCTGTGTATCTATATGAACATTGCTCCAGTTTTCCAGCTGCCTTCTCAATGCCAAAACTATGTATATTCTTGGAGCTTTCATATTTTAGTAGGGAATGTAATTGTCCATTTGTAACCTTGCGCAGCACAGGGTTAGTCCACCCTGCGGTGCCATCTCAAAAATAAAAACAAGAGAAAAGAAGAAGAAATAAAACTACTTTTATTGTTCTATAGTCCCCAGCCACAGCCTTTTGTTACAAAAGCTGGTTTGCCAGCGGGGCCATCCCCAAACCTGGTGTGCCCCCGGTGTCTGTGCTGCTGACAAAACAAGGAAGGATGTCGACACACCAGAGCTTGAAATGAAAAGAAAAGCTGCTTTGCCTTGGGTAGCCTTGTAAGAGTAAATGAAGTTTCACTCTTGTCTAGATTGTGCTGTACAGTCCCTGAAGCACTGGTGGGAGTTCTGTGGATGTTAATGGGTACCCTGGGTGGCAATTGGCAACAGAGGAAGCTGCGCTGCGCATCCTAAAACCCTTCTCCTTTACTCGGTGGAGCTCTCCATTTCCGCATTAATCTTAGGATTATTCTAGAGCCCTAAACCACACTTGAGGGCTTATCTTTTACTTGCTTCTCAAATAGTATAGTAAAAAATTACATTTCTCTGTAGCATCGTCCTTTTCCAGGATGCTCTGACTCTTCCCATGTGCTCTGCCCTGCAGACCCTGGTTCTTGTTCTGTTTGCTGGGGAGGGAAGAAAGGGCTGTTCTCCCGCTGTTTTCCTGATGGTATTTATGGCTGCTGCTCAAATGGATGCTTCCAAATGTTTGTTCCTGCCTCCTGCCCAATATAGGCAGTGGTTTTGCCTATGATCTACTGGGCTAAAGCATCTAGAGGGTTATGAAAATTCAAAGGCATCTGAATTTCACCATGCCTCTTGCTAATGTCAAATTTTCATAGGAATTGACTTCACAGGACAAAGAAGCTGCCAGATGAACACTGATGCTGTATTAATGATAGGGTACATTGACCCACCCTGGTGTGTCATCATCGCTGCCAAAGGAAGCACATAATCACCTTTCCTGCATCTGTCCCACTAACACCTAATTTAAGTATATATTTGCCTGCCGATTGATTTTGTGGCAGCTATTATCCTGCTATCGAAGTGCTTCAGGATCTCCCTATTCATTTCAGTTTTTATATGATCCTTTTAACAGTGTCTGAACAGCAGGTAAATTGGGTCCACAGAGCAAATGTCTCTGCAGCCTTCCCATTCCTCTCTTCCCAAAGAGGACAGATAATGTCTTGCAGTAAGTCAGTGGGACCTGATCTCCCAAATCACCCCTGCAGTTCTGCAAGAACCTGAATTCGGTCTTCCTGAGGGATAGGGTGGGGAAATGGAACTTCACACAGGCTTTGCCTGAAGTCCTTTCTCTTTTGCTCCCTATTTCTCTGTTTCTGTATGAAAAGTTATTAGTGAAATCCAAGCAGTTTTAAAGAACTGGCTAGCAGATTTCACTGCTTGCCAAGCACAAGTGTGCGTGTTTGGGTCCGCACTCACTCTTTTTGCTCCTGCTAGTGCCTTGCCCCTCTACTCTGCTCTTGTGAGACCTCACCTGGAGCACTGTGTGAAGTTCTGGTGTCCTCAATATATAAAGGACATGGAACTGTTGGAACAAGTCCAGAGGAGGCCACGAGGATGATCAGGGACTGGAGCACCTCCTGTATGAAGACAGGCTGAGGAAGTTGGGGCTGTTCAGCCTGGAGAAGAGAAGGTGCGTGGAGACCTCATAGCAGCCTTCCAGTATCTGAAGGGGGGCTATAGGGATGCTGGGGAGGGACTCTTCATTAGGGACTGGAGTGACAGGACAAGGGGTAACGGGTTCAAACTTAAACATGGGAAGTTTAGATTGGATATAAGGAGGAAATTCTTTCCTGTTAGGGTGATGAGGCACTGGAATGGGCTGCCCAGGGAGGTTGTGAATGCTCCATCCCTGGCAGTGCTCAAGGCCAGGTTGGATGAGGCCTTGGGTGATATGATTTAGCGTGAGGTGTCCCTGCCCATGGCAGGGGGTTTGGAACTTGATGATCTTAAGGTCCTTTCCAACCCTAACTATTCTATGATTCTATATTTCTATGATTCTCACTGCATGCTACTGAGCTCCTTTGTAATTCCTGGCTGCACTTGTGGGTCTCCATGACTTGCTGGTGTTCCATCTACTCACCATGGCCAGAGGTCCTGTGCTTTGCTGAGCTAGCTCCAAGCACCCAGGCAGCTCAGCACTGAAACCACTTGGAGGGGCCAGTGCCAGACATCGGGGCAACCTTCTGCATCCTTTTTCATCTTTCATAGCTGTGGACCGCTTCAGATCAAGTGGCCCTTGCACTTGGTCAATGCTAAAAAAAAAATATCCTTATGGATATTTTAGCCCAAACTGCAATGAAAAGAGTTTCTGCATCAAAGTATAACCGGGCAGCTCTGCTCACGGGGATGCACCTTTGGGGCTCACCCCTTCTCTTAGCGAGACCTACAGCACCTATATAGGAACAACCCAGCAGACCTGCTCCGGGGTGGGGTGAGCCAGCCTGGAGAGCACCACAAATCAGAGGTATCTCTGCAAGAATGCTAGGTTATCACAGCACCATGGTCATTGTTCTATATGCCATGAAAAGAAGCACTTCATGCGTAGTTTGTAGTGAGGGATATGTTAAAACAGGAGGGTGGAGCAGTGTTAGATTTTTGTTGAGGTCTGTATAGTGAGATGAAGATGAAGTCATCTTGGAAAAGGCTGCCGCAGGTCAGCAGTGTTTGATTGTGTGAGTAGTGGCTTAATTCACCTTTCAGTTGCACAGACCAACCCCAGCCAGGTGGGAGCTGTGTGATGGTTTCTGTCTCTCAGGTGATAGATGTGGTGCGTCACCAAGGCCAGGTTGGATGGAGCTTGGAGCAAGCTGCTCTAGTGGAAGGTGTCCCTGCTTGTGGCAGGGATTTGGAGCTGGATGAGATTTAGGGTCCCTTCCAACCCAAACCAGTCTGGGATTCTGTGATTCATTAATGGGGAGAAACCATCCTGAATTTGCATTAAATCCGAACAGTTTTATGTTAAGCAGAGATCCTGAAGCTCCTGGGTAACTGCACTTACAGTTTTATCAAACTAAACAGCAGTGAACTTCCCTCAATAGTCACAAAGGCAGAAACCAAGAGATGTTCAAACTTCGGGGTACCTTGCAGCAGAAGCTCATCACTGACACTAGTACCTGCTTGTGAAAAGCCGTCTGCTGACCTCTTCCCTGTAAACATTTAAATACAAGCAGAACATATACAGATTCATTGGAATGCTGTAATTCATTAAACAAATGTTGGCTTTAATAGGGCCGTGTAGAAAGACTGGTGCCATAGATGCACTCAGCTGTAAAATATGCTGGGGAAGTCATTTGTTTGCAAGGGGTCTAGAAATCTGCTTCCTATTAACGGAGAACGGCTTTACAGGAGAAAAATCTCTGGGATCACATATTTCCCTCAATTATTCCATCTCAGCGGGATTCCTTAGGGCTTGCGCCAGGTAACTGAAACGTGCCTAAGCTGAGGGGCTGGTTCTGGGGTTTGTTTTGATCCATTAAGCTTGTATCTCACTGCAGTGATGTAATTCCCCCAGTCTGAGACACTTTATAAACATTAATGGGTTTGTTTTCACAGTCCCGGGGGACGTGCAGCCCAGGAAGGTCACGGGGACCCTTTCACCAGTGCAGAAATGGAGATGGGGAAATGTAGCACTGCAGCATTGCAGGGAAAACCGGACTGTTCAGCTACATTTTTAACCTCTCCATCATTAGCTCTCTTTAATCCTGGTTTAATAACTTACGGACTAACACAGCAGCATTTCAGCTACTGCGCAGCACTAACACATCATAGAAACATAGAATAGTTAGGGTTGGAAAGAAAGGACTTTAAGATCATCCAGCTCCAACCCCTGCCACTGGCAGGGACCCCTTCCACTAGAGCAGCTTGCTCCAAGCCCCTGTGTCCAACCTGGCCTTGAGCACTGCCAGGGATGGGGCAGCCACAGCTTCTCTGGGCACCCTGTGCCAGCGCCTCAGCACCCTCACAGGGAAGAGCTTCTGCCTTCTGCCTGAACTTCCTCTGTTTCAGTTTGAACCCATCACCCCTTATCCTATTGCTACAGTCCCTAATGAAGAGCCCCCCTCCAGCATCCTTGTAGCCCCCTTCAGACACTGGAAGCTGCTCTGAAGTCTCCACGCAGCTTCTCTTCTCCAGGCTGAACAGCCCCAATGTTCTCAGCCTGTCTTCATACAGGAGGTGCTCCAGCCCCTGATCATCCTCGTGGCCTCCTCTGGACTTGCCCCTATCAGTAAGGGTTGTGTTAAGATGCTGCTATATACTCCAGCAGGGGAAGAAAACAGTTGGTGTTCCGAGTTTTAATCGTAGAATCCCAGAATGGTTTGGGTTGGAAAGGACCTTAAAGCTCATCCAGTTCCAACCCCCCTTCCAACCTTCCACTAGAGCAGGTTGCCCCAAGCCCCATCCAACCTAGTCTTGAACACTGCCAGGGATGGGGCAGCCACAGCTTCTCTGAGCACCCTGTGCCAGTGTCTCTTCCAGTGTTAAGAGAGAGAAGTGAGGAGTCAAATGCAGTTATAAATACCCAAAAATGTGACCTTTGAAGAGGGGGGAAAAGAAAACTGTACACATAAGCAGCTAGTGTGACTTTGATGGAATTACTTAGTGGAGATGTGCTACAGGAGACACTGAACCCAGGGCACGCTGTGTTTTTTGCCGCTGAAGTTTGCTGGTCGCTTGGGCTGGATTTTCTTGGTGAGCTTTTCTTTGCTGATGAATGGCCCCACAGATGTCTCTGGCGACATTTGGAAGGTGCCAAACTGCTGCTGTTTGCACTTCGATGTGCCAGGGTGTAACAAAACAGAGGCACAGAGGAAAAACCCTGCCTTTGGCAATGTTTTATCCCATCACAGAAGGTCCATTTTAAAGGCTGTGCTGAAGGAAGCTGTTGATACCCACAGCCCTTTCAACTGGAATTGTTACTGCAAACAGAGATACATGGAGCAGATGAGGAATTAATGTAAATATACAGACAGAAGGCAATTTTTGGGGGAGGAAGTGAGCACAAGCAGATAAAAAATGATCAACAGAATTTACATAAGCCTGCAGCATCCCAGAGGTCATCATTCTGCAGGATGACACATTGGAATTCAGTTTTATTAAATTCAGCCTGATTATTTAATTGGAAAAGAAAGGATTTAATCGAATCGAGTCAAAGGGCTATATTAGATTGCGTTCAACCTTAACACACAAGGCTTTCCCCATTTAGTTAAACTGGTTCCTTTGCATATTGTACACCTTAAACCATAAGAAGTGGTAATCTGAATAGCAAATTAGTGTTTGGAAGGCTTGAACGGTACTCGTGTGCTACTCAGCCCTTTTTCATCTCCTAAACCTTCTCACATTCCCTTTACTGCACTGTTTAGGTTGAAACGAGTGAAGATGATGGGTAGTAATCTCAAATCTCCATCCGTGTTTACGCCATCTATATGCTCCTGTGGAACACCCTGCCTGGGTGTGATGCTGCTACTGGAACATATTGCCCAAAATTGAGGGATGTTTCCAGGTTTTCAAGGCTACCCCCTTGCTCCACCTGAAAAGAAGCTAGAGCTGAATGGAGATTTGAGATTTATTGACTTGGGTTTCCTGTGTGTCCTTAGGAAATACTCCTGACCTCGCTGTGCCTCATCTGCATGGGCAGAGACTCCCATCCTGCAGGGACATGGACTTGCTGCCTGAGAAAAACTGGAAATAAGGAAAGGAAAAAAAAAAAAAAGGAAAAAAAGAAAAGACAAAATGATTTTGGGAAATAATAGGTTTCTAATTTTGGCCATTTAATTAGCTTTTAATTTAATTTAATTTTTTTTTGTTAATTAAAAACTAACAGGAGAAAGGGAACAAGGCCCAATTCATTTCCTAATGCTTCATTTCATCGCAACTTTGAGGATGTCAGCAAAGGAGTAAGAATCAGCACAACCCAAAATAACCCTCAGGTACTTTGAATGCACACCTTGGTGATATTTTTAATGTTTTAATCCTTCTTGAAGGCATTATTTGTATTAGAGCTCCCTGGGAACACCTTTGCTGACCCCTGCTTGTGCCTGTACCCCTAATTTTCTACCCACCTTGAGTTCTGGCAGCTGATACCTCAGGATGCTGATGCTCTACACTCCTTCCAGGTGGAAGCTTGGAGAAATCAAATCCTCCTTTGAATGATCAGAATCAGTTTTAAATGGACCCAACTGATCCCCAGTGAGGGTTGGGGGAGGTTTGGGGAAGGGGAGAAAACCTTCTGAGGCATATTCAGGGGAATATCAAAAGAGAAACTGAACATGACCAAGGTTCAGTGTGTGCTGGAGCCCAGAACCCCCCTGTGTGCTGGGCTGCACCGCTGGAGTGAGAGCAGCAGCTCAGGGAGGGGATTCTGCTCCTCTGCTCTCATGGGACCTCACTTGCAGCACTGTGTGCAGTTCTGGTGTCCTCAACATCAGAAGGACAGGGAGCTGTTGGAGCAAGTCTGGAGGAGGCCACGAGGATGATCAGGGGCTGGAGCACCTCCTGTATGGAAACAGGCTGAGAACACTGGGGCTGTTCAGCCTGGAGAAGAGAAGCTGCGTGGAGACCTCAGAGCAGCTTCCAGTGTCTGAAGGGGGCTGCAAGGATGCTGGAGAGGGACTCTTCATCAGGGACTGGAGTGATAGGACAAGGGGTGATGGGTTCAGACTGAAACAGGGGAAGTTCAGGTTGGAGATAAGGCAGAAGCTCTTCCCTGTGAGGGTGCTGAGGCGCTGGCACAGGGTGCCCAGAGAAGCTGTGGCTGCCCCATCCCTGGCAGTGTTCAAGGCCAGGTTGGACACAGGGGCTTGGAGCAAGCTGCTCCAGTGGAAGGGGTCCCTGCCCCTGGCAGGGGTTGGAGCTGGATGAGCTTTGAGGTCCCTTCCAACCCAAATCATTCTATGATTCTATAAATGGACTTGAAGTAATAAGGCAGATTTTTTATAGCAGGTTATTAATTTATGGATGAGTCCACGGCCAACTGTAAGCAATGTTTTTTTAAAATAGCACACTTGCTAATGCAGAAATTCTCTTGCGTTGGTAAATTAAAGTTTCCAGCACTGCCAGTATAGCAACGCAACTGGTTTATTATTAAGGTTAGATTTAGAAGCACAGTTTGGACGTTGCTTCAGCAGCTGAATGTGTTCTTGGATGGCTCAAATCAGCTTTTACCTGATTTTTTATGATAAAAATAATGTGCCAGAACTTTAAATCTGAGTTTCTTTTGCTGAAGCTTACAAGTGCAATGACAAAGTTTTGCATATATGCTACTGCAGTTGCACATTCAGGTTATCTGGTTACATCCATAATTCTCTCATTTGCAAGCACAGTTTGCAGCAAATACTCATGCAAATAAGGCATGAAACAGGGCATTTATTTGATTAGAATTCAGTTTCTATATACACTTAAAGGACTTTATCTCATTCAGGGATGGCTGCATAGATGATGAAGAAAGAATCTCAAATTCTCCTTGAAGGTTGTTTGTCCACCCATTGGGAATTCATTAAGGAAAACACACCTTCCCACTGGTATTTCAAGTGCCCTTGCCCAGCACTAGTGCTTGGATTGCAGACACTGCTGGAAACTCTCAGAGAAAAATAACTTTCCCTTCAAAATCCACCATACCATGTATCTAAATACTGGATTATCTTCGGTTTGCAAAATCCTGTTACAGATTACAAGGTCTAGATGCTGCTTGACAAGGACTTGGTCCTTTTCACTCTTGGAGAGCTGGCTGTAAGCATGATCCAGATCAGGTCCGGGGTTTCGGGGGACCCGGGATGATGTGAGTGTGGTTTTTCAGCTGACATGATAGATTTACCTGATATCTGTTCCTAAAAGCTGCCTGGGGACACTCAAGCCAAACCCCTCTGTTTCTGCAGAGCCACATCCCAGCACTCCATGGGGACTGTCCCTGTAGGACAGTGACATGCTGCTGCTTTATCCCATCTCAAGCCTCTCCCAGTGTTACTCTCTTTGCAGCTCACTGAGGAACCCTTTTCTATGTTTTTTACTGCATTTTGGCTAAGGTCTCTGCATTACCTGCAGTGGTGCAGAAGGGCATCCTTCAGCTTCAAGGAACTGCCCCAAATTCTCAGTGGGTTCAGCCAAAAGCCTGAGCCTAGGCAAAAACTGAAGGGTTTACAACACGGGCAGGACTGTTTCCCTCCCTTTCCTTAAGGACTGTGGTGTTCTCTGGCTTTTCCCTCGGTAGGAGCCCTTCCTCACCGGCTCTGCTTCCCGCACCCACTGACATTCTACAGGGCCCACCCCGTTCCTAAACCCACCCAGTTCCTAAACCCCTTTATGAACTTTCGGAGGCGCACATGGCTCAGGCAAAGCCACTCAGTGCTGCTGCCTGTGGCTTTCAGAAGCGGGGATGGTGCAGCCGTGCAGGTTTGCAGAGCAGCACGGATTCACTGCGGCGGGGACGGAGCCTGCCCGCACCGCTGCCTTGCTGAGGATGCTCAGGATGCAGCTCTGCGGGCTCGCTGCAGCCCAGGCCCTGGCAAACACGCAAGTGGCTCTCTCGGAGGCATTGATAGGGAAACATCAGCGCTCCCTCTAGCAGTCGCCAGCGATGATACCAAATCATTCTCCATTTTTCACCCTGGGTTCGTGCCACATGAACCGTCAGCGTAAGGGCTCTCGCATTATCGCACTGACAGCACACAGGTTGCTCTCCCCCCCCCCAACCCAGCCCTTCCAGGGGGAGTTTTGGAGCCCGTTTCACCTCCACCTGCTGTTGGGGATGCACCTTTCGGGGTGAACCTGAACCCGGTTACCAGAAAGGCACTGGGCTGAGCAGCGGTTTCAGCACATGGGCTGCGGGCACTGCAGCACTCACCGCAGTGCCCCAAACTTCCCGAGGGGGGGAACTGAAGGGGCTTGCTATAAATGCAGCGCTGTCACAGGGCTCCCCCCAACCCCTGGCAGGAAGGAGCAGCTGGGGGGCGGGGGGCTGCAGGTAGGGGGTGCACCCCCCTTTGCCCAGCACCCTTTGTATCCCCCTCTCACAGCACCCCTCTGGCGCAGCCCCCCGCCCCATTGCCCCTTACATGCACAGCCCCCATTGCACTCCCCTTTTGCACAGCTCCCTCCCCTTTACGCACCCGTCACACAGACCCCCCCCCCCCCGCCTTGCACGGCCCCCTCCACACAGCCCCCTCCCCTCGCTTCTCCCCCCTCGTTCCCCCACTTTGCATGCCCCCCCTCGCACAGCCCTCTCCCTTCCTTCCCCCCTCCCTTGCACTGCTCTCACCCCCCCAAAGCCCCCCTCCCCTCGCTCCCCCCCTCCGGCACAGCCCCCTCCCCTATCCCCACAGCCCCGCCCCTCCTCCCTGCCCACTCCCCCCTCCCTCCGGCAGCCCCTTCCCGCCCCCCTCCCTCTCTCTCACCTCTCTCCTCCTCTTCCTCCCTCCCCCAGGCCAAAATCCTGCACATGATGGACGACAACAAGCAGCTGGCGCTGCGCATCGACGGGGCGCTGCAGGCGGCGGGGCAGGAGGTGACGGCGCTGCGCGCTGAGCTGGCCGCCACCGGCCGCCGCCTGGCCGAGCTGGGCAGCGACCCGGCCATGGAGCACGGCCCCCACAGCGCGCAAGGTGAGGGCAATGGGGGGCGAAGGGGGGGGGGTTTGTCTCCGCGGCCACCGCTGGGAAACTGCGTCCGTTCGCGGCTGGGTTTCGTTATCTGTTTGGGGGTTCGGGGTGCCCGGTGCGTCCCGTCGAGCCCCGGCTCCATCCGCCGGTGGTGGATTCATTCCCCTCAGGTTTTGAGCACGCTGCGAATTCCATGCAGCTTCTTCCGCCTCTTAAAGCTCCAGCGCGCGCCCCCCACCCCAAATGGAGACACCCCCCTACCCCCCCTCCTCCTCACCCCCCCCCCCATCCCCAGCGCGGTGCTCGACCCCTGCCGCGGCCCCGCACGCCGGCTCCCCGCTACCCCGCTCCCACAGCCGGTTTCGTAATTCGGTCGGGAAGCAGCCATGTTACAGCCGCGCTCCGGCCCCGCCGCTGCCGCCGGCCCGGGGCTGCCCCCGGGGCCCGGCACGTCCCATCGCCGGTCGGGGCGGAGGCGAGAGCCGCGGGCCGGGGCTCCGGCCACCCCGGGGGAGCGGAGCTCGGTGCTGGCTGCACGGAGCCGAGCCACGGCGTGGCTTTAACCCAGCGTGGGGCTTGCACAGCCCCTGTGCAATGCACACACCTCTCTTCTGCCCTTGAACAGACCCCCCACCCCCCAAAAAAAAAGTTATGCCCAGGTCTCGGAGCTGGAGCAGCGGAAGCTGAGCGTGAAAAACGGGGTGCAGGGGGAGCGATTTGTGCTCTTGGCTTTGAGTGAAGGCTAGCGAACGGGGTCCGAGTCGCTTCTGCAGTGCTTTCGGCGGGGTTTGGCTCTCGCCTGGCTGAAATTCGCGTTTCCTGCTAATCAAAGTAGTGCTGCCATCACTGCTACTTCAGAGGCGTGGAAATACAAATATATGTATGTATTGTTACCGAATAATTGCAGGTTTGCCTGACAGTTCACCCTGGAGCAGCCTTGGTGTCAGGGCTAAAATAGCGCCGGCCTTCCCAGTTCCTGGTAACTGAACTGGATTTATACCTGGGTGATAAAAACATCAGTAGCTGTTACTTACTTGTTACTTATTTACTGCAAGCGTCTCTTGGTATGGTTATTTGGGTTATATAGGCGTTATATGAGTTGCATTTCCATTAAGCTGTAGGATTTTAAAGGTAATGGTGGGCATCCGTGCTCCCTTCAGCCCACCACCGGTGTGGCGGTGGTGTGACATTAATGCAAATGGATTTAGAGGGTTTAATGTGTGGATTTGTTCCATCAGCTTGTTGTACGTAGCTGGTTTGGCAGCAGGGGTGTGGTGTGTGAATTCCACTCCTTAAACAAAGTTAATCAGTCATCAGGTGGGTTTGTTGGGCAGCAGCAGCCGGACCCAGCAGAGCTTCCTGGTCGCTGCAGGTATGCGGGGAGCGCAGTTACGTGTGGGGTCAGGTATGTTCAGAGCTGATACGCATAGTGCTTGTTGGTATAAGGAGAACTGCACCATTCCATGTGCTGCATCCAGGCTGCTGAGATGCTTTTCTGTTACAAGAATCTGCTGAAAGGGCAGCAGGATGATGCCTTCCATTCCAGGAATGCGGCTGGGAATGCGCTGTGGAGGGCATCATTGTGACTGTGGAAATGTAGCCTTGCAGCTAGAAAAGCAGGTGGAATCCTTTGGCTTCTCGTGCACACACCTATTTCAGTGTCTGCCTTGTGTTTTGGTTTGTTTTGTTTCCTCTCCCTAGAACTTGTGGAGGGACACATGTTTTTGCAGGGGGCAGTGCCTTTGTTCCTGCATGTGCCTGGATGAAGAGGGATGTGTGTGTGTGGTTCTCCAGGGTCAGGGTTTTCCTCAGAGGTTGTCTATTCTGTTGAGCAATGGAAAAACTCCTCTTTGGAGTTCCTTTACTCTTGCCATGCTGGAAAACAGTTGGTATGCGGTAATGGTGCCATAGAAGTGTGTGCTTCTCCTTAATAACTACAATTGCACATATGCTGGAGTTGTGAGGTCTCTGTGACCAGTGGCAAAGAGTGGTCCTGTCTTAGGCTGGGTGTAAGACCAGCATCTTTAGCACTTGCTGCAGTTGCTGGAGGGGTCATTCCATCTCCCCACTCTAAGTTGGCAATTTTGGCTCAGAGTGCTGATGTCTGGGAGTGAGGATGCTTTCCAACAAGGAGGACTCCATGACCTTGTAGCTGTAGATGCATTTTTTTCCCCTTCCCAATCAGTTGAAGAGGCTGTTATTTAAAATGTGATGTGTCCAGCCATGTACCACTGGAGTGTAACAGAAGCCAATCAGTTAAGTGTAAAATTGCATCTGAAGAGCATGAGTGAGGAGAAGGGGGGAAAGTAGTTGGTTTCCACAGAACCTGCTGATTAGATACGCTGTTTTGGGTTTCTTCCCTATATTTGGTACTGTTGTTTCTATACTACCATAACTGCTCTCCTACATCACTCTGTGTTTGTACAGACAGGCCCAAGTTATCTGTAGTGAGCCTTATGTTTTTGTCAAGGATTTTGAGATGCTGTTCAGAAGGATGGGGCGAAGACAAGTCTCTCTGAATAGCTGTTGTGTGTCTCCTAAGTAGGAGGGTTGCCAAGCTGCTTGATTTACAAAATACATCAGTGGAAGGCGGGAGGCTTGAATCGGATGGGAAACTGCTTACCTGTGAGTGCAAATGTGGGATGTGCTGGTGGGATGGATGCGTAGCAGGAATCTGCTGTGGTCCTGGTGTAGAATCATGTGGTGGAATTGTCAGGTCCCTTTGCTTAGTGTGGGAAGGAGCTCGTTGATCTCGTGGGTCACATGAGAGGAGGTAAATGTGCACCTCTGTGTTATGCTCAGTAATTAATACTCAGTTTGTGAAGTGTGTTGTTTGTGTAATTACGGTGCAGCTTGAGGCAGCTCGAGGTAATACCTCAGTCACTTTGTGCACACCGAGGCTTTTCTCCACAACGCCCTGTTTTTGCAGCAGTGAGGTACACTTGGTTTACCCAGTGTAAAACAGAGCTGGAGGAATTCAGCAAAGAGGGAGAGGAGGAGTGGATGGTGGGTGTCCGTAGGTAAGCAGGCATGGAACTTGTTTATTGTTACAGTCCTTAGCGTGAGCCTTAAACACTCAACTCTCAGCCCTGCCGATCTTTTCTAAACGGTGAGTTTGCTGAAAGAAGTATTTTGGCTGCAGCCTCTTGTCTAAAGCTGGATACAGCTCACGGTGGAAATCAATACTTCACGTCCCTGGCGCTTAGCGCAGCAATTACAGGCAGCGCTCAGTAACATCACAGCAGCCGTGTGTCAGCACCCTTGTGTTTGGATTCTTGTTTGAATTAGAATGGCTTGAATTAATTGCAAGCAAAAGTTAAACCCTTGCCCTGTGGTCCAGGTCAGGGTACAGTGGCAGCGGGATGCAGGCAGAGCATCGCAGCAAGTGCTGCTGCAGCTTAGTGGCCCCTGTTCATGGTGGGTGCACCTCTGGGCTTTTGGGTTATGGTCATTGCTGAATCTACACCTTTATTTTCAGTAGTTGAAACAAAAGCAAGATCCATGGGGAAAATGAGGAGTTTGGGTGTAGGGGCTTGCCATGCTGAATCATAGAATCCCTGCCTGCTTTGGGTTGGAAGGGGCCTTAAAGCTTATCCAGTTCCACCCCCTGCCATGGAAAGGGACACCTTCCACTAGAGCAGCTTGCTCCAAGCCCCTGTGTCCAACCTGGCCTTGAACACTGCCAGGGATGGAACATTTACCACTGCTTTGGGCAGCCTGCTCAGGCAGTTGGTCCATTTAACCTGTTGGTTTTGCCTTAGTCTCCTCCCTGTGTTAAGTGGAAAACACCTTAATTAATTAGTGTTGGTAAAGTGCTTGAAGATGTAAAAAGCAGCCAATAGCTGAGTGTTATTAATAATATCTCCTTCAGCACTGGGCTTCTCACACTTTCTGTTTCAGAGCGTCAGTGGTACGCAGTGGTCCCAGTGTGGAGCTGGGGATGTTGGGGTTTGCATGGCTGCTGCTGAAGTTCAGCTGGGAAGAGAGCGGGAGCTGCACCCCGCTCCTGGAAGCAAGGATTTCTCCTCCTTGCTGTGCTGTGATCGCAGGTGTGTGCAGCGTAAGGAAGATTGTGGTTGTGACTTGGTGCTTGGTGAGACCAAAGGGCCGGGAGGACCTTTATGACAGCCAAACCCAGGGTTTTTCTCTTTGATCTCTCTATACTTTCACAGCTACAATGCAAAGACTTTGACTTTTGCCCAGGAGGCAATCGGTTACCTCTGTGCTATTGCTGTTTTGCGAGTAATCATCTCGGGCTGTTGAAAATGTACCTTTTTCATCTTTTCACAAATCTTCCCTGCTATTTGTTCTTCCAGAGCTTGACAGCTGACACTGTAAAGGAACCTGAGGAATTTGGATACTGTCAGGTGCTGGGAGTCTTGCTGTACTACTACTTTTCCTAATAATTCCCTCCTTTATTTACCTCCATCCTGCATATTTCCCAGAGTGAGGAGCAATTAGTTTTATGCTCTGAAACAATTGCATGCACTGGGAAATAAATCCGTGCATAGCAATATTCACATGGTTGGTTTAGATGCAAGGAACTGGCTGCAGACAGCGCTTCCGGTCCCCATTAATACAGGAAAATCTGCATCAAACCCTGTTTGATGCTGAGGGAGACTTTGCAGCTGGGGGTGTCATTGACCAGCAGTTGAGGGCAGATGCCTTTCCTCGAGTGGTTCCTGCTCTTCTCCTTGCACCAAACAGGGCTGACGTACCTTGCTGTAAGTTAGGCACCGAACCTCAGCACCAGTGTGACATAGAGCAAAGCTTCAGTCTCCAGCTTATTAAAATTCAATTCTCATGATTTCTTGTTGACAGTGAAGCATGAGATAAGAGCTGTTGGTACTGATGCAGCAGCTTGCAGAACCGGAGCGCTTGTAACGTGGCACGGCGTGTGGAGCCAGGCTCTGCTTACCTCTGTGCACAAACCCTGGGGAATCAGTCAATCGGGGACCTTGGTTTTAGGCTACATCCTCACCCATGGGATGGTGAGGGCTCAGGGAGCTGCTCCTTACTGCTTTGCAATCTATTGCTGCTTTCTCTTGCTGTGTAATTTTGCTTGAGTCTTTATGGCTGGTGCTTTCAGGTATTGAGATAAATTCTGTGAAAGCACCAGGTCTGGAGGCTTTAAGCTAGACAAATGCATACTTTGATGTTGCGAGTTGTATTCTGTGTTAGGTGGAATGGATTTAGCTTGCTTTATTATCAGCAGAGCTGAGCTGTCTCACCAGCATACAGCTATTGAATAACTGCTTCTGGAAGCATTGGCTGAATTCTTTTCCGGAGTCAGTTTGTTTGCAGGAGTTGCAAAGGAGAGGAAAAGCTCTTCCCAAAGTTGTCCTTGTGCACCCCTGGCCCAGCAGGGTAATTGGAGGCTTGGGGAATATGAGGGTTTGGGGGTGCCTCCCCTGGGGTGAGAGGTTGAGTGATGGTGTCAGGCTGTGAGCCAAGGGGACCTGAGATAGCAGAGGCTGTGTGGAAGGACAGAGCACTCCTGGGTAAGGGCAACTTTGCAGAGGTATTGATCATGCTTGAGTGTGACACCGGCTGGAAGCAGCAGCAACCAGGGTCATCCTGATACCCCAGTGCCCCTCAGCTCCGCTCTGCAGCTTCAGTAATCTGATAAACTGATTATTTCTCTAATCTTGTTAGTCCTGTCCTTCCTTGGCTTGCTGGGGTGGGACAGAGCTGTCTGTGTGTGGTGCAGGCTGGCTGCTCCTGAGCTTCCTTGTAGGTGGCTTTTGGGTCAGGTTTCTTGTTTTTTTTTATGTGCCTGATGAAGTTTCTGTGTCTGAAACCACTTAATTGTGAAGACCTCAGCTCTGGAGTGCAGAAGATGAGCTGCAGCAGGGAGCTGTTTGCATAGAGCACCTGAGGAGGGATGGGCTCTTGTCATTAGGATTTTGGATGCCTGTGAGATGTAAAAGCTGCAGCACGCAGGGCTGTGTTTGCCCTAAGAGATGGAAAACACTACTGAGTTTTCCTTTTCAGGTGTTTGGTCAGCTGCAGATTCAAGTACATGCAGCACCACAGCTACAGTTTGCTTTTGGATTGCTTGGACGATGGGAAAGGAGCAAAGATGCCCACAGAAGCATGAAGGGGAATGTGAAGACATCGTGGATCTCCTATAGGCACCCATTAGACCCAGCATTTGGGAGAAGATCAACCTTATCATTGAGGAAGGAAGAGGGACTGAGTGATGCCCTGCTGTGGCATGACTGCATCCTGGTCTTGGAGAGTCGTCTGTGTCTCTTGCTTCCTTTCTGGAAGGAGTATCTCTTCTGAGGGCATCTGTATATCCATTTCTCGCCCTTCTCAGTCCTCATGGAGTCCTTGTCCCTGGCAGCTATTCATGCTGCTTTGCCTCTACATCAGAATTTCACAGGTTTTACAGGCTGCACCCGGGAGCGGAACTTTTGGGGTTATCTGGTGTGTCACAGCCTTTGCTGCTGCTGTCCCTGGGGATGGGCTCCTCTCCTGCGCGGTCTCTGCTCTATTGTCCCTCTTCTTTGGGTGGCATCTGGAGGAGAATCCCAAACATCTCTATCACTTCCTCTCTCATGAGAGTGTGTATCCTCCCTGGATGGGGAGTTCAGTGGCCTTTCTACAGAAAATAGCATGCACTGGAGGGGGTGGGGGGAATAGTGTTTAGTCTGAATAGGTGTGATCTGTAGGATGTAAAGAGAGCAAGTGAAGCACAGTGCTCTGCTGATGCCTATCTCTGACTTCTCTTTGCAATGGCAATCAAACCTGGAGAGCTGACACTGCTACTGAGAAGAGTTTCTTTGCAGAGAAGATGAAATGGGGCTTGTGCCTCTGCAGCAGCAGGTTGAGGCCATTTAGACAATGTTTGAGGTTTGTAACCAGGAGCTGCTCCAATACTTGAGTCTCTGGTTTCATTTGCCTTTAAATTCTTACCAAAATATGGGATTTGCAGAAGTGGACCTGTCTTTCTGATGCTAACAACCTTCACTAGCCAGTATGTTAACTTGCTAGCAAATTCCCATGGCCACCTTACAACTGGAGGATTTTCCAGCAGTGAGCATGCAAGCATGCATGTCAGTGAAGCACACTTCTGCTCCAGCCTGCTGTTCAAGCAAGCTGTCCATTATCCTCCCCTGGAAATTACCGGGGAAAAATAGCGTGGCGTTACTGATGGCCTTTGCCAATGGGCCCAGTGCTGGGTCTGTGCTGTAGAATCGATGAGGTGGGAGAAGACGTTTAAGATCAAGTCTAGCTGTTCCCCCATCACTGCCAAGTTCACCATTAAACTGTATCACTGAGGGCCTCAGCTACACGTTTCAGTCATGCAGCAGCCTAATTGCCCTAAGGACCAACTTCTCTTGCCCCCTTTTAGCAGCAGACTATCTTAAAATGCTTAGTTTGGTGTTGTGTTCTCATTTAGGTGTGCCCAAGAGCATTGCATACCCTTTAGGGATGGGTTAAAAGGTCTTTGTAAGATTCTGCTTTCCTGCTTGGGCTGGTTGGAGCAGTCTCTGCCCTCCCTCCCATCACAAAGCAGTGTTTTTCCCAGGGTATTTCTGATTGCTGTAAGATACTGCTGCGGGTCGAAATTTGCTGCGGGGTCACAAGCATGGGAAGTGTTTGCTGTTTTCCAGGGAGATGTGCTGCGTAAGGGGTGGCAAGCAAAGCAAATTGATTTGGGGAATAGATTTGAGGAACTTATTGTTGATGTCTCGATTTACACGGTCTAGACACACTCTGAAGTTGCAGGAGGGGGAAAAAGAACATCTTAATAGAAACCTCTAGGACTGCTTTAAAGGTTTTAGGGGACTACATAGAGGTTTTGTGTAGGAAAATGCATTTTGAATGTTGACTAACAGCTGCCCTCTGATGTGGAAGCTGGGAAGGCACAGCATGTCTTGGCATGGCCATCACAGCCTGCTGTGTGGGGTCTGGGATCATGGTGCTGCTGGAGAAGACCTCGTGGGACCCATTCTCAGCTCGCCTTGCCCATCTGCAGCGCTTTCCTGGGGTGACTCCTCACTAAGGAGGAGCAGAGCCCAGCTCCGAGGTATTCCCTGGGAGCTGAACGTCGTGGTGTGGTTTCGAGTGACAGCAGTACATTCACAGAACAGATTCCTCCTCCCGTGGTGGCAAAATACTTCCTCTGTGTATTTGGCATTGTTTGTTCTAGCCTTAAACACACCTAATTACTTGTCTTTATGTTTCTCTATTACTGCATTATCTGCTTGGGCGAAAGCTGTTGTTTTATCCACCTGCAGGTTCTTAACGTTAATTCCCTGAACTTTTACATCCCTCTGTAATGTGTCTGGAGTTGTTAAATGGCCTTTACCAACTTGTCGTGATTCTTTGCTGCCAGTGTGATGGCTCAGGCAGCAGAAAGGGTGGGAACCGTTTCAGGTGGAGATGCATTGTGCTCCCTGCCACATTTGCACTATATAATTGAATCTGGAAAGATCGTTGTCATCCTTGGGAATGGAGCTCATTTTAGAGCCACGCAGGGATTTGTTCAGATGTGTTTCCTGCATGATCTGCCTTTGTGGTCAAGAAGCATCTAAAACTGACAGTTTTGGGTGAGAGGGCTGAGTAATGCAGTTCCTCAATTTCAATGAAAAGCAGGGGGAGGTGGGGGAGCTGAAGCTCCTGTGGGAAAAGCCATCAAAACCAGAAGCTCATAGCAGCATGGGTCTGAGAAACCTCTTTTTTTCAACCTGTTTAGTAGAAAAAACCTGTATTTAGTGCCACAAAGGCATATTTTGGAGTGGTGTGTTGATAGATAGGCAAAGATGCTGCAGGATTTGTTCATCACGAAGTACCCAGGCAGTGGCTGTGTTGGCATCAGGGTGTATTCATGCAGGGTCCTGGATGCTTTCATACACGGATGCTTTTGATTGGTTGTTGGAGCGGTTGGGAGAGGTGGTGGTGGGGATGAGCCATGGGGTAGTGGGAAGCTGAGGGCATCATCTCCTCCTGGGGATGTCCTCTGCCCAGTGCTGCCTGTCCTGGTTTAGGAGCTGCTGAATGAGCAGGCTTCAGAGGGAAAGAACGGGGTGAATGGGGCACACTGGAACAGGATTATGAGCTGCCACCTTGCCCATGGTTTTCATGTTCATGTCATGGGGTGGCTTTGGTCCAGCCCTGGGCCTGGAGCTCCCAGAAGTTGCTTACAAGCTGCTCAGGTTGTGTAAAGGTCTGCCTGCTCCCCAGAGCAAGGCATGTGGACCCTGGGCGCATCACTGGCAGCTGCTGAGGTTGCTTCAGGTGTGGCCCCAAATACAATTTATTGTTGCTTTCAGGCAGAGCAAAGCTTCAAAAAGTACTTTTGCCACCATTGCATAGAACCATTCAATGCTCTGTTCCTCGTTGGACGTGCATCATTTCTGAGGGTATTTTGGCAAATGATCTAATTTAACACATCTTCTACACCCTGCTTATCACTGTGGTTTCTGAGTGCAGTCATTAGGGACCGGTTTGATTTTGGGGTGTAATTCCTCTGATGGGCGCATTTGCTCTGCAGCAGCAGAACATCTTTGATTCAGCATTACATGTATGGCAGGATTAATGGTTTGAATACCTTGTAGGTTCCTTAAAGGTTATTTTCTTTTTCATTTGAATGAAGCCATATTATCTTGGGCTGAGGTTTGTTTGATGCTGTTGTGGTTTGTGAACTGTAGTGCTTCCTGTGCTATCGGTGTTGGGCTGCGGCATGTGAGAGTGTCTGTAGCCCTGGAAACATAGAATGGTTTGGGTTGGAAACGACCTCAAGATGATCCAGTTCCAGCCCTCGTGCCATGGGCAGGGACACCTTCCACTAAACCTTGTCACCTAAGGCTTTGTCCAACCTTGTCTTGAAATAACCTGATGTTAAATCTGGATACATAAGTGTGACTATTTTATATTAGTCCAATTTGGATAGGGGAAGCATGTGTAAAAAGCAGCCATGAGAGCTCAGCCTGTTCATCAGTTCAACAAGAACATGGTAACGGCCATGGTAATGCAGGATTAAAAACCCATCTGCAGGTAAAGCATTAACTCCACTTGTTGCAGCACTGAATGATCCAGATGCTATCAGGTAAGCGGAGCTGGGTGGTGTGCCGGTGCGAGCCTGTCAGCACACACATCTTTCACCTCGTCGCAAAGTTTAGTCAAACCTTGCTTTGCACAGTCACGTTTTCCAGTGGATGTGGATATTGCACAGGGGGGAATCGAGCAAATTCTCATTGGTGAGGGACCCTTCTTGGATGGGCTTGGGATAGTATTTGGG